>NC_136630.1:25895601-26495601 GCF_933228915.1 Telmatherina bonti | reverse complement strand
GTTCCTTCCATAATACTCCTGACACTGCTTTACAATCAGGAAATATTAAATACTTGGGAATAAACATCTCACCCAGACTGTCAGACCTTACAAAGCTAAATTATGTCCCTCTACTAAAAACAGTTGAGGACGATCTCACACGGTGGAAATCTTTACCCATATCACTAATGGGAAGAGTTGCAACTATAAAAATGATGATTCTACCTAAAATCAATTATCTGTTTTCAATGATCCCCATTAAACCTCCCTCCACCTGGTTTAAATCGCTGGACTCTAATGTTACTAGATTTCTCTGGAAAGACAAACCACCACGGATTAGTCTAAAAACACTCCAGAAGACTAAAGATAGCAGTGGCTTAGACTTGCCTAATTTCCAAAATTACTTTATAAGCAACAGACTACAATACATCTCTAAATGGCTTAAACCTAGCTATCTAGATGAACCATGGCTTAATATAGAAGAAGCTATGTGTGAGGATATGGCAATTTCAGACCTGCCATTTATCAGCACAGCTGTCAAACGCCAAAAATGCTTTAAAAGCATTAATATCAGCTCCTCACTAATGGCCTGGTGGGAATTTCTTAAACTAACCAAGTCCTTGCTTATTCCATGCAAACTTACACCTATTTGGAACAATCCCGACATCCAGCAAAACCGGAAAATGATAAACTTCCCTCAGTGGAAGAATAAAGGAATAAAACAGTTAGAACATTTAATAGAAAACGGGAACTTTCTCCCTTTTGATATAATTACTTCACGATATGAAATCAGCAGCACAAAATTCTTAGAATACCACCAACTTAAATCTATTATAGGTAAGAAATACACCCCTGATCAATTAAACTTGCAGCTACCTATCAGGGCTGCAGAATTCTTAAATCTCAATGCCCCGAAACTGTTATCCAAAATATATAGATTACTATCAAAGCTAGACGATTCCATATGTCTCCCAACTTCTAAATGGGAAGCAGACTTATCCAGTAACTTTGACCAAAATGAATGGTCACAAATCTGTTCAAATACATTTACAATGACTAAGAATTCAAACATGCAACTAATACAATTTAAAATTCTGCATAGAACTCATTATACAGGACACAGGATGTTCAGGATGGGTCTGTCACAATCAAACATCTGTCCACACTGCACTGGCAACACGACTGACAGCTACTACCATGCTTTGTGGTCTTGCCCACCTGTCCAGGAATTCTGGTTTCAGGTATGTAAAGATCTGTCAAATTGCTTCAAATGTAACATCCCTACAAACCCCAAACTGGGCCTACTGGGTTACTTTGGTGAAATTAACATAGAATTTAATTCTGCAAACTTAATCCTCACCAGTTTATGTATCGCAAAGAAAACTATCCTTCTAAACTGGAAAAGCAAACAAAGTCTGTGTATCCAGCAGTTCAGAAATCTCTTATTAGATCACATCAGTATCGAGATGATGTCTGCCTCCTCAAGGGATCAGTCAGCTGAACTTCATTCCCTCTGGTCCCCTGTGATCAGCTCCATCACTTAGTATGGGGGAAGAATGTGACCTTAATGCGCTCGGGGTTGGTGGCCGGTTGGGGGTCTCTGGAGGCTGTGGGTCTGTGGTGGGCTCCTGGGGGGGTGATTTGACTGCTCCACTGCTGGGGTTGCTAGGTTTCTAGCCCTACGGTGGACCTGGATGGGACGGCGGCTGGAGTTGCCACGCGGCGGCGGGGCGAGGTCGCTGGCGGGTGATGGGTTGGCGGGCTTGACTCCATAACAGGCGCCTGTGCCGCCGTGGGGTGGGCTGGGTGGGGTCCCGGGCTCCGGTGCCCGGGGTTGTCCCTTGTCTCTTGGGGGTGGGGGGTCGGCTTGTGCCGGGGGGGGGGGGGGGGGGGCTGGGCTGACCTGGACCTGCCGCTGCGGCGGCGGGCAGGTACATGCTCTGGTGCCTGGTTGCAACCCTGGGACTTGGGGAGTGGGGGGTGTTTGATAGTGTGGATGGGATGTGTGTGTGTGGAGGGGTGTGTGTTGAGGACTGGTGGCGGTACATAGGTGTGTGGATGTGTGTGGGTAGGGAAGTGTGATGATGCGTGTATGTGGGGAGTGGCGGTAGTGCATGTATACGGGTGTGTGTGTGTGTGTGAGGGGGGGGGGGTAGTGCCGTGGCGAAGCATGAATGCGTGTGTGTGTGGGGGGGGGGGGGGGGGGCGCGATGGGGGAGTGGGTGGTGCATGTGTGTGGTGGGTTGGTGGATAAGTGTAGATGTGATGGATGGGGGTGGGGGAGATTTGGATGTGACGTGGGGGTCAGGAGGATGGTTTTGAGGGTGGGCTGAATGTGTGGCTGGGTGGACCTGTATGTGTCGGGAAGTGTGTGTGTGGGTGTAGGTGTGTGTGCTGAGACAGTGGCGGATGTGTGTGAAAGTGCCGATGTGTGGACAAGGGGGGACTTCATGTCCCCAGGTGGGGGTGTCCTCTGTGAGTGAGGGGGCGGTGGACAATCGGTCTGGGATTCCCCTTCTGCCGCCCCTCCTCTTCTTTGTCCTCATGCCCCCCTTCTGCGTGTGGTGAGTTGGTCCCCTCTTGGGTCGGTGATGACTCTCTGGTTAGATTCGCCGAAGGCTCTGGTTACGGGGATGGCTGTCCCTGGCTTGTCCTGGTCCTTGGGGGGCCCTGGGAGTAGGGGGCATGCCCAGTGCCGCGGGCGGCTCACCTTCTGGAGGAAAGCTCACTCTCCTCCAGACTTAAATCCCTCGACCCCTCTTCCTCCCTGCTCCCCATCACACACAGGCAGGGTATTGGGAGGTGTGCACGTGGCGCTGGGTGGTGAGAAAGGCCATCAAGGTGGTCTTGATCGCTGCACCCAGCCTCGGCTCACCTCCCAGTTTTAATTACACTTAGACACCAAACACCAAAACACTGACAACTCACATGATTAGGGGGAAGGGCGTGCGGTGTATGGTGGGCACTTCCCTCAATTTTAATTGCAACTAATACATACTTCACAATCAGTCATAAGCGGGGGGGAGGCAGGGGCGATAGGGTCCTCTCATGCCCCTATTCTCGGGGCTTTACTGGGGGGGGGGGTACGGGTGGGGGAAGAGTGCCATCCATTAGACCTAAGTCTGTGCTGGCCTGGCTGTAGGAGGGTTGTCGCCGGCCCTGGGGGGGTGCTGGGTCAGCTGCATCTGTGGAGTGGTGGGGGGGACGCTGGGAGTGGTGGGCGGTAATTATGGGGGCCCTGATCGGGGCCATCCTGTCCTCTGCCCCCTCTGAGGTATCTCACATGGGACATGATGGAGGGGTGAGGTGAGGATGTGTGGGAGTGGGTGTATGGGGTTACAGATGGATGATGCGGTGGCTGGGGGGGGATTAGGGTTGGGGATATAGGTGGGTAGGGGGGTGAGGGGATAGGGATGTGTGCGGATGAGTAGATATGTGTGTGTGTGTGTGTGGAGGGGTATGTTGGTGGGTGGGTTGTATGTAATGGGGTGTGCCTGTGTTGGAGGAGTGAGGGTGTCTGTGGGGGGGCTGTGGGTGGTGGAGGGGTGTTTGGTGGGGCATGTGTGGTCGGGTAGAAGTAGAGGGATGGGGTGGCGGGGTGTGAGCGTGTGTGGGGGCGGGGTCGGTTGGGGTTTGTGTGACTTGGTATGGGTGAGTGAGTAGAGGTGGGGTGGGGTTGTGTGTGTGATGGGAGATGTGTGTGGATTGCGGAGGGGTGTGTGGATGGGGGCTGAGAGGGGAGTGCGTGTTGGGGGAGGGAGGGTATGCATGTTTATGTGTGTGTGGTTTGGTGGTGGGGGGGTGGTGTCCTGTACCCGGGGAGCGCAGCTGGCGCACTGGGGTGCGACCTGGCTGCCGCTAGGTGGCGGTCTGGGGATCCTGGTCCTCCGTCGGTGTGGGCTGTACCCTCTGCCTGCGGGGGCGGGGGGCTGCTCTCGGGCTCTTGGGGCCCTGGGGCCTGCGCTCTGTCTGCCCTGGGTGGCCGGTGCCCGGTGGGATCGGCCCTTGCCGGCCTGGGCCTGCTGGGGCCTGTTCCCCCTGACTGCGGGGGACTCTGATTGGGGACCTCCTTCGCCACTTCCTGGGCGGATACATAGCTGGCTCCGGAGTGGGGTGGTTGGGGTCTGTGCCTGGAGGGGACTGTCGGTTACCCGGGTCTCTGGGTTCTCCTGGCCTTCCTCTAGCTGTAGGCGGGCGGGGTCACATTGGCATGATCACTCTTCTCTGAACACGTTCCACTCTAAATGTTCTGCATGTGTCACAGTCACTGAGTCGTCCAGCAAGTTTACAGCAGGTACCTCTCTTTCTGTCTTTTTTATTTAACTTGCTAGTTTCTGGTCCTCATGATTGTCAATGGTTTTGTTCTCCACAGGGACCATGAATCTAGAGTTGGCTTGTGTGGGTGTATATATTTATGTGTGTGGGTGGGTATGTGTGTGTACATATGTATGTATGTATATGTCTGTATGTATGTGCATGGATATGTATGTGTATATGTATGTATATGTATGTATGTTTGTGTGTATATATATATGTATGTATGTATGTATATCTATCTATATATATATGTATGTATGTATATACTGTATGTGCGAGTGTATATACATATATATGTAGGTGGGTATGTATGTGCATATACGTGTATGCATTGATCTCTTTTTGTTTTTTATGTTCTCTTTTCTGTTCTCTTTCTGCCCCTTTCCTGTCCTTTCCGGTCAGGTCCATGCAGCATAAACTCTGTAACTAACTATTAACTATTTAATAGTTAGTTAGTAATAATAGTTAATAATAGTTAACTATTATCCAAAGCAAATAGAAAAATAAAATAAGAATCAAGAAATACAAGGGGATCATTACATCTATAAAAGTTCCCCTTGGCAAAATAAATTTGCTCAGCAGAACACAGCATCCGGAACATCAGTCTGCTTGCTTAAATGCTGGACAAGACAAAAAAAAAAAAAAGATGATTTGCAACTTGTGTTACAAATGAAAATGTGACGTTGTAGACTTCTTGTATATTTATTGTGTTTTGATTGAAAGTTCAACTGGAGTTCTCATCGCATAAAGGACGTGGAAAAAAAAGTCATATAAGTACATTTTAAAAAACATAAATGCAATAAACTACTCGTGATCTGGTCCAAAGTTGTTGAACAGATCAGATGTGTAAAAAAAAAATACATTTGACATTTTTAAAAGCACTTTTTATACTGTTTTGGTACCTGACCTGAAAGGTCAGCTGTTTTCAAGATATTCTCTTATCTTCAAGATTAATAATGCCCAAAAATGAATGTTCTCATCAGTTATAGATAGGCTGGAGATAGAAGATAGATATACAAGGCTGTAATAACCTCATATCAAATATTCCAGTTTGCATTATGTTTTTGTAAAAAATCATATTTTATGGTTTTATAATTGGAAAAAAATCTTTTTTTTTTTTAAATGACAAATAGACATTCAAACATAACAATTCTGAAAATATAATACATAAAACTACGCATATGCCCAGGTCTGCAGTTACTGGAGAGGTCTAAAAATATTTATATTTTTAAAAAATATAAATAGTATAAAAAAAAAAAATTAGGTTTGTGATTTTTATGACACTTTTATGTGGGGTACCGTTTTGATACTCGAACGCAAAGAATATCTATATTTTCAACTAGAAAAGCACTCAGAGAGCGCAAACCTCCACCAAGGCCTTTAAAAAGTTTCTAGATCCAAACGGTTTTCTGGATCACCACCAAAATTAAATCAGTTCTTCCTTTTCACATTTCCAACAACTCCTGAAAATTTAATAAAAATCCATCCATAACTTTTTTAAGTTATCTTGAACACAAACAGACAAACACCGGGGAAAACATAACCTCTTTGGCGGAGGTGACAAATACTCATATCTCCAAAAGTAAAAATGGCTCAGCCTCCAAGTTTCTTACTGATTATTGACCTATGTGATGGAGATGTGTGGTTCCATCACCAATCACTGCTTAATAATTGATACAGATGTTAAGTAAATGATGGCAAGAAGTAAGCACACTAATTGATTGGTTTTTGAAATGTTCAACGTTGAATATTGGACATCCTTCCCCCATGAAGAGAATTTTAATTAGTATTTGTAGATTTAAAACTTTTTGAAACATTTGACTGTGTTCAAGTTTCAAATGCGTACATTTAAAAGTTTAACAGCTAATGGGAATGTGTACCTCATGTCTGCTTGGCAGGGCACGGGAACTAAAGCGGGAACTAAATTACCTGCTTCAGGGCTGGTGGAGCAGACCTTGTGAACAAGGAGAGGGGAAGAAACAAAGATCAATTTAAATTTTACACAAAGTATAACGCAAAGATAGTTATTGAATTATGTATAGACATGTATAGATGTATATGTAAATATTTATGCTTTGTGGGTTTTGTAGTAATCGACATGGGTTCATTTTTGTGGTTTTGGTATTGTAGCCCCACGTCAAAGAGCTGCTCTCTCAAATCATTGGCAGCAGAAGGGCATAAAAGCTTGCTGTAACTCTGTGGAATGTACTGATGGTCAGTGTCAAGATGGTAAATAAGCTTGTTAGTCATTTTTGTACCATGAAGCAGCCTCATGTCTATTCGTGTTATTTGTTTTCCCAACAGCCAACTGACAGCCAAGTCAAGGCTGTAACAACCTCTTGTCAAATATTCCAGTTTGCACCTTATTTTTGGAAAAAACACATTTTTTTGGTTTTCCCATTGAAGAAAAATCAAGGTTTTCTTATAACATAAAAGGCAAAAATACCCAAATATATGCAATTTCGGTGAAAATAAACTACATATATGCTTAGGTCCGAAGTGTTTGAGAAGATCTGAAGTTAAAAATGTGGGAAAAAAATGTGATTTGACATTTTTATGACACTTTTATGTGGGGTAGCATTTTGGTACCCAAAAACAAAGAATGCAGTGTTTTAAAGGGGCCCAATGGGTAAAGAATATTTTAAATTTATTTGTCAGATGGAATTTGATAGTCATTTCTGTGTAGGGGTGATAAATGAGCGCCCTGGTCTTTTGTTGATGGAGCTGCAAAGCAGACTGCGACACAGGAGTAAAACATCCAGATAGTTTTGCTATACAACATGTTGTAATCATTAATTATTTCACTACACTGATAAAACAGGAGTCATCAGGCCAGAAGTCAACCGGGGAGAAGATCTCAACCACGCATAATGAGACGATCAGCTGCTGACACACAGAAACTGACCTCTTATAATTTAGCTGTACAAAGAGAAGAGGATGATGCAAGAGGATGAACTGCTGGAGATTTAAGAGATGATGGTGTGGAAGCAAGTTATAAAATCTCACTGATTTACATGATTTTATCTGACTGAAAGCAGCTCCTACCGACAGGCTGCTTCTGAAACGCTCCAGAGAGACGTAAATCTGAATTAAAGAGGGAACGAAACGTCTTCTCCAGAATACGAAACAGCTGCATCTGGTGGAATCCAGTCAGAGAGGAGAAAGAAAGGCAGAATAAAAGAAGGATGGATGAATAACAGTAGGAAATTTTCACAGCATCAGAGTCAGAGACGCCTGCAGACAAATCTAAGACGTAGTCAACGTCACTGACAGGGTTGGGATGTGGGTTTAGAGCATTATAAACATGTTATTATTGATTATTGATACATAAATGTAGATTTATGGTAAAACTGTGGACTTTCAAGAGTAAATTTTTGCCTTGGAGCAAAAGAAAGAAGAATCCTGGGACTTGTCTTAATCAGCTAAGAGACAAACATTTATTTATACTCCTATTTGTGAGACAACATTTGTCTCAAGACTTTCAGTTTGGTCTGAAGATATACAGTCATTGTCCACTTTATCCTCCTTGTTAGACCATTCCTATAAAACTGTCTTTATCTTGGTGTCAGAGATTTAACAACATGTTGACATGAAGCATCACACAGTTGCTGCACATCATGATGAAAATCTCCCGTTCCACCACATCATCACATATAAAGCTCTCCATGACCAAGCTCCATTGTACATAAGAGATCTTATAGTTCCATATATTCCAAATAGAGCACTTTGCTCTCAGACTGCAGGTTTACTGGTGGTTCCTAGAGTCTCAAAGAGAACTATGGGAGGATTTTCCTTTAGCTATCAGGCTCCTCTCTTATGGAACCAGCTCCCACCGTGGGTTCTGGAGGTAGACTCCCTCCACACCTTTAAGATCAAGCTGAAAACCTTCCTTTTTCATGATTCTTATAGTTAGGATATGAGCATCTCCTGAGTTGGAGTCTGCATGTACGAGACCCAACTGTCCAGGTTCTGCTCTTTGCTCTTATAGTTATGGGTAGTCTAGCCAACCATTACTCATGTAGCAATGGGGACATTACCGGATGCACTGAGAAGTACATGGCTCCTTTTCCCTAATGTTTAAATACATGACAGTAATGCCATCTCTAACATATTTCTCCTTTTTCCGCAGGTCTTCCTGAATAAAAGCTGCTTAACATGTTGATCTGTCTTTCCTGTCGTCTCCACCCCAACCAGTCGAGGCAGATGGCTGCCCTCCCTGAGCCGGGTTCTGCTGGAGGGTTTCTTCCTGTTAAAAGGAAGTTTTTTCCTTCCCACTGTCGCCTTGTGCAGCTCAGGATGGGGGATTGGATCGAAGTCATGATTTGATACAATAAGTTGGTTTCTATTAGCTCGGCTATTAATAAACTGGCTTGAAATGATGTGTCTGTGAAGTGCCCTGAGACGACATTG
The DNA here is from genome assembly GCF_933228915.1 of Telmatherina bonti. Taxonomy (NCBI): domain Eukaryota; kingdom Metazoa; phylum Chordata; class Actinopteri; order Atheriniformes; family Telmatherinidae; genus Telmatherina; species Telmatherina bonti. The sequence goes on along the minus strand of NC_136630.1, from coordinate 26,486,895 downwards.
TTGTGAAGTGGCGCTATACAAATAAAGCTGCTCTGTTGGACTGAGATCTGGTGACTGCGGAGGCCGTTGGAGGACAGTGAACTCATCATCATGATGAAGAAAGCAGCTGGAGATGATGTGAGCTTTGTGACATGGTGCATCATCCTGCTGGAAGTTTCCATCAGAAGATGCTCCACTGTGCTCAGAAAGGGATGGACATGGTCAGCAGCAGGACTCAGGTAGGCTGTGCTGGTTAAACCATGTCATGCTGGTACTAAGGGGACCAAAGTGGGACAAGAAAACCTCCCCCCACCATCACACCAGCAGCAGCCTGAAGCCTTGATCCTGACGGCAGGATGGATCCATGTTGTCATGATGTTTCCAGCAGATTCTGATCCTACCATGTGAATGTGGAGCTGAACTGGAGACTCATCAGACCAGCAACGTTTCTCCATCTTCTATTGTCCAGTTCTGGTGAGTCTGTGTGAATTGTAGCCTCAGTTTCCTGTTCTTACTGACAGGAGGGAACCCGCTGTGGTCTTCTGCTGCTGGAGACCATCTGCTTCCAGGCTGGACGTGTTCAGAGATGATGTTCTGCATATCTTGGTTGGAACCTGTGTTTATTCCTCTTTACTTGAGAGGATCCTGAGTCCAGTCCTCAGAACTACTATCCTGCAAGATTTAGAGCAGTGATCCTCACTGTTAAAACTGAGATTTAGTTCTGCAGATCTTGGTTAGAACCAGTGCTTACTTGACTTCCTGTTGTCTTTCTATCATCTCCAACCAGTCTGACCATTCTGCTCGCTGGTGCAGTGAAATGTGGAATAGAAAGAATTGTGAAAATTGGGAAATCTGATAGAAAAACAGTCAAATCTGGAAAAAAGAAACTGATCAGAGTTCAAAATCTTACAGGCTGCAAACGGAACAATGACAGTGTCTAGAGCAGAAATACGTCCATTTTCCAAACCCCATAGAGACGGCAGCACAGTTGCATCATTTCACAGTTGCACCTTGTGAATCAGATGAAATATGTCTGCTTTGTCAGGAAGACAGACTACCTGCCTGCTGCCGCGGTGGAGATACAGCAGCTTTACATTCTGTAGCAGACAAAACCGACTTCATATATCACACTACCTGTTTCCCCATGATGGGATTTATGTGTAGAAACAGCTGGGAAACGTGTTGTAGAGTGAAAGGAAGAAAATTAGATTAAACAGTGTTTTTTTCACAAGGGCCAAACTGTCTGACATAACTAACTCTGCCTAGCATGAAAACTCAGCTCCATTGTCCATAATTTCCTTGCAGATTGTATAAATCCTGCAGCTGAACCCTCGTTACTCTCCGAAGTGACATGTCGCCCTCTAGTGGTTAAAATCAATCAGGGACTCAGGTTTAATTAATGATTAGATTTTATTTGCATGAGGTGATTAAAGGTGAAGGTTAATGTGAATTAAATTATTCTCACAAATTTTACTGTGTTTAGGAAAAAAAAAATCACTAAATATTTGATTACAAGCAGAGACAGGCAGAAAGGTTACTGAAATAAAAAAAGCAGAAATAATGTGAAAAATTCTTCAAAATAAAACATTTATACTTATTTCTTTGTTGCAGCAGTATAAACTAAACATACTTCCCGTTTTGTTTTATGAACTTATGACGCGTTTGCTTTGACTTGGAGGTCGGATCTGGGAATGGCATCATATCCAAGTTAAGCGTGTTCTTGTTTGCAAAGTGGGAAAAGTCAGAATACCAACACAGATGCCACCAGTAAAGACCAGTCTTCATCAGTCTGAGCAAAGGTGTGAACAGTTTAGTTTTCCAGAGACTGTAGGAATAAAGAAAATTCCTTAGAAGATGTTGGTGAATGAGGCCTAATGATCCCCAAAAGACTGAAGGGGATTGGCATGTTTTCCATCTAATCCAGAGGAATTCCTGAAAATAAAAGGGCAGGAAGGCCGAGCTGGACACTCGTGATCTCTGATCTCTCAGTGTTAGTCACCACTTATCAACAGCTGATAAAACCGTGAGTCAAATTAACTTCTAAAGCATATTACAAGCCAAATGCTGCGCAGCGTGACCAGTAAAACATCCGGCAATATAACTGAGAAGAGATGAGAGGAAATCGTCAAATAATTAAATGAAAAAAAATAAGAAAGTAAAAGAGTTTAAAAAGAAAAAGACAACTTTGTCTAACTATAACTAAAGGCCAAAAAGAAAAAAAAGGTGTTTTCAGTAGTGTTTTAAACTGCTGCGGAGGAGGAATGGGGTGTGGTGAAACAGAAAAGGTTCGTCTCCACCAGGAGCAGCTCGTTACTAGAACTGGGCCCAGTAAAGCTCCCCTACGTATGTAAACTGGGACGGAGCTGGAAAAATAGGAAACAGTTCAAATGTAGACGTTTAGTTTTCTACATTCAACAGATCAGCGAAGAGCAGGACGAAGAATCAAAGCCAACCTGGTGGGAAGGTGTGTAAACAGACGTCTAAAGACAGAATGAATAAATCATTCAGTGAAGTTTTAAATCCAGTTTTATTTGTTTGCACTGCAGCACACGTTTAACATAAAACAGACATATAGATGGAAAAATCAGCATTTCTGTGGTTCAGACCCAGGAAACTAGGTGTCCACACACTCATTTCTGACAGGTTTAACATAAAACACTCCTCAGCGACGACTTGCTGCTGATGCGAACTGGGCCGACGCCACTCAGAACCGCCTCTTATTTTTCATTTTTAGGGGAATTTCTCAGGTTTATTAAATAGTACTCATTTTAAAATATTTATTCTGAAATTAATAACAAGTAAAAGAACTTTTTAGTATCCAACAACTTTGGTAAATAAGTCTCTTACCTCCGTGAAAGCGTCAAACAGCAGTGAGACGTCCTGCTTCGTTTAAACTGCACAAAACTTCAGATCAAATAAAATGTTCAACATAAACATGGATATGTGATATAAACCTTGGAATGTATGAATGACAGAGTTCCACTGAACGTGGAGCGCAGAGGAAGTGTTGTGGAGCAGCTCAGCTGGCAGACAGCAGGAATGTTTTCGTAGCGGAACGCCTGTCGTAGTTGGATTCTCAGTACACTGAACAGCATGAAGATTGCGTCGGCGTGTGAAAGTTGGTGACTTTTGGGCTTTTAAAAGAAACATGAACCAGCAGGTATTGGTCCGGTCCGACCCGGTCTCCTGCGCGTGTTCTTTATGTCTCTACAGTAGTGATGTGTGTCGTAGCGGTGCAGCTTTCCACCTCCTCGACAAACGTCTCGCTGTCCACGGTGTCAGTATGAAGGGAGACCCTCTCTAACCTGATGGTTTGATGCCGTAATGAGGAAATGTTGATGTTTCAGAGTAAAATGTGACCTAAAGTCTGGACAAGCCGTCTTTTACTTGTGAAAAAACCAGATCCACTTTGCTTTTCATCGACTGACTTCCCGCCTCATCGATCCGCTCCGATCTGGACCTACGTGGTTCAGAGACGCAGCTGGTGGAGCTGCTCTGACTGACCGGAGCTGCTACCATCAGCATGAAGCCGCGACGCGTTCGGTGGAAGTGAGAGGTGAGAGTTTACGTGTTGAATCTGTCTGGGATCACCTGAAGCTACATAAACAACGATTAACGGCACTTTTGGAGCAACTAAAGCAAACAAACATTCATCTCCTGGTCCTTTACTCCCCTCGATAGACAACAATGTTTTTATCCGTCTCGTGAATCCTGATCTCGTAGAGCAGGTTGGCGGGAAGGATCTTCGCCATGTTGTCCCAAATGTAAACCGCCACATTTTCTGTCGTACTGAAAGCGAGAAGAAAAAGCTGGTTGAGGACCAGCACCGTTGGAACAAAGTCAGTCTGGAACGCTTCATACCTGACGACAGTGGAGAAGTACGGGACGTCCTTATCCAGGTTTTTATGGTCCAGAGGAATCATGATAACTTCCTGTAGGAGGCAGAACCAGTTAGTAAAAACCAGAGAATACTGGATCCATTTTAAAGCTGCGCTGGGTAATGTTGGACAGCGAGCATGATGGGAAAGAGGCACCTTGTCTTGGCTCCTCCCCCTCTGGTTTTGTTCCTGGCGTAATCTGAGGCTTTTTCCTTTTTTTTATAATATAAAACAAAGGATTAAATTTTACTGTAACATGAAGCCTGCAGCACTTCATGGAAGGACATGCGTCCAACTGGACAGTCCACCAACACCTTCCTACGATGTGCTCGAGTTTTTTATTTCATGCTTGTGTTGTTCTCACTCATATGTACAGATGTGCTCATATTTATTCATTAAAGAAGGAAAAAAAACAGCTGCCTGTAAAATAAGCTGAAATTGACTAAAGTAATAATAAATAAAAATTTTATGAAAATCGTTATTTTCTAATTCTGGTTCAATAGAAATTTTTTTTTTTTTTTTTTTAAAAAGCTAACAAATAAGATAATTTATTACATATTACATCACTCATAAACTAATATTTAGTTGAAAACTCCTTTAATGTTTCCGCTCCAGTCAGGTGTTTTCTGTTCCTCTCAGTCAGACTTCTGCACCTGTTGACAGGTATTTTGTCCCACTGTTCAACAGAAAAGTCTCTAATTTGTCCAGGACCAGTTTGGTTTTTTTGTTTTTCTTTTTCTTTCTTCAACTCAATTAAATGAAAAACAGTCTTATATTACTAAATTATATTTTTGCTCATTTTTAGTTCTTGTTCCTTTTTTAAGTCTCCAGTTATTTGAGTGATTGTTGTAAGTTCAGCCTTTTCTTTAATGAAAGGGGATGAATACATATGAACACAACTGTAAGTCGCTTTGGATAAAAGCGAATACACTTGCTGAATACACACTGATTTGAACCAAGTGTGTTGCAGCAGGGACACTTGGAAAACCTGCAGGACTCCGGCTCTGGAGGACCAGGATGGAGGATTCCTGCATGAAACTGTCAGCTGCACCAAGCCTCCGTGTTAGCTTCGATTTCGAGAGGTTTTCTTCCTGCATTACAGAAGGAAACTCACTGCTGCGTTTAATGGAGATGGTTTTTTTTCCACTTGATTTCATTAAACAATGTATGCAAACACTCCGCCCTGCATTTCTCCTCTGATTTATAAAACATCAGCAAGTTTAAGATTCTTACCTCAATACATTTCTTTAGGTCTGTCAGGTTCATAACCATCCCAGTTACACCATCAATCTGCAAATGTACATACAGAAGTTGTGGGTTAAAGTCCTCCTGATGCAGGTCAGGTCATCTGGTACTAGCATTTTCCTGATAAATAAGGAGGACTTGAACGTTTCATCCAAATACCCGACTGATACTCACCTTCCCTCGTACAGTCACCTCCACTGTGGAGGGAAATGAGAAGAGACTGGATGAGAAACGGCAGCTACAGTTTTACAGCGATGCTGCAGCAGCAGAACAAACCTGTGTAGTTGTGTCCGTGACCGTTGGGATTGTTGCATTTCCCGTAAACCTTCTGGTTCTCCTCATCACTCAGGTGGATGCTGAAACAAAACAAGCAGCTGTCACTGAAGCCTGGTTCATGCACTTTGTCCTTTACGTCTGACTTTACAAAGCAAACAAAGAAAAAAATGGAGCCATGGCTTTATTGACAGATGTTGCCTTCAGGTACATCTCACACACAACTTTCAGCACTAGTACATGATGACAACAGTTTAGCTGTCCACTTCCACAAATAAAACTAAACATACCAAAATTTAAGTAATAAGTTGTGGTTGCATAATTTGAATGAAATTATAAATAGTGAAATGATAAACAACCCATATTTGCAGACTGCATGCAGTTAAATTAAAGTAGAAAGTATCCAACTTGGTAAGAAATTAAACAAAAAACTGAATTATACTGGAGATAGCATTATTATGTTTTATTTGTTTAATTTCTGTCTATTTAAGTGGAAATACTTTTTTTCTATGATTATTCCGAGCGCAAGTGAACGCACCATTCGTTCACGGCGGACATAAACTTCAGGAAAAAGGAAAATTCTTACCAAAATGAGCCGAAGTGACTGCTTTTAGTTTGTGTATGTGTTGCGGGTGTAAAACAGGAACACACGCAACGTTTTGCACCCCGTTTCGTGGCTGTTTGTTGTTCTTATTGTTGTTGTTTACGGCGCGTTTCCTGTTCGCGGTTCATCACTGCAGCATCAGAGCAGCGCGAGCTTCAACGTAAAAACCGACCACATTTCGGGATTTAACGACTGCAAACATGTTGTTTCATTTATCCACCGCAGCTGCTCGGCTTGCAGCGTCATAAACTACAACCGGGTCTGAACCGGGTCCGAACAGCACCAGGAGGTCCGGTACCTGTGGAGTCGGTGACACGCGCTGAAGCTCTGGACTCGCGTGATGTATCCCACGCGCTCCGCTGCGGTGTTACTCCCAGAAGATCCGGCCATTGTCAGAAAGAAACACAGCGATAAGGGATGAGAAATAAACTGCTGATGGAAAAAAGACACGAATTAAAAGCATCAGGCTGCCACCGAAGCCCCGCCTCCAGTGAATCACGCGGCTTGTGATTGGCTGGAATCAGGGCGTCAAAGCAGGTCACATGTCCCGCACGCGCAGCAAAAGCTTCAAGGGTGAAATAAAAGTTGGTAAAAATGAATCCGCTGATGAAGTCCTTCAGTGTTTGTCTTGCTGGTTTTTCTCATAATTTAACTCAAACTGGAGAAAATCAGATGAAAGAAGCGACATTTGGAAACTAAAGTGCAAAAACATGAAAAAAATTATGCTATTATATCTGTGAAATAACTTTTTAAGAAAATTAAGAAAAGTAGAAAAAACTGCGTAAAGACCACACACACACACACACACACACATGTTATATATATATATATAATGTGTGTGTGTGTGTGTGTGTATAAAATATTTAGCTTTAAAATGTTTACCTGAATTTTATTGGATTTTAGTGGACTACTAAATCAAATAAAAAAAATACATTTATATTATAAATTCTGCTTTGTTGATGTCTGAAAAAGTACAAGTCTTTCATACCACCAAAAACCTTGGCTAGATTTCGTGTTGGTAGTTTTGTCTTTACAGAAGAATAGAGTCGCTAGAGGGGTTTGAAACATCTTAGTAGACCGAAAGTTTCTTAGATGTTAGAGTAGGTCTACCATGTCCATCAGTACTGGGAAATTGTGCACTAACAAGCATTCCACGCTATGTGGTTTTGTATGGACAACCTATTCTTTGTACTCCCTGTTACTGTATTAATAAGGGATTATTTACATAAAAAAGACACTCGGTCCTTATGCAGCATCCATAATCGTGATTTCATTTCATGATTTAATTTAACATTACAGCGAACTGTGAGTATACAGCTGTATTTTCCTCTACTATTGAAAAAAATAATAATCCAGCTAAGATGTTAAGCAAAAAACGTAAACAGTGACATCATGATAGATACATTCATGTAAATGGATTAAATTGTACATAAACACTCAGCATGATGCAGGCTCTTCCATCATGCTCAGGCCACTCGACAAACTTCCACAACCTCGTCGAAGAAGAGCCGTGATGGGACACTCTGCACCTAATCTGCATGTTTACATGAGCTCATGTTAGAGCTCAGACAAACCGATCCTGGTTCATCATGTTCAACTTCAACCCTGTAAAACATCAAGGAAACATCTGCAGCAGTCAAAAACCTAACATGTTAAAACTTTAATGTGACGTAATACATTTAGTGAAGACGATCAGCTGCAGACAATGTTTCTTTTTTTTTACTTTTAAAGCTGGGGTAGATAATGTTCCTCAGATACATTTTTTTACTCTGGGTGAAGTGGTTCCTTGTCCTGATAGTAGTCTATACATTTGTAAAAATGAACAATATAAACTATAGTTAGACCACTCATTTTACTGTAAATCTGTAACCAATCAAAACGTTCGGGTCGAATTGAAGTTGTTCATTTCTTATATTTCGTAAACTTCTTCACGGTTGAGAAAATGCAGGAAGGATTTCCCCGAACCGGATTGGTTTATTTGCCTCCTCCCGCTAAACAGCCGAGAAAGAGAAATTCGTTGGTGGAAAAAGCTGCGAACTAGAAAAGCACTTGGAGAGCACAAACATCCGCCACGGCATTTAAAATATTCCTGGATCCAAACGGTGAATCACCACCAAAATTAAAACAATTATTCCTTTTCACATTTCCAACAACTCCTGAAAATTTGAATAAAAATCTGTTCATAACTCGTTGAGTTATCTTGAACACAAACAGATAAACGCCGGAAAAACACAACATCCTTGGCGGAGGGGGAAAAAAAAGAGCCTTGGATCACGCAAGGAGCAAAACCAGAGGGGGAGGAGCCAAGACAGGGCGCCACTTTCACATCATGCTAGCTCCCCAACATTACCTACCCCAGCTTTAAGGTTTGAAAAGAGATTTTGAACAAGTGGAAGTCAAACAAAGAAGAATCAGACCTAAAGAAAACGTCTATAGGAGCAGGATCTTAAAGGGATCTCATAGACAAGAACAAATCCAGCAAACACCTGAACCAGGACCTGAGAAACGCATCTGAACCCTTAGTTGATCCAAAGACTGTTGGCTGAAACCTAATCAGGAACGGTCTCCATAGAAACGTGGCTGTCAAGACGCCTTGTTGAAAGGCAGCGTAGGAGATCCTGGAAAATACAAGATTCAAAAGTCCAGACTCCAGACTTCACACTTCCCCAAAGCCACGCCTCCAAAGCACAGAAACACGCAGGTTTTCTTCTTGAAGGTTCACCAGCGCTGAGCAGCATCAGTTCGCTAACCTTTGCTAAAGTTTTAAGCTCTTTTTCTGCCTTAATGTCCCTTACGTTTAAGTTTATCCTGTATTTAATGTAGTTAGCCAACCTCTGACTCTCGCTGCGTTGCCTTTACAAGGGCTCCCAGTTTCTGATTGGGAGGGGGGACAAATGGCAGTTTGATAGACATATCCAATGGTTTAGAACTGGTTGGTTAAAACGATTGGATGGTGTTTTTTCAGTCCTGTCTGTTCCACAGGTGACAACGTCTTTTAGAGCATTTAAATAATTAGCTGCAGTTGGGATGTGAAGCAGATTTTAAGCAATATAGTTAAAAAAATGCTCCTGGAAAACGTTTCCTACGCTCCCTCGAAGGAAGGGAAACGGAGAAAAGAGCGATGTATTTCACATGATACAAGAAGTGGACTGAAGATTAGAAGCAACGGGTCTGATGAGGCTAATTTTCCTTATATTCTGTATTTAGACGTTAAATGACTGCAGATATTCCGGCTTTTCCACAGAAATGAGGTGGTTCCAGTATTTTAAGATGCAGATGGATGTTGTGAAGTTAAAAGCACCAAATTCCCTCTCAGAACTTATGAAGTAAGTTTCTAAAGCTCTTCATCTGAACTGAGCTGCCTACAGAAGGTTATTTCTCAAGCCAACTCTGACTTGAAGCATGCTGCATGGGTCATGACGCATGAATCACTGGTTTTCATGGTTCGTTCACACTTAAAGTTCACATGTCAGGTTTTGAAGCCTTCTGGTTGTCATGTGAGAGTCACCAGTAGACGTTCTTTTGAAGTTATAATCAGTCTTTTCATCTCTGCATCTTGGTACTAAATAAATGAAATACAAACGATGTTGATCGTCTGTATCTGAGCTAATAAGTCACTTTTTCTTCTTTTTTAGAAAATATCTATTGAAGTTTATTTGTGTGGACAGTTTAACCCTGCTGTCTGCATTACTGCCACTGTGTACAGCAGAAAAACACAATGTGTTTGTCTTATTTGGATCCTGTTGGAGTGTTTGAGAATAATCTGAAAGAGAAATGGAAAAAAATACATTAAATGCTGAAATATTATGACCTGAATTCCAAAGAGTTGGTGGGCATCTATAATGTTATATAAAAGGGAATACATGGCAGATACTCAGGTAGAATCCAGGCTCCAGAGGTTTTTATATGGTACAAAATGCAGTTTTAAGGGAACCACTCTGATGAGCCCGTTGTTTTCTCTTTTATGATATTGTAACATGATTTACATTTTCCACCACAGTCATTCAAGTCCACTGGTTGACATGAAAAAGTTGTTTGAGGTCTCTTTGTGGACATTTAGCACTTCTGTAACTGTTTTATTCATGCTCTAAATATTAATAATAATTTCCCAGATGGCATCAGAACCAGGCTTCCACAGCTGAGTACATGTGAAAAACTTTGCTGCATTCAGGTGAGAATGAAAAACACATTTTCATGACAATCTAACTTGTTTTATTTGTGCATATACATGGTTGCACATCTACATGTATAAACACTGGATAGTTTTCTGTATGTACAACAGTGCGTTTAATGCATCACAAGCTTCACAGGAATAGAAAATAAGAAAAGCCCATTAAACCTGCTGCAAATAGGTTCTTTACATTCAGTATTATTCACATTCAGACAACAAATACATTGTATTTATTTGACATTTTAATCCAGATGATGTGTCATTTGGATGCGTGTCACTGGCCTGAAATAGTAAGAACTTCACCTGTGAGTTAAAATACAAAAGAAAAACATAAATGCATTTAGCTCTTTACAGTTCACTGTAATTCACTAATTACACAACAATTATCACTTACTGAAATATTTATTACCTTTAAAAAACAGCCCCTTTACCCATTCCCAGTCTCACATAACCATGCCATTGTGTGTATCTTACCCATATATCTTTTTTATTTAAAGTACTAATCCTCAACTAAAATGTGTCTCATAACAAAGTTGAAAAGTAAAATACTGTTGGAGAGTACGGGTCAGATTGGACTCTAATGAGATTCTTTTGTTGCGGCCAAAAGAAAGTCGCTGCCTGGATTGAACTAAGCAAATGGATGATGATGTTTCAGCTGCAACAAGCTATTTAACCCCAACTGATGCAATGCACAGCTTCTCCTTTCTTAAACAAAGAGGGATCAAATCATTAACATCAAACAGACAAAACGTTTAAGGAGATGCAGAAACTACTAAAACTAGGTTAAAAACTGTCAGATGTTTCATTAAAAACTGGAATGATGATGGGGAACCATCATCTTCCAGGAAGAAATGTGATCCTAAATGATCGTCATCACCTAAATGGTTTATGAAACAAATGGAAGAAAAACAGCAGTAGAACTCAGGACTATAATTGTGAAAGTAAGAAGATTTCATCATGAAATATGTGAAGAAACTTAAGGGACCGAATGGCTTTGCAGTCATCATAAGATGATTGGACTTGGGACCATTGGAAGAAGGTCATGTGGTCTGATGAGTCCAGACTGATCCTGTTCCAGAGTGAAGGGGAATCAGAAGAGATGCAGATGAAGTGATGCAGACATCATGCTTGGTGCCTACTGTAGAAGCCTGTGGTGGTAGTCTATGATCTGGGGTGTGTGCAGTTGGTCAGATCTAAGATCAGGTCTAGGTTCAGGTCTATGTTCAGCAACATTGTATCCAAAGATTGAGGTCAGCTGATACCAGAATATACTGAATAAGCAGGTTATTCCATCTTGGGTCCATATTCCATGATGACAAACATCGATCTATGGAAGTCAGATTGTGAAAGAGTGATTCAAGGAACAGGAAACATCAATTTTACAGTCTTTGTGCTGTCGCTGGACTCTCCCAACACCCATACACGATCCTGGTGAAAATCAAAGCTAAAGGCGGTCAAACAAGATATTTGTGTGAAACATTTGTTTGGTAACGACTTTGTTTTTGGCCAGGCCGTAGTTCTCTCCCACCCCTCCTACCACCATAAAAACATTTGAAACATGTATTAGCTGTGCAGTATCATATTTGTGACAGTTTTGTATATTGTATAATGTAACCATTGTCCAGAGCCTTGGAAATGTAGTATTTCTACAATCTGATCATGTGTGACTTATTACATGTTATGTTAAATATCGGCATACTATATTTGAAATGCAGAGTTAGGTATACATCATCTATGTGACCTGGAAAGTGCAATAACTTTTTAAATTTAAGTTTCTATGTTGAACCTTCTGTTTTGTACTTTTTTTAAAAAATTTTTTACCAACTTGGCTATGGCACATTTTGGTGTCTGACATTATTAGTTTATCAGATCATAGAGGATTATGGAAGAAAAATAACCTAACATCATTTCATGTAATTTATGTTTCTTGTCATGGACTATAAAAAGCCGTTATTGATATATTTCTAAACTTCCACATGTCAAAAGCCTTACATCTAAAAAAAAGAATTTAAGGACACTCATCAAGCACACAATGGCAATGTGGATACAGATGTGCCCCAAAGCTTTACCCACCACAGAGTGGGCACCAAGGAGGCTTGTTAAAAGAAATAAAGTTCAAGTGATTTCTGGATTGGCTTCACTCTTCAGATCTGGAGGTTACAAAGTTATGTGTTGTGGTTTTATTGGTAATTCACAAGGAACATTTGTTTATTCTCTCAATATGTACACCAATTTGTAAAATATACTGTACAAAATGTTAAATTCTCTTTAAATGGATTTACATTCCCAAGTAATTCTGCAAACAATGCCAGTCTCAGACATGACTCGTGTAGTCCTGAGAATGGAAGTCACAGGTGTTTCATGATGCACTATAACATAAGTATTTTAGACATTAGCCCACATGTCACAGTAGATTTACTCACTCGACTTATGGCTTTACATTTGTGGCAATTCTCAAGAGCACAATAAAACATGTTCAAGTGCAGGTTGTGCTATTCTCATGCACTAATTCATCTCCATTAGCTAGGGAAATAAGCAGGCTTCTTGCAGAAAACATTCACATATTGAAATAAAAAGCCAAATGAAATTTGCCTTTGCAGAAAGAAGAATATGCAAGATCCTCATGGCGCCCCTGCGAAACATCAGCACACAATGCAGGGCACTCAGGAGTTTTAGCCAGTTTTTGCACCTTTTCAATGAGCCCTGTTCTTAATATGAGTTTTGTTTGCTTGAATTGGAGCTTTTTGATATCTTGGGGGTGGAGATAGAGGACTGCAGATATCACCTCCTGATGATCCATTTTAAGCAGAATTACAGGAGCATTGAAGTTGGAGTACCATTTCTTTGATAGCTGTATATTTATCAGGATCAACTTGCTAGCAGCGCCCTGCGATGGACTGGCGAGCTGTCCAGGGTGTACCCTGCCTGTCGCCCAAAGCCAGCTGGGATAGGCTCCAGCTTCCCTGCGACCCTGAATTGGATTAAGCGGTTCAGAAAATGAATGAATGAATGAACTTGCTAGCAGCTGTGCTAATGTGATGTTTCTGTACGTCTAGGAATTTGCTCAATTTACTTTCTGGTAGAAGTAAAATCTGCATATTTATATCTAGATAAATATGCATCACTGCCCACATATTCCCATGCCTGCTTCGCACTGACATGGTTGTTTGGTTGTACATCCACTACAGGCAGTGCAGAGTTCAGAGTTTATATCCGAGTTCCATATTATGGTGGATGAGATCATCATATTATCCATCCATCCATCCATCCATCCATGCATGTGGAGCCAAATACATTACTTCTTTATTCCTTGTGAGTTGTGCAACATTACCCCCACCATTTCCATTTGTAATGCTCCTTTTGTTGGATTTGGTTACACATCCACAAGTGCTCCAAAAATGGACTGAAATACTCCTGAAATGAACAGAGGCTCTGTCAGCATGAAAATTTAAAATTCAGCCTAATTTATCTCTCAAAGTAAATTTTTAGATCCGTTTTAAATAGAAACAGTTAAAAGAATTTCCAATAAGTTTTGGAGATAAGTTACTGACCGGTAGTCAGTCATGTACTGTCTCAGTCATTTTTCATCATTTAATCATGTCGGCCGGTCGCAATGAGCTGCTCTTATGCATCTTATCTTAAGTGATAAATAAGCAACTGAGAATAGTCCAACCAGTGCTGGACTACAACCACATTGAGACGATAAGGATGCAATGCTAGCCCTTCTGGAGGCAACATGCCAGCATAACTCAGGCATGCCTTCTTTCATCAGGTTTCACAGGATGAAATTCATGCTGAGACCATCAACAAAGTTTCCTGTTGGTCAGATAGTTTGAATATTTGTGAACAGTTTTTGGAATAAAATAAACAATAGATATGTATAGCAAATGTGCAGATTGTAAAAACAGAGTAACCTTTGAGATCCCTCCCCGTCCCTCTCTGCTGTGCTTTGGGTCTAAACTCCTGCAGAGGAGGCAGTTCTACATGTGCAGGTAATAACCATGGCAACTGCAGAAGAGGCAGTGATTAACAGTGGTTATAGACTCTGCCTGGCTTTAACTGAGTTTATACTCTGGTGGATTCTTGCTATTCACATTTGAAGCATTAAGACAAACCAGAGGAACCTCATTTTTAACACTGTCCACCTCATGTACACATTAGTGCTCTGAGCCATGGAGCATTGGTCCAGTTTACCAAGCTGGTAATCTGGCATTAGAAGTATCTCAGAATGGTCTTCCTTTCGGCCCTGAAATTAGCAGAGTGCACTGAAATCAAACACTCATTTAGAAAAATCTGAGATCAGAACTGGCTCTCCTCCAGAATCTCCTCCATGGTCTCCCCAAGCGTCATCTCACCATCGCTGCTGGAGAGACTTTTCCTGGTGAGGAAGTCCAGGCCTGGAGCATCATATCCCTTCAGCCTCTGACCTTTAATTTCTCCGATTCCAAGCGCTCCTCCTCCATGTACGGCTACCTGAAGCAGGCGAGGATGAGCTGTCGAAGCACCGCCCTCATCGTAGGAGTTGCACCGACGGGAGCACTGACGGTGCTTCCCTCGAGTGCATTTCCACACGTGCTTCAGGGGTGCTCCATGAAAACAGGATCTGACCTTGAAGTGATTGGTGAACAAGAAAAGCTGCCAGCGCTTTTTCAGTTCAGCTTGAACCTAAAAGAACAAAGATTTCCCAATTTTACCATTTCATGTACGAGTAATACACCAAAACATTTTCACTTGACCTTTTAGCAACTTTTTAATTTACATATTTCTGTTGTACAAGTTGTTTGTTTTTCGTGGAAATTCATGCAGCTTATTAACCATCTGCAACGTTTCTAGATTCGCTATTTTGTTAGTTATGTCCAACGGCTGCATTTCTTGGGATATATAAAGCATTAAACAGTTATACAGTGAAAGTTGGCCATTAGATACTGCACCTTTTATTTAGTAAATTGTTCAAAAGCTTTAATGAGAGCAGATTTGGATTTATTACAAGTTTGACAAGTTGGGTGAGACAATAGTTGCAAAGACGATTTTTTAAATGGTCGAATCCAAGTAAATTTGGCTTAAAGTTCCCAAATTTAGCAAAACTCAGTTTGTAAAGGTTTTCTAACAGTCATATAAGTACGGAGCTGGACCGTATTACAACTCTGATGGGGCAGAAAATGCAGGGCATTATGGACAATGTCTGTCTGTCTGTCCACCACACAATCCCCCATGTATCTCTGTTCCAACACATCTGGCTCAAACTAATCAGTCATTGTGCAGAACTTCATTGGCTGTTGGATCCGTTTAATGGAAGCCAGGTGTGTTGGAGCAGGAATTAATTGAAAACCTGCAGGACAGTGGCCCTTGAGGGCCGACTTTGGACACCCCCAGTCTAGTGTATGACAGCTGAAAATGACAAAATTCTGTCACCTCTCTCACTAGCTTTCCACTTTTTAGTGAACATGTGCTAAAACCAGTGGCTCTCAGATGTTTCCCTTTCTGACCTCATCAAGGGAAATAACCACTCCTTTCAGTAGTGGATATTTCCACTGCCCCGAGAAGTGCATGGTGTGAGTATGGACAGGCACTGCTCATTAACATTTAAAGGTTCAGACACAAACAGCCTGTTTTCAGTAGACTCTCCACAAACAATTTTGGAATTGTTGATATTAAGAACCAAGGCTGAATTTGGGTTAATAAAGTTTGGAAAGAGAGTTGCTGGACCTCGGACACTGATATGAAATTGTTGAAAAAATGTGCAATATGGGACCTTTAAAACCAAACTGTTCCCACATCACCGCTGTGATATTAACCTTCAAAACAAAGTCCATAAAAATGTTTACCAGGACGTATTTGCAGTGATGAGTATGGAGTGACTTTAAACAAAAACTGTGTGACAGTAAAAACTGCTGTCATACTTCAGAAGATGTGTGCAGATAAAAAAATTGAATAAAAAATTGACCAAACCACAGCTCTTTTATATAGCATAAATTGTAGATATGACATTAATGTTTTGTTTTACTAAATTGTCTCTAGAGGTGATTAAAGAAATAGTAATTGTTATAAAAATTGTGATAATATAAAATAATCACAAGCTAAATATAATGTAATCAATAGAACTTCAATACTGCCATCATTTTGGTGTATTTGGTTCAGCTTTTAAAATAATAATTAGAGAGATGTTCAACATAAACTCAAATTCCAGTTGACTAATATGCTGATTATTGTAGTTATTGTTCATTTTATTAAAATAATAACAGCTTCCTATCATTATGTGAAGTGTATAATTAATCTAAAACAAGTTTTTCAAAATTTGGTAAGTAACTCAAGATGCTTATAAAACTAAAACAAGGAAATCCATTCAAATTTGTGGACAGTTCAACAATGCCCTGAAAATAAATGCTACAAGGGCAAATTGATTTAAGTAGATAAACTTTCTTTGGGAAGTTAATGTTTTATTGTATGATTCATCCGATGAATTACGTAAAATATATGCTACGATCTTTCTGACTTTGCTAACATTAGCTAAATCTGTTAGCTCTGGCATTTTTGCCAATTTTACACAATGAATGGGCAGAAAAAACTGTTTTAGTTGCTTTTCATTGATAAAAGCAACTAAAACAAAATACAATCTTAAATTTGGCCCCTTTATTTACTGTATATGACAAGAAAGTGGGGGAGAGACGTACCTCTCCGTTAGCGAAACAGTACAGCACAGCAACCAAGAAACCCTGAAAATTAAAAGAGCCAATTTAAGAACATTGAGGTAATTTTAAAACAAACTGTTACCAGACATGTAGTTAATATGTTTTATGTTACCTGGAATGAACTAAGGGTGAGATTGACAAAGTTCCGAGCATAGCGGCCGCTGCCATCCACACATTCATCTATCAGCACCGTGAAGATCACTTCGTGTATTCCCAGCAGGGGAATCAGCACCAGTGTTGCTCTGGCTAAGCTGACGGGAACAAAT
This sequence comes from Telmatherina bonti, assembly GCF_933228915.1. Lineage (NCBI taxonomy): Eukaryota > Metazoa > Chordata > Actinopteri > Atheriniformes > Telmatherinidae > Telmatherina > Telmatherina bonti. The sequence goes on along the minus strand of NC_136630.1, from coordinate 26,469,790 downwards.
AAAACATTAAAGATGACGTAAATATCATACTGTTGTGACGTCCAATAACTTGCCAGGAAAAGATGTAAGAACTATAGACGTGTAAAGAAGAAAAGATTTAAAACTGACTGCATGGACGTCTCTAACACGATGACGGTAACAGTCAGAACTGATGAGGGGTACGTTATCTCTTGAAATGATTAAATAAATATATGATAAAACATAAAAAACCCTAACATTTCTGCTCTATTTCCATACATTAAGATGCCAGTTCACATATATCGAAAAAGAAATACTGAATTTAAAGGACATTTTTTTAAAAACAAAAAACTAATGACGGATAATACAGCATTATCTTCATCCTGTCTCTTCTCTGAGATCTCTCTAGTCAGTAAAAGTCAGTCTGGTGTTGACTCTTACCCCTGGGATCCACTGAACACGGAAGCGCCGTGCCTTGTCAGCTGATTGTGGCAACACTAGTAAAGATGACTGGTTTTACTGGTGCACTGTGGGGTGTATCTGCGCCACCGCTTTCCGCTTCCCTAAAGTACTCTTCAGTTCTATTTTTGCCACTTTGGAACCTCACCAATCTAGAGCAGAGTGGATCGTTCAGGCAGGAAATCAGCTGATGAAAACCAAAGTGGTGGATTTTGCCAGTTAAAGACTACATGTACACTTTGGATGCATTTTACTCTGAAACATCAACATTTCTTCATGATTGGTGGCACTGGCACCAAGCGAGGTGCAAGATGGTTTAAACTAATAAATGACACCGTGGAAAACGCACATTTATCTTAGAAGAGGAAAGCTGCGCCGTTTTGTAACCTTTTGTTTTGACACCACACATCCATAAGAAATAAAGAGCAGCACGTGAGACGTGGTCAAACTGTACCTGCGCTTTTATTTGCTGGCTTATTTTTTACTTTAAAGGAGTGTAATAAACTCTGCAGGTCAAACACGGTGCCAGGCTGAAAGCCCGGCATCGCCGCTCTGCAGCGCCTCCACAGTGCTTCTGCGTTCAGTGGATCCCTGCGGTAACTCTGTCACTTTTTCTCTTTCTTTCTCTCTCTTCCTTTAATAAAGTCCTCTCTGGATTTTTTGATGAATAAGTGGTGTTTTTGGAAACAGCCAGTGTGTTGATGTCCAGTTGTTAGCGTGTGACTTGTTGCTATGCAATGATGGCGTGCTGCACGGAAAGGATGAAAAAAAAGTTGTGTAATTGGATTTTCAGCCATGCTGCAGTGCAATGATGGCTCCAGAAATATGAATAATAAATGTTACTGTGCCACTAAAAACTATTAGTGTGGCATCATTTAGTGAACAAAACAGGAATTTTACAACAGAAGAACAAAATATTTTTATGGATTAACAGAAGTGTCCAAAGAGTTAACGCTAAAATAACCTAGTAATATTCTGTCAGGACATTCATTTTTTTTAAATAAACATTTTTCTTGAGGTGCACTAAATTTGAGAAATTTAGCTTATCATGCTGTTTACCTCCTGAAGGTAAGAACATGGCAAGGAGATTGTCACAAAACTTTGAAGTATTTCATTATCAAGCAGGCAATAAAACTTCAAGAGAATTTTCATAGATAAAAATAGATGAAAAATAGATAAAAATTCAACAGCTGCTTAAATAAAAAAAAAAAAAGTAAAAACCACTGCCATCCATAGCTATAATGTCCTCTAGACCAAAAACCAATTGTCACATATGTTTTGTGAAAGGACTGACATAAACCTCACCTACTGTATCAGTGAAACTAAGAGACTGAAAGTTAAAGAAAAAGGATCTTAGCATAAAATAGGAAAAATAGAAAAAAGAAAGAAGTCAATACAAGATGAGCTAAAAATAAGATAATAAAAGAACAGAAAAGAAAAAATTAAATAAGTTAATAACAAAAATACAAAAATTAAAATAGGCCAAACAAATCAATGATGAAATAATAAAACAAAGTCAGCCAAGCTAATAAAATAAAAACACTGAAATAAAACTAGAACTAATTTATGAGGAAAAACGGCAAATAAATATTTTTTCCAATAAAAGCTACTTCAAGCTAGGAGAGGAGGATTTAAATCCAAAACAATCGGCAAAAAAATCCAAGTCCAGGCCCTCAAAGTATTTAAAAATGTAAAAAGTCTTGAGTTGAAAAGGCTAGAGTCATCAAAATGACACCAACGCATGTCGGCTTGAATCTCTGGGAGGTCCTGGACAGGAAAAACTGTTTTAATTTGGAAAATATTGAACATTTAGGAAATACAGAAAAACTGATCAATTCCTCATGATCTCATTATTTCAGGAAAATCCTCAGCCTTTTATTTTATTTTATTTTTTCGTCATGACTAAAGAACATGTAACCTTACGACTGAGAAGACAGAACTTTGTAAATGAAGTCAGTCTCTGACATGTTTTCTCCTGTTTGCAGGATTACCTGTATCTGTAGTCAGTAAATTTCACCTGGTCTGCTTTCAACTTGGACAGCAGCAGCATCAGGATTTTAATGAATATGAAGAAAATAACCTGCAACACACAACCAGGGTACATTTCAGTTAAGCTCACTCATTTTCTAAATGCATCCAAAAATGCCTTCATCAGTGTTAAATTGACTTTTATCAGGAATACTTGTGACTGCAGCAGCTTCACCACATCATCACATGCCTGCATAAGGCTGGAACCACCAAACCCAGTATGAAATATTCTCCTTGTGTTCAACCACAAAACAACATGATGCATCTGGAACAAACTTGATTTGATGCTAGATGTATGTCAGAGGAACTTCTCTTACCAGCACTGATAAAGTAATCGGGCCCTTTATTATCCACCAGAACCATTTGTTGGCAATTGACCAGCATCTAAAGAGGAAAAAACACTACAAGTTAAGCAAACAATGGAAATATATTATATATATATATATATATATATATATATATATATATATATATATATATATATATATATATATATGTGTGTATGTGTGTGTGTGTGTGTGTGTGTATAAATTACAGACCGCAGAGCTTCAACATACAGCATATGTATATATAATTGACAGTTCAAACATACATACATAATTGGCACCATAACAAACATAAAATAATAAAACATAACATTCCTCATCAGTTGGGTTCCACTTTTATTATTAAGCAGCTGACAGCTTTGTAGAATGAAGCCCCTGATATTTTCTAATAAAATTTTTACTCAAAAACTTTTACTCAAACTTTTCTGACCATGTCATGGAGTTCATATGTCTTTTCTGAAAAGTGTGAATAACTTGCTTCGTGACGAGATGTACTATCGCCCTGAAAACGGACGTTAGCGTCACCAAACCTGCTTTTAACTGATGGGAAGAGAAAAATTCTCAAACTTTTTCGTGTCTACCCTGGACACATGTCCCCTGGTGCTTTACCTGTCATCGGAACATTGACTGTGGACGTGTTGGTTGTGTGAATGCATGTTGTGTGCATGTTTATATGAGTGGATGTGGGAGAGGTAATTATCTTAGAGTCATTAGCTGTGGTATGTTTTAATGTACAGCACTTTATCTTACTTTTTGTATGAAAAGAGCTTTATAAATAGTTACATTTAATCTGGAACCTAAACTGCAAGACGGGTTTAACACATCAGTGTTATCTTTAACCCTGTAAAGTCTGATGTATCACATTTGGAGAGAGAAAATACCAAACACTTCTCTAGGTCCACCTGATCAACTGCTTGCTAACACAAATATCTAATCAGCAACTCAACACGTAGCCATGTAGACATGGTGAAGACGACTTGCTGAAGTTCAAACTGAGCATCGGGATGAGGAAGAAAGGAGATTTAAGTGGCCTTGACTTGAAAATTGGTTTGATTGTTGTAATATATTTGTTTAATCATTCTGATTGGCCAATAAGGCTTCAGAAGAGTGATTTCATCATACAGATTAATGAACACATGTTTAACTTTAAAGTTCATGCTAAGATAGGAAGCAAAATAAGTTTTCTTCCTTGGGACAATGACACAAATATAATAATAAGTAATAATAATAAGAACAGTCTAGATGGCTTCGGCAGGTTTACGTCCTCAAATATTTAATAGAATTAATTAATGTTCAATATTTTCTCCAACACACTCACCCGGTGTTTTCATACAGGATCTTGACCACAGTCCAAGGTGTCACAAACAAGACAGGAGTCCCTGAAAAGAAGCAACAAGGTTCATGATGTTCATTCTTAAATATACATTTAAATCAGCTAAAATATTTACACACGCATCAGCCCAAACCTCCACGTGGTCCTGTTCATCCCGGACTTACCCCATCCCAGTAGCAAGTACTTTTTTAGCAGGCACCTCTTGGTCAGCACGGCGGTGAAGAGCAGCGTGTGAAGGAAAATGGCCTCCACCAACAGCCAGAAGTAGTTGCAGGCCACAAAATACTCCATGCACACTTTGGAGAACTTGCACATCAGAGCTATCTGTTGACGAATAAGGTTTCAGATGGATGCATGCAGTGGCCAAAGCCATTGCCATGGTAACGAGCGAGCGTACCGCAGAGCTGGAGTAGGAGTTCCATCCCGGGTCGTCGGTGGGAAGGTTGGAGTACATGACGTGCAGAATGATTTCTTTGGAAATGACGGCCACGGCTCTCAGGATGAACGACACAAACAGATTCATGTGGATGTAGTTTCTGGTGCAGTGGAGCTTCCTGGAAAGCAGATACGGGAGGAAGACATTGATCTGTGCGTCCGGAGCAGCTTTAAAAGCATTACAGCGATGCATGTAGGAAGCAATGAAAAATGGAGATGGTTTATAATCTGATTAGTGAGAACTGGTCATATCGACAGGAGGGTATAGAATGGTTTTGTTGGGGGATCAGGATCCTGAAGGAGCTGCACTTGTCTGATTTATAAAACGGTAAGTCTGGAGAGAAACCTTCTTTCTTTTTATGTTAAAGGAAAATAAACATTATGTAGCTTTACTGGAAACGTGTAAACATGAACATGACAATAGTGTAGCTGCTGTCAGAAGCACCTGTCATAAATTTTCACATTCGATATATATTCATATCCAAGTAGTAGTTCATAAAATGCTAATTTTTATTTATTATTTTTTCATTCAGTAAGTTCATGTAAAACATGTTTTTTGGATGGAGGTGTATGGAAGAAAGGGGGGGGGCATTTTGTTTTGCTGGTCCACATTGTTGCTCGGGGGATGTAGTTGATTGATGCACTCTGGGAGCCACACGAGGCGCTGTGCACGCGGTGTCTGCAAGAGACAGGTTGCATGTATGTGCCAGGAGAATGGAGATAAGTTCTTGGTTCTTGTAGGAAGTCGTGGATATTTTTATCCCCTTGGAGTTGATGCGGCCAATGAGGTACAATTTTTACTTGTTTTTTTGTTGTTGTTGTTGTTGTTTTTTTTGTTAATTGGTTTATTATGTAAATTTCATGTAGCTGTAATGCCAATTAAGCTTTTAATTTGATGTATTTCTGAAAAGTTTACCTTTTGCTATTTCTCTTGAATTCCTATTTTATTTATGTAACTCCTCTGTTTTGCTTTAAGTTAATTTGAGTTTGGTATTTCTTTTCTTAGTTCTGACGACATATTTGGGACAATTAAGGATCTTCCAAGTCAAGTTGAAGACACTGTCCATCAATAAATGTCTGTGAAAATCCAAGAACGATTTCGAGCTTGATTAAACTTCGAGGGAGTAACAAATAGTTTACATATATTTTAAGTCCTCTACAGGAACTGTTGTCCAGTTGAAACTTTTCCTGTTTGGATGTTTCTGCATTTTGTTCTGTTCTCTGTCCAGATGATGCAACTCGGCTTCGGTAATGCTGAAGTCCGGGTTCTGGGGAGGATCCATCCTCCATCAGACCAATTTCCACTGATCTTTAGTCCAGTTCTTGTGTCATGTGACATCCTTCAGCCTTTTCTCCCTGTTCCCTGTCTAACTTCTTCACAGCCACGTTTCCATGGAGACCATTTCTTGACTAGGCTAACCGTCTATGGATCAGCTGAAGGTCCAGATGAATCTCTCAGATCCTGGTTCAGGTCTTTACTGGACTTGTTCCTGTTTTAGATCCTGTTCTTCTGCTGTGAACGGTTTTCTGTCGTCGTCCAGCCAACGTCTCAAAGTCTGGTCCCTGAAGGTGACGTCTGCTGGCAGGAATGATATGCTGTGACTGTATAGCACTACACCTGAAGAAGCCTCTGCCTGTTGTTTTTAGTGATGCTTTGTTCATGAACGAGTCAGCTCTAACTGCCAACTCCTCAGTAAAGAAAGCAGCTATTGGCCGTTCTGAAAGTTGGCAGAGGTCGATTATTGACATCATCACCTAATTTGCATAATTAATCACCTGTGCATGCAGCTTCTTCTTCTCTGTCTTCTTTCTGCTTCAGTTTTCACCGAGACCAAGAAAGTGGATCATGTCCTCAGATCTTACCTTGGGCTTCCAGCCTGTCAGACACTGACTTCTGCTGTTGGTTTATTAAATGGTTCAGAACCAAAATCCATTCAGGACCTTCTGGTTTGTTATGAACCAATCAGACCCGTCAGGTCATCGGGGTCAGGTCTACTTTCTGTTCCCACAGTCAGAACTAAACAGTTTTTATACAGCCTTATTTTAGATGCAAAAGTACGGAAGAGTATTGGGGCCACTGAATAAAATAAATAATAATTCTGTGAATTCTGACTTTAATCTCAGAATTCTGAGAAGCCAAGCACCTTGCGTAAGAAGCAACTCTTACAATTCTGAACTGAGCCTTACACACAATACACAGCTCAACAGAAACACCTGCAAATCCCAATTGTTTTTTGTCAAAACTGACAAATGTTGCTTTCATTTTGCGAAAGAATGAAATGGGAACACAGCTACTGAAAACCCAGGCGTTAAACTTGTAGTCTTAACTTGTAGTTAATATTGTGAGATTAAAGTCAGAATTCTGTCCGTTTTCTGACTTTTTTCACAGAATTAATTTTTTTTTTTCATTCAGTGGCCCTAATACTCTTCCGTACAAAAGAAATAAAGGGAACAAATCCTGCATCTTTGGAGCATCCTGGTAACAGCTTAGAGGTGCTTTTGACTTTCTGTAGCATCAACATCACGCCTTCATCCTGCTTTAATGAGTCGCAGGTCTGCACCGAACATGGATGAAAAAGCAACCGGTGTAAAAAAGCAAACACTGAAATACCTTCAGAGTTTCAGTCTGAGAAACTTAAGACCGCTTTAAAAGATTAAAGAAGCTAAATATAAAGAAATGATTTTGTACAGCAGCGTCTGAAGCAGGTCTGAGGACTCAAGTCTGGTCCTAGAGATCTACCATCCTGCAGCTTTATACGCATCTCTTCTCCCAACACACCTGAATCAGACGAATGTCTCGGGGTGTATAAAGTAGAAGGAGAAGACCTGCCATGTTTCTGGATCTAGCTGTGTATGTAGAACAGGAGTTTTCACCAACAGGCTCGTCTACCTGCAGCGGAGCTGAGTCACATTCAGCTGGTTTAGTGATGGTTGGAGCAGCTGCTGGACAGGACTTCTACTTTATAGCACCATGATTCCACACCTCTGCTCGTTATCCCTCATGCACATGAAGGAATTCAACGTTTTCATTCAGGTGTGTTGGAGAAAAAATGTATATAAAAATGACAGAAAGTTAGTTCTCCAGAACTGGACTAATAACTGGATAACTAAGGCCAATAAGCTGGTGTTAGACTGATGTATTCCTGCGGCGAACTGACCTCAGCATGCCCATGAGGAGCGTGGCCAGGGTGAGGGAGAACAGGGACAGGGAGTAACCGATGACGGAGATGAGCCTCAGCGCCGTCTGACGAAGCATTTCATCCTCCTGGAAACACATCAGCCGTCCTCAGCTGGTTCTAAACAAACTCAGTTATGCTTCTAGGCCAGAAGCTGGCAGGCCTCCTCACCTTGTCTTTGAAGTAATCGTCCTTCACACACTCAGAGTTATCCCGCCAGGGCTCGGAGGAGTTGTCCAGCTGCCGCCAGTTGCCGTTCTCCAAGCACTGGCGATGCACCATCCTGGTGTCATCTGCAGGTAGGTGAAAGACACGCTGATGGAAACAGCTTCCTCCAGCACGGCAGTTCAGAACAGAAGCTGATTGAACGACTGGTTTATTCCTTTTTCATGGATTTCAGTGCACATCACAACTAAGGGAAACGGCTATTTTCCACACCTTTTGTTCTGTTTCTGAAATATGGATGAGTTTTCTGACAGCTGCTTTTACAGCCTCAAATAAAGAGCTTTTTACTTATTAAACGAGTAACTCTGAAGCTAAAAGATCTATTTGAGCACTTTTCGAGTCACATTAAAGGGAACATATTTATTAAGATGTGTAAATATGACTAAATGTAGCTGTGTTTCCTTTAGTTTCTGGTAAAATGAAAGCAATATTTCCAAAAAGTTTACAAGGTACATAACAAGTGTTTCCATTGAATGGTGCTTAGTGCATAAAGTCATTATTCCCATAAAAGTGAGACTGTACCTTGAGGAAGACGGAGATACAAAACATTTTGCGTTTCGGAACAGATATTTCAGTTACCACTATTGTGGTTGCCAATATTTAAGCTTCAGCGCAATGCTCGGGGTAATGGAAACGCAGCTAGTGGTATAAATATTTTGTTTGTTTAAACAATAAACAAACAGAATAAGCACTTTCAAGATGTTATGTGATGAAGCTTTAGCTTTAAGTCTTAGAATAATATGTGAACTTTGACGAAGAACAAATCTAACGAAACGGATGTTTTGGTCGAGACAGTTAAGAGAGGTCTCCATAGCAACCATTTTGGCACAAATTCTTGTCAACTGGAGGTTCTTAAGATGTAAAAGCTAAAAGTATGGGATTGAATTGCTTATATGTAAAAACAGGAAAACAACACAATGCTAACATGTCAGTTCACAGCAGGTATATTTTCAATGGAAGCCACAAAAAAGTGTGAGTGTTTCTATTCCATTTTAATACAGCATTGTACTTTAATATATATTGTAGCCTAATTATATATATTCTATAAATATTTCAGTAAAGGGGGTCATTGGCTAGAGTTATAACTATGTAATGAATTTACTGATGTTATTTACAGTTTACAGTTGAGTATGCAACAGGATATATTTTATTTTGTTTTTACTTTTATTTTCTGTCCAGTTGGACGCAGGTCCTTGCATAAAGTGCTACAGGCTTTTTTTTTTCTTGTTTACTCCCTTCCCACCATATAATATCACCTATGTTACAATACAAAGAATTAATACCATAAAGTTTGTTGCAAAGAACTGGGCTAAGTTCTCCAACTTTCCACTAAATGTAGCTATACTAAGTGTTGAAGTGCTCCTTGAAGAGCTGAGTCTTCAGCTTGCTCTTAAAGCAGACAGGGACTCTGCAGAGCGGACAGAGTTTGGGAGATCATTCCACCATCATAGCACAACAGAGGAAAAGAGTCTGGCTAGTGATTTAGTCCCACGTTGTGGTGGTAACACGGGGCGTCTTTCACTGGTGGAACGTAGCTGTCGAGAGGGAGTGTAGGTCTGGATTAGGGAATGAAGGTAGATGGGAGCCGTTTGAGTTATTGTTTTGTAAGCCAGAAGCAAAGCTTTAAATTTGATGCGTGCTGCAACCGGAAGCCAGTGAAGAGTGATTAGCAGCGGAGTGACATGAGTTCGTTTGGGTTGGTTGAAAACCAGACGCGCTGCGGCATTCTGGATCATCTGCAGAGGTTTAACAGAGTGTGCAGGCAGACCTGCCAGAAGGGAATTGCAGTAATCAATGCGTGAGATGACCAGAGCCTGAACCAGAAGCTGAGTCGTATGTTCTGTCAGGTACGGTCTGATTCTCTTGATGTTGTAGAGAGCATATTGACAGGTACGGGCAACCGAGGCAACATGGACCTTAAAGGTCAACTGTTCATGCAATTAAGTGTGAGTCAAGCTTCACACTTAATTGCAGATGTAAGGAGGGATTGGCTGGGCAAATGATGAGCTCTGTCTTGGACAGATTGAGCTGAAGGTGGCGAGGCTTCATCCATGCCGAGATATCAGCAAGGCAGGCTGATATTCTCATTGAGACGGTTGTGTCATCCGGAGGAAAGGAGAGGAAAAGCTGAGTGTCATCAGCGTAACAGTGATAGGAGAAGCCGTGAGAGTTTATGACTGCACCAAGTGAGGAGGTGTATGGTGAGAAGAGAAGAGGGCTGAGCACCGACCCTTGAGGCACCCCTGTTTTCAACTCATGTGAGCTGGACACTTCTCCTCGCCAGGATACCCTGAATGATTTTCCTGGGAGGTAGGACGAGAACCAGGAGAGGACAGATCCAGAGATGCCAAGCCCAGAGAGTGTGATTGTAAATGTTCTACATGTTATGTGCTGGACCCACCACAGAGAGAATAGCCACAGTTTAGCTGCAGCGAATGGGGATCCAATGAAAACAATAGATAATGGTTGAATTCTCAGCCATTATTTACTATAGTTGAACTGAATTCTCAGTCCAACTATAGTAATTATCTCTGGTTTAGTACAAACATGAAAATCCTGACTGAAATGTAATGCAGACAGACTGCGGTTGGCGTTGTACGTAGATATAATAAATTCAGAAACAAAACGTTATTCTAACAATAATCCACAAATAGGAGAAATGCTGTCGTTGTGCCAAGATTCTGGAGGACCAGCCGGGACAACGCAACACAGCGTTTTCACGAGAAGTAAGAAATAGTCATATATAAGTATAGATCACTAAATATCCTTTCAACATCTACCGTTAACTCATACATAAATATGTGTTTTGTAAAAGCACATGTTAAACTGAAATATTAAAAAGGATTTGCAAATTGAAATGTTAATTTATTGTTAAATATGATGAATTATAAAAAGATTTAAGTTATTTCCAAAAAAAGAAATTAACAAAACATTTCCTAAACTTGGTTAGAAAGGAAATTTTGTTTCTTATACTTTAAAAATAATTTCACTGTTCTTTTCACAGCGTTTTTACAAATGGCATTTCCTGCATGGCTCGCCAATCTGTGAGCACAAACTCCTTTCAGCTTCTACGTGACACTTTGGAGCCACAAAAACCAAGTTAACCCTTTGATACATCGTGTCCACTATGGTGGACGCCTGGTTAAAGGCTGTTTTCCAGTATATCCAGAAGTGATGATGGTATTTTTCCAATTGTGCCCTTCAGTGGACATTAGGAGAGTCACACTGCCGCTCACTGAAGAATAAACAAATAAAGTATACACTTTCATGTATACATGTACATGTAATTACTAACTTATGACCATATGTCCTGTTTATGACTACCTCAGTCATAAACAGGACAAAAAAATCTATTTTTAGAGAATATTGTTTATTATTTATTATTATTAATATTATTTGATAAATATTATTTGATAAATAATTTTATAAAATAGATCAAATAAATAAACTAAATAAAAAGTCAATGTTAAAGACAAAGAAAAGTGTGTTTGTACATGTCTGTAGAAGTAAAATATTGCATATAAAAGAAATGTGGCATTGTTTTTTTAATAATTCATGCATCAGACAGTTAAACCTCCTCCAATGTAAACAGCTCTCTGATTGGTTAGATGACAACCCTGCTAACACCCTGATCTGAACCAAATGAATGAATATCCCATTTATTTCATCATATTGGACATCACATCAGTGTTGGAAGTGATAAAGCAGGTTACCTTCACTGATCCACGGTAGGAAAGAAGGACAGGGGACGGACACGTTCCCAGGAGGTGAATGAGGCCAGCAAACAAACATGTCAAATGATCCTTTACAGAAGTTTCCTGCAATGAAAGATGTTCATCTTAGCTTTGGATGCTGGACTTAGAAATGAAGCTATTTATCGTCCAGACAGAAGCTCACCATGTTTCGGAAAGCCAGCGGTTTTCAGGGTTTTGTTGCAGTTCTCCCAGTACTCAGTCCGTTTGGAAATGAGACTTTCCAGCAGCGAGCCAGTTGCCTTCAGAGAGAAGCAAGAGGAAACCTTTAACCTTCCAGGCTAAATGCCTGTATGTCTCCATGGTAGCAGCGACTAACGTTAGCAATCTGAAAGTTATAATGTGACTCATCAGCATTTAGATTTCATGTGAGAATATTTCCGTTACTTTGACGTTAAACAGCTTGACACGATGCAGCCAAAGTAAATAAACTCATTTCAGCATCGTCACAACAGTCCTGCAGGGATCTGGGCTTCGTTGCTATGAGCAACTCCAGTTACATCCTTTCTCAAACGTAAATGTTATAAATGTAACAGTGATTTGATAAAAGAGCATGTTTATGAGAGAAGCTGTCAGATGTTTATGGTGCTTTGAGTCATGAACAGTAAACACTCCTCAGCCTCTTTATCCACCCCACTACACCGGGTTGGACCTTTTTTTTCCTGCAAAGCCACCTTCATTCTTGGTGTCAGAGATCCAACAACATGTTGGAAACGTTCCTCAGAGGTTTCCTCCATGCTGACATGAAGCATCACACAGTTGCTGCACATCATGATGAGAATCTCCCGTTCCACCACATCCCAAAGCTGCTCTGCTGGACTGAGATCTGGTGACTGTGGAGGCCGTTGGTGGACAGTGAACTCATCATCATGATGAAGAAAGCAGCTGGAGATGATGTGAGCTTTGTGACATGGTGCATCATCCTGCTGGAAGTTTCCATCAGAAGATGCTCCACTGTGCTCAGAAAGGGATGGACATGGTCAGCAGCAGGACTCAGGTAGGCTGTGCTGGTTAAACCATGTCATACTGGGATTAAGGGACCTTTTCCACCAGCACTCCTCCTGGTTTGTAGGTGTTTCCATCTGGATCTTCCTGGACGATACAGTTTTAGCACCTCCGGTGAGGTTCTGACGTTGGGCTGAAAATGTAACGTGTACAGTTTCCAGGACAATGTTGGATGTTGCAGGCTGAGTCGTGACAGAGACTCATAAGAACAGCTTTGGGTCGTAAAAGCAGGCAGCTTGACTTTTAGACCACCAGCCCTTTCTGGCCTTGTTCATGGAATCTTTTCCCCTATTACAGCAGCAAGTAAAGCATCACCTCCTCAGCCTCCTCTGTCCACTAACAAATGACTTTATGATTGTTATGACCCCCAAAGTGTCCAGGGAAAAAAACAGAGGGTGGCAAAACAAAATGAAGATGGCAACGAAGTACAAGATAAAAATGGAATTTTATTCACAAAGTGATTCAAATAAAAGAAACAAAAAAGGGACAACTTAAAACATCTGACAAGTGTAAAATCTAACAACAAAACCCTAAAAGACCAACGAAAAGCTCAGACCAAAATCCAAGCAAAGGCAGAGAACCAAAAAGAAGCCAAAGGCCGACCTTTCCTGTAACGCTACAGCAGCTGACGCCAAACATAAAGTGGCAAACCGAGTCACACTACACAGCTGCCCGAAATGAAGGCGATGGTGAGCCTTAAGTAGGCAGGTGTCCTTAGGGGTGTCCAATAGAGGAAGAGACTGAGAAGACACCCACCAATCCTATGCCACGATAGAGGTGGAGCTGAGGGATGGCAGCCAACAATCCATGGGCTGAGAAGTCTCTGTTTGCACAAAGACCCTGCAGGCCGGCAGACTAAAGGTCGTAACAACGATATTTACCAATGGGACCTGGCCCACACTGAGGGGGTGTATTGTTGTGTGTTCAGAGATGATGTTCTGCATATCTTGGCTGGAACCAGTGTTTACTTCCTATTGTCTTTCCATCATCTCCAACCAGTCTGACCATCCTCCTCTGACCTCTGACATCAACCAGACTTTCTGGTCCAGACAACTGCTGCTCGCTGGATGTTTTCTCTTCTTCAGACCTTCTCTGAAAACCCTGAAGAGGCCTCAATGTGTAAAAAGTAAATCTCATTCTGATGCTCAGTTTCAACTTGACATCATCTTCACCATAATATAACTCAATGTGTTGCGTTGCTGCCATTTGATTGGCTGATTAGATATGTGCATTAACAAGTAATTGAACAGATGAAGCTGATGAAGCGACTGGTGAGTTCATGCAGCCTGTAGTGCAGGAATCCCCAATCCTGGTCCTCGAGGACCGGAGTCCTGCAGGTTTTCCAAGTGTCCTTGCTGAAACACACCTGACTCAGACTCAGACAAGCGCCGCACATGTCTGCTAAATACACATTGATTTGAATCAGGTGTGTTACAGGTGGGACACTTGGAAAATCTGCAGGACACCGGTCCTCGAGGACTAGGATTGAGGACCCTTGCTGTAGTGGACATTTGATGCTGCAGTGTCGATATTCCACCACTTGGGGGCAGCATATAATCAATGCATCTTCTGCTGCAGCAGGAAACTTTTTACCTAAATGCAATCTGCAACTAATCCAGACAGTTTATCTGCTCATGCAAGCTGCACTCATGCCAGTATGACACATATACATGATATGAACATAAACTCCCTTTGGATCGATATAAAAGCTGATGATCAGCCAAATCCCTCATGTGTGATCAGCTAGTGAACTTTGCAGGGTCTGTATTTTCTACTTGGTGGCTCATCCTGCCAGATGTTCTAAAAAATCTGAGTTGATTTACAACATTTATATTCAGTGAGATAATGCTTGCAGTCCAGAAGCACATTCCCAGAGAAATAAACTGGAATAAATCTGCAGTTTCCTCTTATCAGCACAAACTGGATCTAATAAAATGAACATAAAAAGCAGAATATTCATGCCAAAAGGAAAAGGACATTATTAATATAAGATATTTTAATTCATTTTTTGTTTTATATTTATCTATGATCAGATAGATGTAACTTTTTTCTTTTTTACAAATTGATATTTATTTGTTTACTTGAAGGCAATTTGAATTCATTAATAGTTGGAAAATCTATTTAAATATTTATTTGAAATTCTAATTCATTTCTTTTGATTTAGTTCTTTTTAATTTCTGTCAAAACATTATTTATTTAGTTTACTAAACTAAATAGGACAAAAAATAAAAATATACATCTAACTTAAGTATTTCCAAGGTTTAAAAATGCATCTTGATGCAACCAATTACAAATCAATAAAACAATACTAATATATGATATACATGCTGTATTCTGTGTTATTTAGTTCTGAATAAAAACATGTCCTTAGAGTCTTAAACTAAGTTTAGATCAGACACATTATGCATGAAATACCCTTGAGGATGAGCTTTGGAGCTACCTGCTGGGAGAAGATGTTGAAGATGAGCAGGAGTGTGATGCTGTCATGCCACTTTGGCAGCAGGGTTGGCATGGTGCTGCGTTCACATTGACAACAGCTGATTTCTGACCTCTTTCTGGACTCTTCACACCTTTTCCTCTGACTCCCGCAGCCTTTCACTCATCCCCACTTTGCTCCCTCCTGGCACCCATCAGAAGGAGGTCAGGTGTAGCTCAGTCTCTCAGTCTGACCTTCTCTGTTAACTCTGAGGAAATTTCTGGGACGACTGGAGGACGTTTGATGCTTTTCAAAGCCACTTCACAACTTTTCTTCTTTATTCCTCAAAATCTTCTTTATCCAAGCAATCTTCAAGCACCTAAAGCCGCCTGATGGTCCGTCAGCGGCAGACTGGGATGATTTTCACAGCTAAAGAAGTCCGTGTTTATCCATGAAGACGTCCCAGGCTGTGAAGGAAGTGGATCTGTCTGTATTCCCTACCGACTGAGAGGGCTTGAGATCCTCATGGACAGATTGTCTGTCCCACCCCGTTATCCTTAACCAATCAAGACAAGGCCTGGTGGGAGTCGTCTAGCTGGACTAACTGTTGTCCAGGGAAGCTGATCATGCAGAGGGAAATGAACCCGACCCATTAGAGTCATAGTACATACATTCACACACCAGTAAACATCACCTGTAAGCCTCAGTCCCATCCCTCTGTTTGGCTGTATCGCTCAGTAACTGGGTATCACCCTGCAGCTCTGACATTAATGGGGATCTAAATGTAAACCAACACCAGTGAAGCCAAACACAGGGAGGAAAATGGGAAGCAGCGAGCCAGAAGTGCCGACACAAGCCTCCATGTCTGGATCAAACATGTCCCACTGCGTACTCTTACACATATTTATAACATATCAGAATATAATCACCAAGGAACAGAACTCATTATTTGTTTTCTATAAAATTGATTTGATTTCTTGTTTTGGCTCAATCAAAGCATGTCTGTTTGGTCCAGTAGCTTCCTGACTGACAGCATCATCATCTGTAAGATGCGCTAAACAAACAGCATGTAGGACGGTTTCTGTCGGCTTTGGTCCAGCCAGCAAAACGTCTTATTGTGTTTCTTATCTCAGTGATACTGCGTGTAACAGCGCTTACCAGGCAAGTTATTAGCCAATCATGTGGCAGCGATTCAGTGAATAATGACATGTAGACGTGGTGAAACCAGAGAACCTGCAGCAACTGAGATGCTTGATGTCCATACGGAGGAAGTCTCTGAGGAATGGACAGGCGACCTGTCCGGGGTCCAGTCTAATGACTGCTGGGGGAGACTCCAGCTGTGACCCTAAAATGGACTGAGTGGTTTAAAAAATGAACGAATCAATGAACGAATGCCTGAGGAATGTTGCTGACACCTTGTTGAATCTATGACACCAACAATACTGAAGTTCTGAAGGGAAAATGGACCCAACCTGCGATCTAAAAGATGGACCTGATAAAGCAGTAGGTGAGTGTTTGGTAAATTCAGACTTTATTACTTTGGTTTTTATTCATTCATTCATTTTCCTAACCGCTTAATCCGATAAAGGGTCGCTGGGAAGCTGGAGCCTATCCCAGCAGTCTTTGGGCGAAAGGCAGGGTACACCCGGGACAGCTCGCCAGTCCATCGCAGCTTGGTTTTTATAATTATTTAATATTTATGTTTTCATTTGTCTGCAGATTGGCATCCATTCCTCAACCAATCAGGAGTCAGTCTGGTCGTGTCTGACACACACAGCATGACCAAGCTGGTCCCACAAGTGTTCAGCTGGTTTGTAGGACTCTAAGCAGGACACTCCCGGCTTTGGGAGGTAGTTTGTGATGCTCCTGGTTCTGAGGGGAGAGGACTGTCTTCCTGGAGGTCCAGATTTCAGATATCTAGGCTCACTGCTGTCTCCAGAATCTTTTTCTCATAAGTCCGTCTATTAATCAGGTGCCGTTGATACATTCGTGGTTGCAATACACACACAGCACTTCAGCATGAAAACAGTGAACATCGACATGCATTATGTTCATTCATTCATTCATTTTCCTAACCGTTTAATCAAATTCAGGGTCGCGGGGAGCTGGAGCCTATCCCAACTGGCTTTGGGCAAAAGGTGAGGTACACCCTAGACAGCCCATCACAGGGCCACACAGAGACAAACAACCACTCATGCTCACCCCAAGGGCCAATTTAGAGTACCCTTTTAACCTACCATGCATGTCTTTGGACAGTGGGAGGAAGCTGGAGAGAACCCATGCATACATGAGGAGAGCATGCAAACTCCACACAGAAAGGCCACTGTCCAAACCAAGGATTGAACCAGCAACCTTCTTGCTGTGAGGCCACAGTGCTAACCACTGCACCACCGTGTAGCGCATGCATTGTGTACACACATATATTACACCTGGAAGGGCAGGAAGCTGGAGCCTGTCCCAGTCATCATCAGGTGAGAGACAGTCTGGACAGTCCATCGCAGGACCAACACAGAGACAAACAACCGTTTATTCCCAGGGAGAATTTAGTGATCATCAACCGAACGTGCATGTCTTTGGATGGGAAGAAGCCAGAGAGAACCCACACATACATGCAGGAGAACATGCAAACTCCACACAGAAAGCCCACCGTTTAGACCCCCTCTCCTCTCCTCGGACGAGGTTCAAACTAGCACCTACCTGCTGTGCTAACCACTACGCCACCAGTATCTGTGGTATCAGAACACTTCTAAGACCTCATTACAGCAGACATGCCATCATTTGTGACTGTGTTGTGAAACTAAGTGGAATAAATTGATTAAAGATGAATAAGTAATATCAGAAAAGCAAACTGATACAAATTCCTCTGTTTCTGCCAACTGATCTTTAACTTTCTCAGTGATACAGGACTCTACAGATGTAGCACTTTAATTCAGTGTAAGATCAACACTGCTTCAAAACATTAGTCATTTAAAGAAGTATTATATATATATATATATATATATATATATATATATATATATATATATATATATATATATATATATATATATATATATGGTTAAATGCATAATAATGTGACTTTATGAATTTTTCTTTAAAAATCCATAAATCCTCTCGACTGCTAGTAAAAAGTGAAAAAGTAAAAAGCAAGATCACCCGAAGACAAAAGCAGAGTGCAAAAGGAATGTGTGCTGATGAAACACGCTTATCTGGCCTGGAGAAAAGGAATTAAACCTGAAAGATGCATCATGTGGAACAGTAATTGTGTTTTTAGTTCATGATAATAAACCTTTGAAATGGCCTCGTGATGCGGATGTGACAGAATCCTCTGCAGAAAAATATATATGATTGTTTCAGGACCTCACTGTTCCATTATCTGTGGCTGAAACGAGACGACGGTGAAATTGAATTTCTCCCAGCTCTGTAAGCGTTACAGTATACCACGGCGCGGGGCCATACGTCTGTCTGTGAGTCTGAATACCAGACAGCGAAGACGAGGCTCAGAGCAGAGGGAAAATACATCAATTACAGTGTTTTATTGTCATTTGCAAAGGTTTAAATGGCAGTAAAGCAGTTTAAAGGTAGACTGGTGGCCTCAGGCTGCTGCTGAGACGGATTTAAACTGGGCCGAGATGGAAAAAACATTTAAGGTTAAATATAACCGTTTTCATAGTTTAAAAACATTTTCAATTTTATTTTTAAAAAAAAACTTTTATCAAAGCCTTATTGTTGAAAACAAACCCTGATATTCATTAAATGATATTAAAGTTAGGCTGTCAAATGAAACAATAATTAAATAACATTTAATAATCATGTAATAAACTTAAAGAGACTAATGAAAAAATCCCTGATTAGGATGGTCTTCAAGATGGTGCAGCGATTTTCAAATGTGTCTGAATGACCCCATAAAGGATGGGCTGTGTTGGACAGCCAGACACAAAATTAAACATTCATTCATTCATTGCTAGCTCTGTGAGTAGCTAGCCCTGTTTAGGACATATTAACACAGCTAGCTAAGCAGACAGCTTATGGTTAATTAACTTGCTTACAGAGCAAGCTAAGCAGAAAAGCTGTGTCTCAGTTTATTAAGTGTCATGGTTTCTGCTCTGGCCTGAGCGAGCTGCACCCCCCTGCCTGACTGCAGATTATCCCCACCTGTGCTGCTCTCTATTTAGACACTTGCCCTGGATCTGCTCAGCGTGAGATCATCTGTCTTTTCCACAGCCTTCAAGCGTTGCTCATGTACCTGACTCTGAAAACCTGGTCTTGACCCTGCCTGTCCCCGACCACTGGCTTTGCTGCATCCTTGTTGGTATGAATTGACCGCCTTGTTGCTGAACCTTGCCTGGTCCTGACCCTGCCTCCTGCATGTTCCTTGGATTTCTTCAACTCTCGTGTTTTTTGGTGCGGACCCTGAACTGTTTTTAGACCTTGTTATTCTGGACTGTGGAAATTATTTTTCCTGCTCTGTAGGACCAAACCTAGACTCCTGGTAAACATTTATTCTTTTGGTCTCTCCAGTATCATCTCACTCCTGGTTTTTGGCTCATCTTTTGTGTTCCAGACCTCCTGACACTCAGACTTAGCAAGACCACCTTCAACACCATCTCTATTTCAATAAATCTGTTTAACCTCCTTTGTTGACTGAGTTTTGGGTTCTGGCTTCTTCAACAATAACACTGTGGACTTTGGCGTGCTGGTTCATCAGCATGATGGTGCACCAAACAGTGTGGAAATCGTCTCTGAATCCACTTGACAAACCTACAATGTGTTCAACATGCAGCAAAGGCAACTGGCGTTCTTTCTTCCCAATGTTGCCAAGTCATCAGTATAAAATATTGGTTGTCCTAAAAGTCTCTACAAGTTGTCATATGACATCATCACATAATCAGCATAATCAAACTGGTAATATAATTATAACAGACGATGCCGCGGTGAGGAAGGTCGTGGTAGAGACAAGATTGACACCCGAAATATGCTTAGAGCATGAAAATGTTTTTAAATTTTTTATTAAGTGTGGTTTGGTTTTTAAATAGAAGTCAACAACATGTTACAGAACTTCTATCTTTTTAATGTTTACACTCTTCATTAGTAGACGTTAGTATCTCCTGGTGAACCAGGACGAGACCAGAAAGTAGTAACTTTGTGTGTTTCAGTCTGGTCATGGAGCACAGGCAATCACCTCCTGCTCGGACTGCAGGTGGGAAGTCAGCCGTGTTGCCAGATCTTGTAAGAAAAAAACAAAAAAAAAGCTTGATTAAAACAAGCAAAAGAAGCAACTTGGGTCCTCAAAGATTAGCGGGGGGGTGGGGTTAATGCTAATTTTGATCTATCTACATACAGTCCTGATCAAAATCTTAAGATCAGTTCAAAAATTGATAGAATTGACCTTTTGCACATTTGGATCTCAATGGGGTTTTAAGTAAAGCTACAATATGCAAAAGCAAGAAGGGGGAGTGTGACAAAAACACTTTGAAATAGTAAGTTATCAAAAACAATTAAATGGAAATAGGCTGTTTATCAGCTGATCAAAAGTTTAAGACCACAGGCTATAAAAGCCAAAATCTGCTCAAAATTCTAATTTTCTGTCGGGCTTTCACACGGTCACGCCTTCCTGATGGCTAAAGCTAAGAAGCTTTCTCTTCTTGAACGTGGTCAGATTGTCAAGCTGCATAATCCTCTGCATTGTTGATCAGAATTTAACTGTAAACAATTTAAATAATCAACATTTCACCAGGACAATATTTCAAAACTAAAAACTAAGTGTAAGCATGTCCAAACAGGCGTGCTTGTGAAGTAAGCGTGCGGAAGTCCTTCTCTTAGCATGTTGCCACCTGCTTCCAGTCCAGCGTGTCCTGGAGGAAGCGGTCGGTGGGGACTGATCGGCCACATCTTCTGGTCCAAAGACATCACTGAGGTCAGGAAGATACTTTGGAAGAAAGCACAGGCAGTTACCACTGGAGTTCAATGCAACCTTGACCTGCATTGCCTCAAACAGGGTTGTGAGCCATCAAGCTGATGGACGTGCACGTCATTTGTTAAATCTTTCTTCTACCCGGCCCTGAAGCGGCTGTTTGTAATGGGTGATGATGGCTTTGGATGCCTGAATGCAGGGATACGCACCATCACTCGGCCCGATAAAGCCAGGAGTCTTTAAGAACACGGGTGTCATGAACAGAGCCAGGAAAACCTGTGAAAATGTTCAGAAATGAGCAACGAGTCACAGATGGCTTTCATGTGAATAGAATAAAACTGCTGAAAGGAAAAATAATCCTCTGCTGTGATGTAAGGGTTTTAATTAGAGTAAGACAGCCATTCACTGCACCTATGCCTCTGACAAAGGCTTTGAGTCGTGCTAGACGTCCAAATCCCAGTACATCCTCCTGTTAAGGTTTAGCAGGTAGAAGGCTGGATCCAGGAACTGAGTTGACAACAGGTTGAGGGAAAAAGAGCAAAAACAGCTTTATTATGAGTCCAATCTTGGATAGTCTAAACTGACTGGGCCGTGAATCCTTTTCTTGGGAGAAACTCAACGATCTGGCAGCAACTGAATGCAGCCTGGCTCTTATGTAAGCTGAGCTGACAAGTCGCAGGTGAGCGGCGTCCCCCATTAACCCCAGGTAAGCACAATCTCCAATCAGTGCTCTTCCTTTGCCAGTTGGAGCTCTGAACTGAAAAACAAAACATAAGTAGCATGAACACAATCTCAACACCCCCAGCTCCCCTGCTTTGGATAACAGATGATTTTGTGTGTTTTTTCCTTTATAACTTTGTAATTCTGTGCACAATTTGGCAGATTGTTGACAGAGAACCCTCTGGCTGCAACTCTGTCTGAGATGCCATGCCAACAAAGATCAATATCACCTGTGGATGGCCCCAGCCGTGATCTTGATCTCATTTCAAAACTCTCATCAAGTAATTCATTAAATCTTTTGTCAAATGGAAGTCTGGTTTTAGGTCTCGGTCAGGATCCAACTAAACCAGAAGAACCGGAACGTTGGGGTTCAGTCTGGTGTACAGGAGTCGTCTTCTAGCCTAAAATTATACAGAGATAAAATATTAAATTAAAGCTAGTGATTATAAAAGAAAATCTTACATCTTTTAATTTTCTTTTGTAAAAACTTCTCAAAAAGAAATAATTACAGTTTTACTACTTTGTACATGTATTTTCCATCCATGATGCCACCGGACGATGTGCATCTGCTTGTCCTGGAGTCACGGTGGGACAGCAGGCAGTAGCGTCAAACGTCCCGCTTCGTGCCTCAGTTTAGGGTTCAGTTTAGCGCCAAACTCCGGCGCTGCAATGAGAGTTTGCTTTATAAGCGTTCTTTGGCACCTCTGCTTCTTTCTAATCTGCACCATTTGTTGTAGTTTAACTATAATTTTCATCAGCAAAATATCGCAAGTTGATGGTATAACCTGATGGTTATACCATTCATTTCTGTCTCAGTTTTCCTGTTTTTACATACCTGTAACCTACACACTTGAAAACACACACACTTCTACCAGGTTCACACTTTATCGAAGACCATAGGGTGTAGTTACCGTGTTACAACAGGCCTGACAATAAGGACGACGATTCAACCTTTATGATGATGACATGTCTGACAGTCGTTTGTAAAAGTTGCTTCTGCATTGTTGTGTTGAAACATTGTAAAGGAAAATAGTCTCACCATATGTTTCTTCTTTTGTACTTATTAAGAATCACATAAAATGCTTACAAATAGTACACATGGTGCTTGCTTAAGAGACAGACAACACAGAACATATCTAACATAACATGCCTGCCTACACCCAGACTGAAACATCTGCTCCGTGGCTATCGTTTATGGAGCGAATAGACTGCAGTCACACAAGGTGGATTGTGCCTATAAATACTGAACACATCCTGGAAGAGCTCAGAGCTCTCTGTACTGACGCTGTGTCAGTTTGTCTTAATAAAGAACTCAGTTTAACCCTCTCCAGCACAACATGATAATGCTACACTGCTCAAAACTTAAAGGAAATTCTTACACAACACATCTTAGATCTTCATGTATGAAATATTCCAGGTGAGAATCTTTATTTCAATGTGTTGAGAACAAAATACAAGAACGATCAATGGAAATCGGTATCATTACCTTTGGGTCTGGATTCAGAATGATACTAAAAAAATAAGTGGACCCAACTTCTGTGGAAGTTCCTAAAGAAAATTCATGGATGGTCGGGCTGGGAAAAGATGTCCAGGAGAAGCTGGATTGGATTCAGGTCTTGTGAAAAGACAGGCTGTTCCAGATTATCAATGCCTTTGTCATCCAGGAACTATTGACACACTCCAACCACATGATGTTGAGCATTCTCCTGCACCAGAAGGTACACAGGTCCCTTTGTAGCAGCATAGAGTCTGACAGTGAGTCTGGGGATCTCATCCTGTTACCTTAACGCAGTCAGGGTACCTCTGGCTAGCTCATGGAGATCTGTACAACCATCCGAGGATATGCCCCCTCAGACCATTGCTGACCCACTGCCAAACCAGTCATGCTGGAGGATTTAAGGCAGCAGAACTTTGTCCACGGCATCTCCAGACTCTCTCCCCTCTGGCACATGTTTAATGTGAACCTGCTATAAATACAAAGAGCGCAGGGAGCCGAAAGCCAATATGCCAATCATGGTGTTCTCATTATATGAACCAGCCAATGTGGCTGCACAATGTAGAGCTGTGAGCTCAGGCTCCTCTAGTGGACGTGACTCCTTCATGCCATCCTCATGGAGTCTGATTCTGGCAGTTTGAGCCGAAACATCCACATTAAAGGTGTGTTCAGACCAAACGCGTTTTGAGTGTTTTTCACGTTGGCGCTGGTCACTAAACTGCCACTTTTGTGTCCGACGCCCAAAATGCTCCCAAGGCTCCTGCCGCTCCTGCCGCTTGTCTGGAGCGAGTGGCAAACGCGGCGGCGAAGAGAGGAGGGAAAGGTGGAGCTTTCCTTCCAGTCAGTTTGAATGATGTGGGATTCAGTAGAGAGATGACATGGTTATATTTAATAAATAAAGCTAGAGAACGTTGTCGTAGGGCAGTGATAGTCACTGTTAATGAACACCCCCCCCAAAAACAAAGTAAAACTTTGTTTTTGGGGGGGTGTTTGGGGGATTTGGCAACGTATCCTGCTACGTTGCCAAATCAGTAACATTCAGCTTTTTAGCAAGGAATGGTTATCCTAAATATTGCACGGAGTAATGGCATCTCAGCCCCGTGTCTGGGTTCACCACAGGAATCCTCCAGGAGCTGTGAGCTGATCGCTCTGATTGGTTGACGCCCCGCGTCAAGTGGTAAAAGTTCAGCTTTGCCTGTCTCTGGCTTTTTGAGCTTAAAAAAACGTATTAAATTTCGACGCGTTCCGCGCGGAATGCCAATGTTCAAAATGCGATGCGAGGAAGCTTGACGCCGCCTTGCCGCACCTACACATAGACTTTACATGGAAACTTGAAGCTCAAAACCCGTTTGGTCTGAACACACCGTAATGGTTTGCTTTAAGTCATTTAGTAAAACTCTGGCAGTGCTCTTTCTGCCCTCTCAGAAAGGAGCAGATAGCATTCCTGCTGGGGTGCTGTCATCCTACTAGTCCCACCACACCTCATGGTATACTGACCTGTCACCTGGTGTCGCCTCCGTAATGTGAAAACATTCCCAGAACCAACACCCTGGATCAGCTGCACCTCCTGAGCAACTTTGGTGGGTTGCAGAGACCTCATGTTACCTCCGGTGGTGAGGACGCTGGCATTATGCAAACGCAACCAAAACCCAGCCAGAAAGGCCAGAGACAGCGAAACGTAAGAGATGAAACAGACACGAGAAGCATGCGGAGACGCCGGAGCAGAAATTAGGGAGGTTAAACTCAGATATAAAGATAAGCTGCAGGGAAAAAAAACCAGCAGCAAAGATCTTATGGGATGGTATGAATAAAATGACAGTTATGACCAAACTGGTGATAAACCAACAGCTGAAAGATAACAACACAGATAAAGAACTCGCTGAAGCCTCAAGTGGGTTTTTATTTAAAATTTGATAGAGTCCAGTTGAACCTGGAGACACACGGTGTTGTTTCAGGTGAATGAAAGTCCTGGACCACATGGCATCACAGGAAAAAACTGCAGAGCTGCTCGACTACATGTTTCTTCAGATATTCAGCTCGTCATGAAGCAGATGTGAGTCTCCAAGCTGTGGAAGAAGTTTGCCATTTTTCCCATAGGTCTGTTAAACAGCTGACCTCAGACCAGTGGTCCCAACCTCTCTGGTGATGAAGTCCTTTGAGAAGCTGGTTGAAGCTGATCTTTTAAATCTAAACCAGGTGAACGACCTTCTAGACCTCCATGCAGTTCGCTTATAGAAACAGGAGACACCGCTCCACCTCGAAACATTGCAAACTTTTATTTACGGACTTGTCATCTGCTTTCTGTACCATTCCACCATCCAACCATCATTCAAAAAATTGCACAACTGAGTCCTGTCTTCTACAGAAATACTCTGATGATTCTGCCGTTGTGGAGAGCAACACAGATGGACAAGAAGCTGTGAGAACTGGCCAGTCAGTTTTGTGAACTGGTGTGGAAAAAAATCACCTCATCTGGAATACCAACAAAACTAAAGAGGGGATTGTTGACTAGGAACAAGAGTAAAAACAACACTGTCTACATACTGGGAGAAGAGGTGGAGATGGTAGAGGAGTAGCTCAGAGTTCAGCTGCCAGGTAGCCATGTAGTGTTGTTTCATGGTTTTCCCTTCGCTGTGGAGGATTAGCTCTTTTTGAAGCCCTTCTCCATAATTTCCCTTTCTAATTGTCACAATGAGGTGGTGGTGTGGACCCAAATGCATGACGGGAGGCAGGAATGGAGAATGAAGATGTATTTAATGTTTAACAAACTCAAAAGCAAACACATGAAGCCAACAAAAGCACAATAAACCAGCAACTGAGAACATAATCCCATGGGTATAAATACACGGAGGGAGTAACTAGGAACAGGCCGTTCTTTAAGTGGAACAAAATAAGTGGTGGTACTCCCTTAATGACTTGCTGTCAGTTTGTCATGCAAATATGAGACAAAAACATGGCTGATACTTATATGTAGATTTATAAATTGATCAATTGATTAATAGTTTTATTGCACAGAAATGACAAAAAACAAACACAGCAAGTTCAAAATCAAATCCACATTTGCTAAATTCAAAGTGCCACGGAGACACTTTTATGAACTTCAAGCCTCATTGGATGGACACTTAAAATAACCCTGAAAAGTAAATACATAAACTTAAAGTTCATTAACAATTTAATGCATGAATAATAAAAAAAAAAACAAAAAAAAACAATGCAACATTTTTAAAATACAGTATTTTACCTCTACAAATATGCAATGATACTTTTTTTTGTTAAGTAGTGATATTTAGAATTTTGTATGATTTATGTTAATGTGCTCTACAAAAGAGTTACAGAATAATATATCATCATAATTATATTATGTAAATGTTCTTTAAGATATTGCTGTATCATTTTTTTTCCAAATTTATTGCAATGGCAAAGTTGCGTAATTACATTGCATTCGGTTATATCATATTTATTAATTCTCCAGTGAGTGGAAACGTTTTGGATGACTCACTAACATCAACTGAAGTGGTTTTTTTTACATAAATACCATCCTCATTCATGAATATGCAAGAAAAAAGCTTGTAAATAGGTGTCCACTACAGGGCCACTATATGGTAGGACTGTAGCCTCACAGCAAGAAGGTCACTGGTTCCAGGGTCAAACGATGGTCTTTCTGAGTGGAGTTTGCATGTTCTCTGTGTAAGTATGCGTGGATCCTCTCCAGGTACTCCAGCTGTCTCCTGCTGTCCAAAGACATACATGTTTGGGTAGTTGGTTACTCTAAATTGTCCCATGGAGTGAATGTGAGAACATGTGGCAACCTGTCCAGGGTGTACCCTGCCTCTTGTCCAATATTTGCTGGAAAAGACTCCCACTTCCCCTTGACTCTGAATTGGGCTAAGCGATTAGGAAGAATGGATGGATGGCTCTCTGATCTAACTGTGGTAACGTGTTTTAAACTTTCCAAAAGATCGATTCTTTTATCTGGAACAATCACTCCTCACAACTAGATCTCAAGTTCCATTTGTCGGCATGGGAACAGGCAGTGTCATTGTGTAGCAGCACATGCTTTCTAGTTAGTATATAAACCAGAGCTGTCACGTGTGGCAGTGATGAGGACCAAAACCCAGGTACAAGAGGCGGAAAGGTGCAGGAACAAATGTTCAATGCAAACTCAGGAAACAGAACATGACAGAATCCAACATGAGGGATCGAGTTAGGAACAAATAAAATCAACAAAGTATAAAAACAGAGAACACTAACAAGACACAGGTGGAATGATGGAGCTTCCTGAAACTAGGTGAACTAATGAACAGGAAACTATTTCTAAGAGGAAAGAACCTATAAAATAGGTTAAATAGGAAAAACCCAAAACCAAACACTGTAACCAAGACAAGAATAATGAGTGTTCAGATCGAACAGCAACCGGTGAAAAGTATGCGGAAGTCACAAAAACTGCAGTTCCCCCTTCATCCACTAGGGGCTCCAAAACAGAGCAAATCCCCATAGACTCCCATGTTATGAAATAAACATGTTTACAGCCTGGTGAAAAAAACATTTTAGGTTTGACAGGTCAGGTTTATGACAACTGTGGTCAGAGTGATTTTTTGCTGCTTAAAAGTAATTTCATCTTGAAATTTTGTGTAATTAGGGCGTGCCCTTTTGATTGACAGATATCGAATATCGTGCTGCAAGAAGGCAGAATGTCAGACAACGGCAGTTTTTAGCCGGTTAACAGCGTGATTTAGCTTTAGCCCGCCTCCCTCCGTTAGCTGGTTAGCTCCTGTTATCTCCTGTTATCTCCATGTTAGTAAGGATATTTTTTAGCTACGAGCAGGTCAGAGTTCACAGACCCCCTCCATCATTTCTCAATTTATTTATTTGTGATTGTGGTAGGTTAAGGTTCAGAGGAATGGGCCAAAATCCCTCCCACATTGTCTGCAAACCTGGTAAAAAGTACAAAAAACGTTTCACTTCTATAATTGCAAACAAGGGCTTCTGTACCAAATATTACCATTGTTTTTCACTGGAGTTGAAATACTTATTTGCGGTGGTAACATACAGATAAATTATTTTTAAAAAATCATACAATGTGATTTCCAGATTTTATTTTTTTATATCATGTTTCTTACAGCAGGCATGCAGATGAAAATTTCCGACCCCTTCATTATTTCTGAGTGGGAAAACTTGCAAAATCACAGGGTGTTAAAAGACTTATTTGCCTCTGTGCATGTGTGTAAATAATAAATAATATACATTTTAGGGGTGGGACTTAATTAACTGAATTTATGAGAGAAAATAATTTAGTTTTAAAAATTTACGCATTTAATCTCAGTTTGCATTCCAAACTATGCAGGACCTTTGTCAATGCGGGGTTTTACCGATTGCACTGATTCACACATCACAGCTTGGCTAACCGTGTTGCTAACTCAGCAGCTTTGGTGTGATGTTTAATGAGATTTCAGATCTAGTAACTTTATTTAAAAAAAAAAAAAAAAAAAAAAAAAAAAAGATGAGCAGCAGATTAGTAATTATTTCCTGTAGTACTGGAAACTTCTGCAGACTTTTGAAAGAATGTATCATTTACTCCTCTTAATGAAAAGTGGACGCTGCCGTCGGCTCCTCCCCCGTCACCACTGGATCTTCGGTCCCAACTGCAGTCATGTGACACAGAAGGAGTACACCGTTGCCGGGCTTTGCGTCCACTTCTTTTGCCTAAAACTCTCAGAAGTGAAATAATATCATGCTTTGTGTCATAGTGTAGTATTGTGTCTGATATTTTTACTGGTTGATATGGAAGCATCAACTCCAGATTATCAATCCATCAATCCCACAGTGCAGGTAGGATGCAAGATGGATACTGGATTAGTTGTCAATAGAGGGTCTTTCAGTGCTTTACTATAGTGTGTCTGTAGTGGGATGAGTGCAACCTGTCAAACAAAGCTACAGTTTTAAAACGCAGAGGATTCTGAGCTTTTTGTCCATTCAGAGACTCCGTAGAAAAATGTTAGTGCAGATATGGCAGCTGTCATGCATGTGGATCTACAGCAAGCAGATATAATTAGTTCATTGGAAGAGAATAAAAACACAATAGATATTTTAGCAACGTGCTTAGATACCAATAAAAACACGGTTTTTAATAAATATTAATTTATTTTTTCTTTGACCTTTGATTCAGTTGCAAACTGCGACTTTAAAGCAGGTTTTTATCACCGGTGAGATCATTTGTAGTAGTTAAAGCAGTTTTTATTTTTAAGAATACTTCAGGATTTTACCTCCAAAGCTAATTTTGACCTTTAAAACAGCAGGTGAAAGTGTTTTTAAAGTTGCAGCATAATTATGTAACATCTCCTCCTTCACCACTAATCAAACTGACGCTCGGTTATGAAGATGTTCACAGAAATAAATCAACCCTTCGTTCCTCACAAACCGCCATGAATGCAGGGAGTAAAGCTGTAAAAGGTCAGGTGTTTCTGTGTGTTTCCCTCCCTGCAGCACCACCTCAGCACAGGTCAGATGCTTCGGTTAATGTAGGGAGAAGCCGTTCTAATACGTAATAGGCAAACACAGCCCTGCAAATGTTTACAATCCCCTGCAAATGGGTTAGAAAGTGTTTAGCAGACAGGACAGGTGCTATGCGCGCGGTTAAACATGTTGCGCTTCCGGTGTGTAAACTGTTTGGGTCTGCCATGCCTGCAGGCCTGCAACTACTGTGTTTGGGAGGGAGCTTGGCCATGTTTCGCATGAAGGTACAAACATTTCTTGGTAAGGAGGCGGCAGGGTGTGAAGCTGCAGTAAAGACATTAGGTGGGCCTGTTAGTGTGAAGCCAAGGGGCGAAAAGCACGATAACCAGAGAAACAGTTATTTAAACGCAGGTGCAGCTCATTTATTATCCACCCCAACGTGTACATTTGTTTGTGCATGAACAAACTTATACAAGAGGGGTAAAGATTTCTTTGTGTTTACATTTTTGCTGAAGCAGAGTGATGACCGGGGCAGGGAGGGGTCGGAGCGGTGGGAGCAGCAAATGGCAGCTCTCAGCCGGAAAAACAAACAGGCCGAGAGGCGCAGAACGAGAGCTGCCCAGAGCACCGGGATGCTCAGGAACATCCTGTCCAACGGTCTGCTTCGGTCAATACCACACGCAGCTTCAGGCATCACATCGCTGCGTCGCCATGTAACATCATCAGCGTGGAGCACAGAGGACAGACACATGGAGGACACGTCACTGGTGAAAGATTTTTCCCTCGTGTGGTTCCTTAGAATGAAATGAACTTTTTCTGTTTCAGTATGCTCTATAGTCACAAAAACCTCTTCCATGTGGGGGATTTGTTGCACGTCATGGTCGTGTTTGTCATGTTTAAGGCAAAATGTATAGAAACAGATGCTTCTCTGAAACTATCAGGCACCAAGCAGCCTGTGTGTGTAGTGGCAACCAGCACGATGGAACAAGCCAAGTTAACCAGCGTCGCTACTGTGGAGGAGAAAACTCCAAACCGTGGACACAAAGCAGAGCCGCATGTCTAGTTAAAACAATCTACATTAACATATATTCACAGACGACTTCATCACACACACACGGCTTAAAGTATCCTGGCAACATGAAAATGTAAATATCTTTACTGTCATTGTAACAATTACAAGAAAAAAAAGTGCCGTACTTACGCTGTTAAAATATATAAAGGATATATAAAAGAAGATAAAAAGTAGTAATTGTCTTAAAGCTGGTTTAGGTCATTTTTGGGAGCTAGCAAGATTTAAAAGTAGCAACCTGTCTTGGCTCCTCCCCCTCCAATCAACAACCTGTTTGGGACACGCCCCCCCCCCCCACCCGACCTGAACATCGCAGCAGAAGGTTTTATCCAAGTTTTAGACCTTTTCTTTTACCAGAATTTTTCTTTTTAAGACCTTGATTTAATAAACTTAACACAAACGGTTTGTTCAAGCAGTCGCTCCATAACAGCAGCACAAGAATTCATTCCCTACGACTGAACAACGCATTTGCTTCCGCGTGCTTGTCATTTGGGTTAATATGGAAGCATGTAGCACACATGCACACAGCAAGCCCGTTTCTGATGGAGATAAATGACTAAGCTAATAGAGAAATCCTTGACTTTGGTCGTCATGGCACCTCATTTCCTGCTCTGACTCATTAGCGGCAGGATAAGTAAATATAAAGGACGGATCTAAATATAAGCCTCAGATCAGCAGGTGGTTTTCCTGCCCTGACGGCAGGTTTCAGCATCAAAATGTTGAGTTTTCTTCTGGCTGTGCTGGTATACTTTCCATATGGCTCCATGGCTGAGGGCGGTTTCCAGTTGCAGCCAGACATAACGGAGGCCATTGAAGCTGTTAACAGGGCCGTGACATGAGGCTCAACCCTCTAATACTCTACATCTCCTCAGGCTGACATGATGCAGAATGAAAGATGTCTTACCTCCATCACCCATCTCCCACCCCTCCCCCCTGCAGCCACACATACAGACCCCCCCCCCCCCCTCCTTTTTTTTTATGTACTTCATATCATACGCAATCCAGACTCATATTAGTGACAAGTTTTCATGTGAGGCCTGTCAAAGAAGGAGGGAGAGATTTGCTGTGTTTGCGGGGAGGCAGGAGGGGGGGAAATGGTGGGCTGTTGTCAACCCAGAACTCCAAAGATTTATCACCCATTTACATTCTCCCAAAACACACACTCAGCAGCTCAGTCTAAACAGGGCAAAGACGGTTAAATAACCTCACATGGTCACATCTCCCACCAACCTGCTGCACTGTCGCCTGCCATCAACAGTCTGTCACCAGTGAATTAATGAATAAAGAATGGATTCTGCTTTTTATGAGCGCATTAAAACAAAGATATTCATTTGTTTAAAACCATTAAAGATAATTTATTATCAACGACAGCAGTGGTAATCAAACTTGTTTATCTGCCTGGGAGGTTTATGTTTAGAAGAGTAGCTGCTGACGTGTTTATGTAGAGCACAGATAACCAGAACATGTTCGAGCAGGTGAAAGGCTCCCTTTAGATAAGAAAAAGGCATGAAGTCATTTATTAATTCAACTTTTTAACACTGAATAAACAATCAAACAGCTCCTTCGGTCGTATGTGGGGTTTTATGTACTTGAGGTTAAACTGTGACGTTTAAACACCAGTTTTGTTATGTTCCAACCAGAAGATTATGATCAAATTATTCATATTTCAAGCATTTATCTGCTTATCTTGGCAGTTCTGTGTACACACACTCCATGGCTAAGGACGTTTTTCTGGCCAGCTGTTGCATCCCAGCGATGTTTCTCCGTTTTGTTTGTTCTTCAGACTGAGAAAGATGTTAACAACACTGGCTGCAGAGCAGGGATACACACAACGCTGCCTCAGGAGGAGACTGTCAAACACACACCGAGCAAACAACTCATTTAGATGTAATTGATTCAGTGCTGCTGCAAGGTCACCGTGGTCTGATAGGAGCTACGATGATAATTATGTCTTATATTTCAGGATCTATGATCGCAGGTATCAATCTGTGCAGCAATAGATCTACCTATTAGAGGGATGACTCTAATGAAAGCTTTATGTTTAATGCTTAACGCTCAGAGCCTGTAGGCATCGAGGGTTGGAGGGAAAGGAAAATAAAATGCTGAGAAAGTTAAACATGATCCCTCACTTTGTAATTTCAACATTTTTTTATGTGCAACTGGTTTGACTGGGAGGTGGCAAACGCTGTGATTAGTACCAGACTGATGACATGGTTGTCATGAGCAACAATGTTGGAGCTTAAAATAAGAAAGCAATGACAGAGAGAGCAGTTAGAAATGCTAGAATTTATTTACAATAATATAAAAAGCACACACTCACAAATTTATTTATACAAACTTTCTGGCATTTCATTGTTCTTTTTTGTAGTAACTTTTGATTTTGTGGATGTAAATGAATGTTTGGAAATTATTTTTGAGTGTGTATTTGTAAAAAAAAAAAATCAAAAAAATCTTTTAGTCTGTCTTTACGCTTCTATCTGATTGGATGGCTGCAAATCAAGCTGTCCAATCAGAGAGCAGACAGCTTCCTGTCCTGCATCACCGCTGCAGGTTCTTAAAGAGCAGCAGATTTTAAAGACAGTGATGCAATGACAGACTTCTGTTTCTCAGGTAGATTCTTTGTACAGGATAAATAAACTTTTTAAAAGATATTAATACATTAAATAAAAACTCAGAAATTATTTGCAAACATTCATTTACAACCACAAAAATGAAATGAAATTAAATAAAAGGAAAAATGAAAAATACTTTATTAATACCCAAAGGGAAATTCAATATTGTAGTATATAATTAACTAGAGGAGGTCTTGTTCTGGAGGCTGGTGGCTGCTTGAAGGAATGATCTTCTGTATCTTTTAGTCTTACAGCGCACCTGAAGAAGCCTCTCACTGAACACACTTTGCTATTGCATCACTGTGTTGTGGAGAGGGTGTGAAGAATCCTCCATCATCTTCATCAGCTTGTGCAGCATTCTTCTTTGGACAATCAGCTCCAGCGGCTCCAGAGTTACTCCGAGCACAGAACCAGCTTTCTTGATCATTCATTCATTCATTCATTCATTTTCCAAACCGCTTATTCCAATTCAGGGTTGCGGGGAAGCTGGAGCCTATCCCAGCTGGCTTTGGGCGACAGGCAGGGTACACCCTGGACAGCTCGCCAGTCCATTGCAGGGCCACACAGAGAGACAAACAACCACACTCACGCTCACACTCACTCCTAGGGACAATTTAGAGTAACCAATTAACCTATCATGCATGTCTTTGGATGGTGGGAGGAAGCTGGAGTACCCAGAGAGAACCCACGCATACACGGGGAGAACATGCAAACTCCACACAGAAAGGCCACTGACCAAACCAGCCAAAGATCGAACCAGTGACCTTCTTGCTGTGAGGCCACAGTGCTAACCACTGCACCACCGTGCAGCCGCTTTCTTGATCAGTTTATTAAAAATCTGTATTAATCAGTTAAAAGTTCTGAAACTCAAACAGTATAAGGCACTATGGAAGCTTTATGGGGAAAAAAGCCAGTTTAGTTTATCTGTGAGACTCCCAAAACGTATGGAAGATAGTCTTCTGGTCACAGAATGAAACTGAAAATACAACCTTTCAGTCCTCTCCAGTACCATAATAAAGCATGGGGGTGGCAGCATCATGATGTGGGAACTTTTTCATTAGCAGGGACTGGGAAACTGGTCAGGATCGAGGGAATAATGGTTTGAATTATGGATAAATTCTTGAGGAAAATCAGTTTTATTCCAGATTTTGACACCAAGACAGTGTGAAATTAGAAACCTCCTCTGTTGTGCCTCACTGTTTCGACAGGGTGTATAATCCATTATTATGCTTAGATTACACACAAGTGGACTTTATTTGACTAATCATGACTTCTAAAGGAGATCTTCACCTTAAGGTATTCTTCTGTGGATTTCTTTTGTCAACTGTGCAAATTATAATCACAAAGCTGTCAAGTATCCAGTTATCCACCGATATGAAGACACAGTCCCCCTGCCCCTGCGATGCATAAAAACCTGCAGCAACTCTATAACTTCCATTTTCCACACGGAATAAACACATTTCCATAAACACCACGACCCTCTGGGTAGTTGCCAGAGAATTTCCCTTATTTTAACATCCAGAACTTGACTGGTATGGAACCATTATTTTTACATCGACTTCCCTAATTTAGCATATAGGAGTGTAACAATGTCACACAGAACACACAGCTCACACAGAGCTGCAGCCATACAGATAGTGATAAAAACCATTCCAGGCTGGGTCCAATGAACTCTGGGTACTGGGGAGCACGTCATCTTCAGTGGGGTGAAAGTGGAGCGCTATGGTGAAGTTCCGGCCTTGAGTTTCTTTTAGGGAAGAGGCAGAACAGAGGTTTTGTCAAACACAGGAATTAGAGAAGAATGAGCACATTGTCAACAGGATTGTGTCCAAGCTTTGGATGCTGTTATAGGACAGCTGTGTTCTGCTTGCCAAGTTTACAGAGATTGGTTTTTTTCATCACCTCGGCAGCTAACAGCGGCTCAGACATTAAAGCTGCCTGAGGTTATAGCTCAGTGACTGTGTCAAACGGTGGAGAAAACTACTGGAAAGCTATAAAGATTCATGAATTGTGATTATTTATAGAGCACAGATAAACTAAAGGTCATTTTTTAAATAGTTTGATAGGGCAGGAGTGCTGAACAGAGTCAGACATGGCTGCATGGAGAGACCATTGTAACACAACCTTTTATACATAACTCCCCACACAATTTCTTACCATATTGGTCTGATATACAGTGTTGTAATTTCGGAATTAGTTGCACTGTCATTTGTAAAATAATGGTTGTTCAT
Organism: Telmatherina bonti; assembly: GCF_933228915.1. Lineage (NCBI taxonomy): Eukaryota > Metazoa > Chordata > Actinopteri > Atheriniformes > Telmatherinidae > Telmatherina > Telmatherina bonti. Next base: position 26,434,183 of record NC_136630.1, on the reverse strand, counting down.
AGAAATTAGTCGGAACAAATAACCAATTTTAAACCAAAATCGAGAACTAAAATGACGCATTTAGAAAATCCCAGATCAGTGATTCCTTTGTCAAGTTACAGTGGGTCTAGTCCTGTAGTGTTTAAGGTTTTATAAAAGCAATTGCTTTAATTTTGCAATGCATCATCTCCCTTGTGACCAACATGCTGACCAATCAGAAAACACCCAGGACATCAACATGTACCCGAAACAACAAAACGCTTGCAGAACATGGAGACAGCTTAACAATGTTGCAGTGTTGTCTTGGCTATAAGGCTACCAAAATGCAACAACAAGGTCTTAAATGCAACATACTCAAATGCAAGGGAATAATTTTCTACTGGTGTGATACCATTAATTTATGGTAGTTTATCACAAGCAAAACATATCAATACCAATATTGATATGATATTGGTATTGGATATTGTTATGCAGCTCAGGTGTGCTGGCACTCAGATGTCCCTTTCCTTATTGGAAAATCAGGATGGTACATTGTGCATTAATATTTCTCATTGCAAGTGCAACATGAATTATAAATGCTAAACATGAATATTTAGTTATTATGACCAGATATTACACAGTGATGAGCTCTATTGTGGGTGGGTGGATGATCAGCTCTGCTGGGGGCAGGTCTAATTCTGGATTATGAGGCATGGAAGGACCTGCGAGCGAGGAAACATGCTGTTAATGGTGTTTTTCAGGGCTCCAAATGTCTCATGTAGGGCATTGTCAATGATTGATGACAGCCCAACTCAGAAATGGTGTTAAACCCCAATATACAATCTCCAAGCTTGGTTTTGGTCTACACCAGCTCCTGAGGGACATATGTTGCCAGGCTTTTCCAGGAGCTTTCTTTATTTACAATTCGGCTGAAAAACAAGGGTGCTGCCAAAACAAAAGGTTACACTAATATCTGGTTGGACTTCCTTTAGCTTTGATTCCAGCAGCATTTGCTGTCATTGTTCTTCTGCAATGTCACAAGATTGATTTCTATCCAGTGTTGCATTAATTTTTCACTATGATCTTGTACAGACGAAGGGAGAGTCTGACTACTTCACAAAGTCTTCTCCAGCACATCCCAAAGATTCTCAATGGGGTCCAGGTCTGGACTGTGTGGCCAATCCATGTATGGAAATATTTCCTGTTCCCTGAACCACTCTCACAATTTGAGCCCCATAAATCCTGGTAGTGCCATCTTGAAATATGGCTGTGCTATCAGGGAAGATGGAATAGCCTGCTTATTCAGTATATCCAGATATCAGCTGAACTCTTTCTTTGGACACATTATGTTGCTAAACATTGACCTGAATATAGACCTGACCAACTGCAGCAATGCCAGATTATCGACTACCCTCAACAGATTGAACAGGAGGCATCATGGGTTCATCTCTTCTTACCCTTATGCTCCCATCAGGGTTAATCTTGACTCATCAGACCATTGCTCCAGAGTCCAGTATTTATGCTCCCTAGCAAACGGAAGCCTTTTTCTCCAGTTTGCTACTCTAATCCAATGGTTTTCTTTATGGCTGTTCAATCTCTTGAGTTCCTTCCCATAGTTCATGTGGAAATGTTCTACTTTCACTATTAAACATGGTCCTGAGTTCTACTGCTGTTTTTCTTCCATTAAAACTCCCGTATTTTTTGGGTCATAAGGTGCACTTAAAAGCTGCTCAGTTTCACAAAAATCAGCGGTGCGCCATTTGACCTGGTGCACCTTATGTGTGTGCTGAATCCCAAAATCTGTAAAAATGTTGTGCGATATTAGTAAGCATTCTGCTTGATTGACTGTTAGACCATTTCCCACGGTCTAGGTGCACAATACGAGTAGAAACTAAAAGATTGGCTGATAGAGGTGTATGTAAAGAGTCCTGAGGGTTTTTATTTCACACATCACCATCTCTGTTGATCCACGACTCCATGCGCCCATATCACCGTCACGGTGAAAAAAAAAAGTAAAGCAATGAATTCTGAGCTTGCCATCATCCCCGGAGGACTAACAAAAGAACTACAGCCACTGGACAATGGTGTAAACATCAAGTTTAAAGTGAAGTTATCAGGGGAGCGATGGATGACAGCGAACACACCTTTACAAAGATTGGGAGGCTGCGTCGGGCGAGTGACGTGTTTTTGCAACCATATGTGAATGGATTGAGGATGACTAGGCTAGGGTATCTCCATCGATTGTTGTCTTTTGCAAAAGCCTGTATTGTTGAACATCCACCCAAAACGACACTGACTGACAACGAGGAGAGAGAACCCAGTATGCTTGACAGCGAAATTGCCCAGTTGTTCAATTTTGACACAGATGATGAGGACTTTTGATGGATTTGTTTCAACAGACTGAAAATATTTTCAAAAAAGTGTTGATACTATTGTTGAATAAAGTTCAAGCAAACTCACATTTGGCTTTTGTTACTTTTACTTTTGTTTTAGCATGCGCCCAATAACGTGGTGCACCTTATGTATGACATGAGGACAAAAATAGACTCTATTTGAGGCTGTGCCTTGGAATGTAGTGGTATGTGGCTCGAAAAATACAGTACATGTAATCAGTGAGCCATCATTAAAGATTCTTCAGTTTTCTTCCTGGAAGACCATGGTTTCCACTATCTTTTCAGTTTTTAACAATGGGTTGGACAGTTATAAACCTGGTTTAGGTAGATTCTGCATCTCCTTATATCATAGGTTTCAAACTCTGGCCCATGGCCCAGAGTGTAATTATACACTGCTCAAAAAAATAAAGGGAACACTAAAGTAATATGTTGTAGATCTGAATGAATTAAATATTTTTATTAAATTCTTTGTTCTTCCCATAGTTGAATGTGCTGACAACAAAATCACACAAAAATTATTGGTGAAAATCAAATATATCAACCCATGGAGGTCTGTATTTGGAGTTATACTCAAAATGAAAGTGGAAAAACGCACTACAGGCTGATCCAACTCCTGGACAGTAAGTGGTGCAACTTGCCGTTGGTGTATGGAGTGAGACATGACGTCCTAGATGTGCTCAATTGGATTCAGGTCTGGGGAACGGGCAGGCCAGTCCATAATACCAATGCCTTTGTGTTACAGGAACTGCTGACACACTCCAGCCACATGAGGTCTAGCATTGTCTTGCATTAGGAGGAACCCAGGGCCAACCGCACCAGCATATGGTCTCACAAGGGGTCTGACAAGGGGTCTGAGGATTTGCACAACAGCATGTGAAATTGATTGTCAGTCAGTGTTACTTCCTAAGTGGACAGTTTGATTTTGCAGAAGTGTGGTTGACTTGGAGTTACATTGTTTTGTTTAAGTGTTCCCTTTTTTTTTTTTTTTTTTTTGAGCAGTGTATTTGGCCCACAAGGTAATAATAAATGATTACTAGAGCTGGCCAACTGGCTTTCAACGAGGGAGTATTTGTGAAAAGTGCATGATGATGTCATGATTTTCTCCTGGCAGTGGTGTTTTTCTCCTGGGTTTTAGGTGGGGTTGATCAAGCTTCCTGGAGGCTCAGGGCAGAGTCTGGAGTGCTGATGGAACATACCTGCAGTTAATCTGGCACTGGCTAGACTGACCTGCAGGAGCTGCAGTCTCCGCCAGACTATCTCACAGTATCTGTGGTACATCTGGCTTCTTTGAGAGAGTGATTGAGCTAACCATTGCCTATTTACTCATTCCTCCTTTCTGCAACATAGTACTACCTTGCCTCACCTGGCTGAACACATGTGATTTTTGTCACCAATCTATGAGGTTCATTGTCATATTACGAAGATTTTTTTCAATAAATATAAATGTTGGCTGCAGAGTTTATTCTATTTTAATTTTTGCCCACTGCATATTTGAGTTTGACACCCCTGATTTAGATGTTTTTTGTCTGCTTGATGCCAATATGTTGTTCCTTCTTAAACAAACCAACATCGTTTCTACTATCATATGGTTGTTTGTGAAATGAGAAGCTCCTCGTTGCATCAGTTGGTGTTCAAAACCTTGTTGTTGCTGAACAATACCCAATCATGCAGTGATTATCCAATCAGAGGCTCCCACCTATTTGCTTAGGCAATGCATTTAGAGACTGTAAAAGCTTTTTCACAGAAAAAACTTACTAGCTTATTTTAACTGACCATTGTAGAGTGCTTTTTGCTTTTACTTTTTTCATTGTATTTTAGTATTTTGTGGTTAATGTGACATGGATCCCTCTGGGTCAGAAATAAACTCAACTCAACTCAACTCAACTCAACTTCATTTATAAAGCCCTTTAAAACAACCAGAGTTGAAACAAAGTGCTGTTCACAATCGGCAAAAATAAAAAACAGAATAAAACAGTTCAAATGCAAATAAAAAACAAAAGGTCATACAAGGAATATGGAATTAAAACAATAAAACAAACTAAATAAAGAGTAAGTATAAACCAATAATAAAAAAAAAAAAAATAGGCACACTGACCGGAAGGGTTGGGTTAAAAGCCAAGGATTAAAAATGAAAAAAAAAAAAAAAAAAAAAATAGATAAATATAACTCAGGTGTAAGTCACATGAATCAAACTTATTACTGCAGAAGAAAAACAGAAATTGATAAGATGTTCAAATATTCAAAAAATAATTTTATCACACACAGTGATTGCATTATAAATGCTATTGAAGCTTTACTGTTCTGAATTTCCCCAGAATTCCTTCTAGAGGCCAGTGTTGTACCGTTTGAGTCAGGCATTACGAAGGACAGCTAAATATGTTACGGGTCCTTAGAGGTCCTTATTCAGTCATCTTGTAAGTGTGATTGTCATTCCATGTGGAGCAGGCAACACAGATGCATTGTATGCGTGCTTGAGCTACAGTAAGTTGCATAACTGTCATGTTAAGTTGAATGCCTTTACTAGTTCTGTTCTTAGTCATTATCCCAGTCGCAGTGTGTTATTTACTATTGTTTAAACATGTGTGTCAAAGTTTAGATTTAGTCATTCTTTTATCATTTCATAACCATACCTATATACAAATATATAGCTCCAGGTAGCTACACTACCTACCTGTGTAAGCTCACCCGACCTGTAACGAGGTATGATAACCTGGTTGCCTGCTCTCCAAGTTGTAATTAGTCGAGCTGTCATTAAACACAGTAGAAGCATAACCTCTGCCTGGTTCATCGCTCTCTAACCGGGGCTCACTGCAGATGAGGGGCTAACATATTACTACTTACGGTCCTTAAATCTTGACATTGGTCCTTCGAGCCGGATTATCTTAACCTGTGGTGTCATTACTATGGCAGAGGAGAGCATACAGCCACAGAGGGTGACACGGAGCAGACATCTTCCTGCACACCTTAACGACTTTTTGGTGAATCTGCCTGCATCTTTATCCCAGAGTCGACATCTGAGTGCCAGCACACCTGAGCTGCGGTCATTCAGCACAGTTCCAGCGTACTGTCCGGTGAGTGACCAGTTATCTACAGTGCTTGGGCATCAATCAGGACTTCATCAGGGATCGAAAGATGCGGTAGACCAAGCAGTGTCATCTGTCTCTTCTAGCCCACTGAGCAGCGGCGTAGTTCATGAGGTTTTTCACATCCAGGAGCAGCTGCACAAGTTAAATGTGAACCAGGACAATGGGTCACTTTCTTCGGGCTCCCAAAGATACTATGTACTACCCAACAGTGTATCTGCAAATGTTAGTAGGCCCCTTTCACCTCAAAGGAACTATGCCGGTTGGAGCAGTACAGCAACAGTACCACTAACCCTACCACCTGTGCAGACGGTGTCTACTGCTACTGCATTGTCCACTGCCGCAGGAATGGGGGGCTACGCCACACATCAGGGGCTGTCACCAATGGCAGGACTACAAACAGCACTTCCACTAAGTGTCTCCCTGCAGGCTCTACCCTTAACGTCAAGGTGGTCACAACCCAGGCTACAGCAGGCTGTCACTACCCACGCAGTGCATGCATCTCCAGGGGTTACACGTCACACTCCTTTCCTTCTGTTTCCACCTCGACAATACCACCACAGCTGGTTCAGCCGACGATTGTCACCAATCCGTTATATTCACAGGGATTGACAACTGCTATACAACAAGCTCCAGCTCCAGCTCCTGTGTCATACCCCCCATATGGGGCTGAAAGCGCTTCATTTTATGCAGGTCAGAACATTATCCAGTATCCATCCACCTGGCCACATGTTCCTTACACCTCAATACAAAATGCTACTGCTATGGAATTGTCATCATATCTGCCTCCCTCAGAAGGCTTGGCACAAGGACAGCCTCCACATAAACCACATTCTTTACCATATGTTTTAGCTCCGTCTCAGCAAACCCCGGTGGTATTGGGAGGTCCTCAGCCAATGTTTCAGCCCTATACCACGACAGGAGCTACCCCTACTCAACCTGTGCCAGTGCCTGCCCTTCCAAAGCTGATCAATGACAGTGAGAGGGAGTTCACACATTTAAAGATGGCTTTGGATCATCTTCTTAATCCTCATGTGCGAGTTGTCAAAGCACTACAAGTATAGAGTTCTCATGGAGCAGCTGGAACTGGAAGAAGCGCGGCTCATTGCACAAGCATGTCGCCATCATGCTCAGCCTTATGCTGCTGCCATGCAGGTTTTACAATGTCAATATGGACAACCTCATCAGCTGGCTCAAGGTGAGATAGCTGCCATTTTGAACTCTCCAGATGTTAAGGCTGGCGATTACAAAGCATTCCAGACCTTTGCCCTTCGGGTCGACCTTTTGGTAGGGATGCTCATGTCATTTGAAGGCCTAAATGGTATGGAACTAATGTCCACAGGCCACGTTGACCGACTTCTGGGTAAACTACTGAGACATCTCAGGGATAGCTTCATTGGACATTTGCAAGTCAGAGGACGCTTGCAGACCCAAAGTCTTAATCCCTACAATCTTCGAGACCTCGCAGAATGGTTGAAGGGAAAGGCAGAAGCACAGAGGTTATCATCTAGGATGTGTCAACGTAACTACACCGAGAAGCCCACAATACAGAGGAGAGAAAAACTACCGATTTTAACCAAGCCAAAGTCTCAGTCGGTGACCATCTACCATGGCCGTGACACTCTGCAGGCTCAACCTGCAACATCCGTGCCACCAAATCCAAAGGTGAAGAAGCCCAAGACTAAGCTATGTCTGTTCTGTAAGAGCAATGAGCATTACCTTTCTCAGTGTTCCGTGATCAAGACAAAGACAGCGGACCAGATCCAAGCATGGATTGTGCAGGGTCAGAGATGTTGTAAATGCAGCCGCACCAGCCATCAGTCAGAAGCTTGCACGCTTAAGAAAGCATGTGAGGCATGTCAGGAGATTCACCTTTTTGTCCTACATCCAGTCGCTGAACCCAGCTCCGGTGTATACCTCATAACGCCCCAAGTGGGAGTTTCCCCCACTTCGGCTAAGCAAGTAACTAGCGTTTACCTTAAAGTTGTTCCAGTAATTCTGAGCCACGGACAGAAATCATTGCACACCTATGCAGTGCTGGATGATGGCGCAGAATGGACTATCATTCTCACAGAGGCCTCACATCATTTAGGTCTTGTATAATAGCTTCCATAATAGCCTTGCTATCATGGGGGCGGCTGTTCTGAATTTCCCCGGAATTCCTTCTAGAGGGCAGTGTTGTACCGTTTGAGTCAGGCATTACGAAGGACAGCTAAATCTGTTACGGATCCTTAGAGGTCCTTATTCAGCCATCTTGTAAGTGTGATTGTCATTCCATGTGGAGCAGGCAACACAGATACATTGTATGCGTGCTTGAGCTACAGTACGTTGCATAACTGTCATGTTAAGTTGAATGCCTTTACTAGTTCTGTTCTTAGTCATTATCCCAGTCGCAGTGTGTTATTTACTATTGTTTAGACATGTGTGTCAAAGTTTAGATGTTTGGGCTTATGCTAAAGCTGCTAAGCTAAGTGAGGCTAGAAGAGCTAATCTGTTGATGGTATTTATGTTCTTGTCAACAACGCTAATTATAATACAGATTTATTCATTCTTTTATCATTTCATAACCATACCTATATACAAATATATACCTCCAGGTAGCTACACTACCTACCTGTGTAAGCTCACCCGACCTGTAACGAGGTATGATAACCTGGTTGCCTGCTCTCCAAGTTGTAATTAGTCGAGCTGTCATTAAACACAGTGGAAGCATAACCTCTGCCTGGTTCATCGCTCTCTAACTGGGACTCACTGCAGATGAGGGGCTAACATATTACCACTTACAGTCCTTAAATCTTGACATTTACACTCTGTCTAAATTGTGCAATTCATATTTCTTTTCTATTTTAAACATAAAATAATTTCCATTGTTTCATTGTTTCTTTGCTAATTGAAAATGCACAAACAGATGAATGGAAACAAGGACTACAAGCACTGCAGACACCAAATGAGAGAACAATTACATCTGTGTAGGTGGTTTAATGCAACATCTCTGCAACACTCAGTGTGAGTGAACATATTAGTTCCAATAACGGTGTTAAAAATAAAACCTAACAAAGCAGACAGCGTCCTGGTTCTGTCGCAGTTAGATGTTTTGAAAGGGATTATTTCTCCAACAGAATGTGGATCCAATGAAGACTTCTTGCAGCAGCGTCTGCAGAATATCCAGATGAACAAGGGACACTTTACTGGAACACTAAATGGAAGCAGAGTTTTGTAAATGTAATTTTTCAGTCCTGTTAGCCCGCCAAAGAAAATTCCACCGCCATGTCATGTAATGTAGACATTCATTTCCCTCAAACCGAACAGTAGCGGTGTATTTTAGGAGTCGCATATTAAACTGGAATTTTTTTTTATTGCATTAATAAATAGAAAATTGCTGTTAATTTTCCATCAAAAAACTTGTTGGAGGTTTATTGCTTTATTTTCTTATGTGACTTTTAAGTTTAGAACAACTCCCCCCCACAGTTGTTCTAAACTTCTTCTGTATCTTCTTTGGGTGATTTTTATTTAGTGTTTTCTGTCTTGTCTTCTTCCTTTTCTTTTCTGGTTCGTTCTTTTCGCCAGTTGCACGTTGACTCAGCACTGCTCACGTAATTTCCAGTATATTGCTCCATTTTCTACCACAAGTGAGGGATAGTTAAGCTCAAAGTTAGGAGTGTAATCGATGCAGGAGCAGATAAAACTGTCCATCTGTCTGTGTATCCGTCTTCGGCATTGAGCATAAAACAACCTTCCAGCACTTCCTCCAAACAAAGTTGAAATCAGAAGATGTAAGACATTGTCTGAGTATTTCCACTGTTTAGATGTTGAAATTGATGATGACAAAGATCCTAATACATTATCTAAAATATGCCCATTAGGTCACTTCTTCAATTTCTCAAAGTATCTGGTGCTTCAGATGAGCTTCTGCATAAGGGATCCTGAATCCTGGCCTCTGAGAGTCGGTGTCCTGCAGGTTTTATGTTTCCCTGCTGCAACACACCACGCTTAAAGCAAGAGGTCGTTAAGTGGTTTGTGAAGATCTTGACGAGTTATGTGCCCTTAAAATTGTGCAAAAGCTAAACATTGCAATAAAGACAGTAATTGAAACACCTACATTTTGAAAAACCTCTAGAATATCACAAAAGTGTTTACGCTATCATAAGATGGTTTTTGAGACATTTGGCTATAGAAGTTTATTGTAAAAGTGGAATGGAAACTCTTTATCCAAATTAAAAAGAAATAACGTTACATGGCTAACCTGCATAAGCCACACTTCTTGTAAATCTCCTCCCACTGATAAGATTTTATGAGAATTGCAGCTTAGGCACTAAACACTGTTCAATAGAAACATCTACAAATGTAGATCTTCAAAATTTTACCAATATCACTTTTTTTTGGTAAAAAAAAAAACTGGAATGGAAACGTAGCTTGAGAAACTTTTAAAACCTGCAGGATGATGACCCTTGAGGAGCAGGACTGAGGATCCCTGTTCTACACGGTCAAGCAGATGAAAACATGGCATAGCTCGCATGTATATTATCTGTGTGGAAGCAATTCGGATTAAAACCTTTCAATGCAAGTTCTGCATTAATTCTGCTACATGTCTGGCAAAACAAACCACAACCAATCACTTCTCTTTAAATTAAAGAAAACTCTAGCTTGAAGTAAAATTAGCTTAATTCATATTGTTATTGGCTTCTTGCTTAGCAACCTAATTATTAACAACAAACCAAGAAAAGAGCTACAACATTTATAACCCCATGGGTTTGAATTAGCCACAAAATATGAAATATAAACATGTTTTAAAAAGTCATTCCAAAACCAATAAACCAGTGATATTTGTAAACTGACAATAATTAGTTTAGCTCCTTTTCAATCCTAAGAAAAGGTTCATACTCTTTTCCTGTCTTCAGTCACTATTAAAGCATGAACCTTCTTAAATTTGTTCTTAACTTGAACTTATATATATATATATATATATATATATTTATTATTATTTTTTTTTTAGAAAATTATCTTTTAGATTCATAAGTGTATTCATAAACTATAAAATTGTTCATAACTTTCCTGAAAGATTGGTGAATACCAACGCGTCCGTAAGCTGAAAGGATGGATCAGCTTGCTCCACTTTACGGTAAATACCTGGAAATGACAATAAAAAGGTCAAGACTGATGAGCCATGTGCAGACATACAGGTGCAAGAAGAAATAAATAAAAACATATATTAATGGTCAGTTAATGACTTTTGAACGTCGTGAGTGAGTAGGAATGGACCTTCTTGCGGCATCCTTTCTGTTATTCAAGAGCATACTCATCACACACTGTGTCCAGGGCGACCATCTCTTCATGCACAACTGATGAACTAAGGCTAAGTCTCCCTTCTATCTTTTACCCCTTCCCCGAGCCCTATCCCTCGGCCCCCCCAGTGGAGGGGTAAGTGTCAAGTGGTGAAAACGTTCCCCTAAGAAATGGGACACCACTACACCGTGACGACATCATCAAGCTGCGGCACTCTAGCTGCTACGCAAACAGAGGTGACAAGTGATTGTTTTCCAAGATGCCGTTGTTGTCAGCCGTGCTACTTTCTGTTGTCTGGGCAATCGGTATATCTCCCATTTTCACACTTCTTTTATGAATGTTCTGTATCGAAAGTAGAAATTTTTTGTTTGTTTTCATTAGCCCAATGCATTCCATTACAAGGGTCACATTTTTTTAATGTAGATATAAATACAGACTGTAGAAGTAATTGTATAAAACTTTTAATGCTGTGTAAACTGCATAAACGGGAACTACTGTCCCTTGAACGTTGTTTTGCAGACGTATTCACAACATGGGAATTGCATGTGTAATTTGTTTATGTAATTATAACTTAATAGAGGCTTTTTAACATAAATTTGTACAAGAACAGGAACGTAAAAAATAAACTTCTGGAGAAAATAGTTTCAGCTCAGCTACATGCCCACCTAAGCAGAAATAATTTATTCGAAGAGTTTCAGTCAGGATTTAGAGCTCATCATAGCACTGAGACGGCATTGGTGAAAGTTACTAATGACCTTCTTATGGCGTCAGACAAAGGACTACTGTCCGTACTTATCTTGCTTGATCTTAGTGCTGCATTTGATACAGTCGATCATCACATTCTGTTACAAAGACTAGAACAGGTAATTGGAATTACAGGTACAGCGTTAAGCTGGTTTAAATCATATTTATCTGATAGACTTCAGTTCGTTCATGTAAATGACAAGTCCTCCTCCCAAACTACAGTAAGTCATGGAGTTCCTCAAGGTTCTGTTCTTGGACCAGTACTCTTCACGCTATATATGCTCCCTTTAGGCAAAATTATTAGACAGCATGGAATAAACTTTCATTGTTATGCAGATGATACTCAAATATACTTATCCTTTAAACCAGATTAAACAAATCAGCCCAAGAGGCTACAAAATTGTCTCATAGACATAAAGACTTGGAAGTCTAGAAATTTTCTCCTCTTAAACTCAGATAAGACTGAAGTAATTCTCGTTGAATCTGAAAAACTCAGAGCTAAATTTTCCAGTTTTGTAATGAACCTGGATGGCATTACTTTAGCTTCCAGTGCTACAGTGAGAAACCTTGGGGTTATATTTTACTCGGACCTGTCCTTTGGCCAACATATTAAGCAGGTTACTAAAACAGCCTTCTTTCATTTACGTAATATAGCCAAAATTAGGGACATTCTGTGTCAGAGTGATGCAGAAAAACTGGTTCACGCTTTTGTTACTTCGAGACTAGATTACTGTAACTCTCTATTACTGGGCTGTCCTAAATATGCCCTGAAAAGCCTTCAGCTGATCCAGAATTCTGCAGCCAGAGTCCTGACCAGAACCAGCATGAGAGATCATATTTCTCCAGTTTTAGCCTCTATTCATTGGCTGCCTGTTGAATCTAGAATAGAATTTAAAATCCTTCTCCTTACATATAAAGCCCTCCACAACCAGGCACCACTATGTATCAAAGACCTCATAGTTCCTTATATACCAACCAGAGTACTTCGTTCGCAGACTGCAGGCTTACTTGTGGTTCCTAGAGTCTCAAAGAGCCGAGCAGGAGGCAGAGCCTTTGGTTATCAGGCCCCTCTCTTATGGAATAAGCTCCCAGTTAGTGTTAGGGAAGCAGACACCCTCCCCACCTTTAAGACTAGGCTGAAGACTTATCTTTTTGATAAGTCCGATAGCTAGGGATGGTTAGCATCCCTTAGTTATGCTGCTATAGGTTTAGACTGCTGAAGGACATTTCCTGATACACTGAGCATTGGTAGACATGTTGCTGTACTGGAACTAGTAATGGCAGCCGTACGCTTCTAACCCTTCTTCAATGAAGTGTGGTCCTGGAAAATCTTCACTTTAAGGGGTGTGTAGCCCTCACCCTTCCCCCTTAGCCTTTGTCCGAAGGAGAATTGGAATACCCCTTCCCCCCACACGATTGCGCAATATGGAGGAATAGGGCTAAGTGGAAGGGGGAAGGGGGAGAATTGAGAATCACCCTAAATGTGATGTCATATGAAGACAATCAACTTGACAGACTGAGTACCTCAGTGAAAACTCCTTCTATGATACTTAACCTTGTTGGAGTCACAATAAAGTCTTTTGTTTATTTCTGTTCGAGTTTTTTCTTAAAGGGTCTCCATTATACTATTTTGAGTTTTCTGAGCTATCAGATAACTAAGTGCCAGCTTTTTTTTTTTTTTTTAAATTGGAGTTTTCCAGCACGCCTCTACATTCAGTTTCCATAGTTCTGAAAACAATTGGTTTTAGAGAGTTTTCTACTTTGAGATTTTAGTGACGTCCGGGGACGGAAGCCACACACACCTTCACTGTTCAGTGTTAGACAAAAGAGGCTGAAACTTTGGTGGACACAAGAGACATTTGGTGCTAACATGCTACACAAGATATGCTTCTTTAAATGTGAGGGAAAGCTTTTATTCATTAATTATCCCAACCGCTTAGTCCAATTCAGGGTTGCGGGAAAGCTGGACCCTAACCCAGCAGTCTTTGGGTGAAAGGCAGGGTACATCCTGAACAGCTTGCCATTTCATTGCAGGGTGGAGTAAAGCTTTATTTATTCCATTTTCCCAATCAAACAACGGCTAGGCAGCAATTGATGCAATTTGTTTTTGGAAGCCAGCCACAGCATTGCAACATAATTTTTATTTGTGACCGGGACTTCACTGAAGTCTGCTGGATGAATAAGGGCCAGTATGATGGGGGATTTGCTGAAAGTAGGGTCTGTTCGTACAATACATGATCCTAAGACAAACTTTAATTAAAGCCGAATGACATGAAAATGTTGTTGGCTTTAATTTGATCATGCAATCTGATTTAACATGCTCACGCAGTTAGCCGGCTACACGCTGCCTTTTTGCAGCTGGTCATCAGGTACCTGTCAATCAGAAGGACACGCCCCCCCACCTATGTAGAATTTTGAACCTAAATGACTTTTTAACAGATAAACTATATATATTAAAAAAATTCACTCCCCGCCACAGTTGTCATGAAGGTAAACCTGACCTATTAAACCTAAAATGTTTATTTGAACCAGGCTGTAAACACATTTATTTCTGCTGTGAAGTTGGTCTTTTTAACATGGGAGTCTTTGGGGATTTGCTCTGTTTTCGGAGGCCTTACTGGATGGAGGGGCGGGGCGCTGCCTTACTGAGACCACTGTATAAGTATTCATTTTTATATTTTTTGTGACTGATTAGATCTCAGTCGATGCTTTTTCTGTCCATGTTTCTCAACACCCAACTATGTGACAGTTGAGAGTCAAACTAGAGTCTGAAGAAAGGCAGCTTGGAAATGAAAGAATGACTTCCATTTTTATAAAGTCTGTGTACACAGTGAAGTGGAAATAAAACATTCAAAAAAGACTTTATTTGGTCATATTTTATCCAGTAACTATTTGCAAAAGATGCCTGATCCTGACATGCAGGACCAATTTGGGACATCGTATTTGCTTGTGTTTAATGTCTCCCTTTGATTTCCAACACTGTCGCTGGAGATGGATTCAACACGTTATGAGAAAAAAACCCTCGATGAGCGATGTTGATACAGATCAACTCTCACACTGCATCCCTTCAGAATTCCTCGGCAGAAAATTCCCCAACATAAACACTATCAATTTTCTCGCTGCTCTCGGCCCAGATCCAGACCCCGGGCTCCAGATCTGTTTGTGCCGTTTCTCCCATCCTGCCCTGATTTGGCCACAAGTGTCTCCCACTTAGAAACAGGAAAACGTCATTTTTCCTCTCTCTCTCTCTCTCTCTCACCATCGTCTGCTAACTTCAGCTCGTCTCCGAGCGTGACCCTGACCAAAGACGTGACTAATTACAAGTCTGCTCCCAGGAAACCCTCCATTTAGGTTGGAAGGTGGGGCCAAGCGCTACATTCTTTGCAGCAGAAGGATTTACAAATCCAATGGCAGGCCTGTTCCCATTACATAATGGCAGAAGATAAGATTCCACCATGTTCACAGAGACACTGTGCAGACCTGTGAAGGTGTCAGATATCAGAGCTTAACCCTCCCAAACAGCCTCTTGCTGCATCCGAACGCCGGCCTGCATTCCCTCCGTGTCAATTTGTCTGAGTGTAGTGCGGTAGGTCTCCCCGTTTGTCCCACACGTCTTTGTTTCTCACACCTTGTTGCTCCCTGATTACAAACAAAAACTGAACAGGAAACTAAAGACTTTGCATCAGCTGAGATCAGATTCTCCCATGCCATCACCTAAAGGTCGTCCAGTCTGCTCTGGTTTACTTCATACATATCTTTAACTCACGCTGATGACGTCCATCTTCATTATATGAGGCACTGCAGTGCCACCTGCTGTGCAGCAACACGACCGCCACTTAGCAAGGCCTCGTTTGTGACAAGCAGATGAAAAATTCATCAGAAGAGACATTAAACAGACACTTTTGTCCAAGGGAAATGGCATTTATATAGGACTTATCTGAAGATGTGTGTTTCCAGCAGATGTTCCACAGATAAAGCAGCTTCAGGCTTCTTTCCTCTTCAGCACTGAAGTTACTTCCTCTTTTATGTATTTTTTAGAGGTGGGACTGTTACGACCCTCGATAGAGTTTGTCCAGGAGTACAAAGGGGTGGCAACATTAACAAAAGAAAACCAGGAAGATGCACAAATGAAGGCTTTATTTAGGACCCACTAGTCCTTAAAAAACAAAAAGAGTCACAAACCAAAAGCCAAAACAAACCCAACAACAAAAGCATAAACCAAAGCTGGCACCAACCCAGCTGTAATCACAAAAATGTTCACTAAACAGAAACACCAAACAGTCAAACTCATTCACTGTCAGTAAATGAGTGGCAAGCTGCGGCACCAACTCAACTAAACACAGCTGCCCTGAAAGAAGGTTGTTATTCTGGTACTCAGCAGAAGGTCCGGCCAATCAAGGGTAGGTGGGAGTGTGGGCGACCAATCAGTATCAAGCACATCAGTCTGAGGGCAGTGCCAGGAAGAAAACCAGGTGTATCCAATCTCGCAGGTGATGATGGTTTGAATGATGATCAGCTAGATGACAGACCATGGGCCGTAACAGGGACTTTAATTCATTAATTACAATAATTATTATTTAATCACAGAAAATTGACAGTTGTACCAAGGACGAGAGACACACCCACAGTACCGGTTAGCAACCGCATTCCAGACATTCCACCTACTGTTAGTGGATTATTAGGGGTGCACACCCAGTTGTCTTGCTCTTAATGCTGGGAATAAACTGCTGGACAAGTACTTACCCGGTGTCTCCTTGGCCGCTGGTAGTTTGTAAAAGCAGAGGCAACGCTCAGGCCGCGTTTAAGACATGAGCATATGTCGCAATGTAGCAGTGATATCACCGTCAAGTGACAAAACATTATCATGTTTATTTTGGTCTGTGTAATGTTGATTATACTAATGTTGGAGTGTTAAAATGTATATCGTTTATGGGATGATTTTTGTATGCATATTTGTTATGGAGAACAAATTGAACAAATTTAAAAAAAAAACCTTTTATCTGTGGTAACCTGGAAGCTTCCTGTTAGGGGAGGAGCTTGATGTTCATAAGGAGCTCATTTCTGAGCTGACAGTATAGAGAGTAAATTGGATCATTGTAGAGCTGGCATTAAGGAAACGATTAGTGAGAAACCTGGGTAAATATTGTACATATTGGTCGGGATCACTGTACATATTGTTGCACTTTGAAGAACTTGTAAATAAATCAGCTCAACGAAGCGACGGCTGCGCCATCATCCTTGTAAAAAACACAGAACCCGGACACAAATATACACTAGCCAGCTACTTTATTAGGCTCCCACTGCTAGTACCGGGTTGGACCCTTTTGCCCTTCTGAACTCTGCTTTTGACCTTTGTGACATGCAGCAATACCCTGCTGAATGGATCCATCAGTGGGCCTGTGATGAACTGGTTACCTTTCCAGGTGTACTTGCCTCTCGCCCAGCGACTGCTGGGATAAGCTCCAGCTTCCTGCTATCCTGAATTTGATAGAGCGATTAATAAAATAGATTGATGGAAGTTTCCATTAGAAGATGCAACACTGGGGTCATGTAACTTAGAAAGTAATCCACTGGATCTTAAACATCTCAGATTTCCTGTTTTTCCCCATCAGAGCTTCCCCGTCCAGACAGCAGGTTCACTAGCCTAAAAGAATAATGATAAATGAAAAAATAAGGATCTAAAATAGAATGGAAGTTATTAGATCCTCTCTGTGGAACCAGTTCCCAGATTGGCTTCAGGAGGCAGAAACCATCTCTACCTTTTCGGTGAGGCTTTTAAAACTGCTGCTTATGATAAAGTCTATAGTTAGGTATGGCACGGTGACCCTTCCAGTTGTCTAGGAAGTGGTGAGAGTAAGTGACGGCATTACCAGATTGTTGTCGTTCCAGTTGCACCATGCATGCACCTCCAGCAGAGCTTCATGCATTGTAACTTTATCAGAGTACAATGAGCTCATAACAAAGTATCTCTGCACCTGCAGTCCCTCCAAAAAGAGTGCAGGAAATCCAGTCGCTAAATAATTTTTTTTTTTTTTTTTTTTTTTTTTAATAAGACTTGTTCGTACAAGCAGGCTACAAGCTAACCGCCTGCAGCCTGTAAGTGCCGACATGTTAGCGATTTTCCTTCAGTGCTTGGCTTTAGACTGGTTTGAATAAGAAAAATGGTCACCCTATTCTTTTAAATGTTTTGCAATGTGGAGGAACATGTAAAAACACTCATTTGCTTTGTTCAATCATTCATTCATTTCCTAACCACTTAGTCCTATGCAGGGTCACGGAGAACCTGGAGCCTATCCCAGCAGTCTTTGGGCGAAAGGCAGGGTACACCCTGGACAAACATGGACTGGTACAAGCCAGTCCATCACAGGGCTCATTCACTTTGTTCTTTAATTCAATAGACTACACCTCAAGCCATATAGGCAACCATGCACACATAATAAAACTTCTTTCAAGAACCTCTGAAACTGGTAACTAATGTGCGTAGACTGTAATTAAATGTTTTCTCTCTTACTAGTGGAGCCATTTGTGCAAATTGGGAGGTCATGTTGGACATGAAGGAAGAGCATTTTCAGAAACTTCAGTATGTTTAAGCATCATTTTGAGTCTCTGCTCTTAAAATTGGATGAGGGAGGCTTGAGCGGCTCCAGTGCCGGCAAAGAAGCTGTTAATGTAATGCTCCTTTGCTACATGGCCACTCAGAACATTTTAAAGGAAATCTCAGACAAATTTAATGCGTCACACTCCCTCTGCTCACCGGTAGATATTTCAGATACTTACCATCATGTCAGGCATTGGCCAAAATTCCTCTCCTGACCAGAAAACCAAGACGAGGCAGTAGCTGCAGCCACTTACAATCACATCTGAGGTGTAATCTAGAGACCTGCAAGACAGGGAGGAGACTACATGAACCACAAGTCTTTCCACTCTGTTCATCTTCAGGGCATCTTACATGCTGCCATACATGAGTACACGATGCCATAATGCTGAGGGCCTCTTCCTTTTACTCTGAGTTGGAAGAGATCATGAGGGAGTACAAATTATTGGGGAATAGTGGCTTAACAATACCTTCATAGTAACGCCCACATCAGCTGGGGGAGGGTCATCATTGAACAGCTTTTGGAAGACAACTGCGAGAGCTTCAAAACACTTGCATAGCCTGTGTGGTAATGATAATGTCTGCATGTTTCCTGGACAACCTCAGTCTCTGGTGAGGATGCCTGTCAGCACCTGCGGGGCAGACCAGCACAAGAAGATGACGATCCATTAATATGTTGAAAATTAGGAGAATGTCAGATGTGAATGTCAAAAGTATTTCTTCATTAAACTTTCTTTTTTAAATGCAAAAGTTTCCCCAGTTTCTTTGTAAATACTGTAGAAAAGTCAGAATCTGAATGAAATTAAACAAGATCTGTAAAAATAAACTTTTAATGTCAACAATCTACATTACATATAAACAGTAATTCATTCATTCATTCATTCATTTTCTGAACCGCTTAATCCAATTCAGGGTCGCGGGGAAGCTGGAGCCTATCCCAGCTGGCTTTTGGGCAACAGGCAGGGTACACCCTGGACAGCTCGCCAGTCCATCGCAGTAAACAGTAATTACATACAGTAAATATGAAAATGTCTTCGCCAGTAGCAGTTATTAAGGGTATTAAACAATGTTAACACGTTATTGAAGGCCACAAGTCATAAGTATTTTTGTAGTGACTGTGTGTTTCTTCCTGTTTAAAAGGAATTTTCCTTCCCACTGTCACCGCATGCAGCTCAGGTGGATTTGGATCGAAGTCAGGATTTGATGGAATCAATTGGTATTTCTATTAGGTAGGCTATTGATGAATAGACTTGAATTGTGTGTCTGTAAAGTGCCCTGAGACAACATAGTGGCAAAGTGGCGCTATACAAATAAAGCTGAATTGAATTGAAATTGGTACAGTTATAATTGTTCATTAACTAAATAAAAAAAAAAAAAAAAAAACAAGCAATAAAAATATAACTGAAAACAAAACAGACAAAATAAAAATATTTAATACAAAACTTTCTTTGTGCAAACAAGGATTACAAATATTACTATTTCAATACAAACATCGTTTAAATACTATATATAAAAACATGACGAATGGTATTTTTAAAAAAAAACAAAAAAAAACCTGAAAACTCCACAACAAACCACAAAGAAATAGATTTAAAAGTGTTTTTATGAGTTCAGCCACTCAGGATCCAAAGCCCTGCACACTCTCAAAAATAGAGGTACAAGATAGGGACATTTCTGTACCTATAGGTACATTTTAAAGAAATGTTCTCTCAAAAGTACAATACTGGTCTTTAAGAGACCAGAAGCGCACCTTCAGAGTACGAAAAAGGGTTCAAAGTGACATAAAGTACAAATTTGTACCATTTTAACCATAAGGGTACCTGCAGCATTGAAAAATGTTTGTCGTGACAAAAACTATTATGAGCAGCAGTGCTTTAAGTGGGCCGGTACGCAGCGGTACGCAGTACCGGCATTTTTAAATTCTATCCTTTTGCCCACCGGGACTATTGTTTACAGCGTATGGTGCATACTGGGACTTTTACCAGCTTTTCTTCAGCAATCAGTATACCACCCCCTACGACTTCACCACATATTACAACTGATATTTGATGATTTTATTTTTTATTTTTAATTTTTAAAAAGTCGCCTCAAAAGAAATGTATTGGTACGACCGGTTTAGACGCACAACACTTGCTGTAGCCCACAACGTCAGTATGTTGAGTTTTTGAAGATTATTTCTAGATTAAAGATAAGATAATATTGCTAAGTGGCATGGACCAGGCCTAATGCTGGGAAAAACATCAAAAACACAACTTGATAAGGTGAGGTTGAACTTGATAAGGTACAAAAATAGACCAGAACTGAAGGGTACAGAAATGTTTCTCAAAAGAGTACACCCCCAGCGACAAGCATTTGTACCTTTTTAGGTACAAGCTGGTGCCTCTATTTTTGAGTGTGCAGAGCAGCCCTCAGCCTGTCAGAGGAAGTCCAAGATATCATCCTGGCTTGTCCGTTTTCTTTAGAAAGATGTGCTGGGAGACCTTGTTGATGTTGCAGGAGAAGAGGTGCTGGGACTTGGTGTAACTGCTGAGTCAGGTGAGGTGAGGGTTGGCTCTAATAGGGAAAAGAT
This sequence comes from Telmatherina bonti, assembly GCF_933228915.1. Taxonomy (NCBI): domain Eukaryota; kingdom Metazoa; phylum Chordata; class Actinopteri; order Atheriniformes; family Telmatherinidae; genus Telmatherina; species Telmatherina bonti. The sequence goes on along the minus strand of NC_136630.1, from coordinate 26,413,558 downwards.
GTTTTTCTAAGACTACATGCATCATGCCTCTGGTCTGTGTAGCTGTAATTTCTGTCGTGAAGACCCCACCAGTAAATCTTGCATATGGAACTGGAGTTGCAGCTGGAATTTCTATGCTATTACTTAGTCATAAGCTGATAAGAGCCGTCAGGTGATGTACCTATTAAAAGAACATGGGATCCCGTGATCTCCCAGATGCACTCCAGTTACATGCGCTCCATGTCTAACATGCTGCTGGTGTAAAATGTCGGACGTAGCAGCTCTAGAAATGCACAGGATCTGGGACGCGGAATTTTAAGGTCAAAAAGTTACGTAATGCATCTTTAAGGCCCATTTATGCTCAACGCAGAAGACGAATACACAGACAGACAGCTTTGTACGTCGTCTATTACGCACATAAATTTGTCCACTTTCAAGGGGCTTAGCATTCTGTCTCATGATGCAGAAAATGGAGCAATACGACCAGAAATCATGGGGGCAGTGTTGAATTGTGTAGCTGACACACAGCTGCCGAAAGGAACAAACCACAGAAGAAGAAGATGCAGAAATTGCAAGATAATGAGGCCCCGAAAAAAACCGCAGATTCTAAGAACAGTTAAAAAAAAGAACCTTGTGGTTTTATTCTTCTACTCGCGGTGCTTTCGGATGGTTGTGAACAACTTCATTGCGGTGCATGATTGCAACCAACTGGTGTCTGAACTCAGCACTGCCCTCTATTGGATGCAGTCACTCAACAGCTATAGCAAAGTAAAAGAAGTATGGAAGTATCAGGGCAGCGATGTGTGGCAACATTTAAAACAGACATCCTTATTTACATACATAAGGAAGCATAAAGGGGCCTTTAGACTGCTGAGGATTCCCATGATGCACTGGGCTCATGAACATTCTTGTTGAATGTGTACTGAATGGTCTGGAAGTCGAGGTTTCAGCCCCCCCAGCTGGCTGTAGAGGAAAATAGAGGTTTATTCTTCCTGGACAGATTTGTTTGCGTTGACTGTAGATAATGACTTATCTATGTGCTTAAAATTGTGCTAAAAAAAGAAATTAAAAGAATGTATGAAATGTTGAAAGATGTCTTTGAAAATGTCTTTCAATGTTGAAAGACATTTTCAGAAGAAACGCAGCATTGAAAAGGAAGAGTTATTTCAGAACTTCTATGGAAAGCTGAACAGTGCAAATGTATTTCAAAGACATGGATGAAATCCCAGACACTGTACTGCTGCCGGTTTCATGGACACTCAGGAGAGTGAGCCATTAACTAATAGAAAATACACAAAAGCATCATTCATTAGGATATTGGAGCATCTATTTTTGGACTTTTGGAAAATTAGATATCTCTCTCTCTCTCTCTCTCTCTCTCTCTCTCTCTGCAAAGACAGTCAAGGACAGAACCATCAAGACAACAACAAACATTACAGCTCAGCAAACTGATTCAGCTCCAAGATGCAAGCAGGGGGTGAAACAGATATTTGAGGCATCAAAAAGTTACAAGAGAAAATCTAAATTAAAGCTGTTTCCAACCTCACTCTTGCAGCATGTCTGAAGGAAACGTGGTGCCCCCACAGAAGATCTGCCAGTGGTCCCCAGATGTGACATGTGGGGTTATGTGACCAGTTCATTTCCGGTAGAGATGGCGTGTTTGGCGCAAACAGCCTTGAAATAACTCTAAGTGCTTCCTTGCTTAAGCAGGAATTGCTGCTTCTGCGCCAAACACCGTTCAGTGGAAACAACTGCAAATTGCAACTGTAGTTTGTTGAAATTTTACAAATTTTTACCAAAACTCTAATAGAAACGCAGCTTCAGCCATCTGTGAAGATGATCATTAAGTCCAAACTTAATTGATTCACAGACATTACTGGTTATGTTTAAAGGAGAAAGAAAAGTTTTACCAGAAAATCGACAGAAGTTGTTTGTTTTTAGATCAGAAAACCAGGAACATAGAAGAAAATTTCACTTCAACTTCAGTTTACAAGGACAACTCAAAAGTAGATGTGCGTTTCAGTAAGGAGTGTTAAATTATGGAATTGGCTTATTGATCATTTACATGTGTGTTTTGTTGTGTTATTTTTTGTTTCTTTTTTTAAGAAGGGGCCAGTCATTATAAGGTTTTTTTTTTCGGTTTTGTTGTGATGTGAGGTTGTGAGTTGCCATGTGTGAAATAAATTAAATAAATAAAACTAAAAAAATATATATATTTAGTGTTGCATCTCAGCACAACCCTGTAAAGAGAAACAAACTGGCAGATGGATGATGCAGCCTCATGAATGTTGGAAAAACCTTTTAAGAAACAGAAGTTTGGTCTTTCTCTGGGTCTTCTGTCATCTCTTCACTTTAAAATGCAAGACCTCATGGGAAAGATGACGGAGAAGGAAAACAGACCCTGTTAAAAGATGTTTTGGGGGGTCTGAGTTTGTCCCTGAAGGGGGCAGTGTTGTCCCACCTGTGCATGTCAAACACAGAGAACAGGTCTGTTTACTTTGGCATCCTTGAGGTTGGATAAAAAAAAAGTCTCAACCTTATGTCACTTAACCAGTCTCATGCAAATGAAATAGTTTCTTCCGCCGCCCTTCATTTCATAAATCTGACTCCTTTCACTTTATTATGCCCTAATTATCCAGCTTAATGAGTAATTACACACTGATTCTGAAAGTTATCAAAGGCAATGCAATCAGTCACACACACACACACACACACACACACTCACACTGGGAGTTTATTGAAGCCAATTGCTCTAATTGTGGTTATTAAAATCAACAGTGAAGCGACGTCCTATGCGCTCCTCCATACAGACTGAGTCAGTAAACAGACAGAGATGTCACTATAGACGTGAACTAAGAAATATGTTGCGTGTGAGCTTCTTCTGATAGAGTCCTGTATCTGATGGCCGATTAAAGGTTTACTGCTGATAAATAAACCGAAGTTGAGAGATGGTGTGTGTGAAGGCTTGTTAGCAATCTGCCCAGGATGAGTAATTACTTGATATCTGGATGACTGCAGGGATAATGACAGAACAGGTCTTTTTTTTTTTTTCATCAGCATGAAACACAGCTCAGCTAATTGCCCCTGTTTCTGAACTCTGAAGTACAAAAGAACCAGAATTTGTTGGTTTTTATTTTTATTTTGTCTTGCTTGTAGATGGCTTTTAAAATTCAAGACTTGAACTTCAGAAAAATTGATGGTTACAGTCAATGCTAAATCTTTTCTGAGAATACCTGCATTCAATCTTTTAGAAGAGCTGCATTCAGGCTAACAGAAATACAAATAATAGAAAAACACCTCTTTACCCATAAGTGCTTTAAAAACACCATATCTTTGCTTATTAATGACACACAATTAACTGTTGCATATTGAGTCAAATGTTTTTGATGACCATGGATTTGAGTTGAGTTTGCACATTTAAATGTTTCAGATGCTGATTTCTGGAAGTCTTCCTGAGTCCATGCAGTGATTTCCAGTAGAGAATCGTATCTTATTTTAATACAGCGCTGCCTGTGGACCGCAAGATCACCAGTTTCAGTTTTGATCTTCAGTCTTGTCTCATGCATGCAGAGATTCCTCCTAATTATCTAAGTTGTTCCACTATTTTAAGACTCAGTTTGTCTTAGATCTGTAAACCTGAACCCCCTTTTACATCTGAGAGACTGCCTCTCCGAAGTGCTACTTTCATACCCAGTTGTCAAAATAAAAAACAGCTTTATTTTGCCCGACAGGGTCATTTAGTTTGACAGTCCTCAGTTCACATAACAATACCCCCTTTAAAACCAATCATTAAAATCAATCATATATACATAAAAACTCCTCTCTCACCCACCCCTCCCATCTCCCCAGGGTAGGGCGGGTGGCTGTTCATCTCTTAAGCTCAGGTTCTCTACCAGTTCGGAGCTAGAGGGTCCTACACAGTATCTTAGCTGTTCCTAGAACTGGGCTTGTCTGGACAGAGATGTCTGATGTTTCACCAGGTATCTGTTGGAGCCACTTCTCCAGTGTGGGGGACACGACCCCCAGTGCTCCGATCACGATGGGTGCTACTGTTGCTTTCACTCTCCAGGCCTTCTCCAGTTCTACCTTAAGGCCTTGGTACTTCTCCAGTTTCTCATGCTCCTTTTTCCTGATATTTCCATCATTTGGGATGGATACATGGATCACTACGGCTTTCCTCTGCTGCTTTTCCATGATCATTATGTCCGGTTGGCCACCACCATTTTATCTGTCTGGATCTGGAAGTCCCAGAGGATCTTAGCTCTCTCAATCTCCACCACCTTGGGGGGAGTTTCCCACCGGGACTTGGGAGTCTCCAGTCCATATTCTGCACAGATGTTCTGGCACACGATGCCAGCTACTTGGTTATGGTGCTCCATGTATTCTTTGACTACTAGTAGGCTATGTTGCACCCTGCTATGAGGTTCTGGATTATTTCAGGGGCTAATTTGTATCATCTGCACCTGGGATCCTGCCTGGTATGGTAGATCTGGGCCTCGATCGCTCTGGTGCTCAGGGCCTGCTCCTGTGCTACCATGATTAGTGCCTCTGTGCTGTCCTTCAGTCCCAACCTCTCCAGCCATTGATAGGACTTGTTTTTATCGGCCACTTCACTGATCTGCTGGTGGTACATCCCATGCAGGGGCTTTTCCTCCCATGATGGTTCTTCCATCTCATGTTCCTCCAGATTCCATTGTCTGGGACATTCACTAAGTGCTTCTTCCCTTGGTGCCCTCTTCCTGATGTATTTGTGGAGCTTGGATGTTTCATCTTGGATAGTGGCCTTGATGCTGACTAGTCCCCGGCCCCCTTCTTTTTAGTATACAGTCACTGAATGCTGGATTTGGGGTGGAACTCTCCATGCATGGTGAGCAGCTTCCATGTTTTGACATCCGCTTTCCTTGTGGCTTCTTCATGGTTGCCATTCGCCTGTGGTATGCCCAGGTGCTTTCCTCCACATCTATTATCCTGCCCACTGAGAGTGAAATGCCTTCCATATGGATTACCTTCCCTCTCTTTGTTATCAGCCGTCCAAATTTCTCCAGTCCGAATGACATTCTGATGTCCTTGCTGTAGATCCTGGTGGTGTGGATCAGTGAGTCGATGCCTCGCTCAATCTTAGCATACAGCTTGATGTCATCCATGTACAGGAGGTGGCTGATAGTGGTCCCATTCCTGAGTCGGTATCCAGAGCCAGTCTTGTTGATTAGTTGGCTGAGGAGCTTCAGGCCTATACAGAACAGCAGCAGGGACAGGGCATCTCCTTGATACCTGCCACATGGAGACTTGTGCAATTGTTTTGAAGTTGGCCTCCAGCCTCATTGAGTTTGCAATGAAGGTCCATATGTTGCGGTTGATCTTGTACAGCTTCAGACATTCCAGGATCCATGTGTGTGTCATTGAGTCGTAGGCCTTCCGGTCGTCAATCCAGGCGGTGCATAGGTTTGTCTGTCTGGTTTTGCAGTCTCGGGCGACTGTTCTGTCAACCAGCAGCTGGTGTTTGGCTCCTCTGGTTCCTCTGCCAATGCCTTTCTGTGTCTCTGCCATGTACTGATCCAATGTGCCCACTTACCTTAGTTGCTATGATGCCTGATAAGAACTTCCAAGTTGTGGAGACGCAGATTAATGGCCGGTAATTGGATGGGACGGATCCCTTGTGGGGGTCTTTCAGTATCAGGACTGTTCATCCCTTGGTCAGCCGTTCAGGGTGAGTCCCATCCCTCAGCAGTTGGTTCATTTGTGCTGCCAGGTGTTCATGGAGTGAAGTCAGCTTCTTTAGCCACAGGGCATGGATCATATCAGGGCCAGGCGCTAACCAGCTGTTCATACCTGAGAGTCTGTGCTGGATATCTGCCACTGTGATGGTAACTGTGTCTTGTTCAGGGAGGGAGCTGTGGTCTGCTCTGAGGTCTTTTAACCACTGTGCTTCACTGTTATGTGATGCCTTCTTCTCCCATATGCCTTTCCAGTATTGTTCCGTCTCCAGCCTTAGTGGGTCAGCTTGTGTAGTATTACCCTGCCACTGGGAGTACACTTTAGCTGGGTTAGTTGAAAAGACCCAGTTTATTCTTCTGGCTTCAACTTCTCATAAGTATCTCTTCAGTCACGCTGCCAGTGCTTGGAGTCTTTGTTTGGCAGTTTCCAGGGCCTCAGGTATGGACATCTGGCTGTACCTCTCTGGTACCCTCTTCATGGTCGTGTCCTTCTGGAGTTCTGACAGTTCGCTAACTTCCCTTCGAGTTGCCTCTAACCTCCTCTTCCATGGTGCTTCCTTCTTGCCCTTGTTATGTCAGCCAAGCTTCTCCAGGATCACTGTTGCTGTACTGTATATCAGCTCATTGCTTTCATTGATGGTCGCGTTAGGGATTGTACTTATTGCTGCATTCACCTCAGTTAGAAGGCTTTCTGGTACATCACTAATTCTTGCCAGTGAGTGCCGGGGGTGCCTCAGCTCATCTTAGCTATGATGCTGTCTCTGAGGCAAATTATTCCTTCACTTAACTCTATCCCCCGCTGTGGTCCCCCTTTCAGAATTAGTGTGTTGTATCTCATCAAGCTTCAACTGTGACATCAGCTTCCGTTTGCATATGTTGGAACATTGTACTACTAGGTGTTTCTGTGTCTTTGTGGACTGTGGGTATTGAAGTATCCATATGTCCCACAGACTCTTCATATAGCCCCACTCTCTAGGGTTACTTGCATAGTAGCATTCCAACAGTTCCTTATTAGCCTCTCGTGTCCAGGGTTGTCTATTCTATGTTCCAGTAGCCCATTTCTCATCACGACAGCTGTGTGACGCAGACCTTGTTTCACCGGGCAACACCTGAGCCAGCATGTCAATTTCATTAATTCCACTCATCATGAGGTATACGGACCGGAGCGCTAAGGCTCTTGCCCAAGGATCCAACTGGATGATGTTACTTTTGAGCTATGTTATATATATATATATATGCTTAATGCAGCAGAACAAGAAACAGCCAAAACTCTGCTTTGTGATGGCACAGATGATGATTGATTAATCGGTACACTTTATATACAGTAGCACCTGGATGTAACTTCCTCTTAATCACTGTAGAAGCAGTAAAGATGGACTCAGTTTTCCACCCATCGATGTACAAAATCTGATCTGAGGCTCTTATTTAAGGCTGCTGGATGTAAATTACATCGACATGATAGATTGTTAGTTGGTTGTAATTTACCGCTCTCCGTCTAGATGTTGCTAAATTCATTTTAATTGAGTCAGAAAATTTGATAATAAAGAAATCGACTTCAGGTTTGCTTAAAATCAGTGACTTTGCGGTTACATGATCTATCGTTTTAGCATCATACATTCACTTAGATAACTACAGGTGGTTCTAAACCTGTGCATCTAGAATTGGCGACCGTATTTAATGTTCATGCTACAGAAAAATACTGACAAGATTAGCTGACGCCACTGTTAAATGTTTTTAATGGTTAATTAGCTAAATAATAACAGACATAATTTGCTATTAACTATCAGTGTCATATCACTGCACAGCCGGAGCTGAATTAAGGTAAAAGTCCTGAATTCTCCTGTGACACAAACACAGTTGAGAGGAATAAATCCTGTCACAAATTCATTTCCTGCCCCCACAACCTTCTGATTGCAGGTGTCGCCTTCCTTATCGTCCTTTCAATCATCGTGCTCAAAGAGAGAAGAGGAGGGAATGAAATCAGACGGCATTGTGCCGAGTTAGAGAGACAATCAGGGACGTCTGAGTCACAGAGGTTAGACTGGAAAATGGGTCACTCGTTCATCTGTCATCAAGTTTTTTCTTGTACTTACCCGTAACTCTATTTGCTGCCGTTCCTCATTTCTTCGCGTTTTTTTTCCACTAGTGTCAGTGGGTTTCTGAAAAAGACAACATGAGTCTGACATGTTTGGATGTGGTTGAATATTTTCATGTCATCTGTAGGTTATAGAATGAGATTATGTAGATTAGAAGCAGGGCTTCCCTCGTTATTTCTATATCTGATATTTCACTTAATACTGAATCATTTAGTTCTGTTTATTATTCAGAAGACTTATAAAGCATGAGCTCTGCCACAAAGTACGTCAATTTTTTAGAGCACCATGGTCCCACATCTGTGTAAAATATCTTGACTTTTCATATCATCGTGGTGTTACAGGCTCAGGGGTGATGTAGGTGTATCAGAATGACATAGAATGATGTAATTTAGCAGCAATAACATCTCCCCTCATGATGCTGGGAGGCAATATCTCTTACCTGTAGCAACATGAAATCTCAAAAACCTCTTTTTGTATGAACATTTAGAATCAGAGTGTGTGCACTGTCTACATAATCAATCAGCTGGAGTTTGATACAGAAATGATAAAAAATGAAGTTTGCAGGTTGTGGTTTATATTTGTTAATGACTACATGTTTTAAAGGTACTAGTCATTATGGGAATTTGGCTAAATGCACCCTTTGGTTTTTAATACCTAAGATAACTGGAAACAATCCATTATGAATGCAAAAAAAAAAAAAGTGATCAATCTGGGCTCTGATTTAGTCATACAAATGTGTTTTTAATCACCCTGTCAAGAATAATAATAATCAAATAAATAAAGTCATAAAACCACATGAAAGTGAGCCGCTGTCTGCTCTCAAATGATCTGCAAAACATCTTTGGTCCTGAGGTGGTGTCTCTGGATTCACATATGGCTTCTACTCTGCATGTGTGGATTTCAATGTATTCATGGAAGTCTTCCTGAGTCCATCCAGTGATTTGTAGTAGAAAATTATGTCTGGTGTTGATGCAGTGCTGCTTGAGGACCCTCAGATCACCAGCATTCAGTTTAGACAGTCGGCATTGTCCCATGTGTAGAGATTCCTACCTAATTTCTAAACTGTTCAGCTATTTCAAGACTGTCTCAGGTTATTAGACCTGAACTCACTTCTACACCTGAGAGACTCTGCCTCCTTTAAATGCTCTTTTTATACCCAGTCATGTTACTGGTCTATTGCCAGTTCACCTTTTTAGTTCTTCAGCTGGTTTTTTTTTTTTTACATTTACTTTTTCAGCCTTTTTGCTCCCTTAACAACGTTTCACAGATGCATTGCTGCCATCAGATAACCCACCAGCTTCTATTTCCCGTGAAATGATAAAACGTCAGTTTCAGCATCTGATATGTTATTATATGTTGTTATTGTGCTACTGGGAAGAAAATATGGATCTATGAGATTTTGCGTATCACTGCTTTCTGTTCTGTTTTTAATTTATGTTTTACACAGTGTTCAAACTGTTGTGGATTTGAGATTGTAAATATTTCAGTCAACTTCCAGCTGGGGACTTAGTTAGCTACATTATTAAACCTCGCTTCTTACATTCCCAGTATGAGTATGTTGTAGCTGCCAAAGAGTTTTACCAGTTTACACTAACATAGCATAAGCAAGCCAACAGGGGCCTGAGAGACCCAGTCGCAAGTTGCAGCAGTGATTCAGCGTATCTACTACCCCAGTTGTCCCATTAAATGTTTTTAAAAATACCAGCTAAATGATGAGCTGTAGATCTGCACAAAATAAATCAAAGTGTCTTTTATTTCTAAAAACTCAGTACTCTTAATCCTTCCCATAATACCATGGACTGGTGGTTCTGCTTGTGTTGCCATGTCTGCAGTTGTGTCTTATTGCAGGTTGACAATTCAGAGTGAAGCATGTTTCCCCCACTTTGTTGTAAAGTGGCGCAATACAAATAAAGCTGATTTGAATTCTCACTCGGCTGCGAATCGCTCAAGCAAGAGCTGGAGATCACGGCCAGATGACGCCAACAGGACCACGTCATCTGCAAAAAGCAGACATCCAATCCTGAGATCACCTAACCGGATCCCCTCAACACCTCGGCTCCGCCTAGAAATTCTGTCCATAAAAGTTTTGAACAGAATCGGTGATAAAGGGCAGCCTTGGCGGAGTCCAACCCTCACTGGAAACGACTCACATCTTACTGATGGCAATGCGGACCAAGCTCTGACACCTGTCATACAGGGACCGGACAGCTCGTACAAGGGGGTCTGGTACCCCGTAAGGAGTCCCCAGGGGACACAATCAAACGCCTTCTCCAAGTCCACAAAGCACATGCAGACTAGTTTGGCAAACTGCCATGCCCCCTCCAGGACCCCAAAGAGGGTATCGAGCTGGTCCACATAATGGTGATATAGAAATTCAACCATGAAAGAAGATGTTGAAAAAAGTTAATGTATTTGCTTGATGCAGTCACGGCGGGGTTGACCACACCGCAACAATTGCCAACATTGTTGAAAAAGTTTTGCCCAGAAGAGAGGTGCAAACATAACAGTATTGGTGATTTTAGATTTGCACTGAAAATACACAGAGAACTGGTGTATTTTCTCTTTAATCGCATCTCCACAAGTTTCTAACCCGTTTAATGTCCCTTAACACATTTGAAGCCACTAAAACCTATAAATTCTTATCATCCACATCTCTGTACTAGCATTAGGAAAACTAAGCACACAAATCAACTGCATTGGCCTTAAACTGGTATGCTATCTATAGCTACACATCTACCCTTTAGCTAGCCTGCTTTTGTCTGTAAATACATCTTCCTTGGATACCTGATTTTTATAGCAGTTTAGGTTGCTCATCTTATGCCTTTAGAATGAAGCCATAAAGACTGAACGACACAAGTTGTGCTAATTCTCTGCACCTTGCCAGAATGTCTGATACAAATGAACATGTGCAGTGACTGGAAAGCAGTTTGATTTTGGGACAGTTAGATCGAGCTGACAACATGGCTGTTTCAGACATCAGCTTTGAGTTTACTCAGATAGCAAACCCCTCCATCCATTTTCTGAACTGTTTAATCCAAATCAGGGTCGAAGGAAGCTGGAGCCTATCCCAGCAGTCATCAGGCAGGTGGCAGGTACACCCTGGATAGGTCCAGTCCAATATGCAGGGACAAACAACCATTCACGCTGACACACAGGCCTAGGGACAATTCAGAGTAACCAGAGAACCTAACATGCATGTCTTTGGATGGTGTGAGGAGGCCGGAGTACCCAGAGAGAACCCTATTCAATTCAATTCAATTCAACTTTATTTATATAGCGTCAAATCACGGCAATGCCATCTCAAGACTCTTTACAGACAGAGGAGAAAACATAATGAAGGCCAATTCATAATAGCCTATATAAGGAAACCAACGAATTGGGTTGGAAGTCCAACTCAATCTCCCATCCTGAGCAAGCACACTGGCGACAGTGGGAAGGAAAAAACTCCCTTTTAACAGGAAGGAAACCCACGCAAGGACCTTCTTGCTGTGAGGCCACAGCAGTAACCGCAACACCACTGTGCAGCCCCAAATAGGAAACCAAAATAAAGATAAATCACAGATCTTTACAGTCGTAGGACAAATAGAAACCCCTCAAATCTGAGACATAATTTAGTCAAAGGTGTCAAATTTAGTACTCACATCTGCAACATCTCTTTAGGTTTCATTAAACAGAAATTGTGTGATTTTAATTCTAGATAGAAGACATCCTGCTGCGCTTGACAACACAGTGGACCATTCAGACATTTAGTTCACCTGGATGGGAGTCTCTCTGTAATGGAGCCACACACCTGCAGCGTGCCGCATGGTTTTGTATTGCCCCTCCAACCCCCTTTTTTATGTATTGCCTGTCATATTAATATTGAAAAACAGTAGTGCCCGAGCGCAGTCCTCAAAATCTGCTATGGTGCATCACTTCTCCAACACACCTTTAAAAAATGGCTAAATTTCCTCTTCTGCATGTCATTCAACTCTGCAGAGGCCTGATAACGACGCCTGGTAATTTGTTCAATTCAAAGTGACCTTTCATTTTGTTACACGCTGCACCTTTAGACTGACACCACCTAATGGGAAGCACAAGAAAGCTGAGGCTAATGTTAAAATCCCTACCAAAACTTTTAATCAAAACTTCTCTTAAATTCTGCCTTACCATTAATTTCATCAGCACTAGCAGGAAAGACAAGATACAGAGAATATGGGAATGGGGGGGGGGGAGAAGGAGAAATGTGAAATGTAGAGAAACACAAGGATGACTTTTAAAGTGATTAGTCTGAACCATCTGCAGAATTTAACACACAAACTCCTTCATCAGCGTCATTTATCATGCAGATAAGCCCTGAGTGTGTAAGAGCTTCAACCCCAGTCTTTGGGCAGTCTTGCACAGACTGACGATAAAACTAAGTGCAACCTCGGAGATAAGCAGCAGTATTTAAAAAAAAAAAAAACAGCAGTAGCTCTTAGTATTTCTTCAAGCAACTCAAAATCCCAACTGAAACGTTTGTCATACAAATTTAGTCTCTGCAAACAGATAAATAAGGTATTCTTTCAGCCACACATACAGCTTTAATCTTGAGTTTTTCCACCATTGTATCAGTCTCTGCAACCTCATTAATATGCACTCATATATCCCAGATTAAAAAACAGAAAATACAAAGTTCACAACTGGTGTGAACTGCGTATGGTCCCATGTGTTGCTGTGTTAGCTTGTGTTATCCTTTCTGATCATCTTGTGAGTGTCTGGTCGAAGGATTAGCGTGAAAACTGGAGCAGGTTTTGGGGGCAGACGGAGAATGAGCTGTTCACCTACACAGTAAGGAGATGGTTTTACATATCAAAGCAAGTCACTCGGGGAAGCACAGAAATGCAAGAGACCATCAGGGAGACACTGAAAATAATGCAGGCCAAATATTATTTAACCTTGTCAGGAAAACAAGCGGAGCTTCATAATAAAGGGACATTGCAGAACATTTTCTGCTGTTTACTGATGGAAGTCGTCAGTAAACAATTGTTTGTGTTATCTTTGGTGGAAAATGACCTTTGCTAATAATCTAGCACATTCTTACAAGCAAAGAATTTTAGATCTGTTAATGCATGATAGGTAAACTGGTAGGGAAGCATCATGACAGTCTGCCATCTTGTAACTACAGCCGTCATTACCGTAGCAAATCGTACCAATGTGAAATTAGGTATTTTCCCTGTAAAACAACGCATAATGATTGAAACACCGCAGAAAAAGATTAACGAGAGAGGCTTGCTACCTCTCCAAGTTGTCGAGGGTTTTTGATACGCGGCGACTACCACTGTTCCAATTGTTGTTTAAATGATCATTTCAGTAATATTTAATTGATTTAGCATGTTCTTGACCCAGTTACAATGAATCATGTCAGCTTATTTAAGCTATGGTTACTCAGGTGACGAGCTCCGCACAAGTGGCTGAACTGGTTTCCAACTTAGTTACTATTTTTTAACATAAAAATGTTGCACCAGAAACATTAAATTAAATCTACGCTTTATGTTTTTTGAGTGTGCACCAGGATCCTTTTGCAAGTGAACTGGAACCCACAGTTCTGGTTTTCAGAATTAATTTCTTTGGTTCGCAGCAGAATGTGAATCACTGTTATTCATTTATTTTTCTTGCAGAAGGCTTTGCGGGCAACAAGCCAAAGAATGTGAACGAGAGATAAATCAATAGCAAATTTTGTTTTTATCTAATTTGCACCGTTGACTTTATTTTTCTCAAATAATTATGAGATGAAAGAGAATAGTAGAGTCTATTTTTATACATTATTTTATATTGTTTACAAACAGAATTTAAATTTCCTTTTTTTTTAGGTTTTTGCGATTTAGTTTTTAGTGAAGAATATTTTTTATTTTAAAAAATTGTAATATTTTTATCATCGCAATGATGATTTATAGTTGTAGACTAAATCATCAAATGGTGAATAAGAGAAATTGAATGTAAAATGCATCTGTTTGTATTGGAATAATATTGATATTACATCAGTATCGTATCGGTATTGGTAATACTTGCCCTGGAGTTACTTGGTATCGTACCGTATCGCCCAGCACTAGTTAGTCGATGACAGTCAGTCTAATTAAAGGAAACAGGATCTTCTTGGACACAGCAAAAAATATTTATAAACTTTCATATAACATGTCACAGCATTGAGGTAATGATCTACAAGCCAGCACCTTGTTATTTCCTCACAGCAGTGACACACACCTCTGCAGTATTATGCGTTCCTGCTGAAGACAAACTGGGTTTTATGTGAGCGTGTCGATGAAAAACCAAGCTACTGGAGCTGGAGTGCATTCTCACCACGTCGCTGTTATGTAAGTACCGTCTGGCAACGACTATTCATGTGAACATAAAATGCTTTTTTTTTTACGTTATGTGTGCAGCCTTTAGGGTGGCTTCAGGCTTTTAATCAAACACCAACAAACAGTGTATTCACCTTGTTCAGACCTGTGGGTACAAAAGTATACAGTTTTGTCTGTTTTGCCCTGAAGAGGGTTTCAAACATCTTATGGAAATTAGAACCTGCAGGAACTGCAAACCTCTCAGAAATGTTCAAGTGTATGAAATAGTACTCACATCTGCAAGTTTCCTGTTTAGTTGAGCTTTACTAACATTGTGGCCCAAACATGGTGATTCAGACAGAACACGATTTAGTACAAACACCTCCAACCGACTGTCGAGCACAAAATGTCGGCCATCTGTGTGGCAGCTAAAGACGATAACGGTCCTCATTCGGTCCTCACAAACATACTGTTCCAAAGTCTTACTTAGAAACTTTATAAGGATTGGGGGTTATGAAAATGTTCATTGAGCAAATCCTGCACATATTTGAGTTCTGATGTGTTTGTTGTCTCCTGTTGAGTTCTTTAAATACAATAACAAAACTATAGTAGTGTTTTAATCAGACTTTGGTAATTTATGAAACACTTGTAAATTCTGAATGTATAGTCAAGGCCCAGAGTCAAGGCCCAAACAGACCCATATTCCAGCTGGTATGCCCATGTGGGGCCCATAAGGGTTGGTTGGTGTGGACATAAACTAGCCAAATTCTGCAGGTCCTATACAGTTTCAGTTACGTACTGCCCACATGGCCTTCACATATGGGACCCCATAGGGGGTGTAGGTGAGGCCACCAACCAACATGGGACATTATCTGGAGTTATGACTGGGCGATATGACGATATATATATTCTTTGGACAATAGAAAATGTATAGTTTCACATGAGGCTCCATCATTTACGCCACGATAATGTGCTTTACTGCAGTATTTAACATCAAGATGCGCTTCATAGCATTCATGCTGCAATACATAAACAAACATGAAGGAAGACGGTAGCAGATGTGTTTCAGAGCAGGATAATTCACTAAAAGATGACCAGCCAACCCAAACCGATGAGCTTGTCCATGAAAGAGGGGGAAAATTCTGACGCATGAATGTGGTTTGGACATATAAAGACTGACGTGGAACCGACAACAGACTAGCTCACAGTCCCAACAACGGACTCCGACACAACTAACTCATTTTATCACCTGCGCAGGAATCAGGATAAAGAATACAAAGAGAGTCAAAAAAAAACAAAAGCCTCAAAAGCAGCGTCGAGTGGTGATGAAAGCGCTCATAATAAACTCCTGATGAAAACGCTGCAACAGGCTTTTACCGTCATACTGAACATCATACGGCCATCGTTCCCCCAGATGGAAGGAGATGACTGCTGCCGTTGCCAAGCACATCTGACACATAACTGATGATGACTGAAACAAAATTATGTAAACAATTTTATATAATTAAGTATATAGTTATGAGGATATAATGAGCTATATTGGGACATGAGATTTTGGTCACATCACTCAGCCCTGGAGCCTAAATTTAACCTTAATGGTCCCCACATGGACATGCTGGCTGGGTAAATAAGTTTTTATTAAATGTGACCATTGGGAACATAAAACACAAGAAAATACCACAAACCTGAGTTCTTTAAAGCCTTCATTAAGTCCTAAAAGCAGGAAAGCCACCGCCATCTCAGAAGAAGTGAAAAGTTGAAGAGCTGAGGGGAGAGTGAGGGGTTTAGGAGTAGATGGAGGACTGCTCCACATAACTGAGTGATCCCTGACTTGCAGCTCCTCCACAGGACACCCTGTGTCCTTTCATCTTTTCTGTGAGTGAAACAAGCCTTACAGTAAGACCAAAGTAAGTCCCAATAAGCCCAAGATCTTATGTTGGACTGTGACAAAAGAATAAAAAAAGTCAGAAGTTCTTTCTTCTTTAGTTGGACTTTTTTCTTTTATTCAAAAACAGCTTAAAAAGTTTACAGCTGGAGAGTACGGTCCTCTTCTGTTCAGTCCGCACTGATATTTGTTGGTTTTTTTTTTGTTTTTTTATCTTTGATTGTTTATTTTTGTTTGTATTTTTAATATTTATTTTTCCCTACCTCTGTGTGAGGGTCTAGTAAATACACGTGTGAGCAACAGAGCATTTTTTGGTGTTCTCTCTCCAAAATGTTAATTTGCAAGCTTCAAACTCGGCGCACTGATCCAAACTTTATTCCACCAAATCTATTTTTATAAACAACAAACATTGCGCATAAAAGTACTTGCATGGCTTTCAGGACCTGTTTTGGGAATATACAAGTTTTATATCATTTATGCAGATCTAAAATCACCAATACAAAGGGCCTGTGTAATGTTTATACCCCTCTTCAGGGCAAAACTTTTGCAACAGTGGTGGCAAATGTCGCGGTGAGGTTGACTGCACCGCGACATTTGAACAGTGACTGTAGCAAATACATCAATGTTTTGCAATTAAAAGTTTTGTGATGTATATTTGTATAAATGAGGCCCCAGGTCACCTGAGATGGTAAAGAATCTATGCTAGCATGGGGTAGGACGCATCGAGGTCTGTGACTCCTCGGGTAGACTGGCTACAACAGACACACAGCAGGCAGAGTCCTACCTCTCCGCCTGCATGTGTCCTGCGTCTCCATCCTCCTTCACTTGTTTCAATGCCTCTCAGCTGGCCATGATCCTCATCCTGTGGCATGCTGGGACATGTACATGGAAAACACAGGACAGCAGTCCACACTTTCTTGTGATACCTTCATCTTAGTTTGCTCCGACTAGGGTTACTATATCTGTACTCAATTCTCACACAACCAGCAGGGTCCCAGTTCTGTCTCTGTATGCCCATAACGCCTGTAGTCCCAACATGCCCACGGTGCACTGTGCATGTCGCTTTCTTGTCTGCAGTTTCCATTTGTAAGCTCCCGGCTTGGTGCTCTGCTCTCCTGTCGTACTCCATTCCCTCTTGTGTTTATGAGCAGGGTGCTGATTGCATGAGTATGGGTCAGGTGAATCACGACAACAGGTGGTGGCTGGTTCACATGCAGAATGAAAACCACAACAACTAAAACAGTTAAACATTAAAAGGTGAATAATATACCATCCAAATAAAAGAAAAGAAAGTACTGAGCCTCTGGATCACGTAGACAGTAGAGAAACTCTTGGACAATATTATCGCATGGTTGACGTCTTAACACCGCTGCACACAGAAGATACATCCTTGCATGTTTACAATGATGGAAAAGTAGGCTAAGGATGCCCTACAGGAATCATTTTACTGTTTGCAACCAAACACTTTCCCTGTGGGACAATTTTCCCCAGCTGCTGTCACCAGCTGGCCACTTGTTCTTACTGGCGAGCCCAGTCAGTGGTTGTAAAGTGGAAGATGATGATATACATCTGAACTGTTGTTTTCTGTAGGACAGCACTGATTTAGTTGAGCATACCTTGACTTCCACACCTTCCACTGATCAAAAATCTTTCAAGTGATCTTTCGAGCTGCTGTCTGTGTCTGAAGAGTATCAGAAGGTAAAGAATACGTCTAGAGTTACTTATTCACCCTTCAAAAGCAAAAATCCATCACCACTGCATTCACTGTTTCTAAAAGGTTCTTTTAGTCTAAAAGCTTGAAATCTACAAATTAATCTGTCATATAACAAGTTTCCATATGCAAGGGTGCCTCCAGGGATTTTGCACCCCGTGAAAGACACTGACACAGACCCCACTACTTGATAACAAACTTTTGATCTTTGTTTTTGCTGAAACTGCTTCAAGCTGATCAAATAAATCCCTGTGCATGGAAATAATCAAGATCTGTGGCTGTATTTAACGGTTATATTTAAATCACAATGTACTTGTCTAACTAGGCTATTTTAATATTAATGATCACCTTAATACAGGCGGCTGTAGGATTCTCAGTGTTTCCACTCAACCACCCAGTAACATAATTACAGGATATTGCTTTTTTTTTCTCCATACTGATTATTTTGTCATAAAAAAATGTGTTTCAGTTTAATTAAAAAACGTTTTATTTCATATTTTTGAGTGATAAAAACACTGATATTCCTGCTGACTCTTGCAGTAACGATGCTAAAGACATGTTGATGAATACAACGATGGTCACCTTGTCACTGGAACATGGAGAGATGCTGGGACAGGTAGGGGACTGGGGCTGCAGCTGACTCATCTGTGTTTATGTGAAAGACACAAGGTCACTTAATTTAGTTTAAATATATGTTGCTAAACATTTACTAGCACTGATTGAATATTGGTTAACTCTGTGAGGTTTGTGATGTTTTCCTCTCACCTGGTCATGTTGTGGCTGAATCTTTGTGAATTCTCAGACCTGTGAGCTTTCTGGTTTAAAGCTCTGTCTTTAAGTTAGGTACAGACACGGGATGGCATATTACAGAAACTGGAGACTCTGGATTTTGTTATTTTTAATAAATAAATAAATTGTTTAGTTTAGTTTTTTTAGTTTAGTTTTAGTTTATTTATTTTGAATGAGCAAAAGAAGTTTAAAAGAAAAAAAAAAAAAATATATATATATATATATATATATATATAGATATATAGATATATGTACATACACATACATATACACCCATATACATACTAAGGAAGGAAATAATGATATTCATAATATTAACAAATATATAATAAATAAAATAAATAAATAAAATACAGCATTCATTTTTCTGTTTCAGAAATACCCGATGTGACATGCAAAACACGGTTTTCCGTTTCGTATTTATAAAATCCTCTTTCCTATCCAAACCTGGTGCTACACAGGCTAAATATACGTGAAGGCTGATTTTATTTAGCCTGCTATGTGCTTGAGAACAGACTGAATATTGGCAACAACAAGTCATGTATGGTCAGAGGTTACAAGCAAAGATGTCTAGCTGCAGATCTTTACAGTGGTGGGTAGATTGCTGTTCACCTTCATATTCTGGGTCTCATTCTGGCACAATATATACATTTTATATTGAATTTGAGATGACAATATCATACTTTCAAACTCTTGACATACCACAACTTAATGGAAACAAATCATCTGCCGTGTAGTGTTTCTAATTTATGTTTCATGAATGAAATGAGACAGGAGAAATTAAGGTTACCGGGATAGACATGAATTAATCTACTACTGTAGCTCCAGCTGCTCATTGATCTCACTAAACCACACAGTACATGGACAACATCTGACTGGATTCACAAGGCGTGGCCTACTAATTCGCCTTTTATTTTTGACTAAGGATACATATTCTGAACATTTTAGGCAGTTCCATGTGAACAAAAGATTCAGCAGAAAAAGCTTAACTCATTTCATAACTACAGCAATCACACAGGCTCTGTACTGTCAAAATCTCATGTACTTCTTTTGGTCTTTAGGGACCCAGGGTTGGTAAACAGTGGATTATACTTAACCCTCAGATGTTGGTTTGAAGGCTACACACATATCCAAGTTCATAGCTAACCATCAGATGTTAGCTTATAGAAATCCCTCCCTGTTTTAGATCTGGAATATATTTGTAGTGTCTGTTGGTGTACATAGCAACGTTACGTCTTTGTATTGTTGTAAAGAATGGAAGCATGGTCAGTGCAAAACGCTCAATACCGCAGGTCATTCTGAAGCAGTAAAGAAGCCAGTACCCTACAAGCAAGTTTCAATATTTTCTAGGAAATATATTTTCCAGTCTGTTGCTTAATGTTAAGGCAGGTGAATTTGTCACTGTGCAATGGGGAAGAAAATCAGATGCTAGGGATTGGGTCTGAGGTGCTCTTCAAAGCACTCTTCAAAACTATTCACAATCCTGATTACCTCAGGTTCATGCTCTTGTTTGGATGAGTGCCTTTAGGGGCCAAGTCAATTTTGCACACAGCACGTTACCTGCTAGAAACGCAGCAGCCTATGTGCCAAAAGAACACTAGGAAAGTGTGGCAGGCATGATACTTACTAACAGCAAGTACATCCCAGTCCTAAGATTATTGATTTATAGCTAACTCTCAGAGGTTTACTTATCGCAAATCATGTGTTGTTAGCTAATAGCTAACGTTCATGTGTTAGCTTAAAACCAACTCAAATGTTAGCTTATGGCGAACCAACAGTTGTTAGCTTATAGCCAACTTTCATGTGCTAGCTTATAACCAACTTAAATGTTAGCTTATGGCGAACCAACAGTTGTTCTAGCTAAAGACTGTTACGTACAGAACTTTGCAGTTTCTTCTATGCACATCAGCTGAGCAGGACTTTGTTCTTGTGGGCCTCTGAAAAGTATTGTATGATTGGTTAATTGTTTATAGTAGGCTTAGATAATGTAGAAAAGCCTGAAGCAGAAGTTGTTGTTACTACATTGTCACTAATCCATGGTTAAACTGTCTCTTTTAATAAACAGCTAATCAAGGTGGTGAGATAGTATGGAAATGTATATAGCACAAATATATAGATACATGAATACCATTGCATGCATAACTTTGCCCTGCCATGGACAAAGTTTGTTGTTACGAAACAACTGGGTAAATTGTTAATTGCATGTAAAAACATTGACATCCCCCCCTCAGTGATTCCTGCCCTACTGTGATAAACCATGTTTTGGAATATGATGACCAACCAAAGCAAACTTTTCTTGCTCTTATGACCTCAAGAACAAGTTCTTGCTTCTTGCTGAGTATATAGCAAGCTTGAAGCTTTTCTGTTTGCTTAAAGCTAACTCTAAAAGTTTAGCTGAACCATGTGTTGTTAGCTTGAAGTTAACCCTTTTTGTTAGCTTTAAGGTAACAAATTACATGGTTTTAGCTAAACTTTTAGTGACAAGACATATTGCACATCTACACAGCATAATTTAGCATTTTAAGCTTGCCTAGTACTTAAATTGTATACACAACTTTTCTAAAGTGTTTAAAACTATTTTGTGTCGACAACTACCATTTTTTTATGCTCAAAATCTGTTTACTTACAGAAAAAAAGATTTACTTGGATATTAAATAAGTGCAAGTATCAGTGATATTTACCTTTTGGTTTAATCCTAATGACAAGGACTAACAGCTTGTAATGTGCTTGATTTTTAACATAAAATAAAACATCAGAGAGCTCTGGAACAGTCTTTTTTTTCTTTTTTTTTTTTTTAACATTTAATGTTTTCATTGAAGCTTGCATATCTCAGAGGGGTATGATAAAAAGAACACACCATAATAATTATTTTTTGCTTCAGAAAGATCTGAAATATATAGTGTTTTCTGTGCTGTTTCTCAATCCCTTCAGTCTGACACCTCTTCTCTTTTCCCAAGGCTTTCCATCAGTTGTTCATCCCTGACTTCGTTTTCCTTTTAGGCTGTTTCTGTGCCTCTCCGATCAACAAACATTGTGTTTGAAACATTGGAGACTAAGCCATCCAAAGCATCCTAATCTTGGTTAAGGGAAGAAAATAGGTCTCATCCTCTTTCACTCTATCATCCATGTATGCCTGTCTATTTGAATAAATATTGTGTTCAAAATGAAGCAACATTAAATCCTGTAAAGCGTATCCTGCGTAGTCTATACCGCATTACATTTCAACATCACGTTGTCCAAAATGATGTTTTTCTTAAACATTAATTTAAACTTTGCTCATCCCTATTATTTCACTATGGAACAATATTGTGTTTTGTCCTTAAGTGTGAGTCTAAAGGCAATTTCTTTAAAGAGGAAAACTTAAGGAAGACAGGCTGAAAACCCTGTCGGACTCTTTCAACAAAAACTCGTGATTTATCTCCAAAACGTTTTGTTTTGATATGACTAGCTCATGGAGTTTTATATTTTCTATCTATAAGAATAGGAATTGTATTTCATGCATTTTATAAACTTTATTTTTTAATCTCTTTTTGGTATATTTCTTTCGTTTGTCTTAAAATGTGATTTTAATGCTCCCTGCACCCAGCTTTTATGTTTTATGTAAAGCACTTAGAATTGTCTTGTACATGAAAAGCGCTATACAAAAAGATTTGCCTACCAAAAGTGTTCTTAATAGTACTTTATCATTAATTAACATGATTTAAAAAAAAAAAAAAAAAAAAAGTCAATGTGAAACAGCGGCACCTGCTACTGGACTGTACTGGAAACAGGAGGAGGAACACTGCGTGGAATATGTGTGTCGTTGCAGGAGACAAGGTAACGAGCATGCCCAGAAAAACTAATTAAATATTGCATTATGCTTTGACTTATTATAATCTTTGACTAAATGTAACATAATTATAATCTAAACCAGTATTTAATTTAGAATATTTTATATCAGCTGGATAAATGTTTTGTACGTTTGTAAACTAAATGACAAATTACTTACAAGTCAGTAAATCCAAATTTAAAATAGGAGGACAGTAGAGAAATTAACAAAAAATACCAATAGCTCAGCTTAACATTGAATGGAAATGGAAGCTATTTAAAACTGACATATGAAGAGATAAAATAAGATTTTTTCTTTCACAAATCTGGAGAAGTATGCAATAACCTGCAGTAAAACTAAATGCTCTGTGGTGCTCTGTACAGTGGCTGCGCCCACATTACATTACATGATCTTACCGTCACAGCAGCTTGATGTGTTGCAGCACTTTGCTTACAGGTCAGTCCAAGTATTTATTTCATATTGGAGAATTTTTTTGCTAGTACCTATGATGAATTTGGAACTGCTGCTGAGAATAAATTACTTTCTGTGAAGTATGGAAAATTACAGTGATGGTGCAGTGCTCAAAATAAATCCAGTCAGCAATCTGGAGGTGAGGAATGACATTTATATTGGTGGCCTTGATACCGATGCTACTAGCACAAGGGTAGATCTTTTCTTTGTTGTTGTTTTTAACGAGAATTTGGTAACTAGTTAAGAATGAATAGTTAAACCTTCTCCAGAGAAACTTTGGCCTTGAGCTGTTGTGGCTGCTGCTGTTGCAAAGGAGAGGATGTAGTTTATTCCATAGAAGACAGGAAAATTATCATGTTCCGTTTTTTCCCCACACACATGCATAAAATACTTTGATCGCTTTAACAAATTTCTCTCTGTCATCATATATATATATATATATATATATATGTGTATATATATATATATATATATATATATGTATATATATATATATATATATGTGTATATATATATATATATATATATATATATATATATATATATATATATATATATATGTATATATATATATATATATATATGTATAGGTAATATTGTGGATTGGAAAAGAATAAAAGAAAGTAAAAGAAAGCTGGTAGCGCTTACATGTTAACATCTGTGTCCACAGGAGTCCAACTAGCACCTACCAATGATGTCCTCTACTGTTTGATTTGTTGCTTATGTTGTTTTCACTTTCATATGTAAGTTGCTTTCAATAAAAGCGTCTGCTAAAAGAATATAGAATAGAATAGAATAGAATAGAATAGAATAGAATAGAATAGAATGGAGGATCTGACTGAGGTAAACAAAAAACTAAAAAGTAGCTTGAAGTCAACCTTATGTTCTCTTCAGTGACTTAATCCCCATCTTAAATTACAGACAGTGTTGAAATGGAATGAAAACATAGTCTCTTTAAACAGAGAGGTGAAATATTCCTTTAAACCCATACCCAAGTCTCCAGGTCAGACACTTGTTGTTTCCCCTAAAAAGATTTTAAAATAAAACGTTTTAATTAAGCTGAGACGTCTCAACTCTGAGATCTACTTGACTAATTTCTCATGTAGAGTTTAGTGAGTTTGTACTTTAAAGCACTCAGAGTGAGTTTTTGACAGCTTGGATCAGGACGTTGTTTGTATTCAATGCACTCAAGCAAGACTGAACATCTGAAAATGACCAAATACAAACTCAAGCGCGCACACACACACACACAGACACCCACACAGTAGTCTAATGTTATATCACACACATGCAAAACTGTCCTGTAATTGGCTGAGCCAGCTCATTAAGGACTCTTCTCCTGGACTTCTGGGTATTAATGTGGCCTCTGATTACCGGGTAACTGCTATCATCCAGACCACCACCCACCCTTTCAAAAGCCAGATCCGTGACTGGGCAATTAGCATCCACCAGCCTGTAAACAAGCTGCCATGCTAGACTGAGTTTTTAATGCTGTGTGTGAGTGTGGAGGACGGTACATGCAAGTAATTCAGGACAGCATGCGTTAGCCTGTTTATACCTTCAGTTTGGAGAATTTACACAGAGCTTGTCCACTGTAAATGGAAATATAATGAGTCACATTGAGCTGTTCTGAAATAAATGAGTGGAACAGGAGCAGTAAATAGACCTCAAAATGACGGTCAACCAGTTTACTCTGCATGTGTTGTTGGTAGAAGCACATCAAGATTTTTTTTTTCATGCTGCATTTGCAATTTTCTCAAAACCCAGTGTTTGTGTTTGAGATTTTTTGTTGGCCCTGTGATGGATTGACAGCCTGTCCAAGGTAGTGATGGGCAGTCAAAACCAGACAATGCAATTTGTTTTCACCATAAAAATAAAAGGCCTGTTTGTGCTTCAGTGGTGGAAAAAAACAAATAAGGCATTGTGACCTAAGCCTGGTTAACTCAGAACAAGGTTTGTGTAAGCAAAACGAAGTGTCCACTTGGAAAGCACATGAAATGGAAAGTGGTATGCCAAGGATTGTGTGTTTCTGAGTGTATGTGTGTATTACATGTGTGATTGGGCAAATGTCTATAAATACACCCTGACTTAGGGGAGACCTTTAAGCTTTTCCTCTACAGTGATACGTATCTGCCATTCTGTATTTTTATCCATATTGTGATAAATCTATATCTTAACCATCTGATCTGGACTCATCGCCATGTCATTGTCACGCGGTTGGGTTCCTGAAGGCAACATTTGTATTGGCTGGGGTTACACTTCACTAAAAATTCCCCCAACTTCAACTCCCCTCTCTGGTTTGTTCATTTTGCTGGTTGCATTTTTTTACTTATCAGTATTTTATTTTTTAGCATTTCTTTGAAGTATTTATGTTAATGAACTGTACAATCGTAACTTTTCTTTGATTTTGGTATCAATATGAACTCTACTACGAATGGTATTGTATCAGTTGGAAAGATGTAGGTGTTGTCCATCCCTTATCGAGTGTACTCTGTGGAGTATAGACACCAAGTGGATGTTCTTTATGCTCTTTGTCTTCGCCTGCATGTGACCAAACTTTTCTGATGACCATGGAAATTGGCATGTTTTATATGATATGCATTTTATGTATGATGTATTGATTGGATGGAATTTTAAATCTCATACTTGTTACAATGGCAATAAAGATATTCTATTATGTAAAGATTGGTCAAATATGGGAATATAATGTAACTGAGACCCTTTCACACACACACACACACACACAAAAAAACCATCCACTAACATCTGGCTTTGGTCTCCAGGGGAAACTGCATCCACATGACTGTCACAGTTATTTATGGGCTCAGTTCTGTCACTGATGAAATCATGACATCTGGGTGGATATGCTTGTTTTTGCTCTTTTTCTGAAACAGTAATGTGACAGATTTTCTGGTTTTCTGACATTTCAGCCACAAATATTCTTACAGTTGTGCTTGAAAATTCTTGCGTTTGACGAGACTTCCACTAAAGTAAAACTACAACACAGCCTTGTTTTCTTGATTAATCTTTGTTAGTAGTGTGCTGGAAAAGAATAGAAAAAAGTAAAATTTTCTTTTGAATGTGGAAAAAGTACATTGACAGACAAGTATAATACAATATTACATAGAATGAAAAACATTTTAGCAATACAGTTACATCAAAGAAACCATGTTTACACGTACACAACAACATTAGAATGCCGAAACAGTTTTACCATCAACAAAGCAACTTTATGGTGGCCACATTAACATGGGAGTTTTAATTCTCGTTTAATTCCAGATAAAAGTTCATTCTGCTTT
The DNA here is from genome assembly GCF_933228915.1 of Telmatherina bonti. Classification (NCBI taxonomy): domain Eukaryota; kingdom Metazoa; phylum Chordata; class Actinopteri; order Atheriniformes; family Telmatherinidae; genus Telmatherina; species Telmatherina bonti. The sequence goes on along the minus strand of NC_136630.1, from coordinate 26,387,507 downwards.
AAACTGGTGATGCCAACACCTAATTCAGAATGAAAAAGTCCATTCAGAATTAAACTTAATTCTGAAATAAGTGGCTGGTTTATTTGCATTTTAAATCTGAACTGATTAAATAAAAGTGTAGTATGCTCGTGTCAAGCTGGTGCTTCAAAATCATAATCAAAATAACAACAAAACTGGTACTTATGATATAGTTTTATGTTACGACCAAAAATACAAGCAGAAGCAAATTTGTTTATCGGGTGACTTAAGTATGTCATACCCAGGCCCTGTCCAATCAGAACCCTTCCCAACTGGCTGATCTAAAGAGGAATCAAGTAAGAACGTGTTTCCATGTTAACCCCCATTGGGAATTATAATTTTCATGTAAACTAGTTAACACAGAATACTGTTGTTTTGGAATTATGTAATTCTGAATGATTAATTCTGAATTAAAAACATCATATAACCGTAACCACTGAAGTGAAGCAGTTCTACAAGTTCTGGAAACACAATTAAAAAGACATAACCTGGAAGTGATATCGTCTGTTGGGACAAGAAAGTGGAAACAAGAAAATCACTCGGTAGCGTAACTGATTCAGTGGCAGCATAACCTGCAGACATGTTTTGCTCATTTTGTGGAGCTTACTTCCAAATTTTTTACAGCATTTAATTTAATTTTCATAGTCTGCACATACAAGCTGACATTGTGAAGCCTTTCTATCTTGTGTCCACGGCCAACACAAAATGGCTCTAAAACTTGGAAGTATGCTGCACAAAATGTGGGAAACAAGCTGCTAGCTTAACCTGCAGAGATGGTCAAGCTAGCAGCTTAACATTTAGCTTGGTGAATTGGGCTACTGAGTGCTTTCCTGTTTGCATCATCTTGTTTCCACCCCAACTCCATGATGTCGCCTCCATGTCATGTCTGACCTCCACCGATCACAATTATAGCTCATCAAAAGAGAGAGGCACAGCGTGTTCTGTATATAGGTAAGTGTTCAATGTGACCATTTTAAACGTTAATAAATATTTAAAATGATGCAGTTATGTAAGACTACAGATAAAGTGCCCAGGTGGTATTTTGACAAGAGGTGTAAGCTATGTAGTTGTTAGGAAGCTTGCATCCTGGGTAGGTGTCATGTGACACCTTCATGAGCTCAGACTTTATTGTTGTGGCTGGTTGTCATTGGATTTTATTAAAACAAGCTGTTTAATTGTTTGGTGTTTAGTACTGATGTGCATTCATGCCAAGCAGCATCCTCCAGCAGTTAAAAGTTAAGTATACGCAGAAGGGCCAAAACCGGCAGTTCCCCCCTCATCCACTAGAGGCTCCAAAACAGAACAAATTTCTATAGACTACTATGTGAAAAAGAAAACAACTTTACAGCAGAAATAAACATGTTTACAGCCGGGTACAAAAATCCATTTTAGGTTTAATCAGGTTTACCTTTAGCACAAGTGTAGGGGAGTAATGTTTTTTTTTTTTTTTTTTTTTTTATAACTCATCTGTTTAGAACCAATTTCTTCTCAAAATTTGGCATAATTTGGAGTGTGTTGTTCTGATTGAAGGTATCAGATATCCCTTTATAGGAAGACAGAATGTAGCACAACCGTGGTTTTCAGCTGGCTAACAGCATGACCTAGCTTTAGCCCGCCTAGCCTGTTAGCTGGTTAGCTCCCGTTAGCTCTGGGCTATCTTGGTTAGCTCTAAGCTACAGGCAGGTTGGAGTTTGATATACAGTCTATGAATCACGCTCATACAGTAAATAACCAAAGCCACTTAGTATTAATATTATTGAATATTAAATATATATTAAATATTGAACAGCTTAATGTATATTTTGTGTTGTGGTGGTTCTTAATTGATGCTTTGAGTCTCTCTGGCAGCACTTGCTCCATCCTTCCACCACTCATGAAAAAGATCTGGTGATGCCCACATGAAAGCTGAAAACAGGATTCACAGAAATGCTGCCAAACTTATCATAAAATAGACTTTATTTGATCCTCATGGGGAAGTTCAGAACTCGGTTCGACTTCAATGAGCAGGAAAAATAGATGTTAAAAATGAATTTACCAAACTTGAAAAACAAAACCAAGGGTGACATTGTCAATGATTTGGAAAAAATAAGCCTTTACTCAACTTTCTAGACATTTATCTCCATGAGGAAAACAAAGTTATCTTTCTCATTCATGTTTAAATTGTACCTCATATCCTCCTGACCACCAGTAGTTCAATTTGTCCTCTGTGGAGGACCTTTGTAAACCTAAATATTTTCATCTCCCTGAATGCTACTGAACTAACACCTTCTGGTCTTTAAAGAGGACATTTAGAGCTTTTAAATGGTACCTCTTTTGTGGGGGTGGGGCTTTGTGAACTTTCTTTCTCTCTTCAAGAAAAATGGCCTCCATTGCAACAAGCATGTTTTATGGGAAGAGCAAAAGTGCATAATACTTTTCTTTGTGCTGATTTTCACTTGAAATTTTGCAGTTATATTTTCATTGAATATCTTATAAACACATTAAATTGTTTCTTAGATAAATATAACTATATTTTACCACAATATTTAAAAGTTTAACCAATGTGTTCCGTAGTGGACATTTGTAGTTACACATTTTTTTCCTGGTAGTCAGGAGGATATGAGAGGCTCATTTTAGACTTAGTAGTGACATAAAGATGAACATAGACCATTATTGTTAATCACAGTTGTTTGGTTTGCAAAATCAAGCAAATGCCAATAGCAAATTAGCAAATCATGATTTTTATGACAGTAGCAATGCCATAAATCACAGCAGGGTCTGTTTACTGGGATTAAACGCTGTGAACATGAAATTAAATGAATAAATGGTTTAGTTAGTAATTTGCCCATTTTTACAAAGAGACCAGAGAGTATTTTGTCTTAAATTCCATTAAAAATTACACATTTCTGTCTTGTATAATTCAGTCTGGAGCGCTTTCTTTTCCACATCCCGCCGTGTGACTGACACTTCTCCTCCTCTGCAGGAACCTGACAGGCTCAATGAAAGGCAGCTGGCAGGACAGTACTGAAGAGTGAAGTGAATAATTTATCTGAGCATATGGGCTCATGCCCCTCATTCATCTCAACTCACCCTCTCTTTTTCCTATTCATCTTGACTGGAGAACAGCACAGGCTTATTTACTGTTGCTGATTGCAGATGGGAACCAGGTAAAGGTTATGGTTGCCAAGGGAACAGGCATGCCCGCAGAAGCAGGGGCAATGGATCACAACTGCTTTGTTGGACTGAGATCAGGTGACTGTGGAGGCCGTTGGAAGACAGTGAACTCATCATCATGATGAAGAAAGCAGCTGGAGATGATGTGAGCTTTGTGACATGGTGCATCATCCTGCTGGAAGTTTCCATCAGAAGATGCTCCACTGTGCTCAGAAAGGGATGGACATGGTCAGCAGCAGGACTCAGGTAGGCTGTGCTGGTTAAACCATGTCATGCTGGGACTAAGGGGACCAAAGTGGGACAAGAAAACCTCCCCCCACCATCACACCAGCAGCAGCCTGAAGCCTTGATCCTGACGGCAGGATGGATCCATGTTGTCATGATGTTTCCAGCAGATTCTGATCCTACCATGTGAATGTGGAGCTGAACTGGAGACTCATCAGACCAGCAACGTTTCTCCATCTTCTATTGTCCAGTTCTGGTGAGTCTGTGTGAATTGTAGCCTCAGTTTCCTGTTCTTACTGACAGGAGGGAACCCGCTGTGGTCTTCTGCTGCTGGAGACCATCTGCTTCCAGGTTGGACGTGTTGTGTGTTCATAGATGATGTTCTTCATATCTTAGTTGGAACCAGTTCTTACTGGACTTCCTGTTGTCTTTCCATCATCTCCAACCAGTCTGTCCATTCTCCTCTGACATCAACCAGACATTCTGGTCCAGACATCTGCTGCTCGCTGGATATTTTCTCTTCTTTAGACCTCTGGAAACTCTGGAGATGGTTGTGTGTGAAAATCCAAGTAAACACTCAGAACAACAACAAGCCACGTTCAAAGACATTTAAATGTCCTTTCGTCCTCATCCTGATGCTCATTTTGAAGCAAGTCATCTTCACCATGTGCTGAGTTGCTGACGTGTGATTGGCTGATTAGATATTTGTGTTAACAAGTCAAAGAACCAGCAGACTTTTTAAAGAGGCCAGTAAGCGCTACTTCCAATGAAGTTACTGCACACCATGAAATTAATCTTTTTTATTTTTCTATAAATTTAACATTTATTTATTCATGAGGGTCTGTTTTTGTGAATAAAAAATGACCTTCACACTTAATGTAGCTACACAGTCTTTGGTCACATTAGTTGAGGTGACGTCTGAATCTTCAAGGCTGAACACATAAACAGAGAAAAAACAACTTACTGCAACCCTTCATTATGTTTCATTGTAATTTTATCTACATTTGCATTTAAATTAGGTCCTCAGGCAATCTTTTTTATGCAAAGCCCTTTTAAAGTTAAGAGCAACAAAATAATTTGTATTCCATTTATTGCTGTGACAGAAGTGCAGCAATGGCTTGTTCATACAGGACGCCGCCTCCATGACAACGGCTACTTTCCCTATCTCACATAGACTAATTACATCATGCAAATAAATCCTGAAACTAAAGCAGATGGTTTATATAGTATCTGGTAGGCATCTTGTTAGTTTTGATTGTAAATTAGTTGAATCCGTCTTGTTTTCCATCAACTGCCTTCCTGCCTGAATGACTCGTTCTGCTCGAGACTGACAAAGTTTACCGGCAGGAAGCATCAAAGATGCAGCCGGCGCGTATTTTAAGGGAAGTAGTTTGTTTGATGCTCAACACTTTATGAATGCTTTACAAACGCAGCACGTTGTGCCTGGTGTGTAACACTCAGATTCACTTGAGTTGCTGCAATCAGACGAAAAGCAGCAGAACAGCGACTCCTCTTTGCTTTTGTGATGCTTTCGGCAAAACCGAGGGTAGCCTTAATGGACGGGCTCACCTTGGTTTAGGGGCCTATCAGTTTTTTGGACAAAACTACCTAAAAAGTCAAATTGTTATGTAATTTGTAAGTTTTCCTGTCAATCAGCCCCTTATGCTGATTGAGCCACATAAACCTGTTGCCACCATAACAAATGTCTGTACAAAACCTATGTTTCCACCTCTGAGAGTTCTTGGCAACTGACTGCATGCAAAGACCAGCGAGAGTCTTCCTGTATCATATGATACAATATCATCATAACGATACTGTTCATGATGAAGTTTTGTTTTGATATTTTATTAGTTTATTGCAGGTTATTCCAAATTATGTTTATTCTATTACTTTTTATGTTTAATTTTAATTAAACTTTAAACTTAATTTTCCTTTTTACTCATCAGAATAATTTAGTATTGTTTTTAAGGCATTTTTATTTCAAGTAATAATGCTCTTGCCTTTTTTTTGTCATCCATATTGCCGTTGCATTAAAGACATTAATGCACACTATGCAATTATAATCTTCCTTCATGGGGCAAGACGTCTCAATGTGTTAATAAACAAAGTAGAATAAAGTAACGGCATCATGCCAACAGGGAAAATTTAGGCCCAATCCTGGCATAAACCCAACCAGGAACTATGAAGTCTAACATAGAAAAAAAAAAGAAAAAGCTATTATATGCTGGTTTCCAGCATATGTCCCACACTTTAAATGCAGTAAATGAGGTTACTATGCCAACCACCCCCCCCCCCCCCCCCCCCTCCCCCCACCCTTTATCCATAATGCATGTTTGAATGATAGATTTCTTTCTGGCTTCCTTCTTTGTTTGATGCTTAATTTAACAGTATGTCAAGACCCAACTTTAGTCACATTCAGTATTGATAAAAGAGACTATCTTGAGTGCAAAGGCTTAACTGAATGAAACTGGAAAGTCTGGGGTGGAAGGGGATGGAGAATTTTTTCAAAAGAGGATGGAAGGGGAATGCATTAACAGCATGGCAAGTTATGGGGGGCTGTTTTTAATCCCTTTGCCTGGTTTCATTAGAGCGAGCCGTCATTCGTCATTGATCACTGGTTGTCATGGAGGATATGTGGCAGCCTTGAACCCATCGGCTCTGATCCTCTCCATACATGCTGGGATCTTAATGGAACGATTCAGATGGAGAGAGGGGGTAGAGAGAGCTGAGCAGACAGAAAGAGGTTGTAGGACAGTTTAACCCCTCTGGCTGACAGCGAGTCACTCAAATTGGTACGCTGAATCCCAGCATGGCCTTAATGGCATCCAGTATTGTTGGGCGTGGCGTGAGTTGAGTGTATGTCCTTCACAGGGCAAGATATGTAACTTCCCACCAATCCATCCTCAAACTAATTATCCTGCTTTTAAAAAAAAAAAGGCCATCTTGGGTGATATTGTTAAATTAAGGCTGGAAACATTTAGGCCAAATTTTTAGCGTCTTCTCTGCTTTCATTTGCTGTGTTATTTGTAATGCAAGTAGCAGGACTTTGTTTTGGACTTTGGTCACATGCAATGAGGTAAAGAGGCAGAATGTATCCTATCAAATACAATCTTGATGCCTGGTCAGAATGGAGGTGCAATATCACATTGATTGTTATAATACCAATAGATGTTTTGACACTGCCTGAAGATGTCACAATATCACATGATCACACATTTCCAGTACGATGACGCCATGTAACTGTATCTTAACTGTGTAGAACAAGTGAACAAGGAAACATTGCCAAGCAAAGCCGAAGAGAGGCTTTATAACAAATAAAGATGACTTTGGCTTCAAACTGTAAAAAAAAAAAAATAGACAGCACACTCGGGCAGTATCCAAAGGTGGATCTATTACTGGGCAAATTCCGAAAGTAGATCTGCCACCATTATTCCCCAGTGTTTCTCGCAACTCTTTTTTGAAACAGGAGTAGCGACACATCAGTCTACTTTTTTTAGGTCTTCGGATCTCACCTCAATGAGAAGCAGCGCTGCTGTAGCCCTACAAGTCTGAGAATAGTTGAGAAGTTGTCACAGGTGGCTATGGCCACCCACTTAAGCCCTTCCACCCCAAACATTGCAGTCATTTAGATAGTTATGTACCATAATTTTTTCAGAGTATGAGTACAAATTTTTTCAGAATATGCTTCACAGTATAAGTCACATCCTTCAGAAATTGCTTTGTGAATGAGAAAAAAAAGCACAAGTCGCAACATGTGTTTGTGGCCATTTTGCTTCCAGCCTTTTGCTTCATTTCAGTAATGAACATTACCGTTATGCTGAATGTTTTATTCATTTAAGTCAGGGGTGTCCAAAGTCGGTCCTCGAGGGCCGCTGTCCTGCAGGTTTCCCATGTATTCCTGTTCCAACACATCTAGCTTCCACTAAATGGATCAAACAGCCAATGACGTGCACAACTGATTAAGCTCTATTACTAATTAATTTGAATCAGGTGTGTCTGAGCAGGGATACATAGAAAACCTGCAGGATTCTGGCCCTCGAGGACCGGAGCTGGACACCTCTGATTTAAGTTTTTCAGTGGTACGGGAGCAGTGAATAACTGTCAGAAGCCTAGAGCGCCCTCTCATGGCTGTCAGTTTATATTTTGAGTATACAGGCAGTCCTTGGGTTACGTGGTTCTCGGCTTTACGACACTCAGAAATAAATGTAAGTAAAAATTGAGCAGAACTTTTAATACCAACTGAATGTAACTAAATTTGTTTTAGGAGTATAAAACGAAGAAGCTCAACACATCTCCAACCCCAAAAACCACAACAACCACTACTGAAGACTAAATAACTGAGGAACTGAGTAAAAATGAACTGAGTAAAAATCATGTATAAATCTTATTGGGATGATAACTGGAAGATGGTTCGTTGGGATTCCACAGTAAACAAGATGGTGTATCGGTCAGGATACAGGAAGGGAGGCGGAAGCGTGTTTCTTCATTGAACTGTCTTAGTTCCTTTATTGTAGCCGTTCGAACTTGGCAGTGTTACATAGTCTGAAATAACAGATAAATCTTAATGAGTTACTGACAACCGCAGTACATCTTATTTGCCTAGACATACAAGCCTACGGCATATATAATCACATGCAATCTTATATAAATCAATAAATTTTAACTAAACAATCCAGTTCAATCTACATTGTCTGATAAGGCATTATAATCTGGCTCACTCTACCCCTGGCAGACTTATTTCCCACGTCCTTGTGGCAAACTAACATTAATGTAGCAACAGCACCACCTTGTGGTCACAAAAAAATATAGCTTCATGTTCGCACGTGGCGCCCGTCCTGAACAACAGTGCTCCGCCCAGCACTCTGCCAGACACGCGCGACAAACCAGCACAGAAACAAACACTAATGAACTGGCTGTACTCACTTCTTGTCATTGACTTAACACTGGGATAATCAAACGGGCTTGCAAACGTCTGAAGAACACACATCCCTCAACAGGATGTCTGAGCAGGTAAGCTGAGCAGGTAACCCGGAACAACTAGCTCTACGTACGTCACTTCCTCTTTACTGACATCGCAACATGAAGACAGAACAAGCGCGCACACACACAACACGAACATACAACATCATCAATTTCAACCTTCAGTACAGCCGCCCCCAAATGTGAAACGCACATTTGCACTGTATAAATGTCAATAGCTCAGTGTAGGACTTGAGGGTTTTGGTTAGAATCTCCCTCCTCAGATGTGATGGGGGGTAAGGGAACCAGTCGAGCAACAGGTCTTGTGTACATATGTCCATTGATGTTCACCTCAGCCGACCTGATGTAGCCATCATCACTACGATGCACCTTGATGACACGTCCAATTGGCCAAAGAGCTCGAGGTAGCTGTGGTTCCACCAACATCACGACTGCCTCTTCAAAAAGTTCCGGGGGTGAAGAGTGCCATTTTTGCCTGGTCTGCAAGCAAGGTAAGTATTCCCTGATGAATCGGGACCAGAATTGGTCCGCAAGGATCTGTGAGTGCCGCCATCGTTTGCGGCTGAGAAGATCCACTTCTGGATAGACCACCTGAGGTAGTGAGCCATCAGGCCGCCCCATAAGGAGACTGTTTGGGGTCACAGGATCTAAATCTGCCACATCCGTAGAAACGTAGCCCAAAGGCTTTGAGTTAAGAATTGCTTCGACTTCCAGCAGGACAGTGTGAAGCACCTCTTCAGGAACAGGTTGGGCACCCACACAGGTACGTAAAGCTGACTTTACTGAGCGGATTTCCTTCTTCCATACACCGCCGAAGTGTGGGGCTGCAGGGGGATTGAACTGAAACTTAATCTTCTGGCGTGCAAGGTGTTCTTGCAGGACTTCTGACATTACGGCAAACGCTTCTCTAAGTTCACGCTCTCCTCCTTTAAAATTGGTCCTTTGGTCCGACCATAACTCTGCTGGTGTGCCTCTTCTGGCAATAAACCGCCGGAGGGCCATTAAGAAGGCATCAGTTTCCATACTGGTCAGAAGGTCCAGGTGTACTGCCCTGGTGGTGAGGCACTTGAATATGATTCCCCAACGTTTCTCTTGACGTCTTCCAACCTTCACCGTCATGGGCCCAAAGCAATCCATACCAGTCGAATAAAAGGCTGACTTGTACAATCTGAGCCTGGCAGCAGGAAGGTCAGCCATTTTGGGAATGGCAGGCTGGGCTCTCCAACGCTGGCATTCTGCACAGGAACGCTGATGTTTGCGGATGGCTTCTCGCCCCCACAGTACCCAGAATGACCTACGCAATTCAGCAAGGACACGTTCCGCGCTGGGATGATGCAGGTATACAATGTAATATTCAAGTTACATGATGTTCACAGCACAGAACATGGTCCACATAATATGTTTGCCACAGGATTCAGAAGAAAACTATTATAATTATGAGGCTATGATCTTTATTTTCCCCTTACTGGAGAAGAAAATACACCACATGACCAAATGGTTCAGTCTCAAAAGCTCGTCTGCTGTATGGTGTTGGACGCATTGCAGCTTTCCCTTCTAAACCCTTGTCAGCATGCAGCTTGGTCCACAGGGTCCTAAAATTGTCTATCCTGCCTGAGGGGATTCAGAGGAGGGGCTGGGGGAGAGTGAGTTCTTGATCCGGGTCACTGCAGAGTTCTGGGTGTCACGCGTGGTCAGTCAGGAGACTGGAGCAGAAACGGTCCCTACAACCTACAGCATCATTCCACCTCCCTTCTGTGACCGATCTAAGTCCTGGAGCAGAACCTGATATGCAGATGTGGCTGCATGGACCCGGCCGCTGCTGATGGGGCCCGGAGATCCCAGAACCAGAGGGTCTGGCGGAGCCCTGTTGGTTGTGACTGTGAACAGTGTGGATATGGCTTCTATGGTGGACATTTGAGCTGGATTTTCACCTTTGACCTCTGGAGGTGATGGATCCTCCTTGTCCTCAGACTGTGTTTCAGTTGTGGGATTTTCTGGAACTAAAAGACTAACGGATGTGGCCGGCAGGCAGCACGAATCTCACCCCGACTACAGAGTCAGATGATGTTTTCTGGAATAAGCTGCACCCTGATTCTGTCAGAAAGACTGTTGGGTTCACTCAGTTCTCTGTGGAAAACCTGGATCTCCTTCCTTGAACTTTTGCCTACTTTCTGATCCTTTACATGTTACTCTTAATTAATTACACATATGAACCTGATTTATCTACCAGGAAGCTTTGATGAACATGTGTCGGGCACTTCCTGGCATGAATTTCTGATTGTATGCTGATTGGAGGAGAGCATGGTGGCTGTGGCGCGTCTGACTCCTGAACAGATCGAGTGATACGAGCTGAATGATTATCCACAAGACCAGGCCAAGGAATGAGGCCCTACAACCAAACATTTACTCACTGTTTCTGCTTAGCTTTATACCACATTTATGAGCATGCATAAAATTTTGCACTCCTGCAGACTTCTGCAACTGAACAATGTCAGACATCTCTGCTCTGCTGCAGGGAAACTGAACAGTTCATACAGACAAGTCAACTTCTGGCACGCTGTCCCTTATAAAAAACAAAAAAAAAGGTGTCAAATTCTGCCGCCTTTTCAAAAAAAAAAAAAAAAAAAGTGATGAATACTAAGTTTTTAATGTTTGAGACAGAATAGATGTCAAAAGAGTAAAAAATAAGCCGCTATATGACATTAAATAAGAAGGTAGCTTTGTAATTTCCTGACTTCAGTGAATGCAACACAAGTACAACAATCTCCGTGTTTTATTTGCTGACAGTTGGTGTTTTATCCCTAATCTGAATTCATTATTTTGAATTAAAGCAGACATGCTCAGTGGTTAAAATACACATCAGATGATTTTTATTCAAATAGTAGAAGCAACTCTTGCGATGGCTGCCAGTAAATAGACCAGTCTCTTAATTAACACGCTTAATAAGTAAACAAACAAGTCATTTAAGCCCTGTATGTCCTCAAAATAACATGAATATGAGGCAGATTATTTGTAACAGTATTGATACTTCCAAAGTTAAGCTAACTATGCTAAACCGTTAGCCTTGGCCTTTTCTGTTACACACATTTGCATTAAAATCATTAAGGAAGAAGTGCTGCTGTGAGTGTGTGCACGTACATGTGTGCGTCGTGTTGTTGTAGATGAAAACAGCTTTACCATCAGTATTAGAAGTTTGTTTCTAAATGCTGCTTTAGTTCAAATGTAGATAGAAAACAAACAGCTTTATTATGACCTGAAGGTCTCTGGCTGTTCAGTACCTGAAGTCCAGCTGGTAAAGATGGTTTTACATCTTGTTGCTTTATGCTTATGCTTATGTTCACAATATATTTGGAATAGGAAGCCAGTCTTATCATGATCTCAGTTTTGTGTGTGTTGCTCCTGAATGGGTCTGTTGGAGTCTGGGAGAGACAAATCAGAGTAAACCATGAGACTAAACTAGACTACATTACTGATTAAATCAACAGTTCTGAATGAGCTTTATTTAATATATGCAGAGATTCTTCAGTTTGGTTCTGCTTCTGTCATTTAGCAGACATGACATAAACAACACGAGCAGTAAATCAGAAAGGAAATTCCAGCATGGATAAGTGTTGGTCAGACTGCTGGGAGTCCAGTTTGACACATGTCCTGCTATGCAGTACTAGAGGATTTTTCTGGTTGTTGATTAAGATGAGACTACCTGATAGGAACTTTGCAATAATTAATTAAATGAATTTGGTTCCTTTGAATGATTACCTACCAGATAACTGAGTGGCCCTAACTGTTGCTTTGTATTGTTCATGTTTTACTCCATGACTGTTTAGCTGAAACTGCCTATCCTCTGCACCCCCCAGGCCTGGCCCCTGACCGACCTCTAGTTGACCCTGACTTGATTTCCCTTTTGATGCTGTTTGCTCTGACTGTGACACGGTGGAGGCTGCAGCTCTCCCGTCTCAGTTCTCGTTACTTGAGCTTACTCTTTAGCTGAAAACAAGTCCATGTTTTGGCGCTCTCTTATGAATGACTTTCTGGATGCCATTTTCCTGAATGTTTTCCTCCCACAGGTTGCAGACGGGGAAATTTCCTTCTGGCTCTCTTTTCAGATCTTCCTTGGACCAAAAGTACTTTTTCTGGTTCTAATGTACATGCGCATGCGTAACATGGAAACATGGGCCTTTTTGTGATTCTTTTTGCAGGACCCTCACCCAAGCGGGCATGGTTCCTTCCAAGACTGCCTGTTCAGACACAGCTCTGTGTGAAAGTAATGTTTTAACATACTGTCCCAACCTCATAGGAACCCTTTTCAGGCATTTGCACACAGTTGAAAGCTGCCCTTCATGGATCAGCATCTACGCAGCTCTATTCACTTCAGCCTGGAGATTTTGTCCTGATAAGAAGCTTTAAACATCAGCGCTGGAACCAACATCGATGGTTTAGGCCATTACAGATTTTCCTGACGACCCAGACAGTGGTAAAGGTCGCAGAGTGAGCTGCTTGGCACTACAGATTGCTTGAACCTCCTGAATCCCTGTGGTTGCGTGGGTAAGTGAGATAGTCTACTCTCACACCTGAAGACCAGCCTTCGCTCTCAAGCAAGATCAGTGAGAGGTGAAAAAAAAAAGCGCTCCACTGCCACTGTGACATGCCAAGTCCCGCCAGAACGCCGACAGTGTCTTCACTACACCTCTGTCACCCCCTAAGAGGAATGATTTGTTTCCACTTTTCTTACATTTATTGTTAGACTCAGATTTTGAAGCTGAAGCAAATGGCTTCTCACTATTGTAATTTCTGAAAGATTCTTTTAAAACCTTATAGGCATGAGGCTCCTGATGTTTTGAGAATGTTGTCTTCTGTATGTATTTTTGCGTTCTGATAACAATTTCTCTTCTTATTGTTGGTCCTGTGGGACCAAGAGGAGGGAGAGTGTTGGGGAAAATTGTTATGAGTTTGGTTTGAATTAAGTATTAGACATATATGCATTGATTTGCTGTGATCCTGCTGTGTTTTGTGTCAATGCACAAAGCTTTCTTTAAGTTATATGATCCTTGTCTGGAATGTGCAGACAAAGTCTGAGACAGGAAGAGTTTCCTGCAGGGCATCTGTTTTTGTCAGCTGCTTGGTTGACCAGTTGTCTAAAGGTTAAAGGTAATAAAGTAATATAGTGAGTGATTGATGCTTAGTGAGCTCAGTTTAGCTTCGGGGGAGAGAATGATTGTTTTCTGTGGTGTGCCCAGCAACTAGGAGGAGTTAAGCATGGTTTATAATCGGGTGTTACTTCAGCATCTGCAGAGAGCGTTCTCTCTCCAAGCTCCAGCGTGTGCTTGTATTAGTTTATAATAAAATGTTCATTGTAAGAAGACAGTTGACTCTTAGATGTATTACAACTTCTCAAGACCAGAGTATTTTCCACCACAGTCGTTGTCATATTTCTGGATGAGTAGACGTGTAACAGGGTGCGAAGCATCCAAAACAATTGGGTGTACTGTCACGTCGTCAAGACCTTCCAGCCTCTGCAGCCGCCCGCCCACTCTTATAAGATCAGTAGATCTATCCATCTCAGGAGCTAAGGTGAGTAAACGACTCCTAGAAAAGACTGGTTTTCCCCCAACCAGGAGCTTGTACTCCTCAGGAAATGACTCTTGTTGAGCCTGTCGTAGGACAACCATCTCTGCTTCTTGATACTCTTCGGCATTGAGTGGAGAAGAGTTCTGCCCATGAAGTTCTTGAGCAGCAGCATCCAAGAGCTCCCGCCATGTATTATGCACTTTGTCCCTTACGCAGGTAACTGTGGGCGAGGTAGTGGTTACCCCACAGAAGACAGTCTTACGAAGTTCTGATGCGTCCTCGTCCGACCCCGCACTGGGCTCCTGGGGCCAGGTGTCTGGGCCCTGGAGTAGAAAGGGTGGCCCCTGGGACCATCTGTTTGGTTCCTTCAGGTCTTCTAAGGTCTTCCCCCTGGTTAGATCATCAGCGGGATTGCTCAGCGTATCCACATAGCGCCAAACACAACCCTCCGTCAATTCCTGGATCTCTGCTACTCTTGCCCCCACAAAGACCTTGTATCGGCAGGACCGAGAGTTGAGCCAGGTTAGAACAGTAGTTGAGTCAGACCAAAGAACTGTGCATGACACATCCAAGGTGAGCTCCTTCTTTAGGATACTCATTATCTGAGCTGCCACAAGCGCTGCACACAACTCCAAGCGAGGAATAGACAGGGGACGTTTTGGAGCTATCCTAGAGCGTGCAAGGATAAATGCCAGGTAAGCCTTACCCGACGAGTCAACTGTCCTCATGTAGGCGACTGCCCCATAAGCCTGCTCAGATGCATCTGCAAAGATATGTATTTCTCGTGTGACGCCTTCCAGGTTGATTTCTGCAGGCAGGTATGTCCGTGGAAATACAAGAAAGGGCAAGAACTTAAGCTGCTCCTCCCAACTGGACCAAGCCTGAAGGAGCTGGGAAGGTAGATTTGGGTCATCCCAACCATGGGGCTTATCCCAAAGCTGCCTGAGTATGAGTTTAGCTCGGGTTGTGTAGGGTAATAGGTAACCTAAGGGATCATACTGTGAGGCTAGGACTCTATATATGTTCCTCAAGGTGGGCACTTGGTAGGTCACGGGTCTATTTTTGTAGCCTAAAGTGTCTGTTTCCCAATTCCAGCTGAGGCCCAGTGTTGATTCCTGAGGAGTGGATTTGTCCTCACCTAACCACAGATCCAAGCTCTTTGATCTGGCTTCTGGCGACAAATGGGTCAAGACCCCTGGATCATTACATGCCCACTGACGCAACTCGAACCCGGCTGATGCTAATGTTTCCATAAGCCGGTCCACAATCATTTTGGCTTCAACTGGAGAATGAACACTCTGCAGGCAGTTGTCGACATAAAAACATTTCTCTATGGTGATCCTCAGAACATCGTCAGCTTGGCTGTGATCGAAAACGTGACGTTGAAGAGCATACGTTGCACAACAGGGACTGGATGTAGTCCCGAATGGCAGGACTAGCCACTCATAGATCTTTGGAGGTTCGTCCACCTTGAGGTCACGCCACAAGAATCTCAGCAGGGAACAGTCTTCAGGAAGGAGACGCACCTGATGGAACATTGCTTTGATGTCTCCACTAATGGCAATGGGATGTTCACGGAATCTTACCAAGACTCCCAGCAAGGATGATCCAAGGGATGGGCCCAGCAGAAGGAACTGATTAAGTGACAGACCAAGATATTTGTGCGAGCAGTTAAAAACAAGCCGATTTTTTCCATTGTGTCTGACGAGGTGATGGGTGACATACCAGCTTTCCTCTCCCGGGGTTTCCTGATGGACCTCACGAACTGCTCCTACGTCAATTAGCTTCTGCATTTCGGCTTTGTAGGCTTCGGCTTGACTGGGGTCCTTCAACAGACGTTTCTCTGTACTGCGAAGGATGGGCATTACAGACTCCTTTGGTGCATGTAGAGGTGGCATATCCTCATTACGCAACAAGGGTGTAGCGTACCTGAGCACTCCATTAACCACTGTACGGACTGCTTTGGCTTCAAGCATTGCTACAGCCTGCTTGTCCTGCTTTGATCTGGTGACCTCCTTTTCTGGCCTGTGAGGTATCACATCTACTTTCCAGAGCTTCTCCACATGCTTGTACAACTCATCCAACTGGGGAAAAGATTGTGTGAACAGACAGAGAGCATGGTGTTTTCGCCGCCCCATAAACCGACTAGGGCCTTGCAGAGTCCACCCGAGCTTGGTGTGGACTGCTGCTGGGCTACCAGGGGGGCCCAATCTAACCGGCTCAATAGGCGTTATCAAATGGGGCTGGTCAGACCCAATGAGCAGCAATGGTTTAGCCTCGTCTAGAGCAGGAATGGGAATTCCACACAGGTGTTTGAACTTCCTTTGCAATTGTTCTATCGGATATGTGTAGTGAGCTAAGTTGAGGCGACTAGCTGTGAACGCTCCATTGATGGTATAGACTCTCTGAGGCTTAGCAGCTGAGGAGATGCTAAAAGATACAGAATGTCCATTAAGAACTTGGATATCTTGACGGACGGTCCGCAGAGGAAGCTTTTCAGGAATGCCTTTCATGCCAAGAGACTTTGCAGCAGCAGAAAGTAGCATGGTCCTTTCTGATCCATCATCCAGGACTGCAAAGGTATTCAGGGTGCGATTCTCATATCGTACAAGGACTGGTACTACCTTCAACATGACCCGGGTACCTGATCCCGGTCGATCAAGGTAGAGTGAATCTGAGGCTGAACTGGTTAGGCAGCTCTCCTCAGTAGCTTCTACATTGGTGGTTGTGTTCCTCGGCCTAACATTTACATCGTGGAGCGCCCGGAGATGTTTCCCTTGACAAAGGTTGCAGGGTTTCTTTAGTGTACACTGAGCGGCCTGATGAGATCGTGCACAACGCCAGCACCGCTTGTTGCTTTGGATCCACTCCTTTAACTGATCTTTGGACAGTTTAGTTACGTCGTTGCACTGACTGAAGTGATGCTCAGTGCTCTCACAATAGGCACAGTGCGCTTTGCCATTGCGCTTCACAAAACTGCCTTTGTATGGGATAGAAGCAGACTCTAAGGTTTGATTTGCACCATGTAGGACCGCCACTGTTCGTTTACCTGGATGACTGCTCGTCTTTGTATGCTGTCTATCATTTCCACCTTTCTCAGCCTGCTGACTGTCAAAGCCCTGACACAACGACTCATAGTGAAGCCAGTCTGAGAAATCATTGAGGCTATAGGTGGCACCAGCCTGCTTGAACCTATCCCGTCGGAAGTTGGCTCTCTGTTCTGGGGGAAGCTTACTCAACAATTGGGCTACATGGGAGCCACAGTTCAGTTCTACTTGCCCTTCTGGCCCCAATGTCTGCAGCAATCCCACAAGGGATTGTATCTGCAGGGAGAACCTTTGGAATGCTGCAGTATCACCACGCTTTATTTCTGGGCCATCTAAAACAGTTGCTATTTTCCTCAGGGCCAACTGGTGAGGCTGACCAAATTTATCATGAAGGGCTGTCATAGTGTCAGTGTAAGGGGCTGGTGAGTTCAGGTATGCATCAGCTATGAGTCTAGCCTCATCCAGCCTCAAGTGATCTACAAGTATTTGGTACTTGAAAAGTTCAGTGGCACTAGGTGGGAGCAGGTTCTCAAGGGCAATTCGAAGCCTGGCAAACTCAGTGGGATCCGGGTGCATGAACTTCGGAATAGTTGGTTGAGGGCCCCTATACACAATCTCACTTGGAGTGGTAGAAAAGATGACTGGGTGCTCCGAAGAATGTGTCAAAGGTGCTGCCCCAGTGGCTGACCAGGTGGATCGATTTTGCATGGAGTCTGTGTGCATTGGGCTGGTGTAAGATGGAAGAGGGCGTGAGGGTTGCAGAGTCGGTTGGGCCGAAGTGTAAGCCCAAGTCTCTCTCCTTGAGGCAGGGTAGACCTGAGAATGGAAAGGTGTGGCCAGGACAGGTTTGGGGGCTGTACATGGAACATCATTAGCCGGTTGGTGTTGTTGGCTAATAATCTGCTGGTCCCTCACTGCAAGGTTGCTCAGGCCCCCAAGTAGATCCTCATCGCGCGACAAACCAGCACAGAAACAAACACTAATGAACTGGCTGTACTCACTTCTTGTCATTGACTTAACACTGGGATAATCGAACGGGCTTGCAAACGTCTGAAGAACACACATCCCTCAACAGGATGTCTGAGCAGGTAAGCTGAGCAGGTAACCCGGAACAACTAGTTCTACGTACGTCACTTCCTCTTTACTGACATCGCAACATGAAGACAGAACAAGCGCGCACACACGCAACACGAACATACAACATCATCAATTTCAACCTTCAGTACACTTATCATTTGCATTTGTTAGCTGAATGACATCCAGAACGTGGCACAGAGGTGTTCATCCAACAATGCCAGTACTGATGTGTCGTTCATAAACAAATCAGCTCCAAGAGATGATTCTTTGTAGTGAACGAGAACAGACTACTGTCTAAGAGAGCTTTATCTTAAGGGTCTGGACTTCATTTTGATGGGCACACCATGCAGGCAAAGAGAGCCATGTAAAGAAAGAAGAGTTTCTTTGGGGACATGAAGAGTAATGATTCAAACCAGGTCCACAAGGAGACATGGAAGAGTTTAAATTACCTGTGTGTCAGGAAGAAATCCATCCATCTATTTTCCTAACCTCTTAGTCCAATTCAGGGTTCGGAAGCTGGAGCCAATACCAGCAGTCATTGAGCAGGAGGAAGGTGGACAGGTTCCCAGTCCATCCCAGGTCAGGAGGAAATGGAGAAATTATTGTTCAGACTTTTGTCTTTATTTAACTGTTTTGCTTCGTATTGTTCTGTTTTCATTTTGTTTGAAGTTTTGATTCAAATATTAAACACAGTTGTATTCTCTAATGAAAAAATGCTCAAAAATGAGACTCATGATAAAAAAAAGAATTAAAAATCACTTCAAAATCACAAATAAATCACCCATTATAGGTTAAATTAGAGCAAAATAGAAGCTCTGAGAGAGACTTAATGAAGAACCATTTGGGAGCGTAAAGAGTCGACTCTTTGAAGGGAACTGAGTAAAAAGACCTAAATCTTTGAAAAGAGGGGAACTTTGCATCAGTAAACACTGGCAACAGCAGAGAGGTAATTGTGGCTTATCAGAAGGCCAGGAAGACAGGACACCATCTCCATGGCAAAGTGGTAGAGTGTGTGGACAACATCGTGTTCTAGGATCTCCACGTCGCTCTCTGCCTCTCTGAAATGCTCCTTTTGTCCGCAGTCATGTTACCGACCTGTCGTCAATAAACAGAATTAGTTGTCAAACGCTGCTTCAGTTGTTTTATAGTTGAATCAAACCTTTTCCAGCTGCTGTTTTAACTTTTTACAGATGGGTTGCTGCCGTCAGATTCACAATTACAGCATATTTTCTATGAAATGAAGAAAATGTCTCAGTTCAGCATCTGATATGTTGTTAATGTTCCGTTTGGAATAAAATATGGCTTCATGTGAAAAACAATCATTTTCTAGTTTGCCTTGGTCTGGTCATGAAGTTGGTGAAAACAGAGGCTGAAAACTCTTTATTTCCAGTTTTGTCTTCATGCTGAATTTTCCATAAAGTTTTTTTCCCAATTTGACTTGTATGACAATAAAAGTCATGCTGTTCTCCGGGGTGTCTCACCCCATCACCAATGATTGTAATTTGGACTGAGTGACCCAGAAGAGTGTGTTTCTCAGCAAGAATCCAGCTGTCAGACTGTATGAACCCTGTAACAGCTGGTTCCTGCTTGCCGTATCTGCCTGACAGCCTGCTGCCGCTTTTGACAGGAGATAAAGGTGCAGGAACAACCACATCACCAATTTGGGAGAAAAGGGGCATGAAGGTGGTCCCAGAAGACAATTGAAACCCAAATATGACCATTGGAAAAGAGCCATGCTCTGCGTGAGGATGGGCCCACGCTGCTCGGAAACCTTAGAGAATGTCGACGAGATGAATGATGCCGCTCCTGAAAGTCTTCACACGCAAATAAAGCAGTAAACAAACACAGTTTTTCCAGAGAATGGTACATTTCTGCCAGTGAACTTGTGAACAGCCAGTGAAATGTATTATTTATGTTACTTTTCCTGTGTGTCACAGTGGCGACAGAGCAAAGTTCTGGCTGCCATGTTCTCTTGAATAAAGTTACTTTGCAAAGAGGGAGTTTTAGGAACATAAAGGAGATTAAGCTTTGTAGATGTAAGACTTTCCTTGATAATTAACTATTATTCGATCTTGTTTATTAGCGTTTTGCTGAATGACTTGTTAATGCTGGATCTGGCATGAGGAACAAACGAGGGAAGGTGTAAACAGAAGAGAAAAGAAGAGATGAGAGGAGGAGAAAAAGGAGATAAAAAAAGGAACAACTCCTTTAATGAAACTGCAAACAGAAAAAAAAAAAACAGGCAACCAGCTAAAACTGCCAGGAATTGTGTTTTTGTTGGGCTTTTATTTTGTTATATCTCTGGGTTGGATTTTTTTTTTTTTTGCTTCCTCTGTGGCTTGGGGTCTTCCTGCTGGGGTGTGTGGTGGCGTTAACCTGATCACCTTCATCTGCCTTCAGTCTCCAGTCTATTCATGAATAACACCCTGGAGAGGTTGCCGGTCCATCGCAGGGCCCAATCATGATCACTAATTAAAGGCAAAGCGTGAAATGATTGTAAACTTCTAACAAAGCTACTGGTATCAGTATCGATGATACTTGCTCTGGATCTACTTGGTATCTGTAACTAAATTAGCATTATTGTTCCTTTCTACTGAAAACCATTGTTGCGCTTCAGTGTTTTTTATTTTAAGGTTGAAGCGCAGGACGTCTAACATATGAGGTTGTACATAATTATATACATGGATGTAACCGGGTTATGAGGGGCTGGTGGCCGGATCTCCCACCGGGGTGGTGTACGTAAACGCACCCTCGACGACACGCCTGCCTCTTCCTCGTTACTTCCGGCAGCCCGTGATTAGTGATGCATTAAAGGTGTGCACATCAAAGACGACGTGGTTTTGCGGCTGCTGGGAGCGACGATGTGTCTGAGAGGAATGAGGGTCGTGATGGTGTCCTGAGCTCTGTTTTTAAGCTGTAGTCCGAGCTGATCAAGTGGCCTCTGCTGTTTAGTTTATGCCCTCAATAGTTCCCAATTTTTCAGTGTTGCGTGCTTACAACTTGGAGTTAATCTTAATTATTGTTTTGGGCTCATATTGCACTTTTGTTCGGCGAAGTGAACCTTTTAATTTCTTTACTAATGTTTAGTTTTGCTGCTAATTTTGGTTTTGGTTATTTTGTTATTTCTTTTGGTTTCACAGTTAACTTTATCTAAGTTTTTCTGCTGCTTTGTGATTTTAGGAATTGAGTAATATTTTTAAAGAATTGTTTTATATATATATATATATAAAACAATATATATATATATATATTTTTTTTTATTTTTTTTTTTTAAGTCTTTTTCAATATGATTTGTTAAATAAAACTGTTTTAATTAACTACCTATTCTTGATCCAGTTGGCTCAGTTGCCACACCTACTTATTTATCTATTTATGGAACCTTTTTATATACATATATATGTGTGTTTTAGGTTTTGACTGATGGTGATTTAGACTGGTGCACTTTGTTTCCTCATACCATCAGTAGATATGGAACTCGGTTACACATGCAGAAACTATGCATGTGTTTAATGGTTACACCTTCAGACACCCGCCTCCAAAAGCAATGCGACCACACTGACTGGTACTGGTGTGATCTCGTCTTCTGAAGACTCCCACAGGGGAAAGACAGAGGAGTTCGACAGGAGGAGTCAAAGCAGCTGATGAGATGATGGTGGAAGCCACAGTGCAGGAAATTCAATCCCTCACAGTGAGACAAATTGTTCCATTAGCGACTCGCTGTCCTTTCAATTTCTCAGCCTGTTGATTAATAGCTAAAGAGCACTGTCTAACTTGGCATGTCTTCCCAGCTACTCCTCAGCCAAGGCCCCCTATAATGAGCCTGTGCTCCGGGCTCCCAGCAGCAGATTGCTTTGATGCTCCTATTTACCCAGCTCCTCTTGGCTCACCGTACAGAAACGCATGAGTCCACCCCCTCACCCGCCCCCATCCGCCTGGAAATTAGAAAAAGTGTGCTAGTGGTAATGGAAAAAAATGAGACGGTGAGATTCCCACAAATGAAAATCAGCTTGGTATTGTCACTCACTTTAATGCCGTGCGGGAAGACATGCATTCCCAATTTCCATCACCTTCTTGGTTAGAGTTGTGCTCCTACGGCTCGACTGGGCTCATCTAGAGCTTATACTTACGAGATGGGTGAACACATAGAGCTGCATATTTTACCCTTAAGGATGAAATAAGAGAACAGCAGCAGAAATCAATTGGCTCTGGCTTAGACATTCAGTAATGCCTCAATGTCAGGCTGGAATGCTAATGTTGTTCCAGCTCTTGATCAATGCCCAGAGGATCCGGAGAGCAGCTCTCTTGGTCTTATTTACTGCCTTTACTGCTTTTGTTTTACAAGCATTTACTCTGTGTGAATTTTACAAACCAACATGTTTTCATCGTTTTTCTTTGATTCTATTTCATTTTTGTTCTTGTTAAGCATTGGTTGTAATGAGAAGTAATCTGGTGAAAATGTCATTTTTGGAAGTTTTATTTCTGTAATCTAAGAAAGAGCAGCACTGGCTTTCTCCATATCTCAGTTAAAGCCACGCTGCATAATGGTTTTAAGGTCCCTGACTGATTTTAGGGAAGAAAACCACATTGCAATTTGGCATTTACTCTCAAAGTTAAATAAAGCTAAAGCTAAACTAAAGCAGGGCTCTCTGCTTTACAGCCCGGGACAGAGCGAGATTTGAGCATTATTATGATAAATGATATGATAAAATGCTGAGTTTGCTTCTTCTCTGACATCTGACACAAGCAAATGGATGATTAATCCATGCATTTAAAAGATATAAAACTACTAAAGCTGAGAGCAGCCGGGCTTGTATGCTGTCTACACAGCATTTCATGGTGATAACAGGTTCATTTATCTTGTTATTCACAAAAAACAAAGTTTGTTTTCTGGTTTATTCAAACGCAGAGTCGCAGAGGGACTGGAGCTCTTCCTAGTCCATCAGAGTACCAAAGCAGAAAGAATATAGAGACTCAAATCTGCCAAACATGCGTGGTTGGGCTGTGATGTGAAGACTGGGGAACCAACACATGTGAAGTCAACAGAAGTCCCCCCACAGAAACCTACTTGTTGTTAATATATTGAATTATAAACATAAGAAAGATAAGAATGCACATTAATAGCACTGGATTTTATTGCGTGTGTTCATGGTCTACTGGGAGCAGCGCTGGTTTCTGGTCTAACTGTTGCAGAAATCGAGGACCAACATTCACTTTGGCATGCAGCAGTCTGTAGCTGAAGGAGTTCTGCTGGGCTGTCAGTGTTTGGGAGGGTTGTTGGGGAGTAGGGGGGAGGAGGACTGTCCTTCAACATGGAGGAGCTTAGCCAGCATCATCTTCTCTCCCAACACTTCAACTGGTGAGTCCACGAAGCATCCTGGAGGGTTTCTGTACCAGGATGCTTCTGTACAGTCAGGTTAGCAACAGACGCAAGCTAACATCAGACTGAAGATGTTACAGTGGCTGGAGGGAGGTGGACCCAAATGCAGGAGTCGGGGGCGCCAGTCTACAGAACTCAGGTTTATTCCCAGGGCAGAGCAACAAAATGACAACTAACAGAATGACAATGAACCAACAAACACAACTGAAACCGAGGGGTATAAATACACAGAAAAAACCAAACAAGAAACAGGTGAAGCAAATTAACTAAGTGAACGCAGGTGAACTCAGTGACCAGGAAATCAATAAAGCTAAACAAACAAACAAGGGAACCAAACAGGAAATACTACCAAAATAAAACAGGAACCCAGAACCAAGGAAAAAGCAAACCACCACATCATAACAGTACCACATCATAACAGAAGAACATCTAGAACAGATTAATACATTGAATTTTACTTTCAAGTCTGAACAAAAGAGGACTTTCTTGTATTTATACTTTTAAAAAGTAAATAAAACATGTAAAATATTTGGAGGGTTTACTTTGAACACAGACTTTATCAGAAAATTCTGCTCATTCAAGCAACTGTTTAATTAACCAAACATGTTAGCCTTGAACCTACCACATGTTTACATTTTATAGCAAACATGCTGTCCTTTCAGCTTTCTTACTATTTTACAAATGTGTCACACTTTAATGTTACAGATCATCACACAAATTTGAATATTAGACTAACTTAACCTGAGTAAATACAAAATTTTTAAATGATGATTTTATTTATTCAGAAAAAAGATCTCCAAACATAGATGACCCTATGTGGAAAAACTATATATCCCTCCCCCTTGTAGATTCATGAGTTAAAATAGTGAGAAATCAGGAAGGGGGCAAAAACTTTTTCACAGCTTTGTATTTCCTACTGTACCAAACCTTAACAGCCATGAGGGGCCAAGATCCCACAGAAACGCTCCCAGAAGCTGGTGTCCGGCTATGCAGCACGTTTACAGTAAGTCATGAAGGAGTCAAATCGTTCTGAGACTGAAAAGGTCATTGAAAGTAGCATCTTCTGTTGTATTTTGGAGAAAACACTTATGATTGAAATGGATCCTCTTTGTTTTATTTATTCCAAGTAGTTGCTAGCTTGTACATTTTACCAATAAACCTAATTTGCAGTGATGGTTGAATCATTTTGACTGCAACTGTAAAGTAATGTTTTTATTTATTTTGAATCGCTCTGATTATGATCCATACTCTAAAAGTATTCAAATAGACCTTGTTGTTTCAGAGATTTCTGCATTTCATCATGGACTTGCAAGTCTACAGCAGAGCTCAGGGTTAATCATCACAACTCAAAGTGTATGAAAGAACTACAAAAGAAAGGCATTTACCTGAACTATATTTATGAAACTGAAAATGCTGAGGTGTCACTTTAATGAATCCATAAATCACCTGGGTAAAATGGAAGACTATTAATAACCCTGTAAAGCAGAGATCATTTAAGGAAAGGTGTTGATGAGAGTATAAGAATAGACTTCCTGTGTCCAGTAACATGATGAAGTGTTAGATCCTGGCAAGTCTGATTTACTGGCAGGAAAAACATGCAGTGCAGCGCTGACGTTATAATCCACGTCCGGATTCTGCAGAAGCAGGTCTGCTAATTGCTACCTCTGCTAATGTAGCTGGATTTTGGAAAGGATGACAGCAGTATTTGTCATGTCTTAGAGAAAATTGAATAATTTGTTTTCTTTATAAAGTGACTCTACCTGATTCCTCCGTGTCTACTAAATGGAATTAACTTTCTTGATTGATTGCGGTGAAATCCAGGAACTAGCAGACTGCTGCAAGCTGCACATAAACTGCTCTGAATCACCTGAAATGAAAATATACCTGTCAGACATCAGCCGCACTTATAGACAAGTCATTTCAAAAGCCTTTGAAACAAACCAGATGCAGAACAAACAAATCCGTGAGTTTTAATCCAACTACAAGTACGACCCCAGCTCCAATGAAGTTATGGCGTTGTGTAAAACGTTAATAAAAACAGAATACTGTAAGGATTGGGACCCAAATGCAGGACTGGAGGCAGGAATGCCAAATCTAGACATTTATTCCATGAACTTGGCAGAGGAGCATTGGAAGCTAACAAAATGAACCCTCCCTTTTGGCTCCTCCCCTTTCAATCAATAATCTGTTTGAGACACGTCTGTTTGGACGTCCAACCCCGCCCCCTCAACATGTTTAACCCTAACTCTAACCCTAACCCCAACCACGCTCATTTGACATCCGACCACGCCCAATATCCAGCCCTGCCCCATTCTCCAGGCTGCAGCCGGGGGTTATTGGTCACAGGCGGGTGATGTTATAGTCGGGTGTTTCCTGCAGAGGCAGCCGATAGCGGTGATGTGATGGCACAGTCGGGTGTGTGCTGCAGAGTCAGCCAATTCCGAAGGTGTGATAGCACAGCTTGTAGAAGTCTTGAGGAGTCAGTCCTTGATTCTTTACAGACATAAGAAGCTGAGTCCCGGGGCCATAACAGTGTCCTTAGTTCCCAAACGCTTACTGAGGGTTGTTAGGAGGAAATGCGATGTAACTGGTATGCACGCCTCAGTAGGCAACAATTCAATATGAGTGATTATTAATGAAAAAAATTTAAAAAAGAAAGATTCGAAGATTAAAAACTAATAGAATAGAGTCTTGCTAAACACTGAATGCATCTACAAGAAAGGTCAGAGCAGACTGTACTTCTTAAGGAAGCTTAGATGGTTTAACATCTGCAGCAAGATGTTGCATATCTTCTATAAGTCTGTCGTGGAGAGTGCAGTCAGCTTTGCAGCATCTGCTGGGGTAGTAGCATCAGAACCAGAGACTTGAAGAGAATCAACAAACTGATCCAGAAAGCTGCTTCTGTGCTTGGAGTAACTCTGGAACCGCTAGAGCTGATTGTCCAAAGAAGAATGCTGCACAAGCTGATGAAGATGATGGAGGATTCTTCACACCCTCTCCACAACACAGTGATGAAACAACAAAGTGTGTTCAGTGAGAGGCTTCTTCAGGTACAATGCAAGACTGAAAGATACAGAAGATCATTCCTGCCTGCAGTCATCAGCCTCCGGAACAAGACCTCCTCTAGTTAATAATTATTATATACGACAATATTGAATTTCCCTTTGGGGATTAATAAAGTATTTTTCATTTCATTCATTTCATTAAATATCTTTTCACTGTAGTGTTTCCAACTGAAAATATGTTAAAAAAAAAAAAAAGTATTTGCAAATCATCGTATTCTGTTTTTATTAATGTTTTACAAACATCCTAACTTCCTTGACTGGAATGAAGTTGAGCTGGTGTCGCTGTTTGTCAAGAAAATTAATTATAAAGGGCTCCAAAAAATGAAAATATATATTTTATTAAAAAGAAGCTTAAAGGAGTTTTACAGGCAAGTGTATGGAAACACTAAAGCTTGAGTTAATATCTGATGATATTAATGCTGGCAAACAGCTTCTCTCTGGTGGGAAACGTTTGGAGAAAGATGAGTCACAATGAAAAGCTGTTATCTGCTCAGCTACAGTCTCTACTGAGCTGATCAAACAACTTCCAGTAATGTCTGACTTTTTATAGTTATCTCCTATTATCCACTTATCCTAAGAAAATATGACATTAAAGCCACAAAGCACCAGTCCTGTTCAGCTCTCCACATGGTTCTACCATAGACTTGTTTTGGACATGTAGCCTGCAGCTAACAGCAGCTGTGATCACAGGTATTTGTAAGCTCTTCTCTGTGCAGCGGTTGTCTATGTTACACATCTGAAAGATGTTAGAAGACATCTGAACCTCAGCAGTCCCAACTAACAACTCCAACAGCTGTGTATGTGTCATCTGGGACTTTGGTTTAGTCTTGTCATGGGCCCTGTGATGGACTGGTCACCTGTCCAGTTTTCACTGCTTCTCACACAACGATTGAAGGGATGGACACCAGCTTCCTGAATTGGACTTTGTGGTTAAGAAAAGGGATGGATGGTTTACTCATGTTTAGTTCTATTGTCCTGTCTTATTTTGGAGGTTTTTCTTTTTGGTTTTTCTCTCTGCTTCCTGTGTCGTTAGTTCACCTGGCCAGATTTAGCAAACTTGCTTCACTGGTTTCTTGCTAGTTGTCCAGAAAGTTGGAGGATTGATTCCAGGCTTCCCCTGACTACATGTCTGAGTGTCCTTGGGCAAGACACTGAGCACCGCAATGCCCCCTGATGTGCCCATTGTGGTATGAGTGTGTGTATGAATGTGTGTATGAATGACTGGAAAAGTGCTATAGAAGTATAAGTCCATTTACCAACAGCAATAAAACAGAAACCATAACGCTGAATTCATCTTTTTCCATAGAACTTATCAGAGCAGGTCTTTGGCTGATCATATCC
This sequence comes from Telmatherina bonti, assembly GCF_933228915.1. NCBI lineage: Eukaryota > Metazoa > Chordata > Actinopteri > Atheriniformes > Telmatherinidae > Telmatherina > Telmatherina bonti. Next base: position 26,359,659 of record NC_136630.1, on the reverse strand, counting down.
ATCCACCTGGCATTTTCTGTTGAAGTTGGAGCTGTGAGAAAACCCAAGACACTCTGAAGAGACTTTGTTTCACCTCAGCATCATTTGCCATTCCCCTGACAAGCTGTCACCAGAGAAAGCAAAGTGTGGACATCTCGTCCCCTTACCAGACCTCTGATATACATCATTAGATGGATGAATGGAAGTTCTCCTGTGGGCAGCACTTGTCTGAAACCAAAATGTCTACAGCAGCAGGGAAAAGGCTCCCAGGAAACGACTACGCTGATTTGGACACGCTGGACAAGGACAAGGACTTTATCTTCATCAGATGCGCACCAGGACCACAGCCCTAGTTCACCAGTCCAGAGAGATCTTAAACCAGTACTGAAGCGTGTCTCTGCCTTGTTTTCAACCCAGCATCTCCTATGTAGGGCTTTTGGGCAAGTGTGTCCCAAAACAAGGACTCAACTTCAGAACAGCTGAGTTGGCAGATTTTACACTCACTGTTCCCCAGACTGTTAGATGAAGAGTCTGAACCTCTGTAATAGTTCTGAGACTGAGAGACAAGGATCATAATATTGTAATGATGCACACACAAGTAGACTGAAACCATTTTCAGCTTTTAGCTGTAAATGTTTGACTTAAAGACACTTTACAGAACTTTTGCCATTTTCCCTTTTCCCCCTATCTATGGCTAACTCTGCGTCCATCTTGGATCCGACCTGACCTGTTAGCTCTCTCCAGCCAGCAGAAGACGATCTTATGATGACTTGTTTTGTCTCTTTCTCTATTTTAATCTTCTTGTGTTTCTTTGCTGAATCAGTGACGTTGTATGTAAACAGCCAGTTCGTTATTATCCCGTGAAGTGAAACGTCACGTCGCGTCCTGGTTGTAAAAGTTGTGTAGGGTCGGTTTCTCAGCCTCAGGACGCTGCTGGGCAGCAGCTGCTCTAGAAATGCACATGATAGATGTCACTGTGTCATCGAACAAGTCCAGGAAGCGGAGTTTTAAGGTCCTGAAGTTACATAATGCTTCCTTAAGCTCAGTTCAACAGATCCTGTTGTCTCTGTGCCTCTTCATTTATACTCGATGCAGAACATGGATACGATGGATGGACAGTTTCGCCTGTCTCCTTCATCAGTGCCACAAGATATTTAATCCAGTTTCAGGGGGCTTGGCTAAATATCAATCGACTAAGAAGAGGCAATTGCAGGACCAGTGTTGAGTTCTCATCTCTGCTCCTCCTCAGTGTCACCTGCCTACTCATTTCAGGTCACAGTACTACATCTCCCAGTATTCCTTTCTTCATGCCATCATGGACCGAGCCTGTGTTCCTCTCGGTACTCTCATGTTCCACCTCTCTCTACCCTGTATTCGTACCATCATTGCGTAGTTGTGTGGTAATCTTAAGTATTCACTCACTAGCCTTTGTGTTTTGAGTGTCTCTATTATGTTCACCTGCATTTGTGTTCACCTTCCACTGGTTTGGTTAATGGTTGTATAACATACGAGCGAAAGAAACAACCCATAGAAGATGCAGTAGCAGCCAAATATGAAGCACCTAATAAAGACAAAGAAGTTAAGAAGGGGGAAAAAGTGGTTTTATTTTTCTACTTCCTGTGTTTTCAGACGGTTGTTGTAGTGGTGCATTACTGCTACCAACTACTGTCATAACGTAGAAGTTAACCCTCAACTCAGAACTTCCCCCTAGTGGATGAACTGACTTAACAATTATCCATCCATTCATTTTCTTAACTGCTGAGTCTAATTAAGGGTCGTGGGGAAGCTGTAGCCTATTCCTGCAATAAAGCAGGGTACACCCAGGACAGGTTGCCAGTCCATTTAATAACTATAGCAACGTAAAATATGCATGGAAGTTTGAGGGCAAAGAAGTATGACAACGTTCAAAGTGGACATCTCCATTTACATATAGAAGGGAGCAGAAATGGGCCTCCAGTATGACCATTGTACCTCCAGACACTACACTTTGTCGAGTGTCAGAGCTGATCATCTCCAGCTGCTTTCTTCATCATGATGATGAGTTCACTGTCCTCCAACGGCCTCCACAGTCACCAGATATCAGTCCAACAGAGCAGCTTTGGGATGTGGTGGAACGGGAGATTCTCATCATGGATGTGCACCAACTGTGTGATTTGTCATGTTAATCCATAAAGAGCCAACACATGAAAAAAAAAAAAATCAGATAAAAACCTCATGTTGAAAAAATTTGACTTATTTGTGCCTTTAACAAAAAAAAGTACCAAATTTATTTAGGGATATTCACCATTTAATATCGTATATGTCAAATTTTGTTGTGTTTTTTTTTGTTTTACATTGTTGTGTCCATTAACAGGCAGAAGAGAAAAATCTGATTGTATTCAACAGGATTTTGAGCAAAGTTTAGATTATAAAATGACAGAAACTGGATGAATCATAGATGTCACACTGGGTTCTTATGGGTTAACATGGAGCAAAAGCTCTGATAACTGATTTCAACACCTTTTTAAATCTCACACACATCATCATGATCCTAAACTTTCCAGAATTCAAAGCTTTTTTAATAAAACGGCTTATTTGTCTCTTTTTTTTTTTATCATCCAACATCACCACATGAGTGACAGTCCACCTTTCTCTGTCTGAAGACAAGAAAACTGAGATGAAAGAGAATTTACAATGTGAAAAATCCCCAGTAGCTCCGAGTCGTGTGGAGGCTTGGCGTTCATTACAGTAGAAGCAGGGCGAGACATCTTTACGTCTTTTGTGTTGGGAATATGAACGCTGTTTCTGAGGCTGCTTTGCTCAGCTCTGTGTTTGAAGCAGTACAAGTCTTTCTCCACACGTCCACAGGGGGCTTGGTGGCTTTCAAGCACAAGCTCCTCGGTGGAAGTCGCTCAAATATATATGTAAAAACATTCAACTGGAGTTTTACTTGCATATGTCCAAACTCAGTTCCTCCCATGAAGTGAGTTTCAGTTTGTGTAACGAAGAACCGATCGTGCCAAACACTTTTTAATTGCCAAGTCGCCTCTGAGGGATGAAGCATGTTGGAGTTTTTTCTGTGTTTTGTTTTTCACTGATGCTGCAGAAGGAGACATAATAAGATTTCATCATGTTCATGTTCAGCTTGAGAGGACATAACAAGCTTCTGCCTCAACTTAACAAGCTGTGCTTCACCTCCAAACCCTCAGTGTCAACCAGCTGAAAGTGTAAGCTCAATGTAAAACTGAGAATCGCCCGCCCCATGCAGTCGGCTGGGAGGAAGTACATCAGGGAATGCAAGGAATTTATTTCTGAGAAGTATTTAGGAAAATGATTCAATCTGATGGTGACAACTTCATCTGTTTGTAGCTTAACAAAGCTCAGTCTAAGCCATAGACTGTATATAAAGAGATGGACGGAGCCTCCGTGACGTCACCCGTAGGTTTCTGAAGGGATGAATTGAAGCTCGGTGGGCGGTTCCTACCATCGCCATCATGGCAGCGTCATGCGTGTCGTCTCACCCGGTAAATATATATGTGGGCAAAGAGGTGGAACTGAGAAGGGGGCTGTGAGCGTCATGGTGGATGATTGACATCGGGCAAACTCCGAGCTTTCTGTAGCTAAGAGCGAACCGAGCTAACTCGAAGCTAACAGGAGCTAACCAGCTAACGGAGGTAAATGGGCTAAAGCTAAGTCACATTGTTAACCGGCTAAAAAACGCGGTTGTTCTACATTCTTCTTACTTGAAACCGGAGATTGGTACATGTCAATCAAATGGACACGCCCCTAAATATGCCGAACTTCGAGATTAAATTACTTTTAAACGGGCGAGTTAGAAAAAAAATCACTCCCCCCACTGTTGTCATGAAAGTAAACCTGACCTATAAACCAAAAATGGATTTTTGTACCAGGCTGTAAACATGTTTATTTCTGCCATGAAGTTGGTCTTTTTAACATGGGAGTCCATTGGGATTTGCTCTGTTTTGGAGCCCCTAGCGGATGAAGGGGGAACTGCAGTTTTATGCACTTCGGCATAGACTTCACTTTTAACCGGTTGCTGCTTGGTCTAAACATAAGTTACCACCTGGATTTGACTCAGCGAACAGGAAGGAGTCTCCCATTGGATTTTCACCACTTGGATGATGTTTCAGCTTTCAACCCAAACTGATTTACTGAATAGTTTTACTATTTGTTTAAAAACCATGTTAGAAAACATGTCATGCTACCGTTGTCATTTTAAAAAAAAGTTAAACGTATCTAGTATATTCATAAGTGAGGATGGTATATTTGCCATCCTCACTAGCCTTGGTATTGATAATATTGATATTTGGATCACTCCATCCAGCCTTACTTTATATGAGCTGAGTTGAGCATTTGACAAGACAAATGCTGCTTTAGTAAAATAAATCTGATGGCGTCTCTGACAGTGTTGCCAATGAGACATTTATTTATACGAGAAAGAAAAATGTTCTTTGTTGTTCATCAAGCTCATTTTCTCCCACATAGACTGAGTATAGTGAGCATGTGATTGCTACATTACACCACTGGAAGGAATACCACACACAGTAAGTACTCTTGACTCATGTCTGTTTTACTTGCAGGCCAATATTTACAAATAACACATGTATGTGTGGCCGGAGGTAATTTTCCTCCGCACCACCACTCGGCGCTGTGCTGGCAGACTTATGGCTTGCTGATTGATTGGCAGTGCTGAGTAAGTATTTAGGCACAGGTAGAGTGTATCTGTGGCATCTCCTTTCTGGCTTTCTGGGTGCCTGCAGCGGTGTGACGGCGTGGCTTGGTAGCGTGGCGATCTTTAATCAGATACATCTTAAAGCAGGTAAGACTCGTTGCCATAACTTTTGTCCATTCAGACCATTTGTATGTTGTAAGCTTAGTGCCCCTCTTCATTCGTAGCAGGGTTGATCACTCCTGTGGGGTGAGAGTGGTGCGCCGTGAGTTGTTTAAGTGTGGTGCTTGAGGGATTGTGCCCTTCAGCCCCCTCCGTGTTCTCCGAGGCTCTGCTGAGTAAATACAAACCCCCACACCCCCAGATTGTAACCCCTGCCCAGCCCTGCTGTTTTGGCTATAAAATATCCTGGTTGGCTCTGTGGAGGGGGACACTGTTGAGCCTTTTGGTGCTGGCTACACGGCACTACTCCTGCCTGTCTGTGGAGGCGCTTGGCCCTGAAATGCCGGGCTCATCCCACCCAGATGAATGGGTTCTTTTTTAAAACTAATTTAGGGTTCCTTTTCTTATTTTTGCATTGTTCTGTTCTGTTTATTGTAGTTTGGCTTATCAGTTTCTTTTTGTGTTTTGCTCATGTAATATTTTAGATTGTCATGTGAGTTTTAATCCTTTATTTTGTGTGCAGGTACGGTAGTCCGGAAGCAGCATCCCCTTCCCTGGCTGTGGTTTTCTTCAAGCGTTTTGTTTGGTGTGCAGTGCACTGCTGGTTTGGCTTGAGTTTTCCCCCCTTTTTTTTGTTTAGGTGCTGCTACAACCAGACCTCACCCCTTACATTTGAGCTGGTTTCACACAATTGTTCCTTTTAATCGATATTCCTTATTTTATTTTTGTTTTCATTTTTGGGGGGTTAAATAAAATTGTGTTTAAACCTGAATGGTCTCTGCCCATGTGTGTAACTAACCTGTGTGCTAAACCAGTGAATACCAGGTTAGGAGTTTCCCAGGGGTGAAATTACCCTGGGTGGTGTCAGAACTACATATTCCTGAATTGTATCGTGCCATCACGCCACATATGCATTTGTACATAGATGAATGAAAGATTCCCACGAAATGTAGGAAGGTTGGCTGTTTATGTGTAGTTGTCAGAAGTTAATGTTAGCATGAGGAAGCTAGCAGCTAAGCTAACTTTAGTAAGTAGTATTGGGACAAGAGCTCAACTCTTTGTTGAGCTATTTGTGCTTGGAATGCCTATACACTACTCACAAAAAGTTAGGGATATTCAGCTTTTGGGTGAAATTTCACAACAAGCCTAAAATGCATTCAAACCTGTACAGATGAACTTAATGTGATCTTCTCTAAGCTTTTAAATGCACATGTCCAACTGTTAAATGTTTCAATAAATTTTGCACAAGTTGCTGTTCTCTAACAAGGAGCTTAACGGCAAAAATCACGGCAGGTGTGTCATCCTTGAATTGACCAATAAATGTCCTGGTTCAATTAGAGCTGGTGTTTAAACAGTTGTCCTCATCATGCTGTTCACATTTTGACATCATGAGACCAAGACGACACCTAACAATGGAACAACAGTCCCTTGCCATTGCGACGCTTCAAACAGGACGTTCTCAGACAGAAGTGGCCACTGAGCTTGGAGTGTCACAGAGTGTCATCAGCAGGTTGCAACAGAGATATGGAGAGACTGGAAGAGTCACAGAAAGGCCTAGAAGTGGACGTCCTTTGGCCACATCCCGTGCTGACGACCGCTACATTGTGAACACTGCCCTGAGAAACCGGATGATGAATGCCACTCAACTCCAGGCACGTTTAAGAGAGGTGAGAGGCACCCAAGTGTCACGTCAGACCATTCGAAACCGTTTCCATCAGCGTGGTCTGCGTGCTAGACGACCTGCACGGGTACCTGACCACACCACCAGGCACAGGCATCATCGTCTTGCATGGGCCAGGGAGCATTTACGCTGGACGAGGAACCAGTGGGCCTCAGTGCTGTTCTCTGATGAAAGTCGATTCACACTGAGCAGAAATGATGGCCGGCAACGATGTTGGAGACGTCAGGGAGAGCGCTATGCATCAGCCACTGTTGTCACCAGGCCAGCTTTCGGTGGTGGCGGTGTTACAGTGTGGGCAGGGGTGTCCACTTGGTACAGAACTGCCCTACACTTTGTGAATGGTACAGTGACAAGCCCATACTACCTGAATAACATCATTAATCCAGTGATTGTGCCCCTACATGAACAGCACAGGCCTAATTTCATCTTCATGGACGACAATGCTCCTGCTCATCGAGGCCGCATCATCAGGGAACGGCTGTTGGAGACTGGTGTACCTCAAATGGAATGGCCTGCACTCTCTCCAGACCTGAATCCCATTGAAAACCTGTGGGATCAGCTGAGCCGTCGTGTAGAGGCTCGAGACCCTGCACCCCAGAACCTCAATGACCTGAGGGCTGCCCTTCAAGAAGAGTGGGATGCCATGCCTCAGCAGGCAATAAGTTGCCTTGTGAACAGCATGAGACGTCGTTGTCAAGCTGTAATTGATGCTCAAGGGCACATGACCAGATATTGAGACGTTCAAATTTTTTGTTGTGGTGTAACTACCATTGTTGTTACCTTTTGTGTTGAATGAATTTTTTGAGATGAGGAAATCAGTAGTGCATCCTTCTACTTAAATGTCTTACTTTTATGATATTATATCACTGTAGCATGAACATATTGCATTTTCCATAAATTTCACCTGAAAGCCAAATATCCCTAACTTTTTGTGAGTAGTGTATATTTACCTGGAGCTAAGAAACTTTAAAGGACTCGAGGTATGATTGTAGCTTGTTTCTTTTTTCAAAGTGAAGTTTAGAGGGTTTATTATAAATTTATTACAGTGAATGGCAGTTAAATGCTGTGTCCTCTGTTGAAATATGTGGTTTACATGCAAAGGTCCTGCTGAAAATTAGACATAAAAGGAACCAGTGATCAGGTTAATGGGTAAATCTGCTGATAATGCTATTGAAGGTAGCGTAAATTCCTCATCAAGTTTGTTTTAGAAGTAAAAGAAGTGGCAAGACATCAGATATTGCAGGTTGAGGACGTTGCTGAAAAAGATGTCATTGGCAAGCTTGAAAGAATATGTAGGTGGGCTTTCAAGCCTCAACTTAGGTGCAGGGGATTGTGAAAAAATGGTTCAGGGAAGAGAAGACATCATTTTCACACAAGGATTGGTCACCACAGAGTCCAGGCCTGTACCCTATTAAGAATCTGCGAAATGTGCCGGAGAAGGCTTTGTGAAGTAAAGAAGGAAAAAGGAAATAAATGCAAATCTGGATGGAAATAAACCTTGTGACATTACAGAATTGCAGAAATTTAGCAAACACGCTGCAATCATAGGTCAAGGTGGTCCAATGAAATATAAGAGTGATTTCTTGGTTTGAATGGGCAGATAGATGTAGAAAGGAGAAACACTCTGAAGTTACACAACCAGCCCACAGGCACTTCCACTGTCATTCAGCTGAGCACGTGTCGCCTCTTTCTATACAATTCATGGTTGATGCAGGGTCAGATCAGCAAGGGGTCAGACAGGAAGCCTGATCTGCTGTAAGCGGCGATTACTGTCTAAACCAGGGGTGTCAAACTCAAATTCACAGAGGGACAAAATTGAAAATAGGAAAAAGTAGAGGGCCAAACTCATTTTTTATTTAGAAAGTGACCGCTATTATTCATGTTTTTATTATCTTTGAGATACAGTACTGTATTAAATAGTTTCATATATTAAATACTAGTTAGGCCTATTTTTGCTTAAACACTGAACCCAGAAAAGGCTTAAAAAAACTTAAATTAATTTCAGGCCTCTATATCTGAAACTTTATATTAATTTTAATTGTAACCTAAATCTTGACATGACAGGCCATCAAGGCCAACACCTAAAAAAAACATTTATCTCTTTCAACTGTGAACAGACCATGCCTTCAGTAAACAAAATCATATTTATCCAATTTAGTTTTCTTCCATTTACTGTGATGATGCACATGGGTCCAATTCAGATACTTGGCGTCGCTTTTTACATGTAAGTGCATCAATTTCTGGAGTCAGGCTCTGAGCTGAGGAAATCCTCAGGACTGAGTGAAGGTGTTCATCAATAAGACGACTCCTGTGTGGTGTTTTGTTCATCTTCATAAAGAAAACAGTTGCTCACACTGATATGTGCTGCTGAACATAGAGAGCATTTGCGCAGCTAGGGCACGGACTGGGGGCAGTGTGTTGGGAAGGTAAGGTGGAAATAGCCTAGCACCCACAAGTCTTACTTTGACTTGAGCGTGTCATTACACTGTAGCTCAATAAGCTCCATTTGGAGGTTGGTTGGTGCGCTTTTCACGTCAACCACAAATGGGTTGCTAAAAAGTTCAAATCTACATTTTTTGGCTTCAAAGTCGGTAAATCACCGGGTAAATTCAGCGCTAAGTAGATCGAGTTTTTCAGCAAACTGTGCAAAAGGCAAACTGGCGGTAGAGGTCTGCTTAGAGTGTGTGCTTAATAGCAGGTTTGCTAAGGAGTGTCAACACAAGAGCTGGGGGCGTTTTTCAGTACAGAGTCTAGCGCGCCAAGACAGCATTGTGGGATTTGTAGTATTATTGGTACATGCTCTGTATAATGGATCAGCGGGCCAGATGTAATACATATTTGAAATCATCTCACAGGCCAAATATAATTCTAGTGCTGGCCAGAATTGGCCCAAGGGCCTGATTTTGACATGTATGGTCTAAACAATACAGCTGTGGCCTAATGTGAGGCATATAAAGCAGTCTGTCCCAGTCCTGGGCCCCGGGAGCCTCCAGCCGTCACATTTAACAAGCTCCAACAAACCTCATTACAATGATTATGTCACCTCCAGAGTTCTTCATTAAGCACTGCAGAAGTTTGATAATTACTCAATTACTAAAATGAGGCTTTGGCAAAAGTTCAATCAGAGATGTAATCCACCTTGTTCCCTCGTTCTGTCGCCACATGGGCATGTCTCTCCTCTAAACTGCAGCTGCTTCTGTTTCCACATAGTCAAACCTTCCACATTACTTCCTCAGTGGTCTTCCTTCCTCCTTCCTCACCCAACCAATCAGTTCGTTTGCCAACCTTTTCTAAATCTCACCCCTGTCGTCATTCTCTTTCTACATCATGGATCCAGCATCCGGCATAGGTACTTTGTGATGGAGTGACTCCAACAGGTACAATAGGTTGACCATCAACTGATAGGTATATGAAAACTGTTCAAATGATCCAGTTCATTCAGATTCTGTATCATCATCTTGAGCATCTAACTGTTCAACAATTTCAGAAGTTCTGAGTCAGACTGTAGCTCCTGCAGCTCTGGCAGCGCTCTCCATGTGGGAATTACAAGGTCCGTGTTCAACCTGTTTTGTCCCTTTCTTTATCCGACAACTTCTTGACTAATGACCGTGGTTGTTTTAAAGGTTATGTTGGATTCTGGTTGCCTTCAGGTGAACGTTTTGTTGTGTACTCCGCCAATTTGCTTTAAAATAAACACTGTCATAGTTGGCTTGCTGGAGCCATTATAAGGAGGGTGAGGGTGAATGTTCACATGAACACACAGTCGGACCGGCTGGTAAGCACAGAGCTGGAGATCAACGCAGCGATAGTGTGTGACATCATGTTATACCCTAGATGACATTACTGATTGGAAAAGTCTCAGATATTATTTAATTCTTTCACTCTAGAAATAATGAACTTCCGCTTATTGCCTTTTCAAAGTTTATGTGTACCATAAATGTGATAGAGCTGAAAGCTTTGGATGGCTCTGATGGCACAGTTCAGTCAAAACTCTGGATGCTATGATCCAAAACTGGAAAAAAGTTTTCATCATTATAGGAAAACAAATTAAAAGATAAACATGAAACCATAGACTGCATACAAAAGATGGACGGAGCCTCCATGACATCACCTGTAGATTTCTAAGGAGTTGAATTAAAACCCATTAGGCTGGTCCTACCGTCGCCATCTTGGGAGCTTCATGCGTTTCATCTCTCCCAGAAAATACAAAAATGGACCAAGAAGTTGAGCTGGGAAGGGGGGCTGTGATCATGGGGGTGGATGGCTGATATCTAGTGACTTCAAACCTGCCATTAGCTAAGCACTAACCAAGCTAACGGGAACTAACAGGAGATACAAGGCTAATGGAGGTAAGCAGGTTAAAGCTAATTCACACTGTTAGCTAAAACCGTGGTTGTGCTACATTCTGTTTTGTTGGGGCAGGATATTGGTTATCTGTCAATCAAAAAGGACACGCCCTTATTTATACTAAATTTAGAAATTAAATCACTTCTAATCTGTGGAGCGAAAATTCATTCCCCCCACAGCTGTCATGAAGTTAAACCTGACCTATTAAACCGAAAATGGATCTTTGAACCAGGCTGTAAACATGTTTATTTCTGCTGTGAAGTTGGTCTTTTTAACACGGGACTCAATGGGTATGTTGCTCTGTTTTGGAGCCCCTAGCGGATGAGGGGGGGACTGCTGTTTTTGGAACTTCTGCACAGGCTTCATATTTAACTGCTGGAGGTTGACGCTTCCATGCACAAACATAATATAGCCAATATATTATCAATGTATCTATGAATCTAATGGTGTTTAAGTATAAAATGCATGTAAGACTAAATCTCAAAGGGTGGAAATGAGCTGGTTGGGAAGGCTCGGGGTGGGGGGGGCGGGGATTTACGCTCTCACTTTAACTCTGCTGTTCCCATCATGCATCATCATTAGTCAAACCCACACGCCGTGTTACTGGCTTGATGCATGAAAGGACACACTGGATTGGTCTATTCCATCTCTGTGTCAGAGGTGGGTCAACTTTGACTGTCTCACCCACTTCTCTAATCGCACCAGTCTGAACAAAGGCACATCAGTCCTGGCTTGAAATGGTCTGTGAAAGGAGCTGATGTTACCACGAGACACAAACAGACTCAATCAGCTGATTGGCCAGTTTCTTGTAATGCTTGCAGTAGATACATCTGATCCATCCAAAGTGCCCAGTTCCTTGTTTTCTAATTTGATCAGTTTCATGTTTATCTTTTGTGCTGCTCCATACTCCTTTGTAGTAAATATAAACTACCTAACAGACCACAGACATGAGACTGGTGAAAAAATAAAAAATCTACTAAAGTTGTTTGGTAACATTCATGCACACAAGCAGTGGAAACCAGTGGGAGTTGAGCTGGAAGTGTGTGTAGTGTGTGTGGGTGTAGGTTAAGTAATTAATGAGGGATTGCAAGCACTTTTAATAGTGTACATGTTAGACCACTGCACAAGTCAACAAACGAGCTTAAAGACATGCTGGCAGTCTTTTGGGACAACCAGAGTTAAAACAGTCAGAACTGATTTCAGTTCAGCTCCATAAGTGATATAGACCATTAAACTGCATCTGCCGCCAACATGTTTGATTAAACTCACTCACACTGCGCCATATTTTCTTAGTTTATGTTTTACTCACTGAAAGTGGTTGAAATATTTCCTCTCATCAGTTTATGAGTATTAATTTACAATGAAATGTGAAGGCAGCTGTCAGTTTGATAATTATTTTGGATTAAATTGTCCCACTTATGCAGGTTTGAGGTCCTCTGCTTTCATTCCCCCCAACAAACTACTTCAATCAGAGATCATTGAATTGAAACTCCTGGTGAATCCATCTGGTCCTAATTAATAAAAAATCATTGGATGTTATGATTAAAATCTTTCTTTAAAAGGCCTCACAGTTGATGGTTTATGTCCCATTGATTAACATTCAAGAAATTCGGATTAATTAGGGCGAGTCATCGGGGTGGGGGAGGGGGGATATTAGATGCGCTCATAGGCAGGTGGGAAGGTTTTTACTCGATTCATAAATACCAACAATTGTTTATTATGCAAGGAGGTTATCATTAGATTATTATGTTAATTGATAAGATATTGACAGAATGTGGAAGCAAAGCATCTGGATAGTATTTACTTTACACAAGATGGAAGATCTGTGAAATCTGAACTGGGAAGACTGGTATGTGGAAACACTGGCTTCTATTAGATTTAACTAATTAGGATCACTCTATTAGATCCACACCTTCTGGTGCCAGGTTGGGACCCATTTTTCCTTCAGAAATTTCTTCATTCTTGGTATCAGAGATCCAACAAGCTTCTAGAAACGTTCCTCAGAGATTTCCTCCATGTTGACATGAAGCATCACACAGTTGCTGCACATCATGATGAGAATCTCCCGTTCCACCACATCCCAAAGCTGCTCTGTTGGACTGAGATCTGGTGACTGTGGAGGCCGTTGGAGGACAGTGAACTCATCATCATGATGAAGAAAGCAGCTGGAGATGATGTGAGCTTTGTGACATGGTGCATCATCCTGCTGGAAGTTTCCATCAGAAGATGCTCCACTGTGCTCAGAAAGGGATGGACATGGTCAGCAGCAGGACTCAGGTAGGCTGTGCTGGTTAAACCATGTCATACTGGTACTAAGGGGACCAAAGTGGGACAAGAAAACCTCCCCCCACCATCACACCAGCAGCAGCCTGAAGCCTTGATCCTGACGGCAGGATGGATCCATGCTGTCATGATGTTTCCAGCAGATTCTGATCCTACCATGTGAATGTGGAGCTGAACTGGAGACTCATCAGACCAGCAACGTTTCTCCATCTTCTATTGTCCAGTTCTGGTGAGTCTGTGTGAATTGTAGCCTCAGTTTCCTGTTCTTACTGACAGGAGGGAACCTGGTGTGGTCTTCTGCTGCTGGAGACCATCTGCTTCCAGGCTGGACGTGTTGTGTGTTCAGAGATGATGTTCTTCATATCTTGGTTGGAACCAGTTCTTACTGGACTTCCTGTTGTCTTTCCATCATCTCCAACCAGTCTGTCCATTCTCCTCTGACATCAACCAGACATTCTGGTCCAGACATCTGCTGCTCGCTGGATATTTTCTCTTCTTCAGACCCTCTGAAACATGTGAGGGGGAGTAGAGGGGCTGTGGCCCCCTTAAGCTTCCCCTGTAATGACACCCCTGGACAAAGCACTTCAGCAGGCCAAGCATGACAGGACTGATTGACAGATTTAAATGTTTATTGTCTCCTGTGCATTACAACTGTAGTTCCTAGCTACTACCTCAAGTGATCCCGAGCATAAATCCCAGACTGGTAAAAAACAAACAAACAAAAAAAAAAAACAAACTAAAGCCACATGCAATAAAATCGTTAAAATCCAAGCCCGTCTAAAATTATACCTGATCACCAGGCAGGTAACTCTGTACAACAGGAGACCCCTAAAAGGAAACAGATAAAGACAGTTAAATTATGAGAAGCACTAAAACAGGTTATACAAAGGAAGAGAACCTCCCCAGGAGCAACCAGGATGAGTGGCTTTTGTTCAATGGTCTTAATAAAGACCCAAGTAATCTTCCACCTTACAGTTATCAGTAAAACTACTTTATACATTACCGCTCTTTCCTTGCCACTTCCACCCTGCTTGCTCTCAGATCAGCTCTCCTCTCCAGGTAAGCAGGACTGCCTTTTCCAATGCCACTGGTCCTGATCACCAGTTGGCAGCAGCTGTGACCAGGCTCAGCAGAAAAAGGCAAAGCAGCTCAGCCCAGGTGCCTACACTTCTCTGGAAACCCTGGAGATGGTTGTGTGTAAAAATCCCAGTAGATCAGAGATATATTTAAACCATGAAAACATTCACTGTGAGTAAAGGGAAAATCTGGGTTTTTCTGTTCCAGAAACTAAGTTAAGCTTGAGTTGGTTGCCATGGTAACTACCTAGGTGAAGTAAACCACCTAGCTGACAGGTTTTCTAAAAAAAAAAAAACATCCTGAGTTTTTACGCGTCTCCTCTTCCTAGAGCAGCTTTCTGACATTAGTTGTCGCACCAACGGGACTCCAGAGGTTTAGAAGCTGACTGATTTCACCCTGCGATGGCCTGACGAGCTGTCCAGGGTGTACCCTGCCTTTCGCCCAAAGACTGCCGGATAGGCTCCAGCTTCACTGCGACTCTTAATCAGACTAAGCGGTTAGGATAACGAATGAATAAATGAATATCTTCGCTATCCTTTCATGATCAATATCAGATGGTTTTCCAATCATTTAAATTCCACTGCGTTACATATTCAACATCTGTGATTGGCTTCTCATCATGTCTACATGACAACTTGCTGCTACGTGATTGGCTGGTTAGATAACTGCCTTTTAAGGTTAACAGTTAGTAACAGCGTGAACAGTTAAACACCTGGTAAAGTGTCTAATCTAGCCGCGTTCATAAAGAGACTTTAACCTGAAATGTTTTGCATGTCTATGGTGACTGATTTAAATTTAATGTATTTGTGGATGAATTGAGAGAATACACTGCTCTAAAACAATCAAAGTGATGATTGCTGTGAGCCTTTTTCAATTCAATTCAATAAAGCTGAATTGATTTGCATTGAGAAAGGTTTCACAGCCTCCTTGTCTGAACCAATCTGCAAACAGCCCAAAGTTTCCCAGGACAGAATAAGTTGTCTGCCTCTTTTAGGCCTCTCTCACGAAGACAACGCCTCACAGGACAATCCGAAAAACTTCTGATGCATACCAAATGTGGACATATCAGCAGATTTCTACGCTTTCCCATCCTCCCATCCTCTCTCGGACGTTCATTGGGATGCTTGTGCAGTGAGGGTTCAGACAGAACACTCTCAAAGTCCTCTAGCTTGGATTAGGACTGAACAAAACAGCCGGTCTTGCCTGCAACCCACTTCCTTTGATTTATCCATGTAGTTATAATTCAGTAGGAGCGCTGGTCCTGACTGCAGCCAGGCCAGAACAATTACTTATTAACATACGATTGTTTTAAGGCCAGCCGATCTCTAATCCCCTTAACGGCGATGGAAGGATTTCCAAAGTGGAAGTGACAGCAAACTAATCCACAAAGCTTCAATACATCGTGGCTTTAAGGGTGAGTTTACGCACGCAATTAATATGGCACAGAAGGGTCGCAGATCCAATCAGTTTTTCTTTTTTTTTTCTGGGGGCTCCGTAACAAATCCCCCACATGTTCAATCATAAACCCACCTCCCACACGGCTCGATCTGTCAACGTGATTTTCTTTTAAAGACGCTTTTAGAACCAAAGAGGGATGACTGTTGGAATGTAAAATGGCTCAGCAACACCATAAATAACTACAGGAACACAAATGTCTGTTTTGGAAACAAATAATCTGCTGTGTCCATCATTAAATTAAAACCAACAACTTAATCAGTCACTTAATCCTGCGAAATGACTTCCTTCCTTCCTTCCGCAGCAGCAGCAGCAGCAGCAGCAGCAGCAGCAGGGCACCTGGTGTCTTCCTATGGTCAACTATCACACGGCAAGCAGCTCGAATCGGCGATCCCTCATTAAATCCGCTGGTGTTTGACTCGAGGGGCAGCGCAGAGGCTGAATTATGACTGAGATGACACAAACGTCTTCCTGTGGTGGGATAACGTGACCTCTCCATCTGCTAGTGGATTAATGACTTTGCCATAGTTGGACACTTGGTTGAAAGCAGGACTCAGAGCAGCCAAATTAAACCTGACCACAGAATCTGACCTCAGTCAGACGTCGGCGCGGCGACCCAGAATGGAGACGTTAAAATGATGAGCGAAAATATTTAATTCACATTATGACACCTTCTATTTCCATGTAATAACAGCTTAAATGACTTGAAGCAACTCCGTACTTAATAAGTTCACTGTTATGTCAGAAATATATATTTGCTAAATCATGTCTGTCAACATGGACGGCTTGCAAATGGTTTCTATAATAGAGGTTTTTTCTTCCACACATGAACTGATGAGTCTGTGAATGTTCATTCATTTATTCATTTTCCAAACCGCTTCGTCCGAGTAAGGGTCACAGGAGAGGCGGAGCACACCCTGGACCGGTTGCCAGTCCATCACAGTCTGTAAATGTTCTGGTCAGGACATCCTGATACATGCTGACATTTCCCTCATATGTATTTTAAACACGTACAAACCAAATACAGAAAGTGTTGGGATGTGTGTAAAATATTCATTAAATCTCAACACATCATATTCCCACTAAAAACTAAAGAACATATTAGAAGTTTAAACTGAAAGATTTTGTCACTCGTGAAAAATATGAGCTCATTTAGGATCTGATGCAGAAACACATCTGTAAAAAGTTACACTAGGGAAAGTAAGAGGTACGAATTAAAAACCAGCTGGAGGAGCATTTGATCATTTATTAGGTTAACTGGCAACATGTCAGTAACATGACTGGATATGAAAGGAGCATTACAGAGAGTCTTAGACTAATGGACATCTGTCCGTCTTTCCATCTGAGACAAACTGGGTCTCAAAAAACTGCTCCTCAGACTTCTACCATCTACAGTCTATAAGATTTTACAAAGTCTAAACTTTTAGAGAATCAGGAGGAATCGCTGTGAGCAGCTGACAAGACTCAAGCACTGCTTTAAAACCTGACATGATCCTCTACTGGAAACCAGTTCATGGACTCTGGAAGACTTCCAGAAATCACACAGTTCATCCTGAAATCCACACCAGCAGGTTAAAGCTCCGTCAGATGTGAAGAGGATCCAGAAACACGCCGTCTTCTCTGGACTCATCTAAAATGTTCTGAGTGGAAACCTGGATGAAGATGTGGAATAGTTTGTGGACAGCATGGACGGCGTGTCCTGCAGACTAAAGAGGAGAGGGAGCATCCAGCTTGTTAACCGCCTGCATCTCTGATGGGATGGGGTTGCATTAGTGCCGATGGCGTGGGCAGCTTCCACATCTGGGAAGCTCCATCAATGCTGAAACATCTGCTCCCATCCAGACAACTTCTCTTTCAGGGAAGACCTTCCACCATGCTGGACCACATCCTGCATCATCACAGCAGCATGGTGGAACAGGAGAACTGGTCTGCCTGCAGGTACGAGCTTTTAGAGTAGGGGGTCTCCATCTGGTCCCCGAGAGCCTCAATCCTGCAGGCAATCAATATATCCCGGCTTCAACACCCTCAAATTGATGAGTCCACAGTTACATGATGTTTTTAATTCTGAATTAAATATTTGGGAATAAATAATTCAGAATTAAAGTATTCTCCTTCAAGTTTACATGAAAATATTCATTCTGAATTGACGTTTCCAATAAACAAGTTTATTTACCTGCATTTCATTCTGTTTTAGATCGGTGGTTTAGAAAGGGTTCTGATTGGACAAAGTTCAGACGTGACATACTTACATGTACCAGAAATAAACAAACTCCACTTCTGCTTTCTGTCTTTCTGGCTACAACATGGAAAACTACATAACAAGAACCACTTTTACTTGGATCATTTTGAAGAAACAGGTCGACCCAAGCATACTATTTCACTTATTTCAGCACCAGATACTGTGCCAGAGACAGGAAGCAGAAGACTGCGTCATCGGGACAGGACAAGGTGAGGAACATGCCCAAAACGACTGGAATTGACTTGGAGCAGAATGAACGTTTACATGACAGAGGAATTAATCAGGTCAGATTTAAAATGGGACCAAACCAGCCACAAATGGTCATTTTCATTCAGAATTAGGTGTTTTCATGGTTGTTTTTCACCTGGTCAAAGTGGATTTAACTTTAATTCTGAATTAAAACCCATGTAAATACTGTCATTGTGCAGAACTTCACAGGCTTTTGGATCCATTTCATTTCAGTCAGGTGTGTTGGAGCAGGGACACAGTTGCTGCGAGGTGATTGGCTGTTATTTGCACTAAGAAGCAGCTGAACAGGTGGATCTGATAAAGACAAATTCCAAACTGGATTCTTTCCAGACTTCAACGTTTTGCTGAACTTTGTAAAGATGTTTCTCATCACATGATTCAGTTTTATCCTGTAGAAATAATATTATTTATACTGGCAATTTTTTTCCCCATTTAGCAAAGCATGAAAAACCAGTTAAAGCTTAATCTATTGATTGGTGTCTTTTCACAGAATTCTGGCTTCTTTCTTTCTCTTGTTTTCAGAAACAACTGAAAAAGACTTTAATCAACATAAAACTACACCGAGGTTTTCATCCTTCAGTTGGGTTTCAAGCCATCTTTTATTTTTATTTTAATATGAAGAATATTTCTCTCAACCAGCGCCTAAAGGAGCCTGAATAAAACCATAACCATTTTAGATTTCTAGGGACTTACTGGAAGTTTCTTCAACATCCCTGTAATGTGACACTGAGAAGATTTGTAACGTGCGTGATGATGATGATGATGATGGATAACTGGAGGAAACTGTAATGAAGCTACGTGACGGGAGGTCTGGAGGAGACATCGTCTGCCCTGAGGACCTCAGCTGCTTCAGCAGCCCCAGAGGTCTCCTTGTTCTCCAGAACTCCAGAGCATGATAATCATCCTCTCACATGTGGAGTCATGAAAACAATCAATCTTTTCTGGCCAAACTGATTGACTCTAACAAGCCTGGAGGGTCGCTGAAGCCCCGAGCAACAGTTTCACCTAATGAGTCTAAACACAGCAGAAGCACACATGAAGAAGATGGTTTAATATGATCATCAGAATGAAATAATCTCACTCAGGTATCTGTTACGTTCAGGTCATGGGCCTTTTCGCTTCATGTGTTAACACATGGCATTAGCATCAGCTGATAAAGTACAGTGTTTTCATTTAGTCTGATAAGCTCAGCTGAACTCGTTTTTCCTTCATAGAAATTTACTTTCTGTACAGTACTTTGGTCCACAGTGGGGATTTTTTTATATGAAATGAAAAGTACTTTATTAATCCCAGACGAAAACTACAAAGTGATTTGTAAATAAAGTAGGATTGGGCTGGATAAAGAAAAGGATGCAGAAGGATATGACTTGGTTAATAAAATTGATCCTGTTTGGACAAAACAGACCAGTATTTCATGCTCAGACACACAGATTTAGCACATTAACATACAAGAAATCTACATATGTAATATAGAAGCACCACAGTTATTTCACTGAGCAACCTCAGTCGTCTGGCTTTGACTATTAATTAAACACTACTAGCAAATACAGCATTACTAATATTCACTACTAATGCATTTACTAATGTGATTACTCATGTACTCCTGTAATTACTAATGGAACTACTAATGTAATTACTATGTGATTACTACTATGATTCTGTAGTTAATAATTAATTACTAATGCAATTAGTAATTTAATGCTGTAAATAACTAATGTAATGCTGTAATTAACTAATGTAATGCTATAATTAATTAATGTAATGCTGTAATTACAAATGTGACTACTAATATAATTTCTTATGTGATTACTAAGATACTGCTGCATTTACTAATGACAGTATGTAATGTTTACTAAAGTGATTACAAATATTTTTCTGTAATTAATAATTAATTTTCTAATTACTAATGTAATGCTGTAATTACAAATGTAGCTACTAATGTAATTACTTGTGTGATTACAAATATACTGTTGTAATTACTAAAGTGATTACTAATGTGAATACTAATATACTACTGTAATTACTAATGGAATTACTAATGTGATTACCACAATAATGCTGTAATCACTAATGTAACTATTAATGTAATTACTAATGTGATTACTAATATACTACTGTAATTAATAATGTTATTACTAATGTGAATACTAACATACTGCTGTAATTACTAATGTAACTACTAATGTGATTACTAATGTAATTACTAATACAAATCTATAATTACTAAGGTAACTCATAATGTAATTACTAATGTGATTACCACTATAATGCTGTATTTACTAATGTAACTACTAATGTAATTACTAATACAAATCTATAATTACTAAGGTAACTCATAATGTAATTACTAATGTGATTACCACTATAATGCTGTATTTACTAATGTAACTACTAATGTAATTACTAATACAAATCTATAATTACTAAGGTAACTCATAATGTAATTACTAATGTGATTACCACTATAATGCTGTATTTACTAATGTAACTACTAATGTAATTACTAATACAAATCTATAATTACTAAGGTAACTCATAATGTAATTACTAATGTGATTACCACTATAATGCTGTAATTACTAATGTAACTACTAATGTAATTACTAATACAAATCTATAATTACTAAGGTAACTCATAATGTAATTACTAATGTGATTGCTAATATACTGCTGTAATTACTCATGTAACTACTAATGTGATTACTAATGTAATTACTAATACAATGCTGTAATTTCTAAGGTAACTACTAATGTGATTACTAATGTAATTACTAATACAAATCTGTAATTAAGTATAATTGCTAAACAATTATTAATGTAATGTTGTAATTGCTAATGTAACTACTAATTTAATTACTAATGTGATTGTTAACTTAATGCTGTAATTACTAATTCATTGCTAATTAATTACTAATGTAATGCCGGTTAATACCCTGGTCTACTGATTCAGACTAAAAGCTGGTTTATATGTTTGTTCTTAAATGAATGTTTGTATATCAGCCCTTCCCCACACTACTACTGTACACACTCTGCTACTCTAACAGGAAGTAATAAGTCTGATTGGTTACTTATTTTCTACTTGATATTGTTGATATTTCAAAAATATTTCGGGGCTAATTCTATGTTGTCAGCTGAGGTTTACTATAAACCAGCAGGAAAACATCTGGATAAGTTTCGCCACCCTGTAGGCCCAGCATGCACACTGCAGCGTTTCCTGTGCTAGTTGCATTTTCTCTCCACACTCAGATACTTTTCATTCTGCTTTTGTGTAAATGTTTGTATCTCTGTGTAGCCCTGTGATTGACTGGCAACCAGTCCGGCGTGTACCCTCCCTCCAGCCAAATGATTGCTGGGATAGGCCCTTAATTGGACTAAGCTGTAAAAAAAAAAAGGAATATATTTTGTGTAATTTTCTTTTTTTTATGTACAGAGGAAAATTTTTTGTTTTGCATGTTGACTGTTGGCAGTTATCTTTTAGGAGCAGTTGTTGTCCATCAGACTGGGAAACAAACGGTCATTCCTCGTCCACCACTCTACAGTCAGGACTGATTCTGCAGGACACGTTACATGCACAAGACAAAGGGAAGAAAAACAAGCAGGAGGAATAGGTGTAAAATGTGCTGTAATGTTTACACACCAGCCCTTCTGTCTCCTTCTTCCACTGAGGAAATGAGCTTTTCACACTTTTTTTTGGAGTTTGCAAGTTTATGGAGTGAAGAATGAGAAAATCTAGTTTTATGGGAGAAGAGCAGCAACTTGGATTTGTTTCTGCCACGTTGAATCTGCGCAAAGAACTAAATAAAAGAAATACTAAAGCCAGACTCACAACAGTAAGGGTCTTCCCTCTGGTGTTGCTGTTCTGACATGCTCATCTTGCAGGGATGCTGGCTTCCCATGAGATATGTATCCAAACCAGCAAAACATCACATTATAATGAGAAGATGAGAAAGGCCACATCTCCTGCTTGTGATTTTAATTTGACTTTATCCGATAATTTAAACTGAATTTGTACAAATACACTGAAAAAAGCTCCGTTGTGTTTGTGTGAATATCAATTAACCTAAGTCAGTTGAGAAAGCAGCTCCAGGTGTTTGCTCACATTTTCCAAACGCCACACTTTCTTCTGTCTACAGTAAACAATGAGTCTGTATCTCCTTCACACACAGACACACCATGCAGAAATACAAACAAAACGGCAGAACAAAGCCAATATTGAAAGCATGGCAGCTAAATTGACGGCTCAATTCACGTCTTTTCGCACAAAAAAAGTGGCAAACATGCAGAGTGTGTTTTTAATGAAGTATCCCTTTGAACTGAAGCTGTTTACTGAGCTCCAGTTTTTAATTAAGCGAGCCAGATGCAGTCTAGGGTGGAGAATGTGCTCTATTCAGTGGAACGGATACCTCGGCCATGATGAATGAGCTGTCATCTCCAATTGTTGCTCAACTTCTGTCTCCTTGACACCCGGCGACTCCCTCTGCAGCTAGTCTGTGCTACAACTCCTCATGGCCACGAGGTCGGAGGTCACTCCGATATGCTAATGTCGGCCAAACAAGGTGCGGTGAGTTAGAGCTTGATCTGCCAGGAGTGAAGTCAAATACAATAAACAAAAAACCAGAGAAAGCAGCAATGATCTAAACAGAAAAACAGTCACGGTGGTGTCTGTTCACCTGCATCAGAACAGAGGCTGCTGTAGAGCTCTCAGACAGCAGGGTGAGAGCCTGGAGTGTGTTGACATCCCTGGAATGAACGTAGCTGAAAAAAAGCCTCTGAACAGAGAGGTTTTAGTGCAGTGCAGTGCCGTGACGACTGACATCACGGCCGCCCTGCCGACCGTCTGCAGGGAACGCCGCTACTTCTGCCACATCTCATCCCGCTGAGACACGCGGGAAATGACTGAATCAGAATCTCAGATCAGACACGACAATTTGGAGGAGTGAAAAACTCAGAACATCCTCTTCTGTTCAGGAGATAAAGCTGTTGGGTTTCAGGCTGCGACGAGTGCCTTTTAAAGAGGGAGAAAACAAGAGGATGAACGACACTCGCATGGCAATTCTCTCTGCATTTACCTTAAAGAAAAGAAAACTGCTGTTCTCTAGACATCCCAAACAGAAGTTATGAAACCAGAGATGAACACAGGAGGATGTCCACAAACATCTAGGATGACTGTTTGCTGTTTCTGCAAGAGAACTATCAGGACTACTCGCCAATAACTCCAGATGTCTGAGGATAAGGATATACTTGCTTTTTAATCCTTTTAATCCTAGTCTTGCAATAGTATTTTCCTGCATTTTGTTAAGATATGAACATAAATACACTTATTCAGTCACCACGAAGAAGAACATATGTGAACATGATCCAAAAATCTTGTGATATTGCAGAATCTTATTGAAACAATGTCACAGTGAATGCTGCTGTAATCTGGTCTAAAAGCGGTCTACAAGTTATAGTTGTCTGACCTTTTCTTTTGACAAGGAAGCATAAAAAGTTTTCACACCAAAAAGTTACAAATGATGATAAATTAAAACTTAGTTCATGATGTACCAGCACTGCTTTTACATCATAGTTATGCTGAAAACACTAAGCCAAGCCCAAATAAAATGGATTACAAAAAAGAACTAAATATTTTGGAGCAGATAAACAGAATCACTGTCCCCGACACAGTAACTGGCGATGGCGGACCACCTGATACAACCCGTTAAAATCACACAACTGGAGTACTAAAAAGGTTTAAAGTAGAGTGGGACTTTAACACATTAATCATTATAGAAAAATGTACACATTTAACCACAGAACATTGAATGTTTTTCAGTTTACTGGTTCCTCACCTGATGCTCTGATATAAACAGACGTTTTAGATCCTAGTAGTAGTAGTGTGTGCTAATGTAATCCTGACCTGAGAGCTAGTTTAAAGGGACTCTGTTATGTTATTTTGAGTTTTGAGAGGCTTCAGTCATTGGTCATCTTCTCCAGGTTGTGCACTTCATGAGAAGAAAGCCACACCCACCTTCACTGCTCAGTATAAGTTGGAAGAGGCGATAACTTTGGTGGTCACCGGGAGGTTTTCTGTGCCAACGTCAAACAAAATGCTTCTTCGGCACTGAGGGAGGGCTTCATTTGTTCGAATTTCCAACCAGACAGCAATGGATAGAGTTTTATTCTTTGGGAGGAGGGGTTTCAGTGTGACTGGCAAGTATACTGGATGAATAAGGGCCAGTATGACAGGGTATTTGCCACCAGGCTTTTGCCAAAAAAAAAAAAAAAAAAAAAAGGTCTGTTCCTACGATCCTGAGACAAAAGGTTTAAGCAAAACTAGTACCCAAAAAGGTTCTTGTTTTTGTTTTGATCAGGTTAAAAACATTCTGGTGAAAGATGTAGGCAGGTAAGGCGAGAGAGGCAGGTGAGGCGAGGGAGAGTGCTGTAACGAGAGACTCGGCAAGACGTGGCAGGATCAACATGGTGTCACGTAGGGTTCTTGTGATTCCAGATAGTTTCCCACTGCTAAAGGAACAGAATGCCAGGAAAAGGGTCAAAGGGATGAAAGTTCTTTTTATTAAAAGCCCCAGGATAAAAAAATGTCTTCTCCCTTTAAAACGATTAAAACTTGTCCCACAGTCAAGAAGGGGAGGGGATCCACTGTACACGAGGTGTGGGCTTGTCCTCCTCAAAGTACGCCAGGATATTCACCGCTGCCCACCTCAGTCTAGGCCACATGGTTGCTAGGAGGGAAACAGAACAAGGGATAAGGCTCTCTTAAGTGAGGTGAACCAGCCCACTCACACAACAGCTAGATGTGCCAACTTTCCTTTAACTTAGCTGTTGACTTGGCATTGTGTTATTTCTTAGTTTGGCTGGTGATCACCACAGCAGCGCTTCACATCACGAGCCACCATCCTCCTCGGGTTCCCGCTGCCATAGTCCCTCTCTCTTTGTTGTCCTTCCTTCCTGCTGTTGGCGCCAGTCCTTTCGAGGCCCATCAAGATAGCGCAGCCCAAGCTGCTTGCGTTCCATAGTGGTCACATTCTCCTTCACCTCTGCTGCCTTCTTCCACTTGTGCCTCAAAACCTCCTTCACACCTGTTCCCAGTTGGCCAATTAACTCCCTGCCAACTTAGTGGCAGGGAGGAGGAAAGCCAGCTGTGGCTAGTTGGCAATCAGTGACCTTGCCTACAACATAAAATTCACAGCAAATTAAACTGTCATGCATTAAAATATAAAAAAACTATAAAACCAAAACCAGAGGGCAAGGCAAGCTGATCACCATAGTTCTGTCACTTTGACAATGGCGCACTACTAAAGTAAACAAAACCTTGCTAACGACCATGCTAAAAACAAGCTGGTGATACTTTACGTAAAACAATAGAAGGAGATTGGGAGATGCTAACAACCATGCTAAAAACAACCTGGGGATAAGCTATGTGAAACAAAAGATGTAGCTGGGGAGATGCTAATTACCATGCTAAAATCATTCAGGTGATAAGCTACGTGAAACAATATATGTAGATGTAGATGGAACTGTGGTACATACAAGGCCATT
The DNA here is from genome assembly GCF_933228915.1 of Telmatherina bonti. NCBI lineage: Eukaryota > Metazoa > Chordata > Actinopteri > Atheriniformes > Telmatherinidae > Telmatherina > Telmatherina bonti. Next base: position 26,333,982 of record NC_136630.1, on the reverse strand, counting down.
TATGGTTATCGAAGCAGAGCAAAAAAAAAAAAAAACGCAAGTTGAAATAGTTGGAAAGCGAGAATTTACGCCCTGCTGCATTTGTTGCTAAGTTGTTCACTCTCATTTTTGGGGTTTGACTCAGGCTTAAACATGTCCAGCTGTATGTTCGGTGTTGACATTATTTCCAGAGTGTTTACTTTGGTTTGCTTACCATTTCTGCCTGCGGTTCTACGAAGAAATTAGCTGATGCGCACCAACAAATATTCCTAGCAGTTGACCAATCAGATGCAGCCCGCAGATGAGGCTCAGGGCGAACAGTCACTTTGTGCTTGTTTCAGGCAGAGGCAGGTCTGTGAGGATCAATAAAAAATTAATGAAGGGGTTTGTGAAAAATGGTTGATTATTTCTTGCCTTTCTGGACTTGATTATTAAAATAAATTATCCTGAAATGAGCATATTAGAGCACCTTTAAACAAGAAACCTTCCTGCTTTGTAAATGGTTTATATTTAAACATGCAAGAAATTGAAAAATAAAGAATTAGAGTTTTTTGGGGGTTTTTTTGTTTTTATTTTAAATGCTGTTAAAGCTTTTCAAATTGTTATAAGAAAAATAGGGGGAAATGTTTCTGATTATTTTTTCCTCTCCAGGGGACAATAATAATCAGATTAAAATGTTATAACAAATAGTTGAGATGAAATTCAGTGATATTGTAAAAATACTAAAATGGTCAAAATTAAAAACAGTAATAAGTTAACAAACACTACCTTTCGACATTAATTATCCAAACCAAGTGATAAAGATGCCTCAGGCAAGCTTATTTGCACAGTTTTTAATAAAATCATAGTCAATGAAAAATTTGTTCTACTAAATGGTAGATCAAGCAGTTAACAGTTAAATTCCATCTTTTGTACCGTCATTATCTAATCTGGAATCACCACATTCATCTACATATCACTGTCCATCACCTCATATACACATCTAGGAAGTTATTTCCATCTTTCTGAGCAAAAAGAACCACCTTAAGTTGAGAGCTGGGATTTCTAAACCTAAGGTCCATTTGTCATTTGAATATTTCATGATGATGAAAGACAGAAAAGGAGTCATGTAGGCACCTTTGTATCCAGATTTCCTATCTATGGACCTCTCCTGAGCTGTCCAGATTAAAACTTCGGTCCAAAACAGTTAATAACTGAATACTGTCTGTTGGGCGATAATCAGTGAGAAGAAAATTACTCTGTTCATATAATTGAAAAAAGAATTTGCAGCTTCAATCAGTTCACTACAAATTGCACTGTCATGTTTGATAGAAGTGAGGAGCTCTGTCTCCATGTTCACATGATTCAGGCCTCTAACTGGTTTCTGCTTCATGAGATATGCACAGATTCAGCCTTTTCGTGCATGTCAGCCAAGATTAAACCTACTTTCCAGAGACAAAGAGATGATTTAAACTACCAAGTAGCTTCAGTTGAGAGTTGTATGATCTTTATTAAAGACACTATGAGCACAAAGAAAAAATGTTAATCATAATGAGAAACATGCAAAACCATCATCGCCTGAAAGACTGTTTGGTGAATGGGCCTTTGAAGCAGTTGTTAAATTAATAAGATAAGACTGTACAGCACTGATTTTTCCCTGCTAATCTGGTGAAATGTGATAAAGATGGATAATAATGTCAGAAATGACTGTTTTGATTTCTTTTTGTTTTTCTCATCTGATTAAGGTTCAGTAGCAAACACCAAGCAAGGATGTTATGAAGTCATTTATTAATGACTGGATCTGAGAAAGAGGATGATGATGTGGGCTGAGAAAGTCTGAAGAGGGACCCAGGTAGGCATGGAGGATGGATGGAGGTTCTTTCAACCCCTACCTGTGCTTTGTGGACTTGAAGAAGGTATATGACAGTGTCACTTGAGGAGTTCTGTTGGGAGTGCTCCAGAAGTATTGGGAACTGGACACATGATTAGAGCCATTCAGTCCCTCTATGATCAGTGTCAGAGTTTGGTCTGGCAGTAAGTTCAGTCAATTTCCAGTGATGTTTGAAGTCCGTTGAGAATGTCCTTTGTCATATTTTTTCATGGAAAGAAAACTTAGACACAATCAGAGGGTTGAGAGGGTCCAGAATAATGGAATTAGGATTGGGTCTCTGTTTTTTGCAGATGTGTTCCTGTTTGTTTCATTGGGTTTCAATCTTAAAATGTCACTAGAATGGTTCAAAGTCAAATGGGAGATAGCTTAGAGTGTGACACTGTCCGTCAAATTAGGAGACCATGATTCTCAACTGATAAAGGATGGCATATCCTCTCTTGGATGAGGATCCTGCCCAAAGTGGGGGAGCTCAAGTATCTCAGGGTCTTAGTCATGAGTGAGGAGAGAATGGGCTGAGAGATCAACAAGTCAATCAGTATGGTGTGCACAATGATGCAGACTCTGAATTGGTTTGTCATGGTGAGGGAGAATCTCTTGATATGCTGTCTTATCTATTTTCCTACCCTCAGCTGGTGTCATGTCTGCCCTTTAGCATCTCATAGTCATGATGACCACTTTTGGATATACTCTAACTTTAGTATTGATAATCTATTTTCTCTTAAGATTCATTGATTTCCACACATAGATTTCTCCCAGAGGTGCTTTTTGCAGCTCTCCACTAAACTTACCTTCCGGGTTCTATTTTTTTTAAAGAGCACACTTCCAGAACACAGTTTAGATAAAGCCAGACAAGATATCAGATGTGGGAGCAGTGTAAAACACCCAGTGATGTTCTAAATAAAGGTCCCTGTTCAGGTTTGCAATCGCTTAAATCTGCAAATGTTATATTGTTACTGGTGACATCAGGTTAGAAGTCAGTTGTTGGAGGTGGGGAGTCTCGGTGTTTTTGTTTACCATGGACGATGAGACGTTATTATGACAGTAGAGAACCACAAGGCTTTATTTGACACTGCAGATAGTTTTTAAAAGGACAACAGCGGAAATGAGAAGGTATGGGTCAAGATATCTGTAGGTTTGGGAGTGGATGGTAAGTTTAACATACTTATTAAACATGAATATGTTCTTTTCAATGCTAATACCCATTCAGTCATGAGCTTTAAAGAGCCTATTAAAAAAAAAAAAAAAAAAAGGGGAATTTTGTGATCTCACGCATGGAGCGAAGCAGATTGCACTCGCGGGCACACCGCATCTGGTATGTTCCCAGTGTGACATGGTCCACCGTGGAGGTTGGAATAAAACCAATGCACTGCACACACAAACCCTGTGGAAACTGCAGATTAGAGTCCTCACAGATTCTGCAGATTCATTCTCGATGCCAGGATTGTGTAATAACCCTTTTCATGATTCATCAAGCTGGTGTCTGGAGCTCTTTTTACTTCCAAACCATTTTTTGTACATCAACTGCCTCATGTAATAAACATCACAGGTCACCAGCTGTGAGTCGTGATTGGGTGAACAAGTCCCATCCCATCCCATCCCATCCCATCCCATACCATGCCATGCCATCCCATCCGATACCATACCATGCCATCCCATACCATACGATACCATCCCATCCCATCCCATCTGATACCATACCATCCCATACCATGCCATCCCATACCATACGATACCATACCATACCATACCATACCATACCATACCATACCATACCATACCATACCATCCCATACCATCCCATACCATACGATACCATACCATGCCATCCCATCCCATCCCATCCCATCCCATACCATCCCATACCATACCATACCATACCATACCATGCCATCCCATCACATCCCATCCCATCCCATCCGATACCATACCATACCATACCATACCATACCATACCATACCATACCATACCATACCATACCATGCCATACCATCCCATCCCATCCCATCCCATCCCATCCCATACCATCCCATACCGTACGATACCATACCATCCCATACCATACCATGCCATCCCATCCCATACCATCCCATCCCATACCATCCCATCCCATCCCATACCACGCCACGCCACGCCATCCCATCCCATCCCATCCCATCCCATCCCATCCCATACCATACCATACCATACCATACCATGCCATCCCATCCCATCCCATCCCATACCATACCATGCCATCCCATCACATCCCATCCCATCCCATCCCATCCGATACCATACCATACCATACCATACCATGCCATACCATACCATACCATCCCATCCCATTCGATACCATACCATACCATCCCACACCATGCCATCCCATACCAACCCATCCCATCCGATACCATACCATACCATACCATACCATCCCATACCTTCCCATCCCATCCCATCCCATCCCATCCAATACCATACCATACCATACCATACCATCCCATACCATGCCATCCCATACCATCCCATCCCATCCGATACCATACCATACCATACCATCCCATCCCATCCCATCCGATACCATACCATACCATACCATACCATACCATCCCACACCATGCCATCCCATCCCATCCCATCCCATACCATACCATACCATACCATACCATACCATGCCATCCCATCCCATCCCGTCCCATCCGATACCATACCATACCATACCATACCATGCCATGCCATGCCATGCCATACCATACCATCCCATCCGATACCATACCATACCATACCATACCATCCCATACCATACGATACCATACCATGCCATCCCATCCCATCCCATCCCATCCCATACCATACCATACTATACCATGCCATCCCATCCCATCCCATCCCATCCCATCCCATCCCATCCGATACCATACCATACCATACCATACCATACCATACCATACCATACCATACCATACCATGCCATACCATACCATACCTTCCCATCCGATACCATACCATACCATACCATACCATCCCATCCGATACCATACCATACCATACCATGCCATCCCATACCATCCCATCCGATACCATACCATACCATACCATACCATCCCATCCGATACCATACCATACCATACCATCCCACACCATGCCATCCCATCCCATCCCATACCATACCATGCCATCCCATCCCATCCCATCCCATCCCATCCCATCCGATACCATACCATACCATACCATACCATGCCATGCCATACCATACCATACCATACCATACCATACCATACATGCCATGCCATGCCATACCATGCCATGCCATCCCATCCCGTCCGATACCATACCATGCCATGCCATCCCATCCCATCCCATGCCATGCCATGCCATGCCATGCCATGCCATGCCATGCCATGCCATGCCATGCCATGCCATGCCATGCCATACCATACCATACCTTTAGAGATAACTGAAGAAGTCTGATTATCTGTGTAGAAGAGCCTCAGCTCCACATCAAGAGGAGCCCGATAATGTGGCTCAGGCATCTGGTGAGGCTTCATCCTGGTGAGGTATTCCATGCATGTTCCACTGGGAAGACACAGGACACACTGGAGGGACTCTTGACTGGCCTGGGAACACATAGGAATTACCAAGATGAGCTGGAAGTGGCTAGAGAAGTCTCAGCTTCTCAATTAGACCTCACATGAATGGCAGAAGAAGGAAATGACAGAAGGACCCAGCAAGCAACACTCAGACATGGTTTCATGTTTCCGATCCTGATCAAAGAAGGTGCTGAAATTATACATTTAAAACAAATAAATCTATTATTTCCTGCCAAGTACTAATCAGTAATTCAGGACAACAGTTAACTTCGTCAGTAAATGGTTGTAATTTTTGGTTACGGTGGTGTCCAAAAGTTTGACCCATTTTATCTGACTACATAAATCATCATTTAGGTACTGGACATACACACAATACACTGCACAGGCTCAAGTTTTCCAGAGCTGTCGGATCAGCCGGACTATCACACCCCATCGCTCTCCTTCTATACTTATCTTAGACTCACCTTGACTCATTTAAAACAGCAAATGATGCAGCGGCCTCAAAACCCCTGCTTGAGCTTTGACTTTACTCTTACTGTGATCTTTGCAGTGCACCCTCTCTTCAGGGTGAAGCAGCGCTGCCAAATTCCCTCCCTCTGTTCCACTTATCTGACTGACTGCTGACTGATTGAGGTCTCAGTCTTAAGAAATGTCTCTACAGGCCTCTCCTCTCTTCTCTCTCCTCTGATATATGCAACAGATCTCTGCTATGAAGAGCAAACATGACTGGTAATAAAACAAGAAAGATTTAGGTCATGGTTTCTACAAGCAAAAAGTTTGAATGTGTTGCTAATGCAACAGATTGAAGGTAAAATAAAATGTTTTTTTTCTTGTGTGCAAAGAGTCAACTGCTGAACACTGCAGTGCAAAACAAAAACATGTTTAAAACTTCATCATTTTGTAAAAGAGAGCAAGAGATATCTTACTGAATACCAAGTGGACCTCCACTTGTTGTCTGTATCTGATCTGAAATGGTCACTTTGCAAAAGAAAATAAAAAACATAACAGAAGCATTATTTGCAATTAATTCACAGCCTTTAGAGAGAGCGTTAACGCCATGCCCTGAAAACTTCTATTTCCATCTCACAGACCATCTGCTGTTAGAAATGAAGATGATACATGTTTACTGGGATTCATTTGCATCCACTGAGGCTGTGGTTCCCAACCTTAGGTACAACGTTTGTCTGCAGTTTTAGTCAAATTATGTCAGATTTAATCCGTGTGAGAATAAAGTTGTTGTTTACCAAAGAGACAAGGTTTCTGGTTTGGACATTGACAGAGAGATAAGCTACTGTATGTTCACACACTGCAGGTAAATGTGACCTGGATCCCATCTTTTTGCTAAAATGTGACCCGCATCTGATTAGTTTCTGACAGTGTGAACAGTCCAAGTCTCATTGAATCATTTTCAGGGTTCAGGCCACTTTTAAATGTGGTACTGAAGCTGATAAATATTGGATTTTGTTAGATGCTACTGTAACCTGAATGGCCAGGTCGCATTCACCGCGACTTAGCAGTTTGATGTATTCAGGAATGAGGACATGATGCGCAGGTATGCAAAAGTCATGAACAGAGGATTTGGCAACGCCAAACAGGTGTGTGGTAACCCACCCCCATTCCCAACCAGTATAGCCCCACTCCTACTCATTCACTTTGTGATGTGCTCAGACGATGTGTTGAGAAATATAGTGAAAGGCATCTCGACATTCTAAAGTTTTAGAAGAACTTACGCTTTGTGAACCCACTCACATGCCGATCTCACCACTCCTGGTTGAGGATAGAAAAAATTAAATGTCTTTCTCCGCTTCAGCCTTTTTACCAGAAGAATGTGTTGACTGCCTCCACACAGTGTTATTAACAGAAGCCCGTAGATGACAGTACCGGGTACGTCCGTAAAAATCATTCTGTGTGTTATGCTATTAGCGTTACGCTGAGCATGTGGGTGACTGGGAACCACTGTCAGGTCACATTTAAAATTGTTATGTGGTGTGAACAGACAAGAAATGTAATTTGATTTGAGCAGAAAATCTGAATTAAGCATTAGGGCCTGTACTGAACGAAGTTATGAACTGTTTCTTCACTATGAATCCACAACATCGATGGGATTATCCATCCATCCATCCATCTTCTGCGGCTTATTCAGGCTCGGGTCACGGGGGCAGCAGCCTAAGCAGGGAAGCCCAGACTTCCATCTCCCTACCCATGCGGAGGTGCAGCGGCTCTACTCTGATCTCCTCCCTGATGACCGAGCTCCTCACCCTATCTCTAAGGGAGAGCCCGGCAACCCTGCGGAGGAAACTCATTTCAGCCGCCTGTATACGAGATCTCGTTCTTTCGGTCACAACCCACAGCTCATGACCATAGGTGAGGGTAGGAACGTAGATCGACTGGTAAATCGAGAGCTTCGCCTTCTGACTCAGCTCTGTCTTCACCTCGAAAAAACAGTGCAGAGTTCGTATTACTGCAGATGCCGCACAGATCCGTCTCAAGAACCCGAGATATTTAAACTCCTCTACTTGAGGCAGGACCTAACTCCCGACCCAGAGAGGGCAATTCACCCTATTCCGGATGAGGACCATGGTCTCTGATTTAGAGGTGCTGATTCTCATCCCAGCCGCTTCACACTCTGCGGCGAATCACTCAAGTGAGAGCTGGAGATCGATGGGATTAATGGTATTGAAATTAACGGTGTTACTTTTATTATCAACAGGTAATTACTACCTGTAATTACTCTTTCCATTGTTTCAATGCTTTTACCGTTTCACACCATAAAAATGACAGCATGTTATTATTGTAAGATGATATTAATTTATATTTTGGGAGAACATTAGTTTAACATTTGTTGAGATAATATTCTGCTACTGCCAGACCTACGGCGTGACGGGCGGGCCTAAGAGGGCAAAACCATCCTAGGACTAGCCTCTTCATTTTAAGTCTCAGTCAGCAACCAATTCAGCCACTGTATCTACACAGTAAATAAAGAAACAGCAACATATAGTAATAAGTAGACATTACCTTTTAAATGCAGTAATGAGTAAAGGTAATCTTGTTACGATTTTCAGCAGTAACGAGTAACTAATTACTCGGTTAATTACTAACAACCCCAACACTAAGTGTATCTCTCATCGCTGTTTAGGCCTCAGAGAAATCTGCTATTTTATCTTAAAGTCTGATTATTAGGACCAAACTAATTAGTTACCAAATGGACAGTACTTTTTATGAATGACATGTTCAATCTTTTCTATCTGATGGTCACAGCTGATGTCAGCCGGATCCAACTTTAGGCTCAGTTTTGGCAAAATGTTTAGGAGATTTTATTAAATATGAGAGGAAAATACAGTAACACTTTACAATAAGGGACACAAAATTTGAATATAGGGAACGTCTCCAGAACAAATCAGGACCTAATGGTTAGTTAACTAGTAGTTACTGGTGGACACACAGCCAAGCATTATTGGTGGACTACCGGTTAGTTATCAGAGTGAATCAGCAGCTAATGGATAGTTAAGCAGTACTAACTCATGATCATAAAATAGTTTATTAGATTAAAGATTTTATTTGATATTTTTACACAAACACTAGTTCTGGTTAGACTGGAATTTATTAGCAGAGTTTAGTTACCAGTGATTACCTCATAGTTAACAGAACTGGTTAACTAGTGCAAAGGAGACGGGGATGCTACATCCCAGGATCAGCGTCCATGTTTTTTCTGTTTATAATTTATTCCATTCAGTTTCCATTTCATTCATTAACCAGATCTAATATCCAGTTTATCATGAATAAATGAGCATGTAGATTAGTTAGAAGTTCTGTTAAATGGAACATGAACCTTTTAAAAAATGCTTTTTAGACAAATTAGTGACTCTTATACTTTTTGCCCAGTTACATTTTGCAAGAAGTAATGAGTAACTTTTTTTTTTTAAAGTAACACTTCATACACTAACCTCAATGTTATTTCCTGTTTTAAAGAAAAAATCATTTAAAAAAATTAATTGCTTTTTTGTTTTGTTTTACAAATCCAGAATATTCAGTTGTATAAAATTGTTTTGTGTCAAATCAATTTTTATTTTTATTTACATTTTTACAACATAAAAAATTCTTATTAAACATTTCACTCTTGTTGACAGGCAGTTGTCACAGATGAGAAACTACTGCCTGTAGAGGAACTCTGCAGGTGGTTGACTGCATCTCTCATCCAATCAGCTGCTTTTCCAAAGCTTCGAACGTGCATTGTTCACACTCTGCATCAATGTCATCCACATGCATATTTATTGTACTATTGTGCATTGGTGTAACTGCAAACAGGGAACTAAAGTAATGGCAGCAGATCCAGGCAGCTTACAGCTATAAATCCAGATGTTTGCTCCTGGATTGACAGCTGGGAAAATGACCCTGCTGTGCTCCAATAAGACACTGACAGCTTTGTGAGCCAGTGACTTGCTGAGCGACAAATACTCACAAATTGTGGTTGGTTTTACTTTCGTTTATGCAACGACCCTCCTGTGACACCACAAAGCAGCAAAGCCCCATACCTGTGACTTTATTGATGAGCTATAAACATTTTTTAGCTTAGTTAAACGGTGATAAAACAGCTTATAAAAGTCTCACAGAGAAGCAGGAGGAAACCAAGGTTGAGTTCCATCGTAAGTTTCCTTTCCCCTCATTATTGTGATTGATGGGAATAACCTTGAAAATGATGCACATCAGTAAGAGCCAGGAAACAGCCTGAACTTTTTGTTCTGTGTAAACTTTAATATTTGAAAGCAAATGTAAGTTGGAGAACCTGTTTTGTTTTGTTTTGCTGGCCAACAGGACCGATCAATCACATCAAAGCTGACTTTGGTGCTGAGAAAACTTGACAATTGTTTTGTATTTAATTAAATATGTTACACACTCACCAGCCACTTTACCAGGTCCACCTTCTAGTACTATAATTCTTGGTGTCAGAGGTCCAACAAGCTGTTGGAGACATTCCTCAAAGATTATATCCATGCTGACATGAAGCATCACACAGTTGCTGCACATGATGAGAATCTCCCGTTCCACCACATCCCAAAGCTGCTCTGTTGGACTGAGATCTGGTGACTGTGGAGGCCGTTGGAGGACAGTGAACTCATCATCATGGTGGAGATGATGTGAGCTTTGTGACATGGTGCATCATCCTGCTGGAAGTTTCCATTAGAAGATGCTACACTGTGCTCATATATGGTCTGTGTGGTGAAGTGGTACCATATTGTGAATGGTGGAGTCAACAACCAGAAAGCAAGAGCTAAAAAAGTCAAATTAATTTAGAATCGAGACACCACCTGGGGCATAGGGCCCCAGGAAGTGAGAGCTACAAGGTCACTCCTGTTAAATAAACAAAAGACAAGAGAGGCAGTTAAAACTATTTAGATACAAAAACTTGAAAGTAAAAATTAAGATAACTATTTTAAAAACACTGTGTGAGACTGAGAAGATTTAAAAGGCAGATAATTATACATAAAAAAGATTTGTTGGGACCACCAGTGGAGAGCAGCTACAGGAAAGGAATAACCAGTTGGGCGGCCACCTCTTATCATTTGATCACACAACACACTTCGCTGCAAGTCTAAAAATGTGAAACCCTCAGGTACCTACTACACCAAACCAAACCTAAATGTGTGACCATCTACCTAAGGGTTCTCAGCTGCCTGAAAGTAAAGAAACAAGTTTAAAGGAAAACTAGGAACTCAACATCAACGTGCAATTTAACTTAAGAAAAATAAACAGAAAAAAAACAACAATGAAACAACACAAAAAAAAAAACAGCAGCAGGTGAACTTACAAACAGTCCACTCGTTGTTTTTATGAAAATATTTCCTTCCATCCTGAGAGCCAAAAAAAGCAGGAGTCCAGAGGTTCAGAGTTCACCTCCACCATAAGCAGCTTCAAACAGCAGTCAGAAGCGGATCTGCAGGTGTCTCATACCTGCTAGTTAAGGGGAGGAGTCAACCTGAGGCACACTCAGTGTCACGTGTGTTCATCACCACATCAGCAACAATACTATGTCAATAGGCTGTAGTAGTTTTACCACGTCATGTTTGTGCTAAAGGGCACAAAAGTGGGACAAGAAAGTCTCCTCAAGCCATTTCCCCCACAGAGTTGGCAAATGTGGTTGGGCAGAGGGAAGTCTGGGCTCCTCAGCCTAAGCAGGGAAGCCCAGACTTCCCTCTCCCCAGCCACATTTGCCAACTCTGTGGGGGGGATCCCAGGGCATTCCCAGGCCCAGAACACCTCTTCACAGAGGAGTCCAGGTGGCATCCTGACCAGATACCCGAGCCACCTTAATTGACTCCTCTCAATGTGGAGGAGCAGCGGTTCAACTCTGAGCCCATGCCAGATGACCAAACTCCTCCCCCTATCTCAAAGGGGGAGAGCCCGGCCATCCTGCCGAGGAAAATCATTTCAGCCGCCTGTATACGAGATGTCATACTGTCGGTCACAACCCACACTGCTCCTCCTCAATCCGAGATTCGACTATCCGACGGACCCTCCTCTCCAGGACCCCTGAATAGACCTTACTGGGGAGGCTGAGGAGTGTGATTCCCCTGTAACTGGAACACACCATTCGGTCACCTTTCTTAAAAGGGGGTACCACCACCACAGTCTGCCAGTCCAGAGGCACTGTCCCCGATGTCCACACGATGCTGCAGAGGTGTGTCAGCTAGGACAGCCCCACAGCATCCAGAGCCTTCAGGAACTCTGGGCGGGTATCATCCACCCCCGGGGCCCTGCCACCAAGGAGCTTTTTAACCACCTCAGTGACTTCTGCCCCAGAGATAAGAGAGTCCAACCGTGAGTCCCCCAGCTTCTCTTCCTCATCGGAAGTTGTGTTGGTAGGATTAAGAAGGTCTTTGCAGTATTCCTTCCACCGACCCACAACGTGCTGAGTTGAGGTCAGCAGCTCCCAATCTCCACTGTACACATTATTGATGGAGGACTGCTTCCCTCTCCTGAGTCACTGGACGGTGGACCAGAATTGCCTCAAAGACGTCCAGAAGTCATTCTTAATGGCCTCGTTGAACTCCTCCCAGGCTCGAATTTTTGCTTTGGCGACAGCCAAAGCCGCATCCCACTTAGCCCATCAGTATCTATCAGCTGCCTCCAGAGTTCCACAGGCCAAAGAAGGCTCGATAGGACTCCTCCTTCAGCTTGACGGCATCCCTCACTGCTGGTGTCCACCAACAAGTTCTGGGATTACCGTCACGACAGGCACAAACGACCTTAGGGCCACAGCTCCCGCAGGCCGCCTCAACAGTAGAGGCACGGAACACAGCCCATTCAGACTCAATGTTTCCCGCCTCACTGGGGACATGGTTGAAGCTCTGCTGAAAGTGGGAGTTGAAGCTCACTCTGGAGGGGGACTTTGCCAAACGTTCTCAGCAGACCCTGAGAACACGCTTTGGCCTGCCAGATTTGATCGGTTTCCTCCCCCACCATCTGAGCCAACTCACCACCAGGTGGTGATCAGTCCCCAGAAGGAGCACCCTTCCAACACTCCCTCCAAAAACTCCAGAAAGGGTGGGTACTCTGTACTCTGTTTGGTGCATAAGCACAAACAGTCAGGACAGTCCCAACTGGGACAATAGTACTGAGGGCCTGTACTGAACTACCCTTTGGTCCACCGGGGTAAACCCTAATGTACAGGCACCAAGCTGGGGGCTAATGAGAATGCCCACACCTGCTCGGCGCATCTCATCATGAGCAACTCAAGAGTGGAAGAAGGTCCAGTCCCTCCCAAGGGTACTGCTTCCAGAGCCCAAGCAATGCATCGAGGTGAGTCCAACTATATCTAGCCAGAACCGCTCAACCTCGCGCACAAGCTCAGGCTCCTTCCCTACCAGAGAGGTGACATTCCCTGTCCCTAGAGCCGGTTTCTGCAGCAGAGGATTGGACTGCCAGGGTCCCCGTCTCTTGCTGCCGTCCAGCTTACATTGCATACTTTTATATTTATTTATTTATTTATTTATTTTTTATTATTATCATTACAACACCTTGGGCTTTTTTGGAGTAGGGGGGCTGTAACCAGAAGAAAGCTTTGATCTTTTAGAGCAGAACAGGAAGTGAATTTTGGTCCGTGTCATCTCGTGTTTTCTTTTCCCTGCGTGGACACATTAGTACACACACAGCAGGCCGTGTGCACACAAAGACATTTGTCCTAATTCCCAAAATGAATTCTTCCCAATCCAAAGTGGCAGCATTAAAATGTATCAGGACAGCTTCTTTTCCAGCCTTCAGCTCAAACTACTGGGGGTTTGCCACCACCCCTCCCTTCCTAGTCTGCTGCCATAAGATAGATACTGTCTCTTTGCCTCAAATTAACCTCTTTTGGCTTTGCCTTTGGCTAACTGTGGTGTTTCACAAACAGGACAAGTCCTGGATGAAAGCGACTGCTTTTTTCTGCTCTGAGGGGAAAATGTTTCTTTTCTGCTATTTTCTGACAATATCTCAGCAGGAGTTGTTTCCTCATCAGGACAGAAAGCATGCAGGTGGAGACTTAAGCTGGGAGCTGGTTTTTATCTCCATAATAGGACTGCTGGAATAACCATATATGTGGGTATAATATATGTGATTTTCCAGATAAAAAGTAATAAAACAGAAGTTCTTTATTACAGCGTTGCGAAAGGCTGTGAAATTAATCACGTGCCTTTACAGTGCACTGAGGTGTGCAGCCTGGAGACAAATGAAATGACCTCCTGTGCATTGACTACACATAAGAGTGATCCATAGGAGATAGCAGGCGAAAACTGCTTCACACTAAACGCAACCGTCCCTGAGGATGATGAAAGATGTGTGCAAACTAGCCAGCGCTTATCACCTAATGAATCCATAGTGTGTTAACACACAGCCTGGCTCTTCAATCCTCTTAATAATTCATGGCATGAAGGTCCTGTGAAACAGTTTTAAAGGAATATCAGCTTTTTCCGCTCCTGTGGCTCATCTCGCTCTTATATATTCAGCCCTGTGCTGGCTGGTCAGTGACATCATTTTGCTGCTTGCACCATGCTGTTCATGCCTTGTGTCAGCCATGATGCTTATCTTAGAAAATGTGATCATAAAAAAGATTATGCACCGTGCTTGCACATATTCTGCCATCATGCTTTTCCCTTCTGTCACAGCATTAAGAATCTGCAGAGATCTACACGTTTTACAAATCTTTTCCCACCATTTGGCCTCTTTGTTACATTAATTGCATAGGAAATGAGGACGATTGTCTCATCGCTGCTTTAACGGTAGGTTCATAAAGAGCTGGTTGGTTAAGTCAGGGTTAAGAGGTAAATGGTGGAAGATGTCGCCCCGCAGTTGGCTTTGAGTATTTAAATGAAAAATAAAATACTGCTGAGTGGTAAACCAGTCAAATATTCAATGTTTGGAAATGTTTGTGACTTCTTTCAAACCACTTTGATGCATCTTCTATAATATTCCTTCTACATCTCCTATTCCCCCAAAGCATGCAATGTTTAGAAAATGTGAATAAAAGCAGAATTAAATCATTTTTAAAGCTTTTAAATCTATATTTTATTCCCAGTAGAACATAAACAACATATCAGATGTTTAAAGTGAGACATTTTACCATTGAATGTGCAATAAGAGCTCATTTTAGCAGCAACACATCAGATGTTTTGTACTGGTGAAAGGTTTGGACTGCAGCAGACCAGTTCTCCTGTTCCACCATGCAGCTGTGATGGATGCAGGATGTGGTTCAGCATGATCCTGCTGAATTCAGCAAGGTCTTCCCTGAAAGAGACGTTGTCTGGATGGGAGCAGATGTGGAAGCTGCCCACGCCATCGGCACCAATGCAACCCCATAAATGTCTTCTTCAAGAGTGACCTGGAAGTGTGTGTGGCTAATTTATTTACTCGTATAAATCATGTCATTTTTAGAGCCCTGAATTTTTGTTTTTATTCTGTATTAACAGTGTTAATGGCCTAAATCCCCCCATCAGAGTCTGTTGCTGCGAGTCATGCTGCTTCTATTAGTCACCTACAAGAAGGAGAAGCTATTTGCGATGAAAGTGGCTGTTAGTTCCTCTTCCTGGACGCTCTGTATAATCAGTGTAAGAGCCCGGCTACTCCACAGATAAGTTTGGAGGACAGAAATCTCTCCGGAATGACAATGAGGCAGCGACAAGGAGCCACAGCTGGACGTGACAGAGAGAGATGAATGAGGACAGAGGAGGAGAGATCAAACCCCTTCAGCACACCTGTTCACTGCTTTCACTGATCCTTCTCCAGAAGCTCGACACAAAGCCAGACAGATGAAGCAAGCGGCCTGCAAGCCTGCAGGTAATGAGGGAGGACTGACTCTTGATGTATACTGATAAGGCAGTAGACTTGTTAACTCGTCCCTACGCTGTCTGATCCGAAACAAAACTTGGATTTAACTATGTAGCACCTGTTTCATGTAAAAACAACAGAAGGGAGAGAGCTGAAACCAGTAAAATTAGATTAAAAACACTCAGACAGGATGTTAAACCTCAGAGGACAGTGGTGAGCCATCATCTGTCAGGATGACTATCCTGCATTGACTAGTGGAAGTGAAAGGAGAAAGCCATCTATCACTGCGGTTTTATTCCATACTCAAACAGAAAAAGGATCAAAGTTTCATATAAAGCATGAAGATTGCACTTTAAGGTGAAGGAAGGGGGGTCATGTGGTCTGATGAGTCCAGATTTACCCTGTTCCAGAGTGAGGAGTGCATCGGGGTAAGAAGTGCTGCATCCATCATGCCCAGTGCCTGTGGGGGCAGAGATAATGATCTGCGGTTGCTTCAGTGGGCCGCGCTGAGGCATACAAATGTTTTATGCCCAAAAATCAAGATCAGCTGACTGAGTGATTAGCTGTTTACATTAGTTGCGTTTCCATTACAATTTTTTTGGCAAAAGAAAAGTTATATTTCTAAGTTTTGACAAACAGCAATTGCAATTTGTTGGTGTTTCCATTGAACAGTGTTTAGCGCCTAAGCCGCAGTTCTTGTAAAATCTCGTCACCCAAACAAGATTTTACGAATTAGCACGAATTGCGACTTATGTAAGTTAGCTGCGTAGCGTTATTTTGGAGTTTTCTACTTGCTACGGAAAATTTGCAATGGCTTTTCCAAGCTTTTGTCCCTGATTTTCTTTTCTAAAACTCTAAAATTTGCTGTTGTTTGTTTACCAGAAATGAACTGATCATGACCCCCTCACGTCACATCCGAGGACACGTAAATGCAAAAAAAAAATGTTTCCATTACATTTTTGCGATATGTTTCTATATCGAAACATCTGAAAAACCAACTCATGAGAGTGTAAAAACCTTTTAGCGATACTTGAGACTTATGAGACTTAAATGTAGGTGTTTCCGTTAATGTTTTTTTTATTACGATTTTTAGTTTTGGCGCAATTCTAGGTGTAATGGAAACACACTTGTCTCCTTCTTATAGCCCAATTAGTCTATATTTACAGAAGAGACCACCAGGATTCATTAGAGACAGTGAAGGAGTGTTTAAGGGAGTGTAGCAGGAGGAATATTTAACTCATTCATTCTCCTAACCACTTAGTCCGATGAAGGGTCGCAGGAAAATGGAGCCTATCCTAGCAGTCTGTGGGCAAATGACAGGGAACACCTTGGACAGCTCGCTAGTCCATCACAGGGCCACACAAAGACAAACAACCACTCACTCCAGTTGGCAATGTAGAGTTACCAATTGAACTAACATGCATGCCTTTGGACGGTGGGAGGAAGCCGGAGTACCTGGAGAGAACCCACGCATACACGAGTAGAACATGCAAACTCCACACAGAAAGGCCACTGACCAATGCTAGCCAGGATCAAACCAGCAACCATCTTGCTTGCGAGGCTGCCGTGCTAACCACCAGAACCACTGTGTCGCCCGAATGTGCTTATATGTAGCCAGTAGCGTCACTTTGACTGCATGAGGCATCACACAGCCATTCAAGCTCACCAGCCTTTAGAACAGGGGAGCCCAAAGTCGGTCCACAGGGGCCACTGTCCTGCAGATTCCCATGTATCCCCGTTCCAACACACCTGGCTTCCATTACATAATTGCATTACTGTACATAATAGTTCATAGTGTGTCATGAGAGTGTGTTTTAATTATGGTGAGGAAAAACATAAAATGATCTTTTTTCCATCCATCTGGTGACTAACGTTTATGGTAGGAACTCAGATCAACCCCGATCTTCCTGTCGGCCTCCTGCTCCATCTTTCCCTCATTCCTGAACAAGACCCACAGATGCTCCGCTCTGATCTCATTCCCAAACCTGAGAGGACACTCCACACTTCATGTGAGATTTATGCAGATCTGTAAAGTGTTTAACAAAGACAGAAAACTCTGACTTTAAATAATTGTTTTCTGAAAAGTTGGGAGATTTTTTTCCCTTTTTAACTTCTTTATTGATAAAAACACAAATTACAATTAAATGTATCAATAAAACAAACAGAAAAAGACTCACATTCACATTTAGATTCAAATATTTGTAGCGGTTGTCTAAAGTTGTCTCATACTGGATCGACAAATAAATGAATCTTTGTGTACCCTTCCAAGCAGACAAAAATATACACAAGCAGAAACATCAAAACCTTGTAATGCTTTATTGGACAATCTTAGTTACAACATTAACCCTCTTACAAGAATAGTGGAAATGACCAAACCTATATGTCGCCAGAAGGGAGATTATTTTAAACTGAAAACTCATTTTTACCCCAAAAAAACAAACAGATAAAGAAACAACAGATCAAAAACAGCTACACAACAACATTTATTACAGGTTTAGTGATCACAACCAGCCTCCTCTGCAGCTCCTTACACCCCCCCACTTTGCTAAACCACACAACAGTTCACTCAAAATCACCCACTTTCCTATGAATTCTGTCTGATTGGACTGAACGGTTAACACTGGAGCTAAGGGGCTAATACAAAGAGACAGGTGGCACAAGATGGCAGACAGCCATGTTGACCTACTTCCTGCTCACAAGAGCACTTGTTGCTGGTTTCAGCTCGTTTGAGTGATGAAAAAAACAGTCAGGAAAGAAGGGATGCAGGAAATACAGAGTTGATATCTGATAGCTTAGAAAGCTGATTGACTGCAACAAAAAGGTGCATTTACAGGTGTGTTTATGCACACTCAAAAATAGAGGCACCAGCTTGTACCTAAAAAGGTACAAATGCTTGTCGCTGGGGGTGTACTCTTTTGAGAGACATTTCTGTACCCTTCAGTTCTGGTCTATTTTTGTACCTTATCAAGTTCAACCTCACCTTATCAAGTTGTGTTTTTGATGTTTTTCCCAGCATTAGGCCTGGTCCATGCAACTTAGCAATATTATCTTATCTTTAATCTAGAAATAATCTTCAAAAACTCAACATACTGACGTTGTGGGCTACAGCAAGTGTTGTGCGTCTAAACCGGTCGTACCAATACATTTCTTTTGAGGCGACTTTTTAAAAATTAAAAATAAAAAATAAAATCATCAAATATCAGTTGTAATATGTGGTGAAGTCGTAGGGGGGGGGTATACTGATTGCTGAAGAAAAGCTGGTAAAAGTCCCAGTATGCACCATACGCTGTAAAAAATAGTCCCGGTGGGCAAAAGGATAGAATTTAAAAATGCCGGTACTGCGTACCGCTGCGTACTGGCCCACTTAAAGCACTGCTGCTCATAATAGTTTTTGTCACGACAAACATTTTTCAATGCTGCAGGTACCCTTATGGTTAAAATGGTACAAATTTGTACTTTATGTCACTTTGAACCCTTTTTCGTACTCTGAAGGTGTGCTTCTGGTCTCTTAAAGACCAGTATTGTACTTTTGAGAGAACATTTCTTTAAAATGTACCTATAGGTACAGAAATGTCCCTATCTTGTACCTCTATTTTTGAGAGTGTATAGACATGCAACTGCTTCCTTATCCACAGATAACTCAGGTTTTTTGCACCTTGTTGCTCCTTTTTTCCAGCCTGATATCCATTTCCGCTTTCACATTAACTTCCCTCCGTTGGCCAGTCATTAAAACCGCCTTTCTAATTAGACTATTTTACCCGTGGAATCTTCTTTTCAGTAATGGCCCGAGTGCTGCAGAGCTCAGCGTATGTAGGTCAGCGGTGCAGTGAACCCTGGGGTTCGGCGTGTTGTATGGTCTCGGGGAGCGGGAGCATCTTTTTGATCACACTGCGATCCCTGTCTTCATACCTCTCTGCTGCTCTTTCCATGTCTTACAGCAGCTCGCTCTGATGTGCTCTGCTGCTACGGACCTCACAGGGCAGCTGCCTTCAAAGCCGCCCATACATGCAAGAGAATATGTTAAAGGGAACATGTGTATCACCGGGCCGCTCCTGGACGTCCTTCAGGCTCCCTCTGATGTTCCCACATTATCTAAAAGCTTTAATGAGCTACGTTGTGTGTTTGTAAGCCATTATGACTGTGTACGGTGAAAGCACAAAGCCCCTCAGCGCCCAATGATCCAGGTGTGAAGTGAAGTAAATTGAAAGGTCGCAGGCAATCATCCAGGCTGGGAATTCAACGGTGGGCCAGGATGAAGCCAAAGCCAGCCTTACTAATATAACTCAGCTTGGCAGGGTTGATCTGTGGCCGTATACCTCCCTGCTGCTCTCATGCAGAGAAAAACAGCGGCAGGCTTCGCTCTGGGCGGTTCCAGCTGCCGGCTGCAGGTGTCCATCAACACTTTGTTTGACCCTGTTTTACAGCCGAACAACAGGCAACCTCTTTGTCTCTCTCATAGTGCTTAAGGTCATCAATTCCCATTTCTCCACAGAAAATTAGTCAAGATGTTTTTCCCTCTTGCAGCCAAAGAGGTCCGAACTAAACTTCAGTGCCTGGGATGAGCAGCTGCCTGAACACTGAACAGCTACTTTCTCCTGATGCGTCAAGAAAGCTCACCAGCAATCCTGATAAATCCTGCCACTCTGGATTCCCAAAGAAAGTTTGCCATCCATTTAAAATGACAAGAAACGTGTTCTTTAAATATTTGGAGAAATGTTTCATTCAGCAAAACATCCCTTCCTTCTACATTAAATCTGTCGTGGCTAGCTAACGTCTGCTTCTGGCTAACTCTCTCCAACTCTCAACGAAATGACAGCTACAGTTGTGCTCATATTTATTCATAACCTTTCATTAAAGAAGGGCAAAAACAGCTGCCTGTAAAATAAGCTGAACTTGACTAAAGTAATAATAAATAAAAAATTTTATGATAATTATTACATTATTTTCTAATTCTGGTTCAATAGAAATATTTTTTTTTAAAAAGCAAACAAATAAGATAATTTATTACATATTACATCACTTATAAACTAATATTTAGTTGAAGAATCCTTTAATGTTTCTGCTCCAGTCAGGTGTTTTCTGTTCCTCTCAGTCAGACTTCTGCACCTGTTGACAGGTATTTTGTCCCACTGTTCAACAGAAAAGTGCTCTAATTTGTCCAGGACCAATTTGTTAGTTTGTTTTTTTTCTTTCTTCAACTCAATTAAATGTAAAAACAGTGTCGTATATCACTAAATTATATTTTTGCAAATTTTTAGTTATTGTTCCTTTTTTAAGTCTCCAGTTATTTGAGTGACTGTTGTAAATTCAGACTTTTCTTTAATGAAAGGGGATGAATACATATGAGCACAACTGTATTTGTGATTGCTGATCAATTAACCACAGCGATGAACCTAACATGTCTTTTAATGTATGTTTTAATGCTTGTTGTTTTCAACTTGTTTTAATGCAATTTTATCATGTGTGATGTAAGGCGACCTTGAGTGTCTAGAAAGGTGCCCAACAAATAAAATGTATTATTATTTTTTTTTAATTTTTTTTTTTATTATTATTATTATTATTATTAGCATGTCTTGCGGGTGGGAGGAAGCTGGAGAAAAAACATGGAAACTCCACCGTTTGGCCTCCCCCAGTCGAGGCTCAAACCAGCAACCTTCATGCTGTGAGGCCACAGTGCTAAACACCACAGTTTTAGTTATGATACGTAACTAAAGATACAGCAGCAATTTTTGTGTTTTTTAAAGTTACAATTTTATTTTTAAACAGGAACTTTCTGACTGAAACATTTATATTCAGAATATCTTCATGGATTAGACGTGGAAGCAAAGAACATATCCGAAAGATTTGGGATATCATAAAAGACGGATGGTGGAAATGTTCGAGACTTAAAATCAAATCATCCAACAAGGTGCAGGACAGAGCCATCAAGACGTTCTGGATGCATTTCAAGACAGTGTGCATGTAGACTCAATGAAGCTCAGACCGTCTGGCTGCCGAGTCTCTGCAAACACACACACACTGCACACACACTCAGCACATGAATAAATTCAATGCATGGCCGGTTTAGCTTGCCTAGCTACGGTTGCTAAGTTGAGATTGGACAAACCTTGTTCAGGGGAGGTCAATTCCCAGTTTAATACCTTAAGAGACAGAAAGTAAACAACTTAAGAATTGCCACAAGAGCTTCATCCTTAAGGATCAAGGTGTCCACTGTGGCCGAACAGCGCTGCCATCCCATCACCGTCACTGAGCTTTCACCTCTTTGTCTGCACAGCCTGATTGCTTTCTTGCTCTTGTCTAGACCAGATAATCTTGCCTCTGTTATCACCCGCCACTCCCACCAAGCTGATAGAAAGTCTGGTCGTTTCAGTCTTTACATTTTTCATTTCTCCATCAGGCGGGTCGTATTCTTTGTTACTGTGAGGCACGAAGCTTTGCCGAGGTTTAGGAACGGTCAGAAAAAAAAAGAGGAATCAGAAAGCCAACAGCATTTAATGTAGGTCTCACTAAGTTTGATCAGTTGCAGGGTTTTACCTGTCAGGATGTTAAAAAATAAACTGGTTCTTTGTATATTTTAAAAGAAGTAAAAGCTGTGTACAATCTAAGGGCATCACGATCGAACAGAATACGGTGATTAAAACCGCATGATAAACTCATCATCATCAAGTGTGTGTCAATGCAATGCCAAGGAGGAAAGACATCAGCAACAATCTGTCTGCCAATCAACCGGGGTCCATTATCCCACATAGAGAAAGATAAGTAACAATGCGAGACATCTCTATGGACCGTGTAGGGACCATGGGACCGTATGTAAAGGTCAGATGACTAACTGTGCTTGTTTCAGGGGTCTTACGTACCATCTATGACATGATTCCTGATGTATTTTTTTCTGCAATGATCTTGAATGTAACTCAACACTAACCTACTATGTCATACAGTTATTGTCTTGTTTACACCCTTCTACTTCTGAGCTCTCTAATGCACCCCTTAGTGGGATCCACTGGTGACAAATGGACTTTACAAGCCAGTATGTGAAGTATTACATTAACAACCGTGCAGAGGGTGGAAAACTGTCCTGGAAGTGGATGTCCCAGCAGGTTCAGACCTCCCAAAAAAAAACAAGAGCTGTGTGTCCGACTCTCCAGGCCTCAGTTTGTATGTTAAATGTAAAAGCTCATGACAGTTTTATTAGAAAAAGCCTGAACTATGGGTCGTATGGAAGGGTTGCAGGAGAAAATCCTCTCTCTAAATAACAGCATGGCAGCAGAGCTTTATTTGCTAATCTGCATCTGAACAAACCACCGTACGTCTGGAACAATGTTTTTTAGACAGCCCAGACCACAGTGGCGATGTTTGATCAGAAAACCAAACTCAACTGTCCAGCACGGTGGTGGAGGGATGATGATCTGGGCTTGCTCTGCAGATACAGGATCTGGAAACCCTGCAGTCACTAAGTGGATCATGAAGTCCACTGGATACCATATTCTAGAGTTAAACATGAGAACATCAGCAAAAACTTGGGTCATATAATTTGGCCTAACAAACCAAATCTTTTTGAGCAGTCTCTCAAATTTGGTCGGTAATTATTGTGGATTTTTTATGTGATAACTCTTCATCAGATTCACAAAAACGTTTGCATCTTTCCTCTCAGATTGGTGAATACTAACCTCTCTGTGAGCTGAAAGGATGGACTAGTTTGCCCTAATTTGCAGCTGAATTACCCAAAATTCCCATAAAATGTTAAGACTTCCATGTGCAGAGACGGAACGAGACAAGACACTAACAAGCAGTTATCATCAAATGATAACTTGGTCAAAAATAATCAGACTCTGAGGTTCAAATCATAAGACCAGTCTGGTCCCATGAAGACGTCAGGACAACCATCCTGCTGGTGGATAAAGAAGAAAAGACGTACCAAATAATAAATACATAGATTCCTTTACATAATGAACCTCAGACAGTTTTAGCAGCAAATCATTTCCAGCTGTGTCCAGACACATCCAGATTCGGTGCATCGATGATGCGACTCGTTCATCTGATGAGATAAAACCTCCTGATGAGCATGAAGGTTGGTCACCTGTAGTATTTCCCATAATTATTCATGCGTCTGAGCCTAAACACAAACTTCCTGAGAAGTCTTTGGACCACTGTGAGGACATGTATGAATAACCTAATAACCTGAGTTTATAAGATGTTTCGCTTTTTACAAAAATCAAATCATACAAGTAAGAGATTAGATTAAGTTTACTATAAGTGATTTGGCTGATTTGTTGTGAAAAAGAAAAAAATCCTGTTTTCCAAGAGCTGTGTGTTACGTTGCATTTCAGAGGTTTGGAAGAATTCAGACACCTGTCAGATACCACATTCTGTTCACATTAAAATGTTCACATGCAGTGAGATGAGATGTATGCTGTGGCTGAAGCATGTAAAGTCCTGTAAACGTATCGACTAGAACAGGTAGGGGATGAGAATTCACAGCTCGCCATCATCAGCCATCCTGCAGCTGTCCTCCAGATCCATCCAGCACAGGAAATCATCTATCAGAGAGCTTTACGTATTACTTAAGTGTTGTCAGCCACATCTGTGTGACACACCCCGTGTTTTAATCCTCCTGACTCAATCTGCTCTCCGTTGTCACTGAGGCCCTCTTATCGTGCTGCGAAGGTTCCCAGGACGTTTCTGTAACATGACAGATATCTGACATGCAGCAGAGCCTCATTAACCCAAGAGATTACAGCCATTTCTGGCTCTCAGGATTATGTAGCGAACCAGCATCGGACGGCGCCTTCTTACTCTTGCAGAGTAAGATCTAAGATGGACAGATGTGGGTTTTGAGGTCAGATAAGGGTCTTTGACGAGTCCCAGGTGTGTTTTTCTCTTGTAGGGACTCAAAAATGTCCACTGTTCAGATCTCCTAGCTCGGAATGATAACAGATGTTTTCATTTTTTTCCATTACTGATGTTTGAAACACCATAGTTTCATGGTTAAATAACAGCATTTTCTGCCCTAGACACCCTGCACACACCCGACACCTTTACACACCTTTGAACATACAGTGCACATATATCCTGCAGATTTGTCGACTGCACATCCACAATAAGACTCACCTGTTCCATCATGTCCCAAAGCTGCTCTGTTAAATCTGAGCGAGTGGCGATTACATGTGGAGTCCCTCAGGGGTCGGTACTTGGACCTCTTCTGTCCATCTCACGTGTTCAGTGAGGTGAACTCGTTGTCATGCTGAAGAAAGTGTAACACCTATTAAGAAACATTTCTGTTTTGCTGCACTCAGTAATCTGCTTCTGTATTTACATTCATACCATTTTCAGTTGTGCAGTTAACCATTGTTACCTTTAGGGAGTAGAGAAAGCATTTTGTGGCTATGAACTGCAAGAGATAAAGAAAGAAAAAAGTGTGTGCTGTTAGAAAATGGTAGTTGTCGCATCAAAAAGTTTTTTACACTCTTTGTCGGTGACAATAAAGAAGTTTTTCTACACCCAGAGTCGTCGGTCTGACTGGTGTAACAACAGCAGCTGGAGATGATTTGAACTTTGCGACATGGTGGATCATCCTGCCGGTTAGCAACAGTACTCAGGTAGGCTGTGGTGGTGAAACTAAAACTATGTGAACTATGTGGAACTAAAACTGCAGTGAAACTAAAACTATGTGAATAGAAATTACGCAACGTTTAATGATCTGAAAATGTAGCTTTAGTACAAACAGGTTTTTTCATTCCCAATGAAAGTATCTGAAACGTTGACTTGGATTTGCAAACGATGGCGTGACTTGCAGGTATGACCTCTACCTGCCTCCTTAGCCACTGTGCCACCAGCCTCCACCAGCAGGTTTATCACTCAGGATCTGGAGAACATGTTTTCACATAATGGTGATATATATGATTTATGAAGTTCTCCTTTAATTAAGCCACACATCCTCATCAGATAGAGTTCTCCCTGTCCTCTTACATCTTTACTTTGGATATAAAAACAGAGCTCAGTTGCCTACTGTACCCAGTGAGGGTTGGACTGTCTCCTTCCCTCCATGCTGACACTGAATAACTTGGTCTGAATGTCTTTCATTGTCTCCCTCTAATCACTCTCAGATTTCCAGACGCTGTCTGGACATTGATGAACAAGGACAGAGAGGAAGTGTGTGCGTCTGCTTGCAGTACTGCGCATGTCACCTGGAAATAAACAAGGCAGCTGCAGATGGCACATGGAGAGAAAATGTGCCGGGTTGGAAGTCACCCTGAATTACAAAGCTGGATGAGACGTGACATCTCAGTGCAGTGAATTGGCAACGTAGTAAAGTAGCGCAAAAGTAAATTCCTGTTCTGAGGACAGAGACACAAGGCAGGGCTGAGTAAACAGGAGCTCAGAGGTGGATGTAAGAGAGGGAGTGGGTAGTCTGGACTCCATGGTGATGGGAGGTGATGGATGCTGAAGGAGACACTGCAGTGATGAAGAGCAAGGTCTGGTGGTTTCAGAAAAGTGATCAGATGTATGACACGGTGTGACGAGACAAAGTCTCTGCTTTCAGACCAGCACCTTTTAACAGGACTGAATCTGCTTTGAACAGATGTATTTGAAGACGGAGCGATTTCAACAAGAGTTCAAATAATCTACAGGTTTTCAGAGACTGACAGTGTTTCTTACCTTGGCACAAAGCAACAGCACCAATGAGGAGGGTCTCACTTCAGATAATATGTTCTGTCAGACAGACACACAGTCATGCTTCGCTAGTCAACTGCAATTAAATGCCGCAAAAACTTAATTTTTCCCAAATATTGTGAAAAATAAATGAAAAAATATAAATTTTTTAGTTGCCATTTGTCAACCTGGGCGATATTTTTGGTTTATGGTTGTAAAAAAAATTTTATTTCATTCAGTTCAAATGAAATCTTTTCATTAAAATAATTGTAGATTTGATGATTTACATCATGTTCTACTGTTACTTTATTAGAAACTTTTTGTTTAGCAGTAAAAGTACACAGAATAGCATTAATGTGACTTAAATTCACCACCGTTCAGGCCACTGCTGGTGGTGTAATGGTGGAAGGCATATTTAATTGGTAAACTTTGGGCCCATTAGTACCAACAGCCTCTGAAGTGCACCAAGTCACAGTCTCCACAACTTCTGCACGTTGTTAAATATTTACTTTGGCTTTGCCATCTTCTGTGTGTTTACGGAAGTGTTTCTCAAATGTGGACACACATTTATGTGTCCCCGATGTGATATGGAGGGGTCGTGACCAGTTCATTTCCGGTAAAGATGGGACGGTGTGGAACAAAAGACAGCAAATTTCATTCAATCATTAGTCCAACAAAGGGTTGTGGGAAGCTAGAGCCTATCCCACGAGTCTTTGGGGGAGAGGCGGGGTACAAACATGTTGCCAGTCCATCGCAGACAGCGAATTTCAGAGTGTTAGAAAATAAAACGTGTGAGAAAATCTTCGAAAAGTCGTAGTAAATTCTCTGCAGCAAGTAGAAAACCCCAGAACAATGCTTAAAAAAATATTAAGAGATATTTTTTATTTATATCATAATACAAAAGTTTTTGTTTTTTTTACAATTAGCCTGTGACCCCCTGAAACTTTCCTGCAACCACTGTGGGTGTCCCGGCCCTCAGTTTGGGAACCACTGGATTAACAGTTACATGGGAAGATTGTTAGGTTAATTGGTCACTCTAAATTGCCCCTAGGAGTGAGTGTGAGTGGTTGTTTGTCTCTGTGTGGCCCTGCGATGGACTGGCAAGCTGTCCAGGGTGTACCCTGCCTGTCGCCCAAAGCCGGCTGGGATAGGCTCCAGCTTCCCCGCGACCCTGAATGGAATAAGCGGTTCAGAAAATGAATGAATGAATGAATGAATGGGAAGATTGTTGAAAAAAGTCGGGGAAACACTTGTTTAAGAGTTGTAGCCTGTAGTTTTACTAGCTGAACCAAACCGGGAGAGAAAATAATAATAACTAGAAACAGCTATTATTGAAATTATAGCAACTGTGAATGCCCATTTATTGAACTATGCTGAAAGAAAGCACAACTGATGGGGGTTTTTTTCTAATTGCCCCACACCAGGATTGAACCCATGAACTTCTGAATTGATGCACACTGAATTACTCACTAGACTACTAGTTCTCTTAGTTATGCCTCGGAAAAAGCCTTGAAATTTTTTCTAATTAGGATGGGAATGTTTTTTTTGTTTTACTTCCAGCAGGGTGTAAGTGGGATTGCAAAAACATGTGCAAGGTTGAACTAAACTCCAGTGAAGATGAAGTGTTGAAATGTTGCAGGGAGCATTGTTGGAACAAATCCTTCATATTTAACTGTGACATTTGCAAATAAATTCCTTTGTTCCTTGAAGTCCACAGCTGAGACCAATAGTTCATAGTTGAGCAGCCTGCAGAACTGCATGCCATCACACAAGCAACAGCCAAAAAATGACAACAGAGCTCTATGTTAAATACTGCATTTGAACCCGTGCCTTGTATGAGTACCTGTGTCCCGGTGCACAAAATGGACCAATTGCTGAGCTGACTTACGTTTTGTCCAATCACTGGAGAGGATTTTTACATTTAGCAAAAAATGTGAATAACTTGAAAAGTTTACATGTTAGAAAGACCAAAAGTTATAGCAAATATCTCCCGAATGAGCTGGACAGTTTGATATTTAAATGGTTAAAATGAGGCAAAAGGTGTAGGAGGAGTAGCGTGCCAAACATTTTTCAGGAAAGACAATGGGGACGGGATCTTGATGAACCGGACTCTGCAAACTGGTACAGAGCTCTGAAACCCTGTTGAAGCAGTTTTCAGCTCATTATGCAAAAACTGACCAATCGCAGAGCGGAATTTTTGCAACGTCTAATGCACAGTGGGTTTGAAAGACTTTCATCCAATCACAAGGCTGAATTTATTTTTACAAAATGCTAAATATCTAAAAAACTACAAAGATTTGAAATGACAAAAGTCATAGCACACATCTCCCGAAGGAGCTGCAGGGTTTGAGATGTGAATGATTGAAGTTACCTGAACAGCGCAGGAGTAGTAGCGCAGCAAAGTTTGGCAGAATAATAATAAAAATGGCCGAACAGGATCTCAATAATGTGAATGCCCCATGGGACATTTTATTTGGGGGCGCCTTTCTGGATACTCAAGGCCATCTTACAGCAGTAGCTCAATGACACACAAATAAAAGATACATAAAAAAATGATAATCAGAGACAGTGGGAAATGTTACAGAGATTATGCCAGTTTTAACAGATATGTTTTAAGTTTTGATTTGAACAATTGTACAGAGTCAGAGTTACAAAGATCGGGGGGGGGGGGGGGGGGGGGGGGGAGTGAGTTCCAGAGATGTGGGGCAGAGCAGCTGAATGCTCGGCTCCCCATGTTAGCCAGACAGGATCAGGGGGACGATGAGAAATTGAAGGTATGAATGTAAGAAATTACACTGAACCACTCAAAGTAGTATCTCTTTGTTCGAAGTTACTCTTAACTCATTATTTTACCACCATATAGTGTCACAACCAGGAAAGAATCAATGTTTCTATCGTTAAATCAAACATTTTCTTGTAGTTCAGCGTTTCTGTAACATACTGAGGTATAATCTGCTTTTACGGCCATCTTAGTGACAGTAAACAACTGAAAACAATTCCCTTCAACATCTTTGCTGAACTGCTGCCACTTGAAGTTGCAGCGTGAAAGCAGAGGCCTCAATACTTCAGAGTCTTTGTGGTTCATTGTGCTGACAGCTGAGTTCTGCTGCTGGAGAAGAGTCAACTGACACCCGGCTGCTGTTGCTGCGCTGAGAGGCGGCGACACAACTGTCACTTCAACAATAACACCTACAATATGAAAACACTCAAATCTTGAAGTTGAAAAAGCACAGAGGGATGCAAAAAGTTTAAAACTGATGATCTGGGCAAGAAAGAAAGTTGGAAAATTTAAACTTTTACTTGTTTTCTGAAAGGCTGTTCATACTTTTCTGGATGGTTCATCTTCCAGTAATGTTGAAACTGACTCAGATTGAGCCGGACTGACCTTTCTCTGCAGACTTTCCTCGACTGTCTTCATCTCGGTTCAGATTCTCAGCTTCCTCTCACTATGTTTAATGATCTGAACTCATCACATCGGTTTTACTGGCACCGTAATGTACCCATTTAGAATACTCATTATTACCTCCTTGGATGAAATGTACATTTGTACATTTAAAAGTCTGCGTTTTAGCACTCATCAGGGTTTTACTGAGCGTAAGAAGGCAAAAGGTCAGAAGCAGGGAAAAACAAATAAGCAAATCATCCTCTGTGTTACAACCATACACTGTATGTGAAAGATGGACAGAGCTTCCCTGATGTCACCCAAAGGTTTCTGAAGAGCCGAAATGAAGCTCATTGGGTGATTCCTACAGTCGCGTTTTGGCAGCGTCACGCATGTTGTCTCCTCTGGAAAATAAAAAAATGGGCAAAGATGTAGAGCTGAGAGTCTGACCTGCCTGTAGCTAAGCGCTAACCGAGCTAACAGGAGCTAACATAGATAAGCGGTTTAAGCTAAGTCATTAACCAGCTAACAACCACGATTGTTCTACATTCCTCCTTCTTCAAGCAGGATATCTGGTCTGAGCCCCACTCAGGTGTTACGATGTGTGGTTTGTACTTTTAGTTTTGGTTTCTTGTTTTTTATCTTTAGTTCTGGTCTTTCTGTTTAGTTCCTGTGTTTCTTGTATAGCCTTTGTTCTTGTTCATTAGATTCACCTGGTCTTGTTTAGTTCACTCACTTTACCTGTGTCTCATTTTGTTCCTGTGTATTTATACCCCTTGGTTTCTGTTCCCAGTGCTCGTCCATTGCTCGTGTTTGTGTTTTTGTTTGCTTCTTGTGTTCGTGTGTCAAGTT
The DNA here is from genome assembly GCF_933228915.1 of Telmatherina bonti. NCBI lineage: Eukaryota > Metazoa > Chordata > Actinopteri > Atheriniformes > Telmatherinidae > Telmatherina > Telmatherina bonti. The sequence goes on along the minus strand of NC_136630.1, from coordinate 26,303,383 downwards.
TATGGCATAAACGACTAGATTCCGCATTCCTGCCTCCAGTCCTGCATTTGAGTCCACACTTCCACCACCTACTCATGACATCAGGAGCTTTGAGCAGAAATAATTAACCAAAGAAAACAAAGAAATGTTGGGTTGTTCAAAGACCACAATCAAAAACTTAGTGTACCAAATCAAAAATGTGACAGTCTAGAAATATCCTTGGGATGTCCTTCGTTCGCATTGAGCTGAACAGTTTTACTGTCGTGAATGAATGTGGGGACTTTCTAACTATGACTCACAACTCAGTCAAGTCTGAAAATAGGCACACTCAAAGTACGTTCAGATCTTGTGAGACTTCCTCTTTTCCTTTTATCCTCGATGCCATAAACAAATACTGATTGTTCCATATTGAAATCTCAGAAAAATGTTCCTTATAACTCCAAAACCAACTGGTGAGTCATCACACACTCCCGTTTCTCTGTAAAACCAACCAGTGATAGTTTTCTGAAAGGTCCTGAATATCCAGCTGGAAGTACCAAAAGCCCATTTGAACTTAAAGATGCTCGTCTGTCAAAATTAAAAGATTTAAGAACTTTTATTATCAATTCACTTCATGTCCGAACATACAGAGGGACAGAAATACTGATGAGACGTTCATGTAAAAAGCAAGGAAAAGATGCACATAAAGTGAGATGATATTGATAAAAAATATTTTACAGAGAAGGTCTGAAGAAGAGAAAATATCCATCAAGCAGCAGTTTGTCTGGACCAGAATGTCTGGTTGATGTCAGAGGAGAATGGACAGACTGGTTGGAGATGATAGAAAGACAACAGGAAGTCCAGTAAGAACTGGTTCCAACCAAGATATGAAGAACATCATCTCTGAACACGTCCAGCCTGGAAGCAGATGGTCTCCTGCAGCAGAAGACCACAGCGGGTTCCCTCCTGTCAGTAAGAACAGGAAACTGAGGCTACAATTCACACAGACTCACCAGAACTGGACAATAGAAGATGGAGAAACGTTGCTGGTCTGATGAGTCTCCAGTTCAGCTCCACATTCACATGGTAGGATCAGAATCTGCTGGAAACATCATGACAACATGGACCCATCCTGCCGTCAGGATCAAGGCTTCAGGCTGCTGCTGGTGTGATGGTGGGGGGAGGTTTTCTTGTCCCACTTTGGTCCCCTTAGTACCAGTATGACATGGTTTAACCAGCACAGCCTACCTGAGTCCTGCTGCTGACCATGTCCATCCCTTTCTGAGCACAGTGGAGCATCTTCTGATGGAAACTTCCATGTCACAAAGCTCACATCATCTCCAGCTGCTTTCTTCATCATGATGATGAGTTCACTGTCCTCCAACGGCCTCCACAGTCACCAGATCTCAGTCCAACAGAGCAGCTTTGGGATGTGGTGGAACGGGAGATTCTCATCATGATGTGCAGCAACTGTGTGATGCTTCATGTCAACATGGAGGAAATCTCTGAGGAACGTTTCCAACAGCTTGTTGGATCTCTGACACCAAGACTGAGGGCAGTTTCGAGGAAATATCGGTCCAACTTGATACTGGCAAGGTGAAAGACATTGGGCCTCAAAACTACAGCTGCATGGATCCACATTGGTTCTGCATCTTCAACAATGTTCTTTATTTTTTATTTAATGTCCTTTGAGACTGATTAGATCTTGTTTAATTTCTACCTAAGTTAATCGCACAACGTGCTGCTTTCAGGAGCAGTTTTAATTGAATTAGCCAAACAGCAACCAGTTAAATGAAACACAACCCCCAGCCCACACTGGGTCTGACTGAACTGTAGCTAAAAGCCCTCAGACCTTCGGTAAGTGCAGAACGATCATATCTGCTGCAGGAAGGAGCCTGAATGGACTCATGAGGAATAAAGCTGTGAAGAGTGGAGTGTGTATAAAGAGAACGATAAGGTGTGACACGACATACACTGTACTTCTGTTGTCTGTTTATTACCAAACAAACAGCAACGTGATGATGAAATAATACAGTCATGTGAAATGATGAAGAGCTGAAATATTATCTTATCCATATAATGATAAAATCTTTCTCAGCTTTTCATCTATTCGAGGCTTTCTGACCTGAGCTGTTTCCAAGCTGCTGAAGTCTGATGCTGTGTGTAAAGATTTTCTAATGCCTGCATTTTATATGAAGAAACAGCAGTGGTCTCTTAGAATCATAGTAGTGATATTTTCCTTTATTTTTATAATGAAAATGTGATTAATATTGTTATCATGGATCATTGTGGATTTGTTCAAGAAAAAACTCAATGAATGACAGACACTCGGATCAGTTAGGGGGTACAAGGAGCTTCAAGGAGCTCATACCAGCCAGCAGACCGAGTGACCCCAGACAGTGGGCTTAGAAAGACACCCTTATATACTTTCCTTCCATCTTATAGGACCCCCAGAGTGAGGTTCATGACAACAATCCCCTGCAGGAGGGCTACAATGTTCTGTTGTAGTTGTTCTCATTCCAGAGACGCTTTGAAGAAGGAGATTACTTCTACAACCAGTATTCTGCTTAAGTCATTCTAACTATTTGTCTTACACAGAGGCTCACAATATCATAACTGCAAGATTTTTCCACCAGGGTTTAAGATGTAGAGTCTCTGAATAAACATTTAGTGGTTGGATTGTAGACCTCCTGGACGGGGTATAAACATCTGGAAAAATGCTGTTGACCACCTAAAGCACAGGTGTGCTTTAGACTTTAGACTCTAGTCCTCGAGGGCCGGTTTCCTGCAGGTTTTTGTTGTCTCCATGCCACAATACACCTGACTCAAATTATTACATATGTTGACAAGAAGCTGCTGGAGAGTTGTCAGAGCTTAAACGAGTCATAACCTGGTCTTTTCATGTCTACGGTGTCCTCTCAGTGTTTTTAAATAATTGTTTAAAAACTTGCCCTGCGATGGACTGGCGAGCTGTCCAGGGTGTACCCTGCCTGTCGCCCAAAGCCAGCTGGGATAGGCTCCAGCTTCCCCGCGACCCTGAATTGGATTAAGCGATTTAGAAAATGAATGAATGAATGTTTAAAAACTTATTAAACCAAAAAATGTTTAAAAAGTGCTTGTTCATTAAAAAAAACTTTTCTCGTGAGATTTCATGCGAGATTTCATGCAAGCTAACAGCTAGTGATAGCAAGCTAATGTGACAGCAGCAGCTTTCTGAATTCAACCATTTATGTTTGAACCGGACTCTGAGCCTGAGAGAGAAGATACCGAGATGGTGGAAGGAACACATTTACAGCAAACTGTCTCTGAATGGCAGAGTCATTATTTTAATGCCTGCTCACCTTGCCTCTAAAGTCATATAGCATGTTGAAAACGAGGCATGTTGTTTATGTTAACACATCTCAATTTATTCTGTGTTGGACCATTCTTTAAACTATGAATGTGCTTTTTAAAAAATCCAAAGTTAGAGATGTAAAAAAAAGTAATGTTGACACCTGCATCATATTTCCCTACCAAACTTACACTACATGCCACACCGAACTTACCGGTAGCCAGATAAGCGCACACACATTTTAACAACACAAAACTGCACAAAGCAGCACGTTTACTTTAGGTTTTATTTACCGTCAGTTTTTGTCTTAATTAATTAGCCTATTTAGATGTGTTGCTTTAGCCAGGAGTCTAAAAATGTCTTGATTTCCACATGACAGACCTGTACAGATATATAACATGAAGTTATAAATGAAGCGTCACAGTTTGGCTGCAAGATTCTTATGGGGCTTCCTGCTGACCTATGTAGACCAGTGTTTTATACACGCAGCATCACTTGCCATCTTTTCTGTTCTAATTATCATCTCTGTTTTGCTGCACATGTGGAAACTTTGCTAAAAGAAAGAGAACAGGGGCACAGCAAGATATTACTTATTACTGTGCTTAGAAAATAAAAGGACTTGTTTTATTTCTCAGGTGCTACGACAGAAGGATGAAGCTCCAAACTCCCCCATATCTGATCCAATATCCCGGCGTGGAACCTGTCTGTTTAAATGCTTTTTCATTACAAAATGCAAGAAACATTCATAAGCAGGGTTGTGTACATTTACCTGTTGGATGAAATGAGAGGGAAGTTTCTCTTCTGTACCCAAAAAATCAGAAATAAAACTAATCAAATGGCAATTGTAAAAGGTGAATATATATGTTCCTGCCATTTCATATTGCATACAACAAAGTTGCAGCAGCCACTTAGGACAAAAGTACTTGAATTAAAGTTAATACACAACTTTACCATAAACACATTTCTGCATCTGACTTTTGAATATAAAATGTAACACTGAAGTTAAAAAAAAAAAGCTCATTAAAACAGAATGTCCAACACACACACACACACACACACACACACACACACACACACACACACACACACAAACTTCATGTAGATAAAAATACATAAAAATAAAAGTAATAAATATCTGGCTTGATGTGAATGTGATGAAACATATATTTCAAATCCATACAGGCCAGAAGTCAGACCCCAATATCCACAGAGACTGTTGCCACAGCAACCCCCCAGATAAAAGCAGGTGGGAGCCCACTCCTCAGCAGTAACATGCAGGACCCTTCACCACCGGACTTTTCAGGAGCAACCACAAAGTAAATAGTGACAACACACACTATGGCCTCTGGAACACAGACAGTTCACCAGCTTCAGCCTCCAGGAGGCTCATTTCTGCCCAGTGTTACCATTAAAATGGATCTATAAATATTACGTCCTGCACAGCTTTTGTTTTACACAGATTATGGGAAAATTAATTGATTAAATCTTATGCTATTGGAAATAAAAAGGCAGTCAGATGTCATCTTTTTTCATATGTACAGTATATGCAAATACATGTCCTTCCTGATGAAATGATGCCAGCATCAGAATACATGATTAGATGAAATGATAACTGCCATGTCCTGGTCGGAAGAAAACACCGGCATCATGAATACTGTACTTACTGTGTGGTAGCAGGCATGAAAAATAAGAAATAGAGAAGTGTTTTACAAACATTTATTTGGCAGAGCATAAGATAGAAATAAGAAAATAAAACACGGGGCTCATTTGTACACTGCAGGAGGTTAAACCTTTCGACTTGTCCTGTTAGCATTAGCATTAGTGTTAGCATTATCTGAATCAGGTTAAGTCACATCTCAGTCACGGGCCACGGCCAATAATAACTTTATATTAGTTGCAAAACTTCCTTCCAGGGCCATCCATCCATCCATCCATCCAACTATCCATCCATCCATTCATCCATCCATCCATCCACCCATCCATCTATCATCTAGCCATCCGTCCATCCATCCGACCATCCACCCATCCATCCATCAATCCGTCCATCCATCCATCCATCCAACTATCCATCCATCCATCCATCCATCTATTCATCCATCCATCCACCCATCCATCTAACATCTAGCCATCCATCCATCCATCCATCTATCCATCCATCCATCATCTAGCCATCCATCCATCCATCCATCCATCCATCCATCTATCCATCCATCCATCATCTAGCCATCCATCCATCCATCCATCCATCAGTCCATCCATCAATCCGTCCATCCATCCATCCATCCAGCCAGCCACCCAGCCAGCCATCCATCCAGCCAATCCCAGCAGTTTTTGGGCAACAGGTTGGTCTAGAGGAAATAAAAACCTTATTATCCTTACTGACAATTAATTGGGTTGTCTTGTGAAAAAGGAACCACCAGATCTTTGTTCCTCTGACAGGATATAATCAGATTTAAACTATATGAATGGTCCACTAACTCTTGGGATCCACTGTCCAAAGCGAAGCATTGTCATTTATATCCTCATCCTCTGCCGCTGCATTCAGCTCCATTCTCTATGAAGTTGTGTAATATATATTGGTGAAATCAGGGTCTCAGAGGTGTAATCCCAGTCTGTTTCATTGGCTTTGGCCTCGCTCCCTTGCCAGGATTTCATTCTCACGGTCCTATGACTGTCCTTGCTTTTCTGTTACATTTCTATCTGCTGTGTAATTGCAGAGTGTGCCTCGCCACCTGAGACTCCCTTTAACCTCCCCCAAAAACAAGAAAATGAGTGAAGGAAGGATGAGGAAGGATGAGGAGGATGAGATTCTTTGTCCACAAAATCAGCTCATAGGAAAGTAGGTCACTGAGCTAGTTGGTACTTTTGAGATAATGGCTGGAAACCCACAAAGCAGAGTGAAAATTTCCTCCAATTAACATGTGTATTATAACATTTAACTGAACAGCCCTGTCCACTGAAACAACATGGATGTACAGTAACACAGTTTCCTAAAACTTGGAATGCAGTATTATTTATTCATCCATTCCCTCATTTTGCCTTCATGATGCTCCAGATGTTTTGTACTGGTGAAAGGTCTGGACTGCCACTCTGAAATGCTCCTTTTATACCAGTCATGTTACTGGTATGTTGAGCTAACCTAACTAGCTGTCAAATGCTCCTCCAGTTGTTTTTTATTTGTAACAAATACCCTTCCAGCTTTTTTGTTGCTCCTGTTCCAACTTTTTACAGCAGCGTTGCTAGGCTGGGACAGGGCGACATGACCTATAATCAATATCACAATTAATGGATCAGGTTACGTTGATTACAATTAATTAGCATTTATTTCAGTTTTATCTAATTTCTAGCTCCCATAGCTAACAGAATGTTTTGTTGCAAATATATTCATAATAAAAGAGCAGATGCTCATAAGTGACAGGAAACACTTTTTTTTTTTTTTTTATGTTTTTCGATATTTAAGAGAAATTTAAATTGTCTAACATTTTAAATAATTCACATAAGCAAGGTTATTGTATTGATTATTGGTTGTGAATGTTGGTTTTAGTTCATTATTGATGAATTGCTCAGCCCTGTGTTGCTGCCGCCAGATTCAGAATCAGCTCATATTTTCCATTAAACAATAAAATGTCTCAGTTTAAACATCAAATGTGTTAGTTGTTCTACTAGAAATAAAATATGGGTTATGAGATGTGCTAATCATGATATTCTAGTTATATTTTAACTTTACTCATCTTCATAGAGTTGGAATGAGCAGTCAGCTTTTCTTGAGCAACTGGGCATCCTCAGAAATAAACTCAGTCATTCCTGGTCCAACGTGGCTGAACAGGCAGGCTGAGCATCTATATGTTCACATGCATTTCCCACACGTTGCATGACTGCTGGATGTTTTCCACCCTGAATAATTATTCTAATGTGAGTTTTTTTCGACACATTTTTCTGTTTATTTTTAATTTTTTACTTGTGGCTACTAGAGGAGGAATAGAAGTAAGATTTCTAACTCATCAGATAAGTGCTGACCCCCCCCCCCCCCCCTCCTCCTTGCCTGCAGGAACAGTGTATACAGCGCGTATAGAACTGATTAATGACATTTGTTGAAATGGAGCTCCTTGTGCTGGAGCTGGGAAAAATGGAGTAATGACTCCCACAAACCTTCTCAGAGGAAGCCGGGAGCGAGCGTCTCCATTAGCCGAGGACATAACGAGTCGCTGATGCACTTTGGACATTATTGTCAGCAGTAAATCACGTCTGACTGAGGATGCTTTCTACCTCATTTAGAGTTGTTTATTAAGAGGTGCAGCTCTGACATTCAGAGATGACACAGCCAGAGATACACCTTGTTATAACACGTATGCTCCTGTTGACATTATAAAGCGCTAACACACACACACACACACACATGCTGTCTCTCACACCCACAGACATTCAGAAATAACCCTCCAGAGGAAATGCACCTTTTCAACCTTGAAAATGATTGTTCATTTCACCAAATGAGACGCATTAGAGCTGAGAGTCATTACAGATGATCAGCAACAGGAAAAAATAAACGAAACCGGTGAAATAATGAGGGTCTGGGGGTAACCAATGAGAAGAGGGTAACCCCGGAGGTTGTGCTCCACCAAACAACCCAGCAGGAGGGGTGGAGGGTGGATGGATGTGATGAGCTGAATCCTTCTCAGTGAGCTGGACGGAGCGGTCAAAAAGCTACTGAGTGTGTGTGTGTGTGTGTGTGTGTGTGTGTGTGTGTGTGTGTGTGTGTGTGTGTGTGCTGAGTACAAAAACAGAATAATTGAGGAAGAAAATTGAGGGAGCAGGTGTCATTAGATACAAACTTTGCACAAACAACATTGTTTCAGTTTAACAGCAGACATTCATTCCCTCTGAAAGCATGTGGACGTGTCTGAATGTGCAACATCAACGTGTGACCTGAATTTCTGTCGACAATTTTCATTCTTACTTTAGAAATAAAGGTTTAGTGGATTACTCAAAGTCACAATCTGGTGTTTCTGGTGCAGATAAAAGCACAATTTATCCTCATGTGACTTATCTCTCATCTATAAACTAATATCTCTGGTTCCCCAGATGATCTAGTGCTGATGTCCACTTATACACTCATCGTCCACTTTATCATGTCCACCTTCTACTCAAAGCTTGGACCATCTTATTCCTTCATATTTAATTCTTAGAGTGATGGACTGAACAAGCTGTTGGAAACGTTCCTCAGAGAGTTCCTCCATGTTGACATGAAGCATCACACAGTTGCTGCACATCATGATGAGAATCTCCCGTTCCACCACATCCCAAAGCTACTCTGTTGGACTGAGATCTGGTGACTGTGGAGGCCGTTGGAGGACAGTGAACTCATCATCATGATGAAGAAAGCAGCTGGAGATGATGTGAGCTTTGTGACATGGTGCATCATCCTGCTGGAAGTTTCCATCAGAAGATGCTCCACTGTGCTCAGAAAGGGATGGACATGGTCAGCAGCAGGACTCAGGTAGGCTGTGCTGGTTAAACCATGTCATACTGGTACTAAGGGGACCAAAGTGGGACAAGAAAACCTCCCCCCACCATCACACCAGCAGCAGCCTGAAGCCTTGATCCTGACGGCAGGATGGATCCATGTTGTCATGATGTTTCCAGCAGATTCTGATCCTACCATGTGAATGTGGAGCTGAACTGGAGACTCATCAGACCAGCAACGTTTCTCCATCTTCTATTGTCCAGTTCTGGTGAGTCTGTGTGAATTGTAGCCTCAGTTTCCTGTTCTTACTGACAGGAGGGAACCCGCTGTGGTCTTCTGCTGCTGGAGACCATCTGCTTCCAGGCTGGACGTGTTGTGTGTTCAGAGATGATGTTCTTCATATCTTGGTTGGAACCAGTTCTTACTGGACCTCTGTTGTCTTTCTATCATCTCCAACCAGTCTCTCCATTCTCCTCTGACCATTGTGTGTAAAAATCCCAGTAGATCAGTAGTTTCCGAATACTCAGCTAAAGGGGACAAAAAAAAAAAAGTTCTAAGTCACTTGAATCTTTTTTCTTTCTTATTCTGATCCTAATTCAATCCGTTTAAAACTCACTCTTCTGCATGATTATTATTGGCTGATTAGATAAATGGATCCACATTTAAAACAAAAACCTAAAGGCTCAATAATGAGTAAGTATCCATATTATATTGATGGGTTAAAACATTAAAGACCGCTTGTACTAAAGTGTAAATTCTGACTGTGTTGTAAAAGAAGCAGATTTAGTTACACAGTGAAGACATTAACAAGAAAAGCACTATTGTTATGGAGGAGATTTCTTCTCAACCACATGTTTCTTCAATTATCTAAACAGCCTCATTTCAATAAATCTGCAGCTGTAAAATACCTTTAGGTTTATTGAGTTGACTGGAATTCACTTTCCTGACTCATTTATCTGCAAGCTAAGGTGCAATTTGCTGAAAATATTTCCACCACTAATATAAATAAGCCTCTTCTGTTGTTTTGTGTTTGATTAAAAAGCCTGACAGGCCTCTGCAGGCAGTGAAATATGCTTCAGAGCTCGTATGCAGCAGAGGCAGGTGAGTTTATTCCAGTCGCTGCCTCTGCTTGGTGGATGCATGTCGGTATCTCACATTAATATTATATGTTGCACACACGCACACACACACACACACACACACACACACACATATGTGATTAAGAAACACACAATGATCGAACACAGGAAGGCAGATGTCAGGATACTTTTCTTTTTTAATTTATATTTTTTTAAAAATACACTCAACACCATAGACTGTATATAAAAAGATGGGCGGAGCCTCCGTGACATCACCCATAGGTTTCTGAAGAGCTGAATTGGAGCTCGGTGGGCGGTTCCTACCATCGCCATCTTGGTGGGGGCATGAGTGTCATCTCACGACATAGAGGTAGACCTGAGAGGGAGGCTGTGAGTGGATGGCTGACGTCAAGCGAACTCCAAGCTGCCTGTAGCTAAGAGCTAACCGAGCTAACTCAGAGATATCAGGAGCTAACCAGCTAACGGACGTAAGCAGGTTAAAGCTAAGTCACGTTAACCGGCTAAAAACTGCGTTGTTCTACGTTCTTCTGACTTTAAGCGGAAGATGGGTTACCTGTCAATCAAAAGGACATGCCCCTAAATATGGTGCATTACCACTACCAACCAGTGTCAACTCAGCACTGCCCCCTAGTGGATGAGCTGACTCAACAGCTTACTTAAAACCTAAAACGATTAGGTTATTGAAATGTGTCCATTTTTTATTTTTAATTTAAAACAGAATCATTTTGATGATTAAGTTAAGCAGAAGATCTCAAGATAAACTAAATAAGCAGAGATCTGAAAGAAGATGGAGACACGAGATGTCAGTGGTGCAAATTCCAAGGAAAACCTGTAATTCATCATATTTGGTCACTGTTGGAGACTCCTGTATTTACCTGCTCAGTAATCGGACCTCACTTCCTCTTGACATGTGTAATTTCTAATATATATACATATAAAATTGACAAAATTCAGATTTTCATGCTGCTGATATCTGGTTTTGACCTCACCCCATAGCAACATGCTGAGCTGACTATGCAAACCAGGGATGATGGCGCAGGTCCACGTTTTATCTCCTTGCCTCTGTTGCTTGTCCTCATAAATGCAATCAGCTCATCAGTCACCTGGAGTTATTTTATATATCTCTGCCCCCACAAGGTCATCACATGTTACGAGATAGTGGCGCTTGGCTCGTCCTTTAAGGTTTTCCTTCTCCTGGTTTTGAGATGGCCCCCTCAGAGTGTGTCCTCTCTTCCTATCCCACAGCAATAATATAGATCAACCTGAAGGTGACAGAGAGCCTCGTATCAGGGTGAGAAGGCCTGAGGATGTAGGATCACACTGTGTGTGTGTGCGTGTGTGTCACATTCGCGACCTCTGGAAACAGCCGCTCTGTATTGATTGTCTCTTGTGTCCCATGGGAGACACACACACACGCACAAACACACAGTGAGGTTATGTTGAACGTGATGGGAAGCAGAGGCAATGCATTCATCACTGATATTAATTATTATGATAGTTCAGCTGTGGGAAGAAAATATGAAGGAGGCTGGAACTGAGGGGACCTTATTGTAATCGCTCCTGGGAAGACAGCAGCATGAAAATGATGGACTAATACACTGCGGTTGTGTGTGTGGTATAGGTTAGAAGAAGGAGATGTGCAGGGGAGTATTATGAGTTTTTATCTCAGATAAATATTAGTGTTTCTACCACACACACAAATTTGCTCAGCTGGACAAAATTACTAACAAATCTGCAGTCAAACAAGCTCATATATACAAAATATTTATTTATAAATAGAAGTATAGCAGCAGAATGACCCTAATGCTGCTGTGTTATGTATATGTATGTGTATGTATGTGTATATATATATAGATAGATAGATAGATAGATAGATAGATAGATAGATAGATAGATAGATAGATAGATAGATAGATAGATAGATAGATAGATAGATAGATAGATATACACACACATATAACTGGATTATGATAAAAATGTAAACATTTCAAATAACAATAAAAAGAATAAAATTTAAAAAAGTAAATAAAAAAAAAACTAAATAAATAATTTAACAAAAGATGTCAGGATACTTAACAAGGGAATAGGCAAGAACTGTTGGTCAACACCATAGACTGTATATGAAAGATGGGCGGAGCCTCCATGACGTCTTCCGTAGGTTTCTGAAGAGCTGAATTGAAGCCCGGTGGGCGGTTCCTACCATCGCCATCTTGGAAGGGGCATGAGTGTCGTCTTGCCTAGAAGATACAAATATAGGCAAAGAGGTGGAGCTGAGAGGGGGGCTGTGAGCGTCATGGTGGATGATTGACATTGAGCAAACTCCGAGCTGCCTGTAGCTAAGAGCTAACCGCGCTAACCCGGAGACAACAGGAGCTAACCAGCTAATGGAGGTAAGCAGGCTTAAGTTAAGTCACGTTGTTAACCGGCTAAAAACTGCGGTTGTTCTGTGTTCTTCTGACTTGAAGCGTGAGGCCTGGTACCTGTCAATCAAAAAGACACGCCCCTAAATATGCCGAGCTTCGAGATTAAATTACTTTAAAATGGGCGAGTTAGAAAAAAATTCACTCCTCCCACAGTTGGAAGTTGGTCTTTTTAACATGGGAGTCTATGGGAATTTGCTCTGTTTTGCAGCCCCTAGTGGATGAAAGGGGAACTGCAGTTTTCTGCACTTCCACATAGGCTTCACTTTTAACCACTGGAGGCTCCGTCCATCTTTCGATCGACGGTCTATCCTCAAGACTCATAGTGGTTTGATGTCCAGATAATAATTATATGTTCAAAGCAGACGACTTGACTTTATCAACAACATCTCCTGAGTGCAGAGTTGCATTAATCAATGTAAAATAAATTCTTCAAGACAAATGCATACTATGTGTTTCACCAGCTTCTACTCCGACTTCCTGCAGGTTAAGTTCAGCAGTGGAGGTCGAGCTTTATTTGGTCGAGCCCTCCCTGACCAGAGGAAAAGAACCTTTAAAGGTCCCATACTCCACAACTTGATATGGGTGTCTGAGGTCTGGCAACATTGTTGCAAAGTGTTTTACCTCAAATTCACCCTTGGTTCCAAAAGTGTCTTGAATGCTGTTTCTGTGTTTGAGCCTTTACATGTTTGTGGTGCCTGTCCACGTCAGCTCCACGCCCCGCTCGAGGAGATGATGCAGCTTTCACTGGCACTCGCTTTTTACAGCAAAGCTAGTCGGGCAGTGGGCCAATGGCAGTATCCACTACTGGGAGAGTGGTTACTTCCCTTCTTGAGGACACGGGGAGTAAGGGGAAAGATTTTATTTAAGAGAAAGATCTCATTTAGGGAGCATAAGTGGGCCTTTAGCGTGAACTTAGTAAATCTTAGCCGGTCTCTTTCCATGATTGGCTAGGAATACAAAATTTCTTATTGGTTATTGAGTATACTAACTTTTAAAGATTACTTGTATTTCTCGGATGGAAAATAAAATAATAACAAATATAAAGATACAAGTTGCAAAACTTGTTGCTATTCTAGCTTCATACTGTTCACATAGCTTTTAGTCTGAAATAACATTACAGCAAATGGGGATCATCAGAATAACTGCTCTTCAGTGTTGTTCTTAACTCATCATTATCATGATCTTGCCACCAGCTGAAACAGGCAACTTTTCATTTGGAGGGCTGCGCCCCCCCATATTTAAATCCTAAACACACCCCTGTTCCACCATTTTACCCAGACTGGTCTCGATGACCGACTGAAACAGTCCTGTCCACCCTGACCCGTTGCCAGCTGAGTAATTCTCCCGTTAGCAGCTGCACAGAGGTGCTAACAGCCTGTTGGTGCACTGATAGAGTTTTGCTCTCAGCAGCCAGTTTTCCTCTCCTTTCATTGAAAAACCATCTGTAAAGGTCACAAATGGAATTGCTCTGTAAACTAAATCATATATTCAAGAGGAAAACATGTATTTGCAGCTGCTTGGTTTGCCTCTCATGTTTTAGTGCCAAAAATTAAAAAAGGTCGCTCTGTTGGTTATTTACTGAAAAATCAAACTGTTTTCATTGACATTATGTGTAAAATCCTACTTAATATTCCCAACATGTGTCACACGATGGACATGTGGATTTTTCATTACTGCATGATTTATGTAAAAAATAAAATAAGAACTTCTACAACACGTAACTAAAAGGCTTTAAAATTAGCTCCCATGTTTAGTCATTAATTAACCCTAAAAACTCCAAGCCATTTTATGCTAGTTTTTCTTCTTTTGAAATGGAAAAATGTGTGTAGAAGCTCAACCCTTTTCAACATTCAGACATAATTTTTTAGGACGACCTCGGTTGTCAGATTATCCATTCATTCTCTTCCAGTTATCCAGGTCAGGTCGAGCTGCCTAAGCAGGGAAGCCCAGACTTCCCTTTCCACAGCGACTTCTTCCAGCCTATCCGCGGGGATCCTGCGGCATCCCCAGGCCAGCTGAGAGGCAAGGTCCTCCCAGTGTGTCCTGGGTCCTCCCCTGGGTGTCCTCCCCAGTGGGGACATGTCCAGTACGCATCCCCCGGGAGGTATCCATTAGGCATCCTCATCAAAAGTCCAAGGCACCTCATCTGACTCTTCTCCATGACCAACCTTTGGCGCCAGTTCCACAGGGACTGGACTTCATCATCATTCAATTCAGCAGTTTCGAAATGCAGAATTTTAAGGGAAAGTTAAGTAATGCATCTTTAAACAACCAAAAATTTACTGCAAATGTGAACATGGAGCTGTTCCTGCTTCACTATGACCAACTCACACAAAAAGTGGTCCAATCAAAGGCTCGCAGCATCTCAGTCGCCACCGTTTTGGGTCGAAGCAGATTTGGGGCACTAAAAGAAGCGTCCCAACAAGGTAAGACAACTTGGATCAGATTCTCTGATGCCCATTCCATCTTTTGCTTGGAGAAATGCTAAATGCTAAAAAAAAATAAAAATAAATAAATAAAAAAAAAAACTGTGAATCCTTTACCAACCTGTAAACAGTGAGTAGCACCTTCAACCAAGTTTGATTTCTGGGTTATGTTCGCTAATTAACACCTTTGTCCCTTACTGGTTGTGTTTAGGCAGGAACACAACCTGGTTACTTGTTTAAAAAAATCATAACTATGAGGTTATTTTTAAGGATACAGTCATTCAACACCATCACCACTTATGCCAGTTTGACATTTCACGTGCAGTTCCTCTTGTGGCCACTAGATGCTGCACATTCTTTTAACCTTTAATAAGGAATTGTTTTAATGCAGGAACCAATGACCATCTCAAGTGAGTGATTATATAAATAGTAAAAACCTTGTTTTAGGTGATCAACATCATCCTGTTGTGTTTATTTATTTTACAGCTTAAATGGAAAAAATAAAAATCATTGTTAAAAAAAATACTGTAAGATGCTCACACAAGTTCTGAAATCCGTCCTCTGTTTGCATGAAGCTGAGAGGATGTGTGTGTGTGTGTGTGTGTGTGTGTGTGTGTGTGTGTGTGCGTGCGTGCGTGCGTGCGTGTGTGTGTGTGTGTGTTAAGTGAGAGGGTGGAGTGCATCAGTAGGTGGGGGGCAAACAAAATGAGAGAGTGAGCTGCGCTGGAGGAGCAGATGTGAGCGCGCAGCCTGGGAGCCAGACGCGCCGCGTTAATTAGCGGCGGATAGATTCACGGGAATAACCGGGTTATGATGATTTGAGGAGGACAAGCGGCCTGAATCCGGCGTTTTACAAGGCGAGAGATTAAGTTAGGCGTTGTCACTCCTCTGGAGCTGCTGTCATGGGGATTGACCGGCGGCGGAGAGCCTCTCTGGCTCTCACCTTGAACTTCCTCGCCTTGTTCCTGGCCGTGTCGGCGCTCACCACCAGCTACTGGTGCGAGGGCACGCGGAAAGTGGTGAAACCGTACTGCATCGGGCCGGTCACCACCAAGCAGTCCTTTTGCATCATGTTCAACAGCTCCAACATCAACGACACGCGCCTGGTCCAGTACATCTGGGAGACCGGGGAGGATAAGTACGTGATGAGGAAGTTTCACACCGGCATCTGGTTCTCCTGCGAGCAGAACATCAACATGACCGGTAAGTTGGTCTGGAGAGAGAAGGAGGAGCAGAGGTTACCGGGGGGACCGGAGCGCGTCAAGACGCGTGCGGTGCGCGCGGTGAGGTGCGTCGCGGAAACACGCACAATGGTCAAGCGGCTGCTTCCTATTTATTTATTTGTTTATTTTACCTCCGCAAAGGAGACCTATGTTTGTACAGGCTTTTGTCTGTCTGTCTGTCTGCAACTTTACGCAAAACCAACTGGGTGATGCTCATGATGATGATGTTTCTCAGAACTGGTCTGTTCTGAGAAACAGGAATGTTAAGGATTATTTCTCATTGTGAGATTGGACTGTTGTCACTATATCTGCATATAACTCCCCAATAAATGGTGAGAAAATCCAGGAGAAGTTTCCAGGTTTTACATAAAAGACAGATGTGGATCAACATTCTGGGTCCTACCATCCAGATCAGGAACTAACAGTAGGGATATCTGGAATTTTATTAACTGCAAGGAACAAATGAAGACATAAACATGCAACAAACACCACGATATAGCCAAGACATTGTGGATTCACTATTAGTGAATCTAGGATTCTAATAGTGTATCACATAACATGAACTGGAGCATCGGCTGGAAATCAGAGTGGAAACGAGCTGCTTGCAGAAGTCTGTCCTCTCCGAGTTTTTCTAATGTTAATAAATCAACTTTGTCCACCACAACAACTAGTAAATAATCCCAAAAGTGCTGAAAATTACACCTCAAACCTCAAAACCTGCCCATGTCTGACACAGAACTTTGGTCTGGCTCCTTATAGTCAGATTCAGTAATAAATTATAAATAATTCAACATTTATGTAAGCTAGATGAGATAAATCATCACATTTGGAATGTAATGCTTCTATTAAAACTAATGTTTTATTTTTATTTTTCCCACTGTGGTGTGCAGAACCTGCTCAGATGATTTACAGCACAGTTGCCCCCCTCCCTCACCCCCCCCCCCCCTGTGGGACTACACCTTATGAAGCAGTAAAATAATTTCCCCTCCTTTCTCTTTACAGCCTCATAAAAGCGTTTGTTGTGCTGACAGCAGAACCTGCTGAAAGTGCTGCAAGAGATCTGCTCTGAAATGGGGGATGGTGTCAGAATTTGTTAGTGCACAAACACAGGAAGGAAATCCCTCCACAGATGGGATCAAACAGATTTTTATCCATTCTGCATCACAGCTTCACCCTTTGCCTCCAACTCGGAGCCTGGCTCCGGCTCGCAGCATTGTGTCTGGGAATGTGATGAAGAATCAGCCGTCAGCGTGTTGCAGCGGTGGCTGCACCGTCCCCGAGTGTCAATTAAACATCTCATTTATCTTGTTTTTCAGGTGAAAAATGCAGGAGCTTCATTTATGTTGCACCACCACATGAAAGAGGTGAGCATATTTTCTGTAAGTTGTGCGAACATGAACAGATTTTCGGGAAAATATCTGCATTCCTCATGAGACGAAACATCCTGATGCACAAACGTGGATTAGAAACACACGGCTGAGTTATTCAGTGCAGTTTTAAAATAGATTATCCTCGTTTAACATGCAATTGGAATAAAAATGCAGTTCTGTTGTCATCAGGCTCTGCGTTTGTTTTCGTTTTGAACCCTTTACGCCACATCGAATCCGTAAGGTCTAAAACAAAAATCTACCAACTATAAATGGTCATAAAATAGGAGAGTATCCTTAACTGTCTCTCAAAGTTTACAAATTACATTCACAAGTACTCTGTAGTGCAAACCTTCCTGTTTACAAAAGGTTTTGTTGCTGAAGGTGACCTTCTGTGTGCATGGAATCATGGTTAGCGTGATGTTTTCTGTCAGAAAGGAGAGAAAAGCAGGTGGGGAGAGAAAAACATCACACTTCACCACCATCATTTGCCATTTATGCAGCATAATAAATGTTTTTAATGCTGAGAATCAGTTCTCTGAGGTCCCAGATGTCCCCAGACTACAAGATCCTGCATATATACCGCATTCTGATGAAGCAACTCTTCATTTATTTTCAGTATATTTGGTGGGGGTTTTTTTTTAAGAGAAGTTAAGTCAGAAAAGAGTTTAAAGCCACATGATCAGGATTATAATTGTTTCTTACTTCTGTTTCCTTTTGGTGTGTTTTAACTTGAAGCTTGTTGTAAAATGACAGATCTTTGGTTGGAGTAAAGACTTCTACTGCTGCATAATAACAGCAGAGGTGTTTTAAAATAAGTTGTTTCCACATCCAGTCAGCTTCCTCGTCACTCCTGCTTTGCTGAAACCGGCTGCATGATCTTGTGATTTCACTCAAATTCCCAGAACAGTCAGTTCCTTTTCCCCCTTTTTCCTCACTGGTTGCTGGTTTGTGCCTGATAAAGTCATATTTCAGCATCCAGTGATGGGAGCAGATGGAAGAAAAACACGTTCACAACAGCATTTTACAGATTAAATGAAAATATCAAGCAGGACAGATGGAAATCTGCTGCCTGAACTTGCTGGTTCAGGTCCCAAAGCTCTTGTTCAGAAAGGGAAAATGATGCAACACAGAGGTAAACATTGCAGTAATTGCATTTTGTTTGCTCTGATATTTATGCAGCTGCTGTGTGGAAACTTTTTTGGAAAGCAGTTGTGAGAAAATCCTCCAGAGGCTGCAGGAAGACGTGATGCAGCAGCAAAGCAGGAAAGTTAACTTCAGGAGGAGGTTAGGTGGGATGGATGGACCAGTAACGCCGGCCTTTTATTACTACAGTAACAATAAAAAAAAGTTTCTTGTTTGGAGGAAAGTCCTTAAAAGTCCTCCATCTCCAGCGCCCCGAGCACCGTCGTTTATATCACCAGTTTCTCAGGAAGTGTGCTGTGTAACTCTGAGAGGTAAATAGTGATGGATAGTTTACCCACTTGATGATCTGTGGAAGTTTTCCAGACATTTATATCACCAGGTTTTACAATCCAGCCTCAAAATGTCGCGTTTATTTAGAGACACTGAGTTAAACCCACAATGATCCCTAACAACACCATTTATTATCACTTTTTATCATGAAAACAAGATCACTATCACTACTCTGTTGCTAGGAGACCTCTATGTTGACCTGGAAATGATGATGAAACCACATCCTGTCAACCTTTCCACCAATCAGAGGGCTGAAATTGACGGTCATGTCCAGTTAGGAGCAGCCAAAGATCAGCAAGTTAGAACAAAAAAGGTTGGATACTGTCGATGGATACTGGTTTTTATGTAATATAGGTGTGTTTATACAGAGTAACATCTTAAACCTCCCGCTTCCTCCCACCGTCCAAAGACTCTTTCTCTCTGTGTGGGTCCTGTGATGAACTGGTGACCCGTCCTGGGTGTACCTGTCTCTCGCCCAGTGATTGCTGGGATAGGCATCATCTTCCCTGACACCCTGATGTGGACAAAGGCAGATCTGGGAACAGGACCAACTAGGACCAACAGGACTGGTGACTGGTGGGGTTGATAGATCAGGCTGTTTGTGTCAATCATGAGGAACAGGTGAGCTTTGCACCTGCAGTTGGGGAGGGAGGAGAAACCTGGTGAGAACAGGAAGTGTAGAAGCCAGGATGGAAGGTACAGAGATGACCAATGGACATTTCTCCTTCCAATACAACCACCAATACCGTTAGGTTATGGTACTTTTTTTATTGATTTTGATCCTGATATTGATGCTTCTTTAACTGTAAAGAAAAGTCATGATTGTGCAATGTGCATTAATATCTTTATTAGAAGGCGATATGGAATATTAACAATACTGAATATCAATACTTGTAAAAAAATGCTTTTAAAACAATAACACTGATAAGTAGATTAAACAACAATCAAATATTTAAACCAGATCCTAATTATTCACATATTAAATGTAAAATGGTTAAATATATGTAAAAGTGATATGATAGATAAAGTAGATTATCTAACCAGTAAAATATCTAAAGAAAACATCATCATTGTTTCAGCTTCATCTGTATGACATCATGACGTCTGATGGGCTGCCATGATCATGTGACACAGAAGGAACGCACCTTTTCTGGGCTTCACATTTACTTCTATTGCCTAAAACTCTCAGAAAGTAAAACAAATAGCATGTTTTCTATTCAAAAAGTATGTAAATCTGATATTTTGACTGGCTGACATCAAAGTATCGACTCCAGAGTATCAATCCGCCATTCCCTTGGAGGCCATGACAGATTCTTCCCAGAACCCAGACCTAAACATCACTGAAGCAGCGTGGTCTCACCTGGACAGACAACAGAACAAAAGGAAACCAAAAGTCATCATTCAGACGCTGATATTTTACATTTACCGACAGGGTACCATGGTAACCTCCGCGGGCAACTTCCTCAGCTTCCCGGCGACAAAGGACTGAAGTCGCAGATGACGGAGGGAAAGACTTTTATCAACTTTTCCTAAAAGCGCAGTTATGATGTCGTTCATTGGCCCTTATACCGTCTCCAAATCAAGCTCATAAACCAGGAATGTCCATCTCCACAATCCTTCAGGTTTTCCATGTATCCCTGCTCCAACACACCTGACTCAAACTAATCAGTCATTGTGCAGAACTTCATAGGCTGTAGGATCTAGTTAATGGAAACCAGGTGTGTTGGAGCAGGGATACAACAAAAACCTGCAGGACAGCGGCCCCAGAGGACCGACTTTGAGCACCCCTGTCATAAACCCGCTAAAAATGCATTTGAAAAGACGTTTTACTGGAGTGTGAAATTCGACTTAGCTGAAGGATGTGAGTCGATTCATAAATCACGCTGGAATATTTCAGGAAACAAGCCGACTCCATCTATTACATAAGTTGTGATTAATTAACCACACAGTAACTTTCTGCCCTCAGGTGAGACGTACAATTACACTGCAGCTTATAGTTAAAGCTTATTTAAATCCACTGACATTTACTCCTACGGCACACACACACTGAGCTTAGGATGCATCTCTGTGGATATCGCACCACATATCCTCTCTGTGACTGTGAAGGTTAACGATATGGATGATGGGGGTCACTGGTCCATCTTCCTCCGTCCCTGCTTTCTTCCTTTACCCTTTTTTCTCCTCTCAGCCCTGCATTCCTCTTCATCAGCTGTCCCCAACCATATCCTCCCCACCCCCGCAACACAGACGTGTGTGTTTACTCTGTTTAAAGCAGCTTGTCTCAACAGGAGTGCTGTGGCTGTGCATCGTGGCGGAGTGCCTGTACATCCTCCTGCTGGCCACCGGGGGCATCCTCATGTCTCTGGAAGTGTGCCACTTTGGCAACGTCATCGATGGCCTCAAGCTCAACGCCTTCGCTGCCATTTTCACTGTGCTCTCAGGTGAGAACACAAACATACTCGCTATGTTTTCCAGTTTTTATTTTTTGTTTGAATGATCGAACTTTTGACAACATTGTTTTCCACTATTCCAACTATTTCTCACCAAGCGGTCCCGTAAACCATGCAGGGGTCTTTCAGTTCAGAGGCCATATTCAGCACGATTTGATCTCTGATGGGGTGGAAGCATACTGACCTGGAAATACTGGAACCTGTTCATTTAAATCTCTGTTTTAATGGAAAAAAAAATAGATGATCAAGGTGTTAACATTTCATGAATTGTCCTTTATATAAGACATCATAAAAAAGAAAACTGAAATTCCTGGAGAAAAATAAACCAGTTTCAACTATCTAATTTACATATTTTGTTATTTTATGCATTTATTGATATTTTATTTTATTAAGTGTTTTTATTATATATTTTAAGTGTATATGTGTTTTTTACATAAATTCATATTGTTATTAAAAATATTAATAAAATATTTATCTAAAATTGAAATTTTAGATAAATATTTTATATTTAAAATTCATATATATATATATATATATATATATATATATATATATATATATATATATATATATATATATATATATATATATACTATAAAATGGAGCAAAAGGACTCAGAAACTGTGTAATAAACATGATACATACATTAAAGGGTAAAAAGCATTTCTTAATTACACCAAAGTTCTGCAGATCGATTCAAATGGGATATGATTTCACTTTTACTTTCATGCTGAATTGAGCAGAAGGAAAAGTAGAGCAAAAAAGGATGAAACTCCAAACTTATTCGGCCTGTTTTCACCTCCATTATTACCATGAGAAGGGATGAAATGATCAGATCTATGACCCGAAACCGTCTTGTGAGTGTTCAGACCTCTGGTCCTGTGGCTTTGTTACAGAAATGAGACCCACTAGTGGAAGGAGTTGGATCCGTTTGGTCTCTTTCTCCATACATCTGCTCTGTATCTCTAAACCATCTCTAGGCTGGTTAATATCCTTTTCGCTATTTCAGGTACTTGTTGCTGTGGTTCTTTGCTTTTTCAGGCAACAAACTCCTCATGCTTCATAACGTAATGGCAGTAACAGTATTCATGACGCCTCTGGTAACTTCAGATCTGCATATTAGGTATGTTGTTAGAGGGATTTTTTACAAGTGACAAGTATAACTGCTAGCATAACATTAGCACAAAACGTTAGCACGACAGTCAGTCACATGCAGCCAACGAACTCAAAACAATCAACATTGTGTAACTTCTTGTTTCTACGTCAGCGGGGTCGGAGAGGAAAAAAATAATTATGTTTCTGTTTCCATAGTGTCGGAGGATGTTTAGACTGAAAAAAAAAAAATAGGTATTTCCGATGCTAGTATCAGTACCAGTCCGACTTAAATTTTTGTGTGAAGTTACGATGACTAAAGATGGGCAGAAAGTAGCAAAACAAGGACCATTAACCTGTCAAATAGGACCAACTTAATTTTCCCTTTTTAGTATAACTTGACAGATATTTAGTTAACATCAAAACAATGATTGCTGCTAAGGTATGAGAACTGGTAAGATCACAGAAAGTCTCTGTTACATTAGTGTTGATATTAAATTCAGACACAAACATTGGGAAATCAAAAAACTGGTTTCAGTTCCATTTTAGTTCAACAGAGTCTTTAACCCCGTTTCAATGCTGGCATCCGTCCAGTCACACATTCAGGCAAGTCGCCGCTCCAAAAACCCCCAGAGAGGATTTCCAGCCAGTTTGCCTTCAACCCTCTGTGGGGGAATTAACGATGACCTTCTCTCTAATCCACTCAGTGAAAATGATGCCGACCACCACCCTAAGCAGTGAATCAGCAGTGGAAGATACTTGCACAGTTTTACAGACAGGTTAAATTCAGTAAGTGTCTAAAAGAGGCATTTCCTTTCTCTGTGTTTGACTTGGACCAACATTATTAATCCATTTTCATGTTTAAAGTTATCCACTGCTTTGCTTTTACTTGGTAGAACTTAAGTCTTGACTGTAAAATTATTATACTTTTTAAACAGGATAATGAAATGAATAAGTATTATTTAAGTTAATGTGGTTTTATGTTTCCTCTGTGAGGCCATGCGAGTGACTGTAGGACGAGTCCTCCATTTATCACACAGCTCTGCCTCCAGTCTGTCAGCCAACTCATACACTTTACAACTTCTCAAGGGTGTTACTTTGTCATAAAAAGTGGTGGGAACATTTTGGCAGGATAATGAAGGAGTGGGTATGAAGTCAGATTCAATGAGCAGGACACTAGTCATTTGCATAACTGCACATCAAAAAGGACAAAGCTGACAATTCCAGAGACAATAAGACTCACTGTGAAAATAACGGCCCTTTAACTAAATGTTAATAAAAAACAATTTACATACATTTGCATTGTCTTTGTGTGTCATAATTGTTGTAGTGTAAAGTACTTCAATTCTGAGTACTTCCACCAGGGGGCGTAGGACTCGCATCACACTGTAAAAAGCGGAGTTTTTGAGTAAAGTTTTTACCTTAAGGTGATGCAAAACATTATACCCACAGTATTATAGAGTTAAAAATGTATCAATAAGAATGCTGTAGTAAGGACAGTGGCTCCATGTTTGTCTCATGCTGGAGTATCAGGATGTCTAAGCCTCTCGTCTATAGCTGTGTTTCTGTTTCCCCCAAGAGTCGTGCAAAATGTAAAAATCGCAATAAAAACTGGGGATGGAAATACCTGAATTTAAAATAAAAAATGCAAATATCACCCGCTACAGTTCTCAGGAGATGGCCCAAACGCCCCAAAAACACAAAATGCTTTACATCACTATCCTCCTCAACGTGGAGACTCGCAGAACAAGGTTTTATGAAAATTACGACTAATCGCCGAATTTTGTAGAATGAAAACATCTGCAAATTGCAAATATAAGTTGAGGAAAACTAAAGGAAACGCAGCTTGTGATCGTTTCCTAGCGCTGCTTCTGGGAAGCCGCCTGGTCTCCACACCTGACTCAGACCGTTGGGTCAATAACAGACTTCTACGGGCATTAATGACACACTGAAGCAGGTTTATTGTAGCAGGGAAAACAACTGAAAATAAATAAATCAGGGTAGTAGGGTCGATAACATGAAAATATTAGGTTTATTGGTATAGTACCAATGCAAAGGGAAGATAATACTTTGAGATTGCTAGATGTCACTGAACTTCAGTTCAGTAAGTTGTGTTTCTGCTTTTAGCTGCTATGGCAGCTTTTCCTCCGAGCTCATTATGTACATTCACCTTCAGGGTCGCAGTCAGAAACAGCCATAAAACGAGTTGCAGACGTTTGCCCTGTCTAATGATCCCGTATAGTGGAGCAGCTGTAGCTCAGGAGGCAGAGCGGGTAGTCTCAAGACTGATGGTTTGATCCCGTGTAGAGGTATTCTGAGCAACTTGTCCTCGTTTTTCAGCTAGTGATGTTTATCACATGTGGTGTGTGAATGTGTGTGATAGGTGGAAAGCAGTACATAGATGAGTCAACATGCCTAGGGAAGAACTCTACAATTAGTCTGTTACTGAAGACGTCACATGACGATATGAAATCAAATCAAACTTTATTATAAAGCCATTTTCATGCAAACAAATTACTTCACATAATATAAACCATGTCTGCATATTAAAATGTCTACTATTACATAAAAAAAACTTGCTTATCGTTGTCTTGCATCACGTTTGGGCCATTGTGCAGAACAGAACAGCGCCTACTGGATCCATTAGTTTGAGTCAGGTGTGTTGGAGCAGGGAAACCATGGAAGTAGGCATGTTCTTGTTTTATGTCCCATAGATCAATGTTTAAGAACACAGATAAATGTAGGAACTCTGGGTGTAAATTGCAAGCTTGATTACAATACAGTATCATGTTGATTCGTTCATCTTCTGCTGCAGAATTGAGGTTGGGTCGTGGAGCAGCAGACTAGACCAGACTCTCACCCGACCATTTCTTCCAGCTCCCAAAGTAATCTCAGGCCAACCATAGTCTCTAGATCGTGTCCTGGGTCATCAGAGTGGATGTGTCCAGAACACCTCCCATGGAGGCTTCCTAACCAGATGGCTGACCCACCTCAACTGGCTCCTCCAGATACAGCGGTTCTACTCTGATCCCTCTCAGATGAAGGAGCTCCTTAACCCATATCTATAGGAGAGTCCGACTACGCGGCAAAAAAACTCATTGTATCCATGATTTTGTTCTTTCAGTCACTTCCCTCAGCTGGTGACTCTAGGCGAAGGAACGCAGACGCCACAACCGTCCGGTGATATCACAAATTTGCCACAACATGGTTGCCATTTGACTTTATTGAGGATCCTGCGATCCATAAAATAGACC
The DNA here is from genome assembly GCF_933228915.1 of Telmatherina bonti. NCBI lineage: Eukaryota > Metazoa > Chordata > Actinopteri > Atheriniformes > Telmatherinidae > Telmatherina > Telmatherina bonti. Next base: position 26,277,822 of record NC_136630.1, on the reverse strand, counting down.
CGGGGTCCCCAACTCGGACCATCTTGGTCCTTGTCCGGCAGATTTTAGATGTTTTTCCCTGCAGCACATCTGTTTTAATCAACTGATTATCCAACAGCTTGTAGCAGAGTTCTGCACAAGCCTGTTTAACAAAGTGATTATAAAATCGATGACCAGGTTCTAAATGTCTGAACGGACCACCGTTCAGTTCATCTGTTAACATCTGTACAGCTCATTGATCATGAAGGTTACAGTTCCATTATCTGCTTTGATAGACGGAAAATAAAGACTGCTGGTACGTAAAAGTAGGCGTGTATGTGTGTGATTAAATACAGCTAAAAATATATGTATATACCAAAATATAATAACATATAGATAACATTTGTTTATGCCCTCAATTTCTCATTAAACTATCAGTAATTATTCTTTTTAATTATTGCTTATTTCCAACTCTTGTTCTGTTGTTGATGCTACAATTGAATTTCCTAACTGGGGATTAATAACGTTTTCTGAATTAGAAAAGCCTTGATGAGGATGAGTACCATTTTTCAACAATGCCTCACAGATATGTGGATATTTAAGCCTTGCTACAGTAAAGGCTGTGTATTGATCAGTTTGGAGTACGAGCTGGATTCTCCTGGTCTGACTAATGCTTTGATTTTTGATTCATCTCACCGTAGAGTCAGAACTCCGTTTGATCAGGTTTTCTGGTGGAATAAAACTACAAGCTGCGATCTTTCTGAATAAATATCCCTCAGTTATTTCATTACAGTGCATGGTGCCTTATTAATGTCATTTAACATGTATATGAGTTGTTTCTGCAGACTAATCAGGCAGTAATCTAGTGTTTACCATTAAACACAAACAAACCCTGAGTTGAATATCAGCTTTGGCCCAGCTCATAGTTTGCTTGTTTCATTTCATGACTTTATTATCTATGGATTTATTTATGTTTCATATTTATCAAACTTATATATATCATTAAAGAGGCATTTTGTTAGAATTACTCCCATCTAACAATGAAATTATGTATCACATTCAAACAAATATTGCAGTCCAGGAACGTTAGCCGCTGTGTATCAATAAGCCTCAACAACACTGATGAAACCACATCATCACTCAGGTTTGTGATTTCATAAACAAATTGGATTGAATCAATAATCTGGTTACATCCGGTTCCTATCTTCTGGTGGAACTGGGTGTTTACGTGTTTTCAATAGTTTTAGTTGCAGTGAACGGCAGCTTTCAGTCACAGTAAAGGCCAGTGGGAAGGCTTTATGAGCTGCACTTACTGTGATAAAAGGCAGTGTTTTCCACGACTTTATTAGCCACTGAAACCACATAAACATGCACTTCTGTAGCAGGGAAGCTGGTGTGTTTTAGCATCCCATGCTAATGAGCAAAACTGTCTAACAAAAGCCAATAGAAACGTTAGCTTTAGGCTAATTTAGGAAGCACAGTTCACCTGCTAGCGGAGGAGAAAGCTGCAACTTCAGCATCCCTTTTAAAATTGTTCTCCTTTATCTCTTTCTTTGCAATTGTGAAAACGGTTCCTGCATTTTTTCTGTAAGACAACTGAACATATTTTCCAACTTGCCGGGTTAGTAGGCCTATCCCGCCAAGTTTCTCCTCCGGTGTCGCAGGGAAAACACCTTGTTCCGCACTGGTGCTTTTTGTCCCTTAACGGCGACTGTAGTTTCAAGATTGCAGACTGTCATGTCGCTTCCCTTCCAGCTCACTCATCGTATTTATATACAAATAAAAAAAAAATTCTTCACTTACCAAATGTGTCAGATTATTTGCGGAGGTCATAATACACCAGTCATAACTTCTTCTTTCGGCTTTTCTCTTTAGGGTTCGCCACAGCAACCCTGCATCTTCTTCTCTCACTCCAACTACCTTCATGTCTTCCCTCACAACATCCATATATCTCCTCTTCGGTCTTGTTATAGTCCGCCTGTCTGGCTGTTCCAACCTCAGCTTCCTTCTACAGTTATAGTCACTGTTCCTTCTCAGTACATGTCCAAACCATCTCAACACCAGTCCTAAGAAATATATGAATTTAGACATCGATATTGGCCAGTAAAAATAAAAAAAATGTTACACATCGTTCTTTTAAATAGCCACCATATTTATTAGTCAAAAGGTTAAGTACTTTGTGAAGTTTGTATGAGTAATATGTTACGAAATACGTTCACATGGAATCAGTACATAGATCGTATATGAAAGATGGACGGAGCCTTCAGCGGTCAAAAGTGAAGCCTATGCTGAAGTGCATAAAACTGCAGTTCCCCCTTCACCTGCTAGGGGCTGGCTGCAAATCAGAGCGAATCCCCATAGACTCTCATGTTAATAAGACCAAGGCCGGATTATCCAATGGGCATTATTGGCATAAACCCAGGGGCCCACGCCCAATTGGGGCCCATGTGGTTCCAGCATAGGGCAAACATCAGCAGTTTGGACATGAAACAAAATGTACATAAAAGCCAGATAGTTACACCCCAGTGTCTAGTGTATTGCTATTAGTACCACTGGCTGAGAGATGATAGAAATGTCGTTTCACAGTGTATCATTCACAGTTTTCACAATGTTGGGGTGGCGAATAGGGCAACTGCAACACTCTGGGCCCAGAAGCCTGTACACTTTTTATCCGGCCCTGGATAAAGGGAAGATAAATCTGGAGAGGTGTGATCTCCACAGCGGCATTTTAGGATCAGGAGGCTTTTCAGGAATCAGAACAGCCATAGAGACTTGCAATAGTCAAACAGCAACAGAAGCATGGACTAGTTTTTCTGCATCACTCTGAGACGGGATGTTCCTTGTTACATCATGTAGGACAGCAAAGGTGGTGCTAGAAACACATTACATACACGGCCAAAGGGGAAGATCCGGGTCCAGAATAACACCACTGTGGTACTGTTCTTTTAGTTACTCCCCACAGCTGGGAACCGTGGGTGAGGGTGGGAACATAGATCAGCCGCTAAATCAAGAGTTTCGCCTTTTGGTTCAAGCTTGTTACATCCTCCACAAGGAGGTTCCAAGAACAAGAAAAATAAACTCTTGTCTCCACGAGAAGCTTCGTTCGCAGCAGGGTGGGTTGTATACGTGGCTGCTTCCGTGTATTTAAATGCCACATGTAAAAATGTTCGTACTTTTTTCTTTTTTTTACCACCTCAATCAGCTGTTTTATCAAAACAATCCTTTTCACCTGCAACAGCAAAAACATGGAAGCGGTAACTGTCCACTTCATGCTGGGTGTGGTTCCATTTTAACCACACCCACCAAAAATTTCCAACCAATCACACGATACTTCTTGGTGCCCCAAAGGAAAAAACTTCTGCTAGCCTGAAGTGTCGATAACAAGTGGCAACCTCTGGGGGTTAAAAGTGAAGCCAATGCGGAAGTGCATAAAATTGCAGTTCCTCCTTCATCCACTAGGGGCTGCAAAACAGAGCAAATCTCCATAGACTCCCATGTTAAAAAGACCAACTTCATGGAAGAAATAAACAAGTTTACAGCCTGGTTCAAAAATCCATTTTCGGTTTAATAGGTCAGGTTTATCTTCATGACAACTGTGGGGGGAGTGATTTTTTTCTCACTCTGTTTAAAAAGTAAATTCATCTTGAAATTCAGCATATTTAGGGGCGTGCCCTTTTGATTGACAGGTACCAATTTCCCGATTCAAGTATGAAGAAGCCCGCTTACCTCCGTTAGCTGGCTAGCTCCGGGTTAGCTCTTAGCTACAGGCAGTTCGGAGTTTGCTAGATGTTAATCATCCACCATGACGCTCACAGCCCCCCTCTCAGCTCCACCTCTTTGCCCATAACCGCCCACCAAGCTTCAATTCAGCTCTTCAGAAACCTATGGGTGACGTCACGGAGGCTCCGTCCATCTTTTTGTATACAGTCTATGGTCGAGAAATGTCTTCACTCAAGTACCGGAGAACAAAATTAGGTAATTTTTTTCTCAGGGTCTGATGCAGGTTAGTGCAGACTGCAGGATTACACAGATCCACCTGTTTATCTCGCGCTGCATCCTTCCCTTGCTCGTTAAAAAGACCCAGAGATACATATTATTTAACAAAAATATTTTCTAAAAGTAAAGGTCAGTAAATGTAAACATATTTATATTTGACTTGTATGTACTAAAACAAAGACAAAATGTATGGTTTCATTATTTATAGGTTATTATGCAGTTATTTAACTGCTCTGACCCACTTGGGGACCAGATTGTTCTGCATGTGCCCCTGAACTACAATGCAAATTGACCCTGGTTTGTGGGCCACTTGGCTGAGAGATAATTCAGTAAGAGGAACCACTATAGCAACAGGCTTTAGATCCCTCTTCCACCTTTCAAGTGTTTTGTTTTTTAAAAGGTAAAACTAATATCAGCATTAATAATATAAAGAATCTACTAGTAATGATCATCCCGGCATCATTGGACATGAAAAACGGCTGAATTTTCCCAGACGGGAGCGATATGCTCGCCGAGCTGCTCCCATCTCAGGTGTAGCATCATCGCTACAGAAGTGCTGACCGTCCATCAGTCATCCTGTTGCTGCGTTTTCATCTCTGCGCTTTCCGCTGGCAGGAGTTGAACTCGCCATGCTCCTCTGTGGCTGAAGCACCCTTTCATTCAAGCTTCTTTGAGTTTTGTTTTCATCTCTTTGCTCTTTTTTTCCTGACTTTCAGTTGAATCGTAACCAATTCTCTCAACCTTGTCTGCATGTGTTATGTTTTATTTATACGAAGCACACCGTCAGGAGAAGCGAGCCGTCTGCGTAAACAGGAGAGGTGAAACCTTTAAAAGTTCAGCCTGAGAAAAAGAGAAATCATTTTGACATTTTATGTTGCGTTCTCCGTCACGGCGCGTTGCCTTGCAAACAGCCTCCAAAGCCTGCAGGATTGCAGAGGCTTTGGTGCAGTGGTGAAATATACGAACGGGGACACACACCGCTTCTGCTTTTAACGGGATGAGTAGCATGAGAGTCACTATGCTAATGAGACATGGTGGAAGAAGGGAAAATGATTGAAATTTATTACAGCTGTCTATTGTGTGGAATATAATGCGGATATATGGGGAGACTGTGTTTGCTTTTTATTGGACTGATTCATTTGCCTGCCTGACAGCTAAATGTCTGGAAATGGAAGTATGAGAGTGTTTCAGCTGGTGTTCTTTTGCCTAGACCATTTGTTTCTTAATCCTGGTCTTCGGGACCACTGTCCTGCATGTTTTCAACATTTCCAACTCCAGCACACCTGACGCAGATCGACTGAACTGCCCGTCTTGATCTTCACAAGCCTGCAAATGAGCCATTTATGTGTCAGGTGTGTGAAACGTACAAACACCTCCAAAACATGCAGGGAAGCGGTCTCTGAGGACCAGGATTGAGAAGCACTGGTATAAGCAAAAGTAGCATTATGTACATGACGTTTTTCTAAGAGAGTCATGTATACATGAACATTCACCGTCCACTTTATCAGGTCCAGTTTCGAGAACCAGGTTGGACCCCTTTTCCCTTCAGAACTGCTTAAATATTTGGTGTGAGAGACTCAACAGTGTTGGAAAAGTTCCCTTAGAGATGTTGCTCCATTTTGCCATCCTCACATATTTTGTATTTCAGCTCTTCATCATTTCACATGACTGTATTATTTCATCATCACGTTGCTGTTTGTTTGGTAATAAACAGACAACAGAAGTACAGTGTATGTCGTGTCACACCTTATCGTTCTCTTTATACACACTCCACTCTTCACAGCTTTATTCCTCATGAGTCCATTCAGGCTCCTTCCTGCAGCAGATATGATCGTTCTGCACTTACCGAAGGTCTGAGGGCTTTTAGCTACAGTTCAGTCAGACCCAGTGTGGGCTGGGGGTTGTGTTTCATTTAACTGGTTGCTGTTTGGCTAATTTAATTCAAAGCTGCTTCTGAAAGCAGCACGTTGAAAAGAAACAAGATCTAATCAGCAGCAAAGGACATTAAAGCTAAAATAAAGAACATTGTTGAAGATGCAGAAGCAAAGTGGATCCATGCAGCTGTAGTTTCAAGGCCCAACGTCTTTCACCTTTGCTGGTATCAGCTGCTTTTCCTCAAAACCATTTTTGAACTGTTTTTTTTCCTCAAAACCACCTTCATTCCCGGTGTCATCGACATTGTCAACATTCCTCAGAGATTTCCTCCATGTTGACATGAAGCATCACACAGTTGCTGCACATCATGATGAGAATCTCCCGTTCCACCACATCCCAAAGCTGCTCTGTTGGACTGAGATCTGGTGACTGTGGAGGCCGTTGGAGGACAGTGAACTCATCATCATGATGAAGAAAGCAGCTGGAGATGATGTGAGCTTTGGGACATGGTGCATCATCCTGCTGGAAGTTTCCATCAGAAGATGCTCCACTGTGCTCAGAAAGGGATGGACATGGTCAGCAGCAGGACTCAGGTAGGCTGTGCTGGTTAAACCATGTCATGCTGGTACTAAGGGGACCAAAGTGGGACCAGAAAACCTCCCCCCACCATCACACCAGCAGCAGCCTGAAGCCTTGATCCTGACGGCAGGATGGATCCATGTTGTCATGATGTTTCCAGCAGATTCTGATCCTACCATGTGAATGTGGAGCTGAACTGGAGACTCATCAGACCAGCAACGGTTCTCCATCTTCTATTGTCCAGTTCTGGTGAGTCTGTGTGAATTGTAGCCTCAGTTTCCTGTTCTTACTGACAGGAGGGAACCCGCTGTGGTCTTCTGCTGCTGGAGACCATCTGCTTCCAGGCTGGACGTGTTGTGTGTTCAGAGATGATGTTCTGCATGTCCTCATTGGAACCAGTTCTTACTGGACTTCCTGTTGTCTTTCTATCATCTCCAACCAGTCTGTCCATTCTCCTCTGACATCAACCAGACATTCTGGTCCAGACAATCTGCTGCTTGTTGGATATTTTCTCTTCTTCAGACCTTCTCTGGAAACCCTGGAGATGGTTGTGTGTGGAAATCCCAGTGCCGTGTGAGCGGCTTATTAACCCTTTGTTTGTGCACCAAATGAAGTGGATAGTTAGATCTGGTTAACTGATGATGCTCTTGTCATTTAGTTGTTTCCATGACAACCACTTGCTTTACAGAAGCACATGAAAGAACCTCTGGGCTAACTTTGTCTTGTTTCTGAAACAGCTTTGACCCACCAGGGCATGGACACTTGATCTCTGGTGTGTTTTGGGGGGTTTTCTTTTAAAAAGGTACCTGACTGGGACGCTGGCAGCTCATCCTTTGGGTCCTATGAGTCACAGTGAGGACTGGGTCATTCCAGTGCCTCTCCATCATGCTGGGATCTAGGGAGTTTGGAGGTCAGACCGTCACTTTTGGCGCTTTGTCTTCCTGAAGTTTTTCCTGAGAAGTTCTGGCAGAGTGGAAGGATGTGTTTTACTGCTGGGGCTGCATGGCAACAGGTCTGCAGGGATATTTAGCTGGATGGATTTCCACTTAAAATAGTGGTGCAGGCTCAAGACGGAGGATTGAATCAATTTTTTTTTTTTTTTAATCTGTTGGTTTTCCTTAACAAGACTATTTCCAGCAGAATATTGCACTGCACCATTACTGTTGAGACAGATCTCCTCCTCACCACTACAGGAGGCAGGCCAGCCATTCAGAGCTCAGACTGCAAAGCGTGACTAATCTGTAGATACTAGTGATTAACCTACAACAGTATTTACAACAAGCCCAGACTCAGATTAGCGCTACATATCCATTAAATGAATAACTGACGTCATAAGTGAATGACAAAAGATTTATTAAAGAACATATATTGGATAAAAATAAGCAATCAGTTGATCATCTATCAGAAAATTAGTCTGATTGAATTTATGGTCAAACTTTCATTCAGGCTTTTATTTCCAGTGTGTGTCAAAACGACAAGAAGAAGAAATAAAGGTTTCATTGGAAGTTGTGTGTAATACTGTGACAATTTCCTTTAGTCATTTCAGTTGTGTCTGATGCCCTCTAGTGGACATTAGTTCACTTAAAGAGGAGCGCTTACAGAGAGCAAAACACAGGTTGACCCAGATCTGACCTGGAGCTCACACAAGTTCTGGTCCAGAACCACATAAACGCTCCAGACTGCTGACTTCTGGCACAACAAGCCAACACCGGTGTAGATCTATGTTACAAATCTGGCCTGGAACTAGACAAGATGTGGCATTTATGTCCCAGTCTGGCTCAGATCCAGCCTAGAACTGGTTCAAGTCAAGTCAAAGTATTTATAGAATTAAAAAGAAAACAAAACAGACCATAGCAGACAAAGTCCCATAAAAGTCTGTTAGAAGTGTAAGTAACACAGTCACGACACAAACCAGCAACACCAGTAAGAAAAACAGGCTGTGAATATAAAACATTATTTCATCTTTTTATTTCCTATTCAGCTTCGTCCATCTCAGGGTTGCAGGGAAATTGGAGCCCAACCCACCAATTAGCAGGCAGGAGGCAGCGTCCACCCCCACCAGTCCAGCACAGAGCCAAACGTCCAGTTACACTCCTCTCAGGGAGAATTTAGAGACACCAGGTAACCTGATGCGTGTCTTTGGATGGTGGGAGGTGGCGAGAACACCTGGAAAAAGCCGCACATGCACGAGGAAGAACATGTAAACTCCACAAAGAGGAATTTCCAACCAGTCGCACTAAGTTAAGGTCAGAAACTTCCATGATGCTGTCTGTATTTAAACTTGTAAACTGACCTCACTGCCTTCAGGTGAAGGACAACTTTCCGTCTTCTACATCCAGACAACGAATCCTGAGAACCACAGTGCTGCCTGAACATTTAGCCAACATCCAGGGAACCTGCCCTGGATAGTTTTATTATCCAGATGTGTGTGCAGTCAGGTGCAACACGTCCTCAGTTGTTAAATCCACGCAAAACAAAACGCGATCGTTCGTGACTGTGATATTCAGCTGAGAGGGCGACGTAGCTACACAATCTCCTGTCGAAAGTCAGCCATTTCTGCTGCAGTTCTCCCTCTGTCCTTTAACGCAAAACACCTCCATCTCCCTGCAGAGAGGAGCATCAAAGCCAGGCGTGTCCAGTCAACCCCATGACACACCCCGAAAGCCAACAATAATTTAGATCATGATATACAAATGTCAATAGGAGACATGTTAAAAGAAAAGTAAAATGAAATATTAAAAAAAAATAACAGAAGAAGAAAATGCAAGATTGTAAAAAATGAGGACGTAAATATGACAAATTCAAAAAAAGTTTCAATAAATCAATAGATAAGTAAACTTAAAATATCAGATAAATTTAAAATGCTAAAATTAATCATTTTGGGACCACACAGAGAGAAAGAAGATCTAAATAAGAAAAAAAAATTGGGGTAAATTTAAAAGGGAAAAATAGAGGAGAAACAGCATTAATCAACTAAATATATAAATTAAATAGCAGAAGTTAAAAATTAAATTATGAAGCAAAGTAAATAGATAAGGTTAATATTAATAGGCCTAAATAAAATATTTAGTCATATTTTAATTAGTCAGTGGAAAAAAATATTTCTTGGCATATTGCTTACTTACTTTTTTTTTTTTTTTTTTTTTTTTAGCTATTTTTGTATTTCATTTTTAAATGAGGCCACTTCATTCCTCTTTATTAGTTCTCATCTGGTTTCAGGAGGAAGCATATTTAATGATAACAAGTTGTCCTGCTTGAGTGCTGTTCATTTAATAAAAACGTTTTTTTGTTTGTGTGTTTGTTTTCTTTTTTTAATTATGAAGAAACTTTAAGCATTTTAAATCCATAAATATTATTGGGATAAAGGGGGCTTTTTGAATAGCTGTGTAATAATCTAATTTTAATACCTCAGACATTAATTGTAAAGTTTTACATTTTATTGTCTTTTAAAATTTGTCATGTCAGCAAAAATTAAAAAGAAAATGTATACTTTTTAAAACAACTTGTCATGCAGACACTCCAAATATAAAAGTACTCCGTTTCACATTAAACTGCTTTGTCTTGGAGAGCCACTGCTAGCTGTTAGCATGTTAGCATTGTGTTTACTTCCCACACCTGTTATCTTCCGGGTAGAAACAGGAGGAGAAAAAGCGCTCAATCTCACTACCAAGAAGGAAATTATTTATAATTTACAAAACATCTCATACACCTTTAGAATCATACCTGATAATCTAATGTAAATCTAAAATGAATTATAATTAAATTCCTCCACACGGAACGTCTGGAAAACGTCCCTTCATTACAAGGTCGACAGTAAGTCTAACATCAAACTTTCAAGCTTACTGAGAAAGTGGCATGTAATGTTTTTAAAATAAGGAAATATTTAAGGCAAGCTTTAAAAATAAATAAATAAGCACCAGTCTTTAACAAAAATGTTAGATTATCACGTCAGGAGAAAAAAAACAAAAAAAAACTTACCTGCATAAGTTTTAAATCCAAATGCTGATTTTTTTTCCCCCCCATCTCAATCAGCTGTGGGAGTCTCGATGAGAATCGTATTCAAGACTCAGGTTTGGGTCTGATTCTAGTCCTCCAGCTCGCGCTGCACGCGACGCAACTCAAGCTGCACGCGACGCAACTCGAGGCTTGTGTCCGCCAGAGTGCTCCAATGATCCTGCTAAATGGCACTGGTGTCCATAAATTAGACGTAACTGTCAGGGCTTTTGCGCTGCCTGAAAGCGCATCGCGTCAGATAGTCACGTGAACTGTTACGCACATCGATGACGTAACATGCGTGGCGTGAGGTCAGATGAAGAATGCCTTTAATTACCCAAATTTTAGAATCACACTGAACATTCTGCTTTGAAATTTCCACCAGATTTCATTTAGCAGCTATAGACATTTAGATTCAGCTTTTATATCACATCACCAGAGAATAAATTCGTTTTACCCAACGAATTATATAATATACCCAAGACTGACCGTTTCAAACACAGACAAGCCTGGAAGAAGTTTTAAAGGACAACATTTAACAGCACAGAAAGATGGATGAACAAATGCTCGCTAAATTAGATAAGCTCATTATGGATAATTGTTTCCCAAATGAGAGGCTGGATCTTGACAATAGAAACGACTCTAAGCCAGAGTCGAAAGATGAAACTGAAGAAATCATCACAATAGAAGAGGTTGTTCAACCGAGAATACAGAAGTTTAGCTACAGTGCGTTGAGAGACAAATTGTTATCGGTTGACAAAAGTCTTAATGAGTCTGAAAGCAAGAACAGAAATCTGAATGAGTGTGTACAGAAACTGAAAAGTGAAATACATTGGAAAGATTTAAAACTGCAATCGCTGCAGTTTCAAAATGAGGAACTTAAGGAACAGATTGAGTGGGCAGAGAAACAAAGGAAAATACAGAAAGCAAAAGCATCATCTCAACTGAAGGAAGTTGCCTACACAAAGGATCTCTTGAAAAGGGCTGAATCTGAGGTTCAACATCTTACCAAAGAGCTGAAACAATGCACAGAGGTGATCAGAAGCCACGAAAGAAAGTTAAACAAACAATATGATACCATGCGTATTCTTAAGGGGAAGATTGGGAAGCAGTCACCGCAAACAACGAAAAAAAAAGACACCATGGAGGCGAAACTGTGGGATGAAATGGAGGACAAACCATGGATACAAACAGAACTGAAACCTTGGAAAGAAATGGAGCAGAAGCCATGGGAAACAAAAGAGGTGGTTACGGAACAATGTGCCGAATGTTATCAAAAAGACGCCTTTATCCAAAAACAAGCACATAAGTTGCACCGTTTTCCCAAGTTGACTAAACTGCTTGAGGATCATGTGAATCAGCTGGACAAGCAAAGTGATGAAATTGACAAGCTGAAAATGGACAATATGGAACTGCGAAACAAACTGGCCAGACGGCCTGACAACGCGGTGCTGAAACTCAAGGACCTCGAGGCGGAATACAGAAGATGTATGGTGGGTTTGAAGCAGAAAGCAATCGCGCTCAACGCATTCAGGAATCAGAACATGAAAACGCAAGAAGAGAAAGCTCAGCTGGAGCGTGAGGTGAGACAGCTCAGACTACAACTGAAATCAAAGCCAAAATATCCTCCATTCATTTCCAAACATGCTACTTCTGACCAAGCACCCAAGTCAGAGGATCCGAGTGGGACTGAGAGCTCGTCAAGGTTCCCACAGAGAAAAAGCAACCATGTTGTCCTGGACAGCAAAGCGTCTGAACTTCTTCCACTCCAGGTTGACGGTGTTCCCATGAGATTCAATGTCCAATCACCAAAGAAAAATAGTTCATCAAGATGCAAACCAGGTCTACGCAGGACGAATCGTCCAGTTAATTAGACAAGCCAGGGTATTTGTTGTGGACATTTCATGTACAACTCAAAGCTCTACAAAAAAAAACATGAAAAGCATTAAAGATGATTGAAACAGCACATAAAGTTGTTGTTTGTTTTTTTTGTTTTTTTTTTAAAAAGTTGATCTTTTATGGTGGGTTCCCCACAGAGCCCTGCGTTCTGCCTGCCTCTGGGGTACTGGCACCTGGCGGGGCCGGTGGCTGCTGTCCCCAGCCCCGACCCTGGGGGGCTTGTGCTTCATGGCCGTGGGGGGGGGGTCTGGTTCCGGCTCCCCTCTGCTGCCATCAGAAAGTAGTCCTTACAAGTGTGAACGGCACGCAGCTCTGAAGTGACATGGATGTACAGAGGAAAGACATGTCACGTGATGCATAGTGTTTTTGGAATACAGTATGTGGATACTTCACATGCTCGTGTATGAATTTGGAAGGACTTACACAGTTGCAAAATTATGCCCAAGTTATGAATTTGCTCCATACAATTTGGTTATACATACCTATGGAGGCGGGGCTCTTCTAGGCTCTAGAGGCCCTGGGGCCGGCACTCTATCTGCCCTGGGCAGACTGTGGCCAGTTGGGTCAATAGCTTCTAGTCTTGGCTCACTGAAGCCATGTGCCATGTGGCTGCAGACAGCACTGGCGAGGGCCTCCTTATGTGGCTTCCTGGGCAGATGTGGGGTTGTCTTTGGAGTGAGGGGGCTTGGGTCCATGCTGAGTGGGCTTTTAGGCAGGGACAAACACTTTGCCCACTCAAATCAAATCCGCCAAAAACGCAGAAACTACCAAGACTCGCTCTCCCCTCTGCACAGAGTTGCGCCTTGTACAGCATTGCATTGCGGGACCCCCTCTTTCTCCTTCCAGTGAATAACCAATCAGCGTTTAGTATGCAAATGAGTTGACATGCAGCCTGATTGTTGGGTGTCAGATTTCTCCCCGTTGCTGGCTGAGCTGCTGCAGCGGTAAAACTTTAAGGAAGTGAGGGAGTGAAGCTCTGTTAAATATGTCTTAGTGATTTATATCATGAGATAGGCTACTTAATAAGTAATTACCAATAAATAAGGTAGCATATGCCATTGATATGTTCTGTCAGCAGGTAATTGTTGCTTTTTTTTTAAGTGTGTGAGACTGTCAGTGGAAGCATTGCTCAATCACACATGAGCACTGGATGTGTGTGTGCCCGCTCGGAGCCAATCAGACTGAAGGAAAATGACCCGTATGTGACAGACTCAGTCAGAAATCTCCTGCAGTCTCTAGTTCTGCATGCTGGTTTGAGGACAGTTAAAAAGTTTTACTTTTTCCCCCCAACTCCTGCTCGTTTCAGCAGCTCATAGAGAGCTTCATGTTTGCATCTGCATCAATTCTCTCTGAAAAATGAAATTCTTATGGCAAAACAGATGTTGCTTAAGAAATGTCCAAATGATACTGACCTGTCCACTCTGTGTGAAAACCTGCAGAGTTTTGGGTCAGAAAAGTAGGAGACTATTAAAGTAGAGCAGGTAATGAGTTTCTAAAGAAAAGAAAAAAAGAAGAAAGTTAAACAAAATTAAGAAAAACATTTAATGTTCTACTCTGTGTTTGTTGTTTGCTCTTGATTTTTATATAAGTTTGAGGGACTGCCACCATATTGTGTTCTGGAGTTTGATGTTCCACCCTGTTTTTGTTGTTTGCGATATGCTGAACTCAGGGGTGTCCAAAGTCAGTCCTCAAGCCACTGTCCTGCAGGTTTTCCATGTATCCCTGCTCCAACACACCTGACTTCCATTAAGTGAATCCAACAGCCAATGAAGTTCTGCACAGTGACTGATTAGTTTGAGTCAGCTGCCTTCTTGCAGCGGAATATCTGGTATCTGTCAATCAAAAGGGCACAGCCTTAATTATGATAAATTTTGAGATTAAAGTACTTTAAACAGAGGAGTTATGAAAAAAATGTACTCCTTCCACAATTTTCATGAAGGTAAACCTGACCAATTAAACCTAAAATGTGTTTTGTACCAGGCTGTAAACATTTTTATTTCTACTTTGAAGTTGGTCTTTTTAACATGGGACTGACTCCCTTTTGCAACCCCTAGTGGATTAAGGGAGAACTGCAATATTTGGCACTTTCGCATAAGCTTCACTTTTTTAAAGTGGCTCTATTATGCACATTTCAGTCTAATTTATTTTAATATACAAATCCAGAAGGGCAATAAATAAATCAAGCATTTTTCACAAACCCCTTCATTCATTTTGTATCATTCATTCATCCTCTCAGGGTACATTCACATCAGTCTTTTTGATTTGAATCTGAGTCTGTTTGCTCAGTAAGTCAGCTTTGTTTGGGGAGCTGTAAATGCGCCAAGCGAATTATGATTTGGGCCAAAGAAGCGAAGTCATTTCGCCTCCAAATGCAGGTCTCGGCCTGTTTCATGTGGACCAAATACAGGAAGTGCACTACAACAAAAAAGGTCACTTCCTGCATTTGGTGTAGCATGGCATTGTGGGTAAATACATAGTGATCACGTTAACAGTCTTCTGCCTCATCTGTTGTTCATACTGCGGTCATTGTTGCAGTGTATTTCTGCAGTATACTTGCATAAGACAAAATAAAAACCCAAAACAGCGATAGTTTTGTGCTCTATGTTGAACCATGCGGCAACCTGCAGTGGTTATAAGTGAAGCCTATGCTGAAGTGCATAAAACTGCAGTTCCCCCTTCATCCACTAGGGGCTCCAAAACAGAGCGAATCCCCATAGACTCCCATGTTAAAAAGGCCACCTTAAAAGCAGAAATAAACATCCATTTTAGGCTTTAATAGGTCAGGTTTACCTTCATGACAACTGTGGGGGAAGTGATTTTTTTTTCTTACTTGCCCGTTTAAAAGTAATAAATCTCGTGTAATCTCCAAATTCGGCATATTTAGGGGTGTGCCCTTTTAAATGACAGGTACCTGATCTCCTGCTTCAAGTAAAAAGAACGTAGAACAGCCGCAGTTTTTAGCTGGTTAACAACGTGACTTAGCTTTAGCCCGCTTACCTCCATTAGCTGGTTTCCTCCTCTTATCTTCTGGTTAGCTCGGTTAGCTCTTAGTTACAGGCAGCTTGGATTTCGCTCAATGTCAATCATCCACTCACAGTCCCCTCTCAGTTCCACCTCTTTGCCCATATTTGTATTTTCTGGGTGAGACGACATGCATGCCTCTGCCAAGATGGCGATGGTAGGAACCGCCCACCGAGCTTCAATTCAGCTCTTCAGAGACCAATGGGTGACATCACGGAGGCTCTGTCCATCTTTTTATATACGGTCTATGTGTTTAACTCACAACCGAATTTTTTTCTTCATGCTGGTCTCTTTTGCTATATACCAGTACAGCACCACCTTTGGTGGGAATTGGAATACAATATTTTTAAAGTTTGGCGCTTTTGACCAAACTCCAACGTGAATGCAATCTCGGTCTGAATGAATACACCCCCCAAACAACTGAGCCGAGTCCCCAATCGGACCGAGTCTTGTGGACTATCCTGATGTGAATGCACCCTCAGATCAGCCTCTGCCAGCAAATAGTAAACAGAGAAAGCTCCGCTTTATGTCCTGCGTGTGGGCAGCGTCTGATTGGTCAACTGCTAGGAGTAGTCATACTGAGCAGTGAAGGTGGGCGTGGCTTTCTTCTTCTGAACGTGCACAACCTAGAGAAGATGACCAATCACTGAGTCGCTCCCCCAGGACGTCACTGAAATTTTGAAGTACAAAAAAACTCTTTAAAACCAATCGTTTCCATCACCATGGAAACCGAATGTCAAGAGTGCTGGAAAACTCAAAAATGCGTTCAGGTGATAAAAACAGCGCCGGTCATATGTCTGATGAGTATTCAATACTACAACACTGTAGAAAGCTCAGAAGACTAGAAATAGCATCGTAGAGCTGCTTTAACCACTGGAGGTTGTTGCTTGGTTAAAACTAATACATCATTGTATGACTCCTGCATACAATTAGTCCTGTAGATGTTAACCATCAGGTGACCCAGGGGTCAAGTAGCCAGACCATCATTCTGTTTGCTTTAATGCTGGACAAAGACAAATAAAAAAAAATTTAAAAAAACAAACAAACAAAAAAGGATAGTGGTTATTTTTTTCTCTATAATTGTTTGTAAAAAGATTTCTGTCTCGTCCATCCATACGTCTCGCACCATCTTTACTTGAAATGAACTGGTCATGTGACTCCCTATATCATATCTGAGTAGTGTAAAGGTGGAAAACTTTGTTTTTTATTACACTTTTGAGTGTTTTGTGTCCTATTTACAAGCCATGAGCATGTCATAAAAATGTAAAAACGTTTTAGAAACATTTAGGAGATTTTTTAATTTAGATGTCATTACCTTTTTTAATTGCAATATTTAGGTTTTATGCAAATCTAAGAGCAATGGACACGCAGCTACATTGCAGAAATCACTTCCCAGATAAGTCAGGACAACACAGCTGAACTCCTTATCTCCCCACCACAGCTCACTTCATGAAGAAGATATTTTTTCCTCAATACCCAGAAATAACGAAGCAGATAGATGGGTGTCGGGAGGATCAGCTCTGGTGCTGCATGTCCGTATGCTTTTGACTAAAAATAGATCACTTGGATTAACATTTTTTAGTGAATACAACACACATCATGTAAAAACAAGCCAAGACCCAGAATGCTGCATTCATCCAGACACAAAGCCGTCCCTGATCTGCATAGAATTATGAAAATTTTGAACTGGGATAGCTTTAGGGAAAAACATGAGCTCTGATAGGGATGAGATGGGAATTTAGGTGTTTGCCATTGAATCTGGTGCACCCCTGTTCACTCCAGGGATTTGTAGGGAGAGCTTATGTAGTAATCTGACTGTATGACTCCAATTGCCAGTTGTCATTCCTGCTCTATATTATGGCTGTTGTCTTGTCTGAGAACCTCAGCCAGAGCTTTAGTCGACTAAATCCACTTCAGAAATGAAAAAACAGGGGCTGGAAAAATCAAGAGTTGTTTTATGTCTTGCACTTTTTCCACATTCACAACAGCCAGTACGTTGATATCCAGTTACTAGTGTGTAATGTAGTTCTGGAAAGCAAAACACCGTTGTTAAATGTCACAAAAAATAGATGTGAGGTGCAGTTTCTCAGCCTCAGATTGCTGTGTCAACAAATGGACATAATGAATGTCAGTGTAAAAAATAGTCACAAGCAGATATTTATAAGTTGCTTTAAATGTGCACTTTTCTGGAATTTGGAAAGCCAGATATTGATTGTGCCTCTTCTCCCTGGCTCTTTACAGTTTATAGCCAGGTTGGGCAACTCCAGTCCTTGAGCGCCACAGTCCTGCAAGGTTTAGGAGTTTCCCTGCTGCAACACAGCTGACTCTAATCAATGGGTAATTAGCAGACGTGTGCAGATCTTGACGTCAAACTCTGCACAAGTCTGTTAAATAAGTTTAATGTGAGTCAGTTGTGTTACTGCAGGGAAACTCCTAACACTGGTAGGACTGCAGCCCTCATGGACCAGAGCTGCCCATGCCTGGTTCAGACTGGGTAAAAGATGGGTGGAGCCTCTGTGACATCACCTGTAAGGTTCTGATGAGTTGAATTAAAACTCACTGGGAAGTTCCCACAGTCACCATTCACTCCCCCAACAGGTGTCATAAAGATAAAGTTGACATCTTAAACCTAAAAGGGTTTTTGAAACAGGCTGTTTGCCTTTCTGACATGGGACTCAATGGGGACTGACTCCCTTTTGGAGCCCCTCGTCAATGAAGTGGGAACTGCAAATTTCGGTACTTTCACATGGGCTTCAATCAATTCATCAGACCTTTTTATAAGAAAGTTAATTTTATATGTCATCATTCTGAAGCTGTGTGAGTTGTTCATATAAACCTGTACTCCTTTAAAAAAAAAAAAAAAAGTCTGGCTTTTAGGAATCTAATGGCATTAATAACTTTATTATAAGAGGCTTTATTAACTTCTCCTAAAACATGTCACTCTGTAAAATGTTTTTTGTCAATTTGTTGGCACAATATGGGTGCCAGTTTATTCATTCATTTATCTATTTATTTATGTTTTTTTATTTATTTATTTATTTATTAATTAATTGTTATTAAAAGTTACAAAATTGGAAAAAATATTAAAAAAGATGTGCTGCTATTGTAACCGAAATGGAACAAAAATGCAAAAAATATTTTTAAAAACAAATAAAAACCTCATCGTTCTGATTAAGACTATGGGATAGTCGAAGATTTACACTTAAAAAGTGAAAAAACAAATATTAAACTATATGATTTTTATAACAATTTTTTTGTGTGCACCTTTATCAGGGGATCAATGGGGGGTTAAGAAAGTTTGACATAAACTCATTAAGCAGAAAATAACCAGAAATGAACTTTTTTGCCTTTTGTCAAGAACTCAGAAATATGTTTCTATTTTATTTTGTCTTAATTCCAAATTATAGCTGAAATAGCTGATAAGGTAAGTGGGGAATTGACTTTTTGTCCCTGTTTCATGGCATCTAACAGGAAGTATAGGTTATTGTGCTGCATTAGCTGTTCAGCTACATATCATACTACACTGCCACCAAGTGGTGGAGTTGTAGAACTGAATTGTTTGGTCAGTGTTGCTTGATCATCACTTCTGTTTGTTTTGCAGGTCTGTTGGGTATGGTGGCCCACATGATGTTTACCACAGCTTTCCAGCTGACTGTAAGTCTTGGCCCAGAGGACTGGAAACCTCAAACATGGGACTACAGCTGGTCATACATGTAAGTCATCCTCTCACTGCTCTCTTAGTCGACGTGGACTGGTCAAATATGATGAAAATTAACCCCTCCAAAATAGCCAGTTTATGAGCATCAACAAATATTGTATAACAGAAGAAAATAAAAAACATTGGAAAAAAAAAAAAAAAAAAGCGACAACAGCCAGTTTGTGTGATTATGAGTAATAAAACAGATATATTGATTTACCCCCACAACACAGTTGCCCCTCCCTGAGCTGCCACCTTATCACGGTGGAGTGGTTTGTGTGTCCTGAAGATCATAGCGGCTAGGTTCTCCATGGCAAACAGGTGTCTTGGGGAGGGACCAGACTAAGTGCAGCTCAGCAACCCCCATGATGATGACAACCATTGGAAGAAGTATTCCCTTGCCTGGACGCGGGTCACCGGGACCCCCCTCTGGAGTCAAGCCCGGGGGTTGGGACATGAGAGCAAGCATCTAGTGGCCAGCCCTTCACTAGTGGGGCACAGTCAGGCTTAACTCGAAAGGGTTACATGGGCCCCACCTCCTGTGGCTCACCATCTGTGGGGTGAGCCTTGGAGGTCAGGTGCAATGGGAGCTGGGCGGTGGCAAGAGGCAGGGGCCCTGGCGGTCCGATCCTTGGCTGCAGAAGCTGGCTCTAGGGATGTGGAATGTCACCTCTCTGGTGGGGAAGGAGCCTGAGCTTGTGCGCGAGGTTGAGCAGTTCCGGCTGGATATAGTTGGACTCACCTCGATGAATGGCTTGGGCTCTGGAACCAGTTCCCTCAAGAGGGACTGGACCTTCTTCCACTCTGGAGTTGCTCACGGTGAGAGGTTAAAGCAGGTGTGGGCACTCTCATTAGCCCCTGGCTCGGTGCCTGTACATTGGAGTTTACCCCGGTGGACGAAAGGGTAGCCTCCCTCCCTCTTCGGATAGGGGGAGACGGGTCCTGACTGTGGTCTGTGCCAATGCAACCGAACAGCAGTTCAGAGTACCCACCCTTTCTGGAGTCCTTTGAGGTGTGTTAGAGGGTGCTCCCTCTGGGGACTCCCATGTTCTGCTGGGGGACTTCAATGCTCACGTGAGCAATTAAGGTGAGACCTGGAGGGAACTTTGGTTTACTTATTTATTGATGGCTATTTTATATTATATCTTTTTTACTTCAGTTGTTTTTGTTGTTGTGTTTTCATGTCTGTTTTGAGAAAGTCAAATTCAACGAAGATTTGCTACTCAGCTTCATTCTTTGTTTGTCTTTTAATGGCGAATAAATAAGAATTAAACAATAAGGAGCGGTGCATTTCAAGGTTTTAATGTACGACGCAGAGTCTAGAACATCACGGCCTGCAGCGAAGTCCACAAAGTGCAATAAAACGTATAAGTAATGCACGGATCTGAGTTGTTTAATCTGCTTATACCATGTTCCCACTCAGTAAACATTTTGTAAATGTTTATTTCCTTTTTACAAACATGCTAAACTATTGGAATTATTTAATGTTGGCCTTAATGTACTTTTAATACAAAATAACTGTTGTCAAGCTACAATATGTTTCTTTCATTCACCTGTCAAAAGCAGCTGATTTGAACCAGTTGATTAATGCGTTGCTATGATGATGACAATCACAGAGTGATAGTACAGTGTAGTAAAACTCGTCAAACTACAAAATAATGCATCCAGTAAAGACAGCAATGGGCTACAAGTGGTAAAACAAGATCATGTCATCATTTCTGGAAAAAATTTCAAGGACAACTGGAAGGCATCATGAATTTTACTCAATCTTTTTTAGAATTTTACTCAATCTTGTTCAATAATTTTGTCAGTAACAAATATCTTGTATGTTTTTATTCAAGTCTGATAAAAGTTCATAGATCCAAATTAACATTATCTTGCTGAATTCAGAGGCCAACTAGATATTTGTCTTTTTTTTTTAGTTTGGCGTGGAGCTCCTTTACAGCCTGCATGGCATCCTCGGTCACCACCATCAACCGCTACACCAAAACCATCCTGGAATTCAAGCACAAGCGCAGGAACATTGAGAAGAATCTGAAGATCAAGCAAAAGCTGTTGGAGCTGGACTCTCCGGAGCAAGTTTGGGACATGTACATCAGCTCGGTGCCAAGCACCGCCGAGGAGCTGCTGGACCTGTCGTCAAATGGTCGTAAATTATCCAATGCCTCCATCTTCCTGGACCTCAATGACCTTCCTGATCCACAGGGAGAAGAGTACTGCTAGACCAGCAGGGTGTAGCATTTTCAAACTTCAGCATGTCACTGTCATGTTCAGTGTGATGCAGTGTAGATAATGAAAACACTCTGAGACCCTGGTTGAGATTGCTGACAAAACCCAATATCACATGACTACATCTGCGTCCTTATTAAATTGTTGTTCATATTCATCCTAAAACTGTTTCATGTTTTTAAGGCAAGCCTAAAATTGTTTTATTTTTGCTATGTACATTTTCATATATTCTTCGCCAGGAATATTTTTATGCATTTAATGTACTAATTTTATTTACATATAACATATTTACACATCTAAACAAATGTAACAGATATTTGTTTTACTATTACTCCAAAAGTATTTACATAAACCTTGTGATTACAGAGAACTCATAATTAAATTTTCTGTTTCTGAAAAACAGGCAAAGGGCATAAAGGGTGAAGTTATGTTTTGAGAGGCATAACTGCATCTTTAGCTTACAAGATGTTTCATGTTTATCAACTTGTTGCTGAAAATAGCTGTAAAAATAATCTAATACATATTCTTTAAACAGTTAGCTTAAAGACCCTTCATAAGAAATGCGTAATATTTCTCAGTACGATAAAGATCAACCTCAAAGTTTAACATTTGGAGTTTGGAAAACAAATGTTTTCTAAGCTCCAAATTGTTTCTCCATGTCTTTCAAACATGTAAAAAAAAAAAAAAAAAGCCTAGTTTGGTCTAAGAAGGACCAGCTTTGTTTATTAGCTAGCTTGAACTTAGCTAGCATATCATGTAGTTTCTTTGCTAGGTTTTCACATTTATGGGTAGATATAATTTAAAATAACTAAAATAGTTATAAAAACAACTAATAAATCCAAGTTTTCTTTTTGTTTTATTGTTTATCACCATTATTTCCAGCATCAAAATAAAGTCTCTTTGGACTTTATTGATGCCAAACTAAAGTGAAGATTTCCCTCAGCAGTGGTCTCAGTTGTTTACATTAATTACATTAACTCTAACTGTGTTTACATGGACACAAATACCCTGGTTTTGTGTCTTATCATCAGTGAAAAAAAAAAAAAGTTCAAGAATGTGACACGTTAATGGTTCCAATGTTGTTTTTATCGTTCGTTTTTTCGTGTCTCAGCCTAGCAGCTGTGTTCCATTTCTGGCTCACGTATCAGCTTGTTTAAACAGATAGGATTATTTTTCTTCCAGTTTCTACAGTCAGAATACATCTTTTGAGGGAAAGCATGCAGAACGGTCCTTGCTATGCTAATGCTAAAAATGACATCTAGCGCCTTTAACGTATTGTATTGAGCCACATGTCATGGTTTTCACTTCTCTGCACTGGTTATATATACAGCATACCTCTGCCTAAGCAATATTGTCATGAAGGAGAACTGAACGTGAAGCTAAAGAACAAACCAAAACCCAGAAAGCTGTGTGAAAAGGACACTGGTTTGGTCACCACCTACCAGCCTCTTTATGAGCGCTCTACCATCTCCAATAAGTACATTCAAGAATATAGAGGTTAGACTGATCACTGGATTTTACCTTAATAAAGCTGATTACCAGAAAGCTCAGTGATATGTTGGAGTGACTTTACACTGCCTCCCATTCAAATCCAACAGCTTTAAGCTGATGATATTACAAAAAAAGAAGTATTAAGCAAACTCTTGAGGGATAAAGGTAGAGGAATTGTATTTTAAAGGGTGAACCTGTGGACTTGTCCCATCACCTGCAAAGAAACAAAAACCTCATTTAAAAGGAAGAACTCAGTATTTTGTGGATCCCCAGTAAAGAAGTTCCCCAGTAATCATTGAGTGCCTTTACATCCAGCAGCATGCCTCCAAACACACAGCATGCTAAGGGCAACACTGTTTCTGCATCAGATGAAAAGTGTTGCTGTGTGCGAATTGTAAAAACTCATCCACCTGTATTTAAATTTTAATATTTGCTTGATTGCATCACTTTTATGCATACTTTTATTGTATAAATATACCCAAATAACAGTTCTTCTGTCATTTTAAGTGCTTTTGAAAACATGTTTGTGTACTTCATTCACTAATTTAGATTCAATTGAAATGCCACAATAGCTTTCCAAATTATTCTTTTTGAGTGTGTGTTGTTTTACCACCCTGGGTTAGATTAATGCGGAAGCATGGATCTTTGTGTTTGTACGACAACAGTGTTGACAGTGGCTTTTTCTGTGTAGTTACCCCAAGTTAAATCTGATGTGAATGATTATTTGTAATCTATTATATTAATATAAATTATCAACGTATCAGATGATTTTGTTTCAAGGTAAATAAGAAGTGTATAACCTAATAAAGACTTGTTTTAACATGTTTAATCGTTGGATTTAAAAGTTCTCCTTTATGGCCACAAGATGGCAGTGTTGTTGTATTTGGTGAGTGAGTTCCCAGAGCAACTTCACCATTAGGGCAGTTTTATTTTTACATTAAGTAAAAGTTTTAAGCAATTATGAAAAAAAAGACATGTAAGAGGGAGATGTTTTTCCTTAAAAATAGTTTATTTTTATGCTTTTAAACTAGTGCAAATACATGCAAACTGAAAAGAGACAACCCTGTAAGTAAAAACAGGAAAACTTCATCACATCCACAGGAAGTGTTTGTGACTGGTAGAAGATCCCGGTATTGATTTTCAGTTTTTGATAATGTTTCGGTTGTCCTTCAGTGGTCCCTTCGCATCCTAAAGGTGTGGCGCAGTAGGCTGGTTTTGCAAGTGTGATGTTAACCCTAAGCAGAGCATACAAATGTGCCAAGTGATCCATACCAGTTCCCCTACATCCGTCTATCCACATTCATTATTCAAGAATACAAAACCACTCAGTCAAATCTGAGCTCAGACAAAGATTCGCTCGCTCACTCCTTTGTTGTTCGCCACATAAAAAATTCATCCCTCCTTTTTTTAAATAATGCTTGCAGGACAGTACTCAATACGTATGCACTGATTGCCCCTTAAATTCTTAAACTCTGCGGTTAAAGAGCAAATGGGTTAAAAAACAAATTCATAGATATCTGAGCACGTAATAATGCCTCAGTTCTTGAGTTCCTTGTAAAACTAAGGTGACTCCAAGTCACAATTTAGCTGCATTGAAATACACTAAAAGCTACAGTGTTTGCACTGTTCAACATTTATAAAGCCACAACCTATAACAATCACAGTCTCATTACAACCTCTGAACCAAAATTCTTTGCCCTCCGTGACTGAACATACAGTATATGACATAAATAATGGTTTATCTGCCCCTCAAACATTCATACCGGATGATAGATTGATTGATCAATAGAGTTTAATGTATTGACAACAGTTCTTTGCTGTCAAGTCTCTGAGATGCTGCTTAGTCATTCATATAATTGCGTCTTTCTTGTGCACTCGAAGTTGTTTCATCTGTGTCAATCAGACAGTAGACGCTTTGAACAGGCTTCCACCTAAAATGTTTCAACAGAAGCTTCCATCTCTACACCAACAAAGTCACGGCCATCCAAAGTCCTGTCCTGCTATCTGATAGAAGTGCTGGTTATGAGGCCTGTAGAAATCCCTCAATATTTGAATGACCTTTGGGTCTATGGAGACGTGAGTCCTTCCTTTTGTCTTCCCAAGGCAGTGAGGCTTACTGCTGCCTTCCGGCTTCTTCAGGCAGGGGAAGCCTTTTGTTTTGTTAAAGTAAAAGTGTTTGTCCGTAACTATCCTCTGAAGCCCTAGAAAGTCCTGGACTTTGCCCAGTTCTCCAGCCGGGTCTGAGATGAGCCTCTCGCCACTGACCAGATGGATTTGAGACCTGGGGAACCATGCCAGCCACCGCTCCATGTGTTGGGCATACAAGCCGATCCACAGTGGGCTCCATAGAGAGTCAATCTGACCTAGAGACAAAAGGTAGGAAGCACAGAAAGATCAATGGTCATGATTTTCTCTCATTGCAATAATAAGCTGGCAAAATCATTATAAAGTCAATAGTCCAAAGTAGTATCTTTTATTTTGCAGGAACATGACGTATCAATATCTGAGTGAGGAAATAGTTTTCATAGTTAACAAATAAAATGTTGACTCAGGATTGTAATGACAGCAGATTCTCGATGGCATCCTCCACTATTTCTTCAGTTGTGATGTGTTTCTCTATCACTGCAGATGAAAAGCACCCCAACAGTGAGTTACTTGCACAAGGAACACCATCTGCCCCACAAAGGAAATGGTGCTCTTTGGCAGTTCAGCCCCATTTCCACCAAATACAACCAACTCAAGTTTGGTCCTGATAACCCTGATCTCTGTTGCTTTTCCACTACAAACAATACCTTTACCTGATAGGTGGGATATAAACCAGATGGGGACAGATCGACGACACTACCAGTCAAAAGTTTGGACAGGCTTTGCTATTAATTCTGAATAATGTAAATGCATGGCACCATAGTTGCATGACATAAACAAAAGATGATAATGGCAGACGTCAACCAGTTCCTGTTCCATTTCCTCAAAGCAAGAAGGTCCCTGGTTCAATCCTCTGCTGGGGCGAGGCTTGGGCATGCTTGGAGTTTGCATGTTCTCTCCATGCATGCGTGGATTCTCTCTGGGTTCTCTCTGGGTACTCCAGCTTCCTCCCAACATCCAAAGACATCCAGTTTAATTGGTTACTCTAAATTGCCCCTGAGTGTGAGTGGTTGTTTGTCTCTGTGTGGCCCTGCGATGGACTGGCGAGCTGTCCAGGGTGTACCCTGCCTTTCGTCCAAAGGGTCCAGCTTCCCCACAACCCTTCATTGGACTAAGCGGTTAGGATAATGAATGAATGTTCCTGCAGTGTATTTCAACCAATCAAAGATGTGCAATGTGTCAAGCTCCACCCCTCTGGCAGCCACCCCCTTTGCGTAAACTGCAAAAAAAAACATCTTTTGGCGTCTTTGGCAGTGAACATTCAGATTCAAAAAGCCATGAAAAGAAATTTTTCCCAGCCAAAAAATCAAGGGCTGTAATGGTAAGATTGGGACCAAAATGGGAGGCTTCCACAAACATAGGACGGTCCGATCAGATGTTCTGGCACCCTTCTCAGTTTTTGCCTGTTGAAACATAAGAATGTGCATACTGGGTTTGCACCACATAAAATGTTATCCTTGATGACCAGAAAGTCTAATTTTAGTCTCCATGACTAATGGACATCCTTTCAGATGTTTAGGTTATCTCTTAGATGTCTTTTGGTGTATTTTTCTGTAGTTTCTGCCCTTTTCTGAGTACTTATGCAAGTCACCATAATGTCCCAAAGGATTAATCCAGCCAAATGTTGCAGACATCCCATTCTCACATGTCATGCCTCGGGAGCATCTCTTTATTCATGTCATTCATGTTCTTTCAGAATAACATGAATGAAAAAAGCTTCTGTTTTTGTTGGTATTTTTGGCAACAAGTTAGTGAATAATAGCCCATTCAGTAAATGTAACTGCATTCTGGTTCAGTCTTACAAAATATGCAAAGCAGTTTAAAGGTAAACAAAAATAATGGGTATAGGAGCTGATATGTAAGAGAGTATCAGTCATGTCAGGTAAGGTTTTACTATACTTGACCATTTACACCTGGGGTGCCCAAAGTCGGCCCCTGAAGGCCACTGTCCTGTAGGTTTTGTGTATTCCCTGTTGCAGCACACCTGAATCTGATTAATTTGTCAACATGTTGGGCAGAACTTGACAACAAGCTGATGAAGAGCTAATTAATTTGGATCAGAGAGCTGTCTAAAACCTGCAGGACTGTGTCCATTGAGGACTGAAGTTGGACTATGTCCTCATCATCATCATACCTGTGGTGCGGTTCTTGAATGCCAGGGTCTCGAACGGAGGGATATCTGGAGTCTTGGAGATGATTTGCGTGTAATCTGATATGGCTCGAGTGACGGGGTCGCGTACAACCACAATTAGCTTCACATCCTGCGACATGGCATGAACTCGTGCTGGCGTGTCCACGGTAACAAAGTAACGAGGTGTCTTCTCCATGACAATCTGACCGTCAAGGGCTTTGGGCATCATACTTCTGTAAGTACAGTAACATAAACATGTTAATTAGTAGATGACATACGTAACTTTCTCAAAAGTAACATAATAGTACTCTTAATCCTTTAAGCACTTAACTCATTAAAGATTTAGGAAATAAAAATGTTAATTATTGGCTAGATTTGATGAAATTTCATATTGTGGCATCACAGGTGGCAGCCCTTGACACCGGCTGACTGTTGACGGTCACAGCCCATTGTTGACGACTGGTTCACATGTCTGCCACGTAGCAGTGGAAAGTGGTTACAGATTTAACGTGCCTGGAGATATGACCTGGTGCCTGTCACCATTTTTTTATTTTGGCACCTTAAGGGTTAAATGTTGCTTTCACAAAGCTGACATCATGAGTATAGTATAGTATAGTATAGTATAGTATAGTATAGTATAGTATAGTATAGTATAGTACAGTAAAAGATGATTTATAAAGAGTTAATGCATCTTTTTTCTTTATTATAAAGTTGCATTTTACTACTATATTCATAATAAGTCAGCTAATAAGTTGGATAATTAGGCGGCTAGACTTGTCGATAGTCACAATTTTTTACATTCACTTTAAACAATCATGAGATGTAATTTCTTGTGAAATGATAATTCAAGGGGAGTTGAATTACATTAAATTTTTATGAATTGAACATATATTCAAATTAAATATAGACTAAACTGAATTATTGTTTTATATATTTTCTCGTGCCACTAAGATCTCAACCTTAACTTTTCAACCCTGAGAATTAAATCAGAAAAAAAAATCAGCAAAACATGATTTTTAAAAATAAATAAAAGTTTAAAAATTTTATGATACACTGCTCCATTAAATGGAAGAAATCGAGACAGGTTTTGCTTAAACTTATACAATTTTCATTTTTGTCAAACACGATATTTATTAGAACGCTAAATAATTTATTCGGCATGACAGAATATGTCATGGCTACATACTGCATAACTCAGCTAATGTCTCCTTGTGCGATGGCATTGGTGCTCCATGCCTGGCTATTATTAATATGTGACTTTTGTGCTTAGTTTTTGTTAGCATCAGAGGCAATGCTACAATGTACATCCCTCATCTCATTTAAGTACACCTTATGACTACAGGAAAATGTACGCATTGTATGCACAATTAAGCCTGAAACATTTATATGGAAGAAGCAGCTATGGATAATATAACATAATCTATGGATTTCCATTATGCAGGTTACAAATTTGACTAAAAAACATTTTCATCATCCTTTCTCTCTTTTGTTTCATTAGGTAAGGTTAGCATTAGCTGTTAAAAATACATAGTTAGGGCTAGAATTAAGATGAATCAACAAGTTCAAGTTTAAATTGTTACTAAGTACATAGTTATGCAAAACAAAAACAAAAAGATACTATTCAGGGTTGCGCTTTATTATGTTACAATGTTAGCCTATGTACAGTAGCCTGTTTGTTACCCTACATCAAAAGTCTTGGCTCTAAGCTAGGTACACATATCCTCAATTTAAAATTATTTACAACAACTGCAACACCCCTTTGAGATGTAGGGAGATTTCATTCATTGTTTTTTGTGAAACTGCGCTTTTAATTATGTATTGTTGGATGTATGGATGCTAGCTAAAGTTAGCATGAAGCGCAAGAGTGTGAATAACTTTATTCAGTGTTTCAAACTGCTCACCAACATATTTTATCAAGATGCTCCAGTTTATTATCTTAAACTAATAATATCATAGCTTGAAATACTGTAAATATTGTTTATCTGTTGGCTTGTTTATCTGTTATTGGTGTCTCATGTTTACCTTTGAGACACCAATAAAAGAGTGGATGCTGCTTTTGCTATCTCCTTCTTTGTGCTACATTTGCTACATATGTTCAAGGAGAGACAGATGTTATCAGAGAGCATACACAGATCACAAACACACTGCCTCATTTGACCTCACGCCTCATTACACACTCTGACATACATCATACACCAATAACAGCATGAACAGTGACCAGACATGTGACAGCAGCACTACAGAAACACACAAGTCTTTCCTTCACTGTGTCTCGCTCTGTTTCTCTCCACCTCTGAACCAAAGGCCAGCAGATGGGCCTCATTTAGAGGTAAATGATTCCAGAGGCCCTACGGGACCGGCTAGGACCTCAGGGACATCTGCCAACACACCTGCCATACACCTGACCTGCACCAGTGTGGTCGCACACAGCACTGACTCAGCATCTCAGCTCATTTACATTACAAACCAGCCTCATTTTAAGTAGTCAGATTTTAGACTTTTAGATGTAATTTTCTTACCTACTGACTCTGCAACATTACAGGAACTCATTCATTTGTCTTAAACAAATAAATACAAAGCAAGAGTTTGCTAATAAAAACAAATTACTGCTCTTAAAGCGTAGTTTTATTTATGTATGAATTGTGGGCTGCTGATTAAAAGAGCTGACATGCACATACTTTAAGTTTGTAATTTGCAGTAAATGAACAAACTGCAATAAAACCATGATCATGATGAATGTATGAATGTCAGATTAAATCCTGAAAATCTACACAATAATGTTTAATAATCACACCCTCTTAAAATCTAGAGAACTAAATTATAACGTCGTTTACATGGATGTTCGACAAAGTGAGTTGATAAGTTGGGTCCAGTCGTGAAAAGGTTTAAACTACCCCTCTCAATCGGATAGAATATTCCCTCTGAGTGGGATCTATTGGATAAGATGAGATGCTTTGACAATGCATTTTTATTCAGATTGGACATTTCATCGGATCTAAAGTGCTTCATATTAACACCGCGACTCAGAACAATCTGACCACATCGTTCTGCAGAGAAGTCACTCACTATTCAGTAAGACCCATTTACGCTCCCTGATGAACATAAATAGTGACGCCTTTTTCAAACGTTGTTATACGTCGCCACTGTCATACTTCCATGTGTTTTTATGCTGCCATCTGTTCAGTCAGTTCATCCACTAGTGGGCAGTGTTGAGTTTGGAGTTCACTTCCGCATTTTGACACCACAGTAAAGTTGTAAAAGAAGCAGAAGAATGAAACCACAAAGCCTTTTGCTGTTCTTCTCCACCCCCGTAGCCACTTGTGTTTCTTATTTGACAGTTGCTGCATCGTTTTCTTTATGTTCTTCTTCATCTCCACTGGTTTATTTCTTTTGCTGGTTGGATGTCATTTATATAACTCAACACTGCCCCTGTAATTTCCAGAGGCATAGGTGCATTTTCTGCATCAGGTGACAGAAAGCAAATCCCCTGAAAACAGACCAAATTACACAAACAACACAGGACCTGGACCAAACTGTCCGTCTGCTTGTATATTCGTCTTCTGCGTCCAGCATAAATGGGCTTTAAATATTAAAGTTGCAGTGTGTAAGAATTACTGACATCTAGTGGTGAAGATGGACATAGCAATTACTTCCAAGACAAAAGAAAAACTGTTTTGAATGTACAGTGGTCGTCAGTGACCAAAACTCTTCCTAAATACCAACATGTTTTTAGATGCGAGTGGATCAGTGGCCTCAGGTACAGGTAGCCACTTCAACATTGTGTACATACGTTCTGTCTTCTGCTCTGGTCCTTTTAAGGCATTACTTATCCCAAAACGGTGCTGTAGCTCCTATAAAACAAAGCAGGTACTGCAGGTTTAAGGCTCGGAGAGTTCTCACTTAAAACACAGTTGTTTGTCCATTCAGAGACACCGTAGTAGATATGGTAACAAAAATATGGCAGCTGCCATGTATGCGGACCAACAGTGGGCAGATATAAATGTCTCATTCTCAGAGTCTGAGACCATTTAGTTTCTGATTAAACACCAACAGAAACAAAGTTTTTCATGATGTATTAAATTTAGCTTTTAATAACAGTATCGGTACACACTGCACCTTTAAGGTTAGAATAAAATGACTCAAACATGACTCAAATAGCAAACATTTTGCTTGGAAAGTTCTGCTTTGGCACAAAAACATTAAATAATTCTGTTTATCAACACAATTACAAACATGTTCAGCTTCGCACTTTAATTCATTAACTTTGGCCTTTCAGGGTAGACTTATATCTACCTAATATAAAACAGTGAAAATGGTCCAAATGCTTCTAAATGACACATTTATCTAAATAAATAAATGAATAAATAAATAAAAGTGATGAAAAGAGAGTCACCCTGGGGGACAAACACAACACAGGAGGACAGGAGGCTCTGACTGTCCTCTGGTATCGCATCAGGATTCAGATGCGCTTGAAACTTAACCTCCTGTCAATACATCCTCTTCCCCCAAATTTGACACACACACACACACACACACACACACACACCTACACACATACACCTACACACACACTGAGATTTCATTTGATCTGATCAGTGTGCGGCACTGCTCACCACCACTTAGCCAGAAGACTTCCCTTTTAACTCCAATACCCTGAGCAGGAGGAGCCGTGCAGTCTGTTACACACACACACACATACGCATGAATGCATGTGCAAATGGCAGCATGCACACACACATTGCAAAGCACAAACATACACTCATTATTCACTCATTAGTCGCTATCCTGCTTGTGGAATCCCCCGTGGACCCGTTTCTCTAAGTCTAATACACACACACACATAATAAGACACATTTCTTAAATATCACACACACATATGCACACAAACACGATGGGTGTGGTGCTTTTTTTTTTTCGCCGAAGCTTTTAAAGAGTGTGCATGTGTGTGTGAGTGTGTGTGTGTGCGTGCACAGAGTATTTGCTGTGAGTGTTTTAAATGAAAGGGGTGGGTGACTGATGAAGGAATGATGGGAGTGGATGCAAACGTGCCTCCATTAGCAATCTGTCTGTGAATAGCCTCAGAGCCAAGAGCCCCATACCATTACCTAAGCACAAAGAGCTAATTACCGCCCCGAAGAGCGCCATCAAAAGAAAAGATCTTTTATAAATATGCTTCTGCTCTGAGGTTGGCAAAGACGCAGTAATTGACAGACAAACTAGCTGCTCGTCTGTCTAATAATTAAATCTGGCCTCATCGTTCTTCTGGCACAGAAAACTTTGTGATCTCGAGGACATGTCTGCGGCTTCAGCCTGACTGCTTTAAGAATAATAGGTTATGTAACATTTTCTTAGAATCACAGCTGTCAAAGTCTATTTCTTTAGCTAATACTTAGAAGTGAGAGGAGATACTGTTTATTTTCTTATTTAAACCAGATTTTGCATGTTGTTGTATTTGCCTTAGTCAGAAACATGTTGGTGTTTATGTGGATCTTACACCAACACTGGATCTGAAAATGGTGAATAATTGTGTCTCAGTTTCTGAGTTTAGCAGGTTCAGCGGGAGATAGAAGAAATAAAGCTGCAACAGCTTTTCTATTTGTCACATAAATGTAAATATTCTGCTTCTGAACCTCTATAACTGGGATTTTACTCCTATCAGGTCGACTTGCATCACCATGGCTCAGAGACATCCAGATTCAGGAGAAATTTGAGCTGAAGCCAGTGGTCGGAGTTAAAACTTGATGAAATACAAAACCTGTTCATCTCAAGCTCGGGTCCTCTACCAGAGTCCTGGGAGCTTGAGGATCCTACGCAGTATCTTAGCTCTTCCTAGGAACGGGCTCTTCTGGATGGAGATGTCTGATGTTTTCCCTGGTATCTGTTGGAGCCACTTCTCACCTCTAGTGCTCCGATGACGACTGGTACTGCTGTTGCTTTCATCTTCCAGGCTTTTTCCAGGTTGTCCTTGGTCCTTAGTAGTTTCTCATGTTCCTTTTTGCTGATATTGGTATCCTTGGAGACGGTTACATTGATCACTACAGCTTTACTTTGCTGACTTTCTATGATCACCATCCTTATGTCGGTATCTGGAAGTCCTTGACCAGTAAGATCATCTGTTGTCCTGTGACATGCCTCTTTATACAATTGAACAATCATTCCCTCAATATATCCCTCAATATATATATATATATATATATATGTTTATTTATATATATATATATATATATATATATATATATATATATATATATATATATATATATATATATATATATATATATATATAGACTATATATATATGTATATATATATATATATATATATATATATATATATATATATATATATATATATATATATATATATATATAGACTATATATATATATATATATATATATATATATATATATATATATATATATATATATATATACATATATATATATATTGAGGGATATATTGAGGGAATGATTGTATATATATATATATATATTAAAAAAAAAAAATATATATATATATATATATATATATATATATATATATATATATATACTATATGATTGCATAAGATAAGGTCAAGAACTGTTTATATGTTTGTATCAATGCCTGAAAATGAAAATGTGTGCAATAATTAATAATAAAGCTGAAGCACAAGATCTAACGCATCTTAAAAGACTGTTTGTATAAAAAGGGCATGTCACACGTTGACAGAAGCATTGCTAAAAATAATCAGGAGGGGAATTGATCTACATTAATACTGCTGAGTATCATAATGCTTTAAGAGTGTACGAACAGATGGAGACAACAAGGAAATCAGGCCCTGCATTGCTGTCTAACTTGGACATGTCACTGCACACAGGACATCAACTGTTAACTATGGTTTCATCTGTTTTAAGAATCGGTCTCTGTGCTGGAGACTGAACTGCAGTCGCTCGAGCTACATGTCTTAAGAAAGAACAACGAAGCTGTAAAATACTTAGTTTAGGAGGAAGGTTGACATTATATCCCGATTTAATGTCTGCAGACAGAAATGTATTATTTCAGTTTTCTTTTCCATGATGTGAACATTTCCAAAGCTCAACATCCAGAATGTAACTCAGTATCTGTGTTTAAGGAACAGATTATTTTTCATTTAAATGTCTTATTGAGTCTAAGAAGAAAATTAGATTTTGGTATTTAGTTGCTTTATGTGACTTCATATGAAGTTGTTGTTTTAAAGCAGTTTTATGTAAAAATAAAAAAAAAAGTAGGTATATTAATGGAATAAATTATATATTGCATGTAATTAGGATTGTTTCATGAAAGACACATCATTGCAATTTCTCTCTTGGATTAAAAAAGCATTTTGTACTGTTCATATAATAACTGGTTGCTGAATTTGTGATATATGCAAACACTAAATCTGCACTGACTGATATAAAATCCTGATTAAAGCCGCATCAACTCCCCCAGGAATTTTTAAAAAGAGCAAATGTTACTATTAATGCTTTTCCAGTCGATCCTCGGGATCCTGCACATCTTTTAAATTTTGTCAGCAGTAGCGGCGACCGACATGTCTGCTCCAAAACTTCCAAATCTTTTATTTACAGTCTACGGTGGAAACACATGCAAATCACACTGGTCAACATTTTAGAAATTTTTATTCTACTAAAAACTTTTTCGCAAAATCACAACCAGAATAATCTTTCACTTCAGCTTCTACCGTTATTACAGTACTTTTGGATGTCTTTCTACTTATTTTTTTAGAGAAATACGTTCATTAATCGAATAAAGATAAAATAAATATAGACAAAAAATAACTTAATACAAGAACTGTTTCTCCCATCATCGACATGAGCACATTCTATCATGTCCTCCCTTGTAATAAGTGCCAAAAATGCCCAAATTTTAATGTAACATGTAATAACAAGCTGTTATTTGTTTATTTTACCACTAGATAGTATGAAAAAGTGTCCATTAATGAGGATAACGGAACAATCTGCAGCAACATGCACTGTGAAGGTCTTCTTGGTCTGCTTTTTTCTCGAGAGAGAACAAAAAACTTCATGTTAAATGAGTGCTCAGCAGCTGTAACTTTGCAGTTTTCTGTCTGTATTTTCTTCTGGACTGGACACTCAGCTGCTCTTCCTGCAAACTTCCAAGCCCGTCAGCTTGGACATTTTTGGTAACTTTCCATGCAGAGTTTTAGGCTCAAAGCTGGCTGAGATTACTGATTGATTGATTGATTGATTGACAGGTACCCAATATCCTGCTTCAAGTAAGAAGAATGTAGAACAACTATGGTTTTTAGCCGGTTAACAACGTGACTTAGCTTTAGCCCGCTGACCTCAGTTAGCAAACCAAGCTAATCCAGAGATAACAGGAGCTAGCCACCTGACAGAAGTAAGTGGGCTAAAGCTAAGTTAAGCTGCTAACCGGCTAAAAACCACGGTTGTTCTTCATTCCTCTCACTTGAAGCGGGAAATCAGGTACCTGTCAATCAAAAAGACACGCCCCTAAATATGCCGAATTTCAAGATTAAATTACTTTTAAACCGGAGAGTTAGAAAAAAATTCACTTCCCCCACAATTGTCATCAAGGTTAACCTGACCTATTAAACCGAAGATGGATTTTTGTACCAGGCTGTAAGCATGTTTATTTCTGCTGTGAAGTTGTTTTTTTTTAACATGGGAGTCTATGGGGATTTGCTCTGTTTTGGAGCATCTAATGGATGAAGGGAGAACTCCAATTTTTGGCACTACTGCATAAGCTTCACTTTTAAATGCCAGAGTTTACCGCTTGTTCGTAATCCAGATCCTCATGCCCCCCTGCCCTGCATGTTTGATAGGTAACCCTATTTTAACACACCTGCAAAGGACTTGATGAGAAAGTTCAGTAATCTGACTCAGGCATTTTGGAGAAGGAACATGTCTAAAACGTGCAGGGCAGAGGGACTTGAGGACCTGGATTGGAAAACACTGTAATGGCTAGCATCTGAGGGATACACCTAAGTTTAATAATTTTGTTCTAAAACTCTGCCAGATCGCCAGCAGCTTATGTTGTCAACAACATCTTAGGAATGGTAGCATGTAACTCTGAGAGTTAACTTGTGATGGACACTTAAAGAGATTTACAGAGGGTTTCCAGGCCTTTATATCCCATCCAGAAGGTTTATAATCCATCTGCAAAATGAATCTCTATGGCTGGAATAAAACCAGGAATATATTCTCGCTGCATGGCAGCACCAAAAAGCAGCTGAGCTGGAGTTGGTTTTGTGAGAATAGCAAGTAAATACCAGCATAAATAGCTGTAAATGAATAAAAATAAAAAAATGTAAATATTATGTGTTTTGTTTCAGTATTTTTTCCTCCTTAAAGCCAAGACTTCAGATACGCAGGAAGGCTTGGTCACTGTTGATCAGTGTGTTATTTTTTACAAAACACTGTTAGCAAGAAATTCTGTTCCTTGTTTTGGTTGGTTTTCATGCTGTTATATCTATTGACACATTAATTTTACACCACTTTAGCCTCATAATCTGACAACTATTATGGTTAATAGCTAAATTAGACAGCTACCTGATACCACAGCTAAAGGAAAAAGCAGGTTAGACATTTTTTGAGGAATTTTAAGCAATTAAGCATCAATCTTAGGAATATAAAACCCAAAAAACAAGATGAAACCTTGTCAGGAAGCGAACTGGCAAGCTAGGTTGAGCAGCTGCTACAAGGAGTTAAAGTACGCTGGTCATCTCTGGTCTACTGCAGTCATGAATGATAAAACACTGTAAGATATCATCCTTTTACTGAATGTTTTCGCTTCCGTTTCAAACAGAGAAGTAAAGATGGTTGATCAGTTTCAGTGAGTGATCAACATTTGTGTCATCATTTCTGTTACCTCCTGTCCTGTAAGACCTCTTCTGTGTTCATTTCAGTCTTACTTCTTTCCTCTTTTTTCAATCAAGTGCATCATATCCTAACAAAAAACATTGAATGCCGTACAGCAATGCGCCAATATGAAGACAAGCTCAGATATAAGACTGAGTCTGAATTCTGTTCCTGGTTACTCCACACCTGTCCTACGAAGCAGCATTTTCTCTAATCAAGTTAACTTTGAGGTTATCCCTGGGTTTTCTGCACTCTGACCATAGTTCACTTCTTACCAGGGTAAATCACTACGTTGAACGGCTAAGTTACTCAGGAGTAGGTTATGTTCTGGATAAGACATCAACTAGCAAAAAAGCACCAATCCACACCAATCAATGCCAATGTTGGATCATTGGAGGAGTGCTTAGGACACAGATGCATCCTGTTGATGAAGAAAGAAAGCCTTGTCACTGACCGTTTGAAAGTATAGTTTTGTTGTTGTCTCTGGGTCCAGTTCGCTCTATAAAGGTTGCATCTGATACAATGAGGTTAATAATTAAGCTCAGTCATGGCAGAACTGTGATGCCTCATTGAGGAATTAATATTCCAACACAAAACCAGCTCACACGGAATGCTGAGCTTCAAAAGAAGTGAAAGAAGAAGATAAGGCAATGAACGAACAGAGGAGGCTCTGTCCGAAGCGTCCAGGCCGTAATAAGGTGAAACTGAGCGATCGCACTGATGTCTGTTTATCTTGCCTGATTAATTAGTTTTGAATAATGTCCTGAATTTACACATTAAAAAGTTGGCAATTTTCCGCTAGCCTTCCGTCCTAGCTGTTGCTGTAGCAACAGTGTTGCTTTTGGCCTGAATTGTATTTGAACTCTTTATATTTTTGAAGAGTAATTTTCTGCTCCTCCATGGTGAAGTAGATGCTCTGCAGGGTTTCCCCATGTTTGTGATTGGTTGGATGCTGCAAACTCCTCCCCTTTCATGCGAGCACACACTGATCAAAATGGGATGAATTACTAAGCTGACAAAACAAGTTCATAGTACCCCTTATCTATATTCTGAATGTCTAGGTGAGTCAAGCAGGGTAATGGAGAGATATCTGGAGAACTCTTCCTAGTTCAGGCCTCAGCTCTTCATTCAGTCGTTTTCTCCTTCAGGATATTATCCGACTAGTTTCCTTTGTTCAGTGGACAGATCGTGTTATTTGTTTAATGACTGGTCACAAAGACCATCTGTTTATTCTTAAAATATGTATTTGCCTGTGTATTGTTTACATTACTTTTGTGTTAGTTTCTGGAGTTACCTGCTTTAGGAGTGCTTTCTGTATACATTTAAGGAAATACAGTTTCAGTAAAGGCTGATTTATACTCATCCAAATCAGCTCGGTTACACATTTCTCACCATAGGCTCTGTGTAGGTCTGCAGTGGCTCAACGAGCACCTCTACAAACCTGATGTGCATTCCCGCTATGTGAGTGCAGCTACATAGAATGACTCCTTTGTGACTGGTCAGAATGTGATTACGTGTTTCTGGATGTTCGGGTCTTCTCGCTGAATGAATGGCGAGTTCCACCATTATTGTTCTATAACAGGAAATAGTTGTTGGGAACATCAAACCATAAACATAACGCCGTCCTGTGGAGTTTACCTGCCGATTCCACCTCTGCTGCCACCTGCGGATGCAGAAAAGAAACTGCAACATGACGCTTTAACCCTACACCCTACAAGTGTAAACACGCACTTCATCTGATGCAGACGGCGCATGAGAATAAAAACGACCTCAAGGTGCTCCTGCCTTCCTTCCACTTCGTAGTCCTACTTACCGTAACAACAGATTACAACAGTTTCCACATTAAAGCTGACTTTCAAAGTGAACTAAAGGGAACTGAAGAGTAGAGTGAAACTAAATAGTCAACAATAATCCTGACTTTTGGTAGAATCGAAGTTGCTTATGCTGTGCAAAACTGGCCTGATTCCACCATTGATATTTAAAAGATCAGCATCAAAAGTCATTTTCTTCTTCTGTAACTTTGCTGAATGGACCAGGTGGCTGTACAGCCAGGAAGTGGAATAGAAAGGGGAAGAATATTAACCTCCCCTGTATTAGCGCCAAACATTAGCAGGTGAATGGGACCGTCTGGAGACACCATGTGTTACATGGAAATCCTCCCAAATAAGACAGCAGAAATAATTGGCAGTTTAAAACTCCTGGTTGGCTTCATCCTTATACTTCTAATTTTCTACTGAGTGTAAGATCAAACATCCAGTATGAGGAACACAGGGATTATCCAGCAGCTTATATTAAGCCTCTCCTTGCCTTTGAGGAACCCCTCTTTTGTCGTCCATTTTCCAATATTTCGGCATACCTCCCTGGTGTATTATTTCAGGCCAGCCAAGGCCACTGGCTATTGATCCTATGGGGGCTTAGGGTAACTGCGTGGATGTGGGTGTGGATGGTGTAAAAGCCAGAACAGCAAGGATTATATGTATTGGACTGAAAGCAGTATGATGGGGTTTGTAAAGGGTGGAGGTGCTACTGACAATGGTAATGTAGCGTTGGGGCTCAGCTGGGACCGAGAGTGGCAGGTGGAGACTGAGGAAGCCAGAACCCTCTGGAGCCCCATCAGTGGCATGCTGTGTCATGTGATGTGTATAGCATGTGTGCATGTTAAAAAATGTGAAGCAATTACAATGTTCATCACAAGTACAGCAGGAAATATGCAGCAAAGAATTGGGGATGTACGGAGGGGTGGGGGGTTTAAGAATGTACGGGATCAAAAAATGCAGAATGTG
This sequence comes from Telmatherina bonti, assembly GCF_933228915.1. Taxonomy (NCBI): domain Eukaryota; kingdom Metazoa; phylum Chordata; class Actinopteri; order Atheriniformes; family Telmatherinidae; genus Telmatherina; species Telmatherina bonti. The sequence continues at coordinate 26,238,161 of NC_136630.1, read as the reverse complement.
CCTTGTTTATCTTTGATGTAGGGATGAAACAATAGCCAATCAAAAACTAGGAGCAAATTTATGATGTTCATTATACACACCTGACTGCTTATTTAAGAGTCAAATATGAGTTTTGGGTGTGTATTTGTGTGTGTTTAGAACCACTCATCCCTTTCCTCTGTATGGGGGACCATTAAGGGATCAGTCCATTGTGGCTGTGCCCTGTCCACTTCCAAGAGACATCCATCATAGAGGGGCCCTGGACCCCAACCCCCCCTGCCTGTGCTTTTGATATCCAAGCCCCAGGGGAGGGCCTAATGAGGGCCAGATCACTCCACCCGTCTGGGCCTTATGGTGATCACCTTCAGTACAGTACATGGATGGGACGGACCACACCTGAACCCCAGTTACTCACACAACAATGTACTGGCCATACATGAGCCGAAATTAAATCCGTCCCTAAAGCTTTAGTCATGATGTTTCACACACCACAAATACAAAAATACAAAATAAACATGAATTAATAGTTTATCAGAATATCATCCTGTCGTACCTATGACACATGAATCCCGCTGAACATGAAATGTTTTGGCAGCCAATTTTCTGCGATTTGCATGGCAATTATATCCCATTGTATAAACACAAAAACACAAGTAACACCATGTGCTGTGTCATTGCAGGACAAAGCCATCAATGTATGGGTATGAATTGAAAAGCTTCCCTTAATGAGTTCAATATGAATTGCAAATTAATCAGTGCCATCGGGGCAGCTGACTGAAGAGACTTCAGCCATTTATTTATTTAGTTATTGTATACGCAGAGAAAATTATCATACATATAAAGATGAGGCAGAAAGACACTAAAAGTATAAGAGAAAGCTTTTTTTTTTATTATTATTAAACTAAAAAAGTTTAATTTATTAGAAATATTCATTCAGTTTAATGAATTTTACTGGTATTTTTCTGTGAGATTGTGAATATGACAACATCAGGAAAAAAGGTTTTAGTTCTTGAACAGCAATTCATATTACAGTTTATTGTTTATTTATTTCTATTTTTACGTTAATTTGAAACCCTACTCTTGTACTATTCCCTAATACTAGCTATTGTATGTGTTGTTTTATGGTGTAAAATAATTTTTTTTTAAAAAAAGCTTAAAATATATAAATGACCAGCAAAAAGTGCCCAAAGAGGCACATTACTTGTGCTATGCCATGAGTACAAAATTCTTTCCATTATATTGCTCAATGAAAAGTGGTTACAAAATTGACATACTGACATAAATATAATGTATTTAAAACCAACAAATTTTTAAGCAACCCTACAATAACATTAGTCAAGACTAAATTAGCTACAGTGACATCTCAGCTAACAATCAACCATGTTCTTTTATGCTAACTTCAGCAGCAAGGATTTTTTAAATTATATTTTGAAGCCTAATTAAATATTCTTTTTGTGTCCTTGAAGGTATTTTATCAAGTCACTGTTAAACAAACAAAAATATTAACTTAAGTATGGAATCTTTGACTTCCAGATGTCAACTTTACTCTTACTAGCAGCTATTGTTTCACATGAGGATGTAGATGGTAAACCAGCTAAGCTGCCTTGTCTTTTTAAGCTAATGCTAATGCTAACTGGTTCTCTGTTTAATCAGCCTGAGTCAGACTGTGTAGCCTATTGGGCATTTCAGCTTATAGTGACATCTTTATCTGGCACCTACAAGCAGCTAGCGATGCTACTGCTACAGAGACATTTTCATGATAAGCAATGACAATGACAAGATATTGTACAGAGAAGCTGTGAGAGCCATGGTTACAAAATGATAGCTTTCATCTCAACAGAAAAACTACAGACTTGTTAATGGTAGGCTATGTTAACCAAGTGAAGGTAACTCATTAAAATGCTTGTTTTGCATTGGTGTAAACTGTATTTGTGTAGCTTTACTATACATCATAGCAAATGCTGAACTCTGCCACATTTAGGTTTTCTTTCTTTTACACCTCATTCGTGTCTGTAAGAAAACCACTATAGCAAACGTTACTCTACTTCTTAACTACTGCTTTGCCCTTGACCACTACACATCTCAGCAGCACACTTCCTTAAACTTATATCCTGTTTAGATTGGAAATGAATTGAAAATGCATACATTTATTAATTCTAAGCACATTAACTCCTAAAAGGACAATTCTAGGTGATTAAAACTAGAGGAACTAAAGATGTGAGTTTGCAGTGGGTTTATATCATATACTATTATTACTCGTACTACTCAAGACTTCCTATGTGAAGAGGAATTTGAATTTATACAAAGGCTTCTGATCGGAGGCAAATTCTTGAGAAACAGAGTAAGGGTTTTAAGTAAGGGTAAGCGTAGCTATGTGTCCTGGTATTTTTAAGGGGGTTGATTTCTATCATTTTTTTTATGTTAAAGGTGACTTCTTGGAAATAACATATAAAAGCTGTGCCAGTAACATAGAGTCAATAATATATTGATAACTCTTGCTAAACCTCAAGAGCAAAGTAGCAGCCTGCCTAGAGGACAAAACGGTCTCCAGACTGTGAGAGAACCTGAAGAGGTATGGCTTACACACATACGCCAGCACCTATACGCCAACACACATGCTAACACACATAGACAGGACCAGCTCTGATGACAGTCCCCTGGGTTGAAGCAAAGGTCAGCAGAGATGTGTGAGATTGTGGTAACACAGAATTCCCCCCCTTTAACCCTCAGCCACTCAAAGCTTTATCTCTTCTCCTGCAAATGTATTGCCTTTTTATCCATCCTTCTCCTGTCATGTTGTCTTTCAGCATGAAACACTCCCATGTAAGACGTGAATTTCCAGCTGAGAAATTTCAGTGGATTCTTTTGCAGCTGAAAGAAAAACAGAGGATTGGTGGGGGTAACATGACCCCTCTGTGCCTATGCGAGGAAACTTGGGGTGGTTGTGCCAATAGGATGAAGCTTCCTGCTAATTGTAACAGAAGCCGAGCTGACCAAAGCCAACCGCTCTAATGCTGAAGTCAACCCAAGGTCAGGGTGAGGAGATAGCGCTATCGATCCCAGACAGAACAGTAAGGAGGAAACTTCCAGTCCATCTCAGGGCTCATCGCAGCGCTCTCCCAGATTCAATCTCCCTCCAAACACCATTAGTGGATCTTTGTCAGGGGCTCTGATCTCAATTGCCCTGGTGAATCCTAATGTTATTTTGCTCTCAATGAAAAGAAGAGGGACTCTGAGGAAGATGCACAATAGCTCATCCTCTTTAATCTAAAGCAATCAGGTTTAAAGGAAAAATTTCTACACAGAAATGTCATATTAACTCAGTAAGCACTGTAGCTGACTCTCCGTCTGCTGTTTGGTATGAAAAGTGCACCATTACCTTGAGGGGCTGCTTTATTACAACCTTGGTCTCCTTGTTCATACTTTTCATATAAGTCATTGTTAACAATGGCATCATAATTAAGAATCCATTTTCTGAAACACATGTAGCATGAAATGTGGCAATCAATTAATTTTTTGTCTGTAAAAACTCGTCAGAGTTAACCGGGTTTCAGTTTACTAGTCAGGCAAATGTGAAAGAATTTTAGCTCAACTGCAAAAAAGACAAATGCACCTAAACCATGTTTCCCCCAAACGTTTGAAGGGCATAAGAAAGTGTGAGTCTTGACTAAGGGTTCATTCACATCACAGACTCGGTGCGATTGGGGACTCGGCTCAGTTGTAAGGGGGTGTATCTTTGCAGACCGAGAACGTGTTCCCGCTGCACTTTGGTCAAACAAGCCAAACCATTAGAATAATATATCCCCATTCCCACCAAAGGTGGCGCTGCACTGGCAAATGAGAGGATAAGACCCACATGAAGAAGAAAACTGTTTCCACCACCTGCGAGTTTAACATGGAGACGAAACTATTGCCACTTTTTTATGTTGTCTTATGCAAGTATACTGTGGAAATACACAGCAACAATGGACGCTGGATTAACAACAGACAAGGCAGAGGGTTGTTAACGTCGTCACTATGTATTTACCCACAATGCAATGCTACGTAAAATGCAGGAAGTGACTTTTTTTGTAGTCCGTTACCTGTTTTTGGTCCACTTGAAACAGACTGAGACCTGCGTTTGTAGGCGGACGGGGGTCCGCTTCTTTGATCTGAATCAGAGGTTGTTCGCCGCATTCACATTTCCCCAAATGAAACGGACTTTCCGGGCAAATGGAGACTAGCATCCAATTTCAAAAGGCTGATGTGAATGTGCCCTAAATCACGTCAAACTCTAAAATACAGTGGCCAAAATGTAAAATTGGACAAACTCGCAAGCCAACATTGATATTTATTGAAAAAATCTTGCAGATATGACAATGAACCTCACAGATTGGTGGCAAAATCACATGTTTGTTCAGCTAATGTGTTTCTGTTCAGGCTCTCGCTTGTTTTTCTCTGTGCACATGAACTCACAAACTTTCATCATACACTTTTTCACAAACACTCCCTCACCGAAGAGCTGGGCCTATTTTGCCGTCTCGACTGCAGTAGTAGCTTGAAGTTGCTATAACTACAGTCCACAGAGGAGAAGGCCCTTTGTTTGTGTTCAAGATAACTCAAAAAGTTATGGACAGATTTTCATGACATTTTCAAGAGTTGTTGGAAATGTGAAAAGGAAGAACTGAATTAATTTTGGTGGTGATCCGGATCACCGTTTGGATCCAGAACATTTTAAAGGATTCTTTGGCATTGTGCTTGGCGGAGGTTTCCGCTCTCAGAGTGCTTTTCTAGTTTTTCTTATGTGGATTTTTGTTGTGAAGTGTTGTTTTGTCCTTATAAGACTATAAGTAGACCAAACTGTCACAAAACTAATTATAAATAAAGCTGCTGAGCATGCAGGAGGGGGTTGTAAGCTGGGCTGTTTGCTTGTCTGAAGCATCCAAACACAACTGAAAAAATATATTTTATCCACATTCTGTCTTCATGAAACTACAACTGCAACAAAAATTACTGCATCTAAATTTGTGATTAGCTTGGTTGCTAGCTTTTCTGTTTGAACTGTATCAATAAATCTACATTAAAAAAAATGTTGTTTTATGAATGAGACAAAGTAATTGGAAACTTAAATATCCTGAGAGGAAAAACTTATTAAAAACATTTTTCAGGATCCTTCTATAACCTATTTCCTTTCCTAAATACGTAAAGCAAAGCTGCAATAATGTCACATATATTTTTTTCACAGGAGTAAAAAGACACATAATTGTTTTCAGAAATGTGAAAAGTTAGAAACACATTAAGAATTTTAGTGATCTGTCATCAGAAATGTACATTTCTTTACAAACAGTATAGTTTCTATCTACATATAAAGGCTATTTTTCACTTTATGTTGATGTACTATTTAACTGATAATTTATTAGTTCTTCCCTCTTTTATATTATGTGGATTAACAGAGAATGAAGTCAATTTGCCACTTTTTTCCCCAAATATCAGAAATAAAGGGAAAATTGTCCTTTGTCAGCCTGTGATTTCGGGTTGTGTGCTGTTTGTTATTAAGTGGTGTGAACACATCATTAACTCCCAGCGTAAAGTGACCTGGAGTCAGAGGTCAATTGACAGAGCTGACAATGATGTCAAGTGGTTCAACACGCGACGAGGCCCATCTGGCCCGAGGGAAAGACGTGACAATCTGCTGTCACATACACATCACCTGGTGCGACAAACACACACACACACACACACACACACACACACACACACATGCACTACAGACGGAGAGGCAATGGTGGCTTTCCAGCGTCTGCAGGAGAGGATTTACGGGATCAGTATTCATCGCACAGCTTTGGTGTTTATTTTCTCTCACTGCATAACTAGATCAACGTATAATCGCCACATAAATGAGAAATTAATGCTTTCTCTGTATTAATTGTTTCTACATACCAAACAGGCTCCAAAGCTGAGTCAATACCATTATTGATCCTCAATGTACTTTAAGCTGGTTAACAGCACACCGCATAGGACGCACTCATAGTGCCAAACCCAATTACATCCTTTGCCCATTTTTTTTGCCAGGACCCCTGTTATGAAGAAGTAAGATGCCCTTTTTTTAGGATTGCAAGGTGTTTGTCATCAGCCTCTAGCTGCGGTGTTCAGAGCCATTTGATGGCGAAGTGACCACCACTCTGTGATCCACAAAAGAAAAGGGACAGATTACCTCTTTTATGGGAGAGAAACATGCTATTACATATAACTGGCAAAGTTTTAAAAAAGTGTAATAAAGCCCAGATATCTGAAACCACAAGTTAGCTGGAAACTTCTCCTTTATCCTCCCAAATGATCTCAGTTGTGAGTGGGATCAGTCAGGATTGACGTTGCGAGTCTCCTCCATGTGTGTGCACCAAATATTTCCAAGTTTTCACGGAACAGGCCGAGAAGAGAGCCACATGACAACAGTAACATCTGGCTCCGGCTCCAGAGATGATTACTCTGTCGCACTCTGAGAACTCATCCTACAAGCCTTGCTCTCTCTCTCTGTTTTTCTCTTATGCTGTTCAAACACGCAAACACGCACACGCACACACACACACACACACACACATGATGCACAGCTTGACGAAGCCAGATGGTGAAGTCTCTTTGTCACCTAAACCTTAGTGGAATAACTGTAGATATGTTAGAGTATGTGTTTTTCCAAAGAAACTTGCACGTCTAACGAGCTTTCTAAAATAAATTAGAATGAAAAATTAAATATCTATATGTAAAATTTGCAGAAATTTAAATTATACAGAAAAAGTGAAATATCATTACAGTTTTTAATCCAGATCTGAAAAGCATTTTTTTTAAATATTGCATAAAAGGTGGGATATTACCTCTGTATACACAAAAGCATAAGTTTTAACATCATTTTATATGAAGTTTAAATCTGATCACCTTTAGATTCCTTGCGTAAAAGTGTGCGTACCTGTACCAGTCCAGTCCTCGTGCGTAATGCCGGTCGAAGAAGTGCGGCTCGGACCCCAAGGCGCGGATGTCTGGATGCAGCCGCAGAAACTCCAACAGAGCCCTGGTCCCCCCCTTTTTCACCCCAATGATCAGAGCCTGGGGTAGCCTCCGCGTGGCCGTCCACTCTTTCCCCGAGCTGTTGGTCTCCAGCCCCGGATCACTGCTGCCCAACGCGCCGGCATCCTCCCTGGCAACGCTACTGTTTCTGTCGTACGGCCATCCCGACCCAGACACAAGGAAGTCGCGCGTGGATGACCTGATTTCAAAGTTTTCTGCCAGTTCTGTCTCGCGGCATCCGGTGAGGAGGTACACCAAGGAGAAGCAGAGGATGCTCAGAGAGGAGGCGATGGTGAGCCGGTGGAAGAGCCGCCGCAGGTCGGAGCCCGGATGATGGTGGTTGAAGTGCTGCAGGCGGTGGTGAAAAGCTGCCATCCCGCTGTCGTCAGTGCCAGATGAGGGGCCATTCTACCTCAAGTTCGGCTCACATCCTAACCGCCTGAACATCCCTGTAACTCTTGTTGGAGTCTGCCTGTGCGCTCCGCTGCTCTTCTCCGTCGAGGCGCGCGTCCAGAGCGCACTGCGCACCCGCCCCACCTGCCCCAAATCAGCCCAGCAGTTAGTCTCAGGTGTAAACCAGCGAAGTTAGCGCGACTCTCGGGATGTGGGGAAACTTGCTCGCCCACGCTGGAAACGTGGAGGGAAGAATAAAGCTGTGATTTCCGCGCTGCGCTGCGCAGAGGGCTCTCTCGCTCTCTGCGTGTTTCCACTTCACGGGATTATTCCGCTCATCTCTCGAGGATTCGCGTCTCCCTCCTCCTCCAGTTCTCTCACTCGCCCTCAGATACCTTTGATTGGAGGCGGGGGGGAGGGGGTGTCATGGCCTGAGGCCTGTTTAATGGCATTATTATTTATTGAGAATGAAAGAAGCGTGAGGACCACCTCGAATTTTTCATTATCACTCTCCTCCTATGTGACTGGTCTTTTGTAATGGATCATTTGCAACTTTGTTCCACTTAACAGCTCATCTCAGACTTCTTCTATGATTAATGATCCCACTAACAACTACGTAAAACGCTCTCTCAGTGGATTTTCAGCAGATGAACACGTTTTTGTGCCATTTGGAACTGGGTTTATCGCATTTAGCTGACACTCTGCACTCAAAGACCTTTGTTATAATTGGCTTAGTAATCAGACAGCATTAGGTTCCGCAGCACACCTGTCTGCTAATCCTGACCTCGAAATACCCTCAGCATCATCCCACATTAAGTAATCATTCAGAAAAGTTCCACAAAAGCTAATCTACATGTGGAATCTTTGACCAGGAATAAATGGTACTGGTCTGTAAGGGGAAACTTTACTGGTTTACTGATTGTGATCCCAGGCAAGGTTTGGATATAATGAGTGTAGCACTTACATCAGCAGATGAGTGTGTGCTGTGTTGCAATCTCCTGATAGGGAGCTCTGCAATGTTGGCTTTTATTATTGCAGAGTGTGGAGCTAAGGTACGGGTAATAGCTCATAGGAGACTCATTAGTTCCCCCTCCCAACCACAAACCCACGAACGACTGCACGCACCCACACGTCCATACACAAATACACACATACTTCATGTTCCATTTGGCTTACCCCCGTCATTATCCGGCAGCAGATGTGACCCGAGCCGTAAAACCTCTGCATTGTCCTGCAAACACCAAACAGATCCGCCACCTACTTTCACAACACGAAACTTTGACGTTTACTGCTGAGACAGAAACAACAGAGTTGTAATAAACATGGCAGGTGTATCATGATAAAGTCCTGAGAAACAATAGCAATTAGTGTGTAACAAATCTTCTGAATGGAAAGAGTTCTGAGCAGACTGATCAAATGTAGCATTATTTGTGCCTTTTACTGTCATCAGGACTCATTAGCTGCGTTTCTGTCACAGTTTTTCATAAAATAACAGCATATTTCTAAAATTTCGACACAATTTGCAGGTGATTTTGTTGTATGGCGTTTTAGCAAAAGCTGTAGTTCTCGTAAAGTCTCAAAAAGTCGCAATGTTTCACGGGTTTTCCATTTGCTGTGGAGGTCTCATTTCTCTTTCTACTTCTTTGTAAAATTCTACTGTTTGCTATAAAGGATGATGGTTGTATTTTTCTCTTTATTCTTCTGTCCATAAATACTGCACCATTTTTAATTGACATGAACTGGTCACATGACCTCCTATTTCACGTCCGGAGATGTGTAAAAGCTAAAAAAGTGTTTCTATTACACTAGTCGCATTTCCATTACAGTTTTTTGCAAAATAAAACAATATTTGTAAGTTTCGACAAACTATTGCAATTTGCAGGTTTTTCCATTGAACAGTGTTTCACGCATTAGCTTCAAGTCTTGTAAAATCTTGTTACTGTTGCGACATTTTACGAAAATTGCAGCTTATGCAAGGGAGCTATATAGCGTCATTTTGGGGTTTTCTACTTGCTGCAGAGAATTTGCTATGGATTTTCAAAGCTTTACTCCCTCATTTTTTTCTGGAATTCGCTGTTGTATGTTCCACATCGCACCATCATTACTGGAAATGAACTGGTTATGTTACCCCATGTCACGTAAATACAAAAAAAGTGTTTTCATTACCTTTTTTTTTTTTTTTTTAACATTTATGTCTATATTAAAACCTCTGGAAAACCACCTCATGAGAGATTAAAAACCTTTTAGCAACATTTTTTCAAAATGTAGATGTTTCCATTAGCGTTTTTTCTTGCGACATTTAGTATTCTGCGCAATTCCAGGTGTAATAGAAGTGCACCTACTTTTGCAATATACTTTCACATCGTCGCGTCTGAAAAACGACCGCATGAGAGCGTAAAAATTCTTTAGTGATATTTGAGAGGTTTTCTGAATTTTAGGTGTTTCCATTACCAGGTTTGTTGTTGCGATATTTAGGTTTTGCGTAATTCTAGGGGTGATGGCAACACAGCTATTTATAATCAACATTAAATACACAGATACAGTCAGTGTCTTTACGTTTTTAAGCTATTTTTATGTTTGTTTAATAGTTATCAAAGATCACAGACCGCTGACTCACAAGCATCCTTTATGTTGTCATGGTTGTTAGGTAATACATCTACGAGAGGGCCGAGGAGATGGTGATAATGTACACTGTCAGAAAGATACATAAAATAATGAAGCACAGTAGATGTAAGTGGTTTCTTCTTCTTTATTCTTTTTGCAAGTTGAGCGTGAGCTATATTGTGCAACGCTGCCCCCATGTTTTCTGGTGGTACCACTGTGTTTGCCAGGTTTGGCCATGTATCAGCAAGCTGCATGTGATGAAGACGATAGACAGAAGGCTCGGTCCTTTTGCATATCATTGAGTACTGATGAAGAATAAGGCAACAGAAATTGTAAGAAGTTGTGTGAATGTGTATAGAGCTAAAAACACATAACGTAGATTATGATGATGAAGAAAATCCACAATGTATCCGAGCATTTTGATGATGTACATTTAGTCCATAGACTGTATATAAAGAGATGGACGGAGCCTCCATGACGTCATCCGTAGGTTTCTGTAGAGCTGAATTGAAGCTCGGTGGGCGGTTCCCACCATCGCCATCTTGGCAGGGGCATGCGTGTCGTCTCGCCAGGAAAATACAAAAATGGGCAAAGAGGTGGAGCTGAGAGCTGGAGGATTGACATCGAGCGAACTTCCTGAGCTGCCTCTTAGCTAACCGAGCTAACCCGGAGATAACCGGAGCTTCCATTCAGCTCTTCAGAAACCTATGGGTGACGTCATGAAGGCTCCGTCCATCTTTTTATATACAGTCTATGGTTTTGACCAGCTGCTATGATGGTTAAAAAGTCATGCTATGAGACAAGTGAACGTCTTCACTTTCATTCACATAGAAGAAGCAAATTTGGAGTCTGACAACACAACACATATTTTATATATATATATATATATATATATATAGAGTGGACACATATCTACCAATATAAGATTGGACTGGACTGGATCAAAACTATGTCACTTTCCATCACTACAGACTGATTGATCCTTTTGCAGGAAACTTTTTTTTTTACTGATTTATTAATTAATTTCTAATTAATTTATTCTTATTTTATTTTGTTTTAATTTATTTTTGTTTATGTTAATTTATTTTATTGTAATTTTTCCTTTTTTTTTTTTTTTTTTTTAACTATTTTCATTCTGATTTGGTGGGGCATCTTTGTTTTGGAAAGCCTGACTTAAATTGTTGTTTGGTGAAGCAAATAATTACACAATAAGGCAGCGGTTATGTTTTGTTCTCTTTTTTTTCTACCTCTGCAGTCCTCTGCTCTCTCTAAATGTATGATGTATGTACTACCGTCTCCTTCCCTACTGGTGAGTTAAATCCTCCCACGGTGTATTTACAGGCTCTATGTCCTGGGTGAAAGCTGGAAGTCACCTTTGCAGTGTGGTAAAGTAATCATTTTAAATCTGCAACATTTGCAGTGCATTTCATGTTAGTGACAGAGATGGAGTAAACTACAACAAGTAGGAGCTGGAAAAACCGACAAAATTTTAATTATACATTAGCTTTTCTTTGTTTTACCTCAACATTACAAACATTTATTACTTTAGATAACTATAGATCGTATCTCCAATTACTTCCTGTTTATTTTCCTCTCTGATCTGCTTCCATGGATCACGAGGCAAGGTCATCAGGTGAGGCTGTGCGTCTTTTGTCTGCAGTCGGCAGGCAGATTGTTGTGTGATGAAGTGGTCGTCTATAAAAGCGTGACCCGGGGGTCAGGGCCAGAACCCAGACAGTGATTCATTATCCCGCACAAGATGATTAATACGCTCCTGCATCACAATGTGTGAAATTAAGAGGTTTAAAAAGTTGATTTTCTTCTCTATTTTTTTTTTCTACTGTGAGGATGAGTCACCCCATCATCACAAACATGTTTATGATTTGGTGTCTTCAGATTTCCGGTCTGCATATCAGTTTGTAGTAGCATCTCATTGCAGTGTGCGCTGTTCTCAAATAAACATATTTGTCATCAATCCTCCATTTAGTGCGGTTCCCTTCGAGCAAGTTTGTCTGAATCCTTCATGCCTGCTCTGAGTGACAGTCTAATTAGAGTTAAAGTAATGGCATATGTAATCAAGGCTAAATCACGGCCATAAGTCACTCAGTGGCAAGCCTTATACCTGCAAGCCAATCTCAGTCCCAAACTAATGAAACACACTCACTGACCGCTGACCTCATCGTCCATTTCAGACACGAGGACCTGAAATTAACATCTCTTTGTGCTACTGACCAGGCTAAATGCTGTTTTTGTGAAGCTTTTCCAAAGTCAGTCCACCTACATCATCAAAAATCTCACTCAGAGATTTGATCATTATTATAGTTCAATATGATCATCGTCTGACAAAATGCAGCTTTATAACAAAATGTCATTTAGCAAAAAAAAAAAAAGACAGAAAGCAGAAAAGAAGAGGATGTTTAAGGGATCATCTGCTGAAATTAATTTAAATACAATAGCAAATATTTTATTTATCACCTGAAGGTAAATTATAATGAGCTAATGATGAAATAATACCTGTTTTTGTGTGTTTACAAGGTGGGTTGTGTACTTCCTGGTGTCCTGAGGAAACCACAGGCTGGACTTTCATACATGGGGGGGTGCACAGGGTAGGCATGACTTTACCACGGTGAGATCTTCTGATGTCTGGTGGATAAAAATACAATAATGCACATCAATCATTGTGACATACCAGATTGTAATAAACTGTTAAGAGATCATTTTTTATTTATTTTTAAACATTTTGTTAAAGCGCAAAATTAAAACTTTAGATTAAAAAAATAGACTTTTCTGGTTTATTCTCTCTTGGTTTGAGCTTTAAAAGGTTACTATACTTCCTGCTTCAACTCTTCTTTTCAGGATGTGATCAATGTTAGCATGCTAGATTAATCACATAATTTTCTATGATAATATTATTGTTATGCACAAACGTCAATTGTGATTTAAAAGTACTTTATTGTAAATGTTTATATAGAAAATATAAATCTTATTTCAGTCCTGGAAATCTAAAATCCTGCAGGTTTCAGTGTTTCCCTGATGCAACAAACCTGAGTGAAATGAACAGGCCTGTTAATGAGCTATTGATCTGAGTCAGATGTGTTGCAGCAGGGAAACACTAATACCAGCAGGATGGTTGCTCTTTAGGACTGGAGTTGATGACAACTGCTCAATGTAAACAGTTTACAAACAGTTTAGTAACTTCTGGTCTAAAACACTTTTTTCCAAAAAAAAAAAATCATTTCCTTTTTTCCATCGGTGGATTCAAGCCCAATGGAGGAAACGAGCCATTGGCCACGTTTTAATTCTTCTTTAATTCAGAATAAAAGTTAAATCCACTTTAAAGCGATGAAAAAACAAATAATTCCGAATGAAAATAAAAATTGCACCCATCCATTTTCTTAACAGCTTGTTCCAATTCAGGGTCGCAGGAAACTGGAGCTGATCCCAGCAGTCTTTGGACAAGAAATATGACAATGGAATATAAATTTAATCCCGGACTAATGGCTGGTTCGTTCCCATTTTAAATCAGAACTGATTTATTCCTCTTACGTGTAAACATTTATTCCACTTTAAATTAGTTCTGGTTGTTCTGCACATGTCCGTTCCCTGGTATCACAATGATACACGTATTCCACACATATTCCACACATATTCCACACATATTCCACATATTCAGCATATATTCCACACATATTCCACACATATTCCACATATTCAGCACATATTCCACACATATTTCACACATATTCCACATATTCAGCACATATTCCACACATATTCCACATATTCAGCACATATTCCGCATAAATTCCACATATTCAGCACATATTCCCGAGGGCTTTCCCATTTAGAACGCATCAAAAAATTACACAATTAAATATAACAGTGTGAATTAACATTAATATTAGCGAATCCCATTAGGTTTAGATTTGCAATATTAATTCACAAATAAACCAGTTATCCATAAATTAGATAGACAGGTGTGTGATAGACAGAGCAAGCTCCGCTTCGTAGTGTTTTAAGCACATTTGCAATGGACTGAGAAGTTGCCACAATAAAATTGATTGAAAGGAGCTTTATTGGAGGGAAAACATGTTTAGTTTGCCAAAGGAAATGTAAAACAAAAGCAATATCATCTATTCATAAATCAGAGACTACTAGCATCTTATTGCTCTTCTATGGAGCATGACATCATCAGCAGGCGCAGCCTGAGCAGATCTGGTACCTACGCCAGTACTTTATCTTCCTTCTCCTCCTCAACTGCTGGACAAAGTGAAGTAGTACACTCCTGTCAAGCTGCTGCTTCAAAATTATAATCAAAATTAAAGCGAAAAAGTTTCTGATTATGTGGTTTTCCATGTTGTTGCCAAAAAGAAAAGTAACAGGATGTCATGTCTGCGCCCTGTCCAATCAGTACTCCTCCCAACACAGTGTTTTCCACATAAAACTCAATTCAGAATGACTATTTCCATGTAAAACCAAAGAAGAATGCTTTAATTTGGAATTATTTGATTCCAAATAATGACTTATGAATTAAAAAATATTTTATAACCATAGCCAGTGTGCTGCTCCAGAGCCCACATAAATGCAGAGTGTTGGATCAGAAAAGGCATCTGATAAAAAAAAACCATGCCAAACAAAATGTGCAAATCAGCCAGAGACCCAGGTGGAAGAGGTTAGAGTAAGCAGATATAAAGACGATGGAAGACTTTAGGTGCTTACGGTCAACAGTCCAGAACAAATGGAGTGGAAAAGAGGTGAATTAATGTGTTGAAGCAGCTGGTTGGAGAACATTATCAGTTATGGCTAGGATATACCCAGCATACACCCAACTATACATATTCCATCACTATAACACTGGCAGATATCCAGTAAAGAATCTCCAGTATAAAGAACTGGTCAACACTTGGCCTGGATATGATGATCCATGCTTACTGGATACAAGACACTGACTTTACGCCTAAAATGAACCAGCTGCTGAGAGATGGGACCCACCCTGAACGGCTGAGCAGAGTATGAACATCCAGATACTGAAAGATCCCCAGATGGGACCCGTCCCATCCAACTGTTGGCCGATGACCTGCCTCTCCACATCATGGAATCACCTGAGATAAGTGGTACATGGGTCATTACATGGTCAGAAAGGGACCAGTGGAGCCATATGTTGGCACATTTTCATTTATCTAAGAATATTTTATTGGAAAATTTACTCCAAGCTGTTTTCTTTTTTGTTGGTTTAAACATATTCCTGTTTACAAAGTTAAGCTATTTTATGTTTCATTCCCTTATGATACCAACAAAAGAACCGAACTGTGACCTTAAAGGTGAAGTATGTAAGATTTTCAATATTTTCAAAATAAATTAACTAATAAAATAACTACAAACATAATTAGAAAGTTTTTTAAACATGTAGGTTCCAGTCTGTCCATATTTGATGTGTTATTAAATTACAAGTTTAATTAATGACAAATGATAAAAAGCACTTTTTTTTTTACTGGTGGGCAAACATTCAAGAAGGGTCTTTGTCATTAATTAAACTTGTAATTTAATAACACATCAAATATGGACAGACTGGAACCTACATGTTTAAAAAAAAACCATCTAATTGTGATTGTAGTTATTTTTTTAGTTAATTTATTTCGAAAATATTGAAAATCTTACATACTCTACCTTTAAAATCAAAGTAGGAACCGATCTGTGGTTTTGGTATACGCCGTTATGACCAGATGCACTGTGATTGGTCGTTTAATCCTGATTATTTCCGTTAAAATCTGCAGCTTTAAATGTGTCATGATGAGGAAATGAACTTCTCCGTGTGTTTTGATCTCCTGCTTGTTTTTCCTGGATTGGAGACCTGCTGTGTCACACAGAACCACACCTTCATCAGAGGGCTGCACCTGCTGCTCACCCAGCGCCTTCCCCACCTGTCACTGACCCACATGCCGGCCAACAAGCCAACCGCACACGCCCGGTGAAGAGTCAGAGAGCGGGTGCATGAGTGTGTGTTTGACCCACAGTGAACCGGGATCAGAGGAAGGTGCCAGATCAGATCAGAGCGCTCCAAGAAAGGATAAGCTCTACTTATGCTGCTTTTTGGGGGGGGAGGTCCTGTGTGTGTGTGTGTGTGTGTGTGTGTGTGTGTGTTTGTTGCCTTTATGTGAGCCCTCAGGCCTTTTCATGTGTGTATGGTTTTGGCTTTAATGAGTAAGGTGTCTCTTTGACCCCTGCGTGTTGTCCTTGCGATGAGGTTATTGTGTAGGTGTGAAATACCGACCACGCTCTGCTGAACCACTGAGCTGTTCCAACGAAGCCAGTCTGTTTGTGACCAGGCTTCATTTCTGACCTTTTCAACTGCAAATTAATGCTTACATTTCTACATGTAAAGGCAGCAGCCAGAGATCACAGCTAAATATGAGCCTTCTGGAGTTAGCATCAAATAAAGGTTAAAGAAGATTTAATCAACATGAAACATATCGTTAACATTGATAATGATCATTTTTCAGCCCTAAAGGAAAATTATGCAATCGTACAGTGTGAATTATTTGTTTTATTACAAGTTATAAACATTATAAATCAAATTTGTGAAGATGTGATTAAGAAAGATCTGTATATCAGTGACACTGGATGAATATATGTATTTTTTTACATTTGAGAGAATGTTTTAGCTGTTCAGGAGCTGCAGATTTGTGGCTCAAAATGTGTTTTCATGTCGAGTCAGTTTGCTGTTGTGAATATCACTGTAAAATATATAAATTAATTTAAAATGATCAAATATATCAATTAAGAAAAGTAAATAAATCCAACTAAAGTAAAATACACTACAAATAACAATGATTAAAATAATGAAAAATATTATTAATAATTAAGGGTGGGACTACTTTTTTAAAAAATGTAATTAAAGGCTTTGTATTTAATTTATACCAATTAATCGCATTTTAATCATATAACAATATTTTTCCCAAAGAGCAACTTTTTTTTCCAATTTAAATAGATTTTAGTGGATGACTAAAAGAAATAACAGACACAGACATCATTATTGTAAACTCAACTCTATTAGTGTCTAGAAAATGAATTTTAAAATAGTTTTTTAAAAAAATAGAGAACATCTCTGAAGTGTAAATAATCAATCCTATTAAATGTGTAAAAGTCCCAACTCTAATAATAATATAATAAATACAATAAAACAAGAACCTGTATTAAACCAGTAAAATATTAAGACAACAACATCACTACACTGTAATAATCCTCATCACCATCTTCATCTGGTAAGCTAAAGCTTGTTGAATGGTGGGCCGTTCCATACAATTATCGACAGGGTCATTTGTACCGAAGTCAATCGATACTGGTGTTGATGTTGATGTCGGACGATAACAGCATTGGTATCTATGTCAATTGATACTGGAATTGATAACAGTGTCAACCAATTACTGCGTTGATATTAATAATGACTGATAACAATGTTGGTATCTATATCAGTGATAAGTGATATCAGTATTAGTATTAATGCCGATCAATACCAGAGTAATAACAGCGATACTTTATTCTGAGATTTGAAAACTGTTGGAATCTTCATAAATAAGTAGGAAAAAGTGATTTTTAGTGGGTTTGGTTCACTGCAGCCATAAGGCACCTACATGCCCAAATTGTGAATTTATTCACATGTAATCAGTCATAGACATCATACATACATAGACGCTGCATTGTATCACGCCGCCTATACGAGCTGACGTCTCATCGCGCCGCCATCTTGGATGGGTCTCCCATGCGCTTCCAATGCATTTATTTGTAAGGTGTAGGTCCAACCACAACAAGAACTCCACGGATTTTTACCTGTTTTTCCTCACAGCTTGGTTTGTTACAAAGGGCAGAGATATTGTTATGATACAGATCACTTTAAAACATTAAAAAACAACGTGCTTTTAAGTTAAAATATTTTGATAAGTCCAATAGTTAGGGATCACTAGCTATCTAACTATCCCTTAGTTACGCTGTGATAGGTTTAGACTGCCGAGGGACATTTCCTAGTACACAAGGGCTGCTAACTTTCCAAAAACCTTGGAGTAAGATTTAATGAAGACAATCCAAATTTTGCTGTATACAGAACAGCAAGTCATTAGACCCAGGATGTTTCATTTTATGTAGGTTTAATCATAAAATATAGCACTCAGAAGTAACATTACATTTTTTATATATATATATATATATATATATATATATATATATATATATATATATATATATATATATATATATATATATATATATATATAAAGTACTTTATTAATCCCAAAGGGAAATTCAATATTGCAGTATATACTAATTAATTTGAGGTCTTGTTCTGGAGGCTGATGGCTGCAGGCAGGAATGATCTTCTGTATCTTTCAGTCTTACATTGGACCTGAAGAAGCCTCTCACTGAACACACTTTGTTGTTTCATCACTGTGCTGTGGAGAGGGTGTGAAGAATCCTCCATCATCTTCATCAGCTTGTGCAGCATTCTTCTTTGGACAATCAGCTCCAGCGGCTCCAGAGTTACTCCAAGCACAGAAGCAGCTTTCTGGATCAGTTTGTTGATTCTCTTCAAGTCTCTGGTTCTGATGCTACTACCCCAGCAGATGGCTGCAAAGCTGACTGCACTCTCCACAACAGACTTATAGAAGATATGCAACATCTTGGTGCAGACGTTAAACCATCTCAGCTTCTTTAAGAAGTACAGTCTGCTCTGACCTTTCTTGTAGATGTAGTCAGTGTTGCATTTCCAGTCCAGTTTGTTGTCCAGCTGAACTCCAAGATACTTGTATTCCTCCACCACCTCCACCTCATCTCCCAGGATGGAAACAGTGCTTTGTTTATTCTTGTTCCTCCTGAAGTCAACAATCATCTCTTTTGTTTTGCTGCTATTTAATATGAGATGATTGTCACCGCACCACTTTACAAACTGACTGACCAGTTCTCTGTACTCTGCTTCTTGTCCATCACTGATACACCCCACAACTGCAGAGTCATCAGAGTATTTCTGCAGATGACAGGACTGTTTGTACAGTGTGAAGAGGAATGGTGAGAGTACAGTTCCTTGTGGTGCACCAGTGCTGCTGACCCCCCATCTCAGACGCACAACCTTTCAGTCTCACAAACTGTGGTCTGTTTGTGAGGTAGTCATAGATCCAGGTGGTTGTGGAGGTACACCTGGAATTTATGGAGCTTCTCACATAACAAAGCAGGCTGAATGGTATTAAAAGCACTTGAGAAATGAAAGAACATGACCCTCAGAGTGCTGCCTGAATGGTCCAGATGAGAGTGTGCTCTCTGGAGCAGGTATATGATGGCATCTTCAACCCCAAGTCCATTACGATATGCAAACTGGAATGGGTCCTGAAAGGTGTTTACTTGCACAGCACTGGGACTCTATTTTGTCTCAGACTGGTGTTGAAAAGTATATATATATATATATATATATATATATATATATACAGTCTGAGACAAAATAGTCTCAGTCTAATACACACACACACATATATATATATGTGTGTGTTTATTAGTGTTAATTTAGGTTTATTTTATTCTTCATTCATTCTTTGTTAAATGTAATGTCTTCATGAGACTTGTTGTCTCATGACTGTCCTTTGTGCAGTACATTAAATCTTCCAGCTCTGCTTCATTACTCATATATGAAGCTACGCTTTTTTTCTACTTATACTTTTTAATCCTGTGTTGCCTCTACTGGGTTCTTGGTGTGTAGGAATAATTCTAATAATAATATCATAATAATTCTAACAATTCACTTGCATTCAGGAGATTATTCACTGTGTTAATATTATTTATCAACCAATTATGTAGAAGAGTGTTTTTTTTAGTGTGTAATATATACGCGCTGTTCCACAAAAAAGTTTTGTGGGGAAACTACGTTGACGCTGCAGCAAAACTCGACAGCGGAGACCCATCCAATATGACGGCGACGCTGGTTCACTCTCCAGCGCTCAATGAGGCGTCTACGTATATATGATGTCTATGTAATCCGTTTGCTTTACTTCCTGCTTCCTGTTTCCTGCTTCCTGCTTCCTGTTTCCTGCTTCCTGCTTCCTGCTTTCTGGTCAGTCTGTCACACCTGATTCTTGCTTGTCATTGGTTCCTTCTGTTTTTAACCTCCTGGTTTTCCTTTGTGTGTTAGTCAGTCTAGTCACTTCCTTAGTCTTTATTTGCGTTTTTCAGTTGTGTCCTCAGTTGTGTCTTGATGTCAATAAAATTGTGATCTCACCTTCATCATCCTTTGTCAATCGTCACGCCTCCAAGTGGGTCCACCCAGCTCATCTCTGAGACAGTGGCTGCAAAAGACGTTTTTTGCACTTTCTGTATATGGAAAGCCAATTTGGCCGGGTACGTTCGTCAAAATGTCCCCAAAATCCGCTCTGAGCATACACCTAACACGTTGTGAATGTGCTTCAAGTGTACACCACAAAAATGCCCTGACACATGTACCTAGCTATAGTGGCCCTCTTCATTTACAACAATCCGCTGTCCTGAAATTTGAGCCAAAATCCTCCAAAACGCCGGCAGCACGGTGCCCACTGCTTTGGCTGACAGCCATGAGTTAACACCCAGTCACTGGGGAAAAAGACAACATAAACTCCAGTGGAACTGGAGCAGCATTTAGCTGTTGAGCAGCCACCTCATGTTAGGAGGCAACAGCTCCTGCTGGTTTGAGTGCAAACCTCAGGGCCTGTGCTGCATGCGACCTTTACCACTAAGTGCTTAATAAAGAGGCCAAGACATCCTTGGGGACTAGCTTGAATGTTCAACCATTCTTAAAATTTCCATGTATGGTATTAAATGAGTTCTGTGTTTCCACATTCTTGTGTTATTTCCTTCATTTGGTATGTTGTAAGCCCCATTCACAAATTAGTTTTGCCATATGGTCACAATGTCGGCCATTCGCGCTATATTTTCCTATATCCTTACACGCTACTCAATCAAAGGAGGTGTGATGTTAATTCTGCACTGTTTGCATGTAGTGTGAGGTACACAGTGTCTGATTTGTTAGAATATTTAGACCATAGCCACACAGAGACTAAACTATTTTATTTCTAACAGACAAAGGTTTTCCAGAAAGGTATCCATCCACACAATTCCAGTAAAAGCACTGTAGCATCAAAGCCAGACCAGTCAATGGCTCCATTCTCACCAGTCCTCAATTCGGAAGTCCCACAACTTTGGTGCTTTCAAAGTGGGAGGATTTATTTTATTTTATTTTCCATTTAATTAATGTAAATAATTTCATATTAATCTGTTGTTTGATTATTTTTATAATTTGGAAAAGATTTATTTTGTTTCATTTTTTTATTCACTTCTCAGTATATAATATTCTCTTTTTAAGTATTTATCTCAACATCTGATGTGCTTAAGTTTTATTTACATTCCATATTGCCCTTGCAATAAAGATATCAATGCACGCTGTACAATCGTGTTTTCCCTTTAAGGGGTAAAAAGTATCCATATCAGCACAAGTATCAATAAAAAACTCTAATGGTATATCAACAGGAAAAATGTTGGCATCTACCATCCCTGTTGGCGTTGCCATGAGAGTTGATGGTTTATTATGGTAGAGAGCGCAGTGCATTGTGGGTAACGTAGTGTGTAGTAGGTGCATTGCTGGAGAAATACAGGCAGTGACTGCTGTGAGACTGTTCTCTACTAAGTTCTCCATTTGCAGATGTATTTCGTACAGTTTATTTGTTTTGATATATTATTTTACCCTTGTTTGTCACTGAATGTTTCATTTAACAACGGCCATATTCACTCCCCAAAGTTGCACCATGTACCGCAGAGAGTTGCTCACAATCCTGTTTCTAGTGCCTCCATCTCTTCACACAACACTCCTGCCGTCACACATTAACTACACAACACCGAGCCCGAGCAGATCCATCCCCATGCAGACGGCCAGGGAGGGTTACATCCTGTCATGATGTGGTGTCTTGTGTTTCTCCTTAGTTCTGGTTTCCTGTTTTGGTTTGTAGTTTGCCTTGTTTTGTTCTCTGGTGTTTAGGTTCCATGTTCATTAGTTTCACCTGTGTTCAGTTAGTTCATCTGTGTCACCTGTGTCTCGTTTGGTTCAGGGTATTTATAGTCCTCACTTGTTGGTTTTCTGTGCTGGATCATTTTGTTGTTAGTCCCCTGAGTTCCTCTGTTTAAAATGAATCTGTCTTGAATCTGCATCCCTGTGGCTCTTCTCTGCATTTAAGTCCACATCCCCACCGCCCGTCCTGACACATACGGCTTCGTAAAACCTTAGAAACAACAGACATTTACTTTCATTTTCATGTGTCTGTGGCTAATTTCCATATAAATATAGTAAATGGTCATTAACAGTCTGTTTACCTGTTACTGTTTTTACTTTAGAGTGTCGGTAAATGGTTGGGTGTGTGCTTTCTTCATGAGTCGGGAACATTAAAGACACACTACTTAACTTTCTGACCTTAAAGCTGCGTCCCAGACTTGTTCGATGACACAGTGACATCTATCATGTGTATTTTACATCTGGGACGTGACGTGATGTTGCAGCAGAGTTTGGCTACACGGTATTAGAAAGAACTAATTGTTTTGAATACAGAATGTTGCTGATTCAGCAAAGAAACGCAAGAAGATTAAAAGTGACAAAAGGACAGGTCAGGTAGGATGCAAGATAGATGCCGACTTAGCCGATAGGGGGTGTGAGGGGGGAAATGGTAAAAGTTCTAGTGTGTCTTTAAGAAGGTTTTAAGAGGCTTGCAAGCTTGACCCCAATCTGCCCTAATGCACTGCTGCAGGTGCCAATACTACTACCAACATGGCTGCATCTCCACAAAGTGTACTAGAGTCTGGCTAATCAGCAGAATCAAACCCTTTAACCCCTTTATGTTGCAAGATTAACACAGTTGAAGGGATGAAGGGTTTTTTTTCCACATGGGATGACAGACAGCATTTACAGTTCACCTCGGCTCAGAAGCTGCAACAAGCCTGCAGGTGCTGCATGACTCTCCCTTTATGGACGGCAGCGTTTCTTTATGGATCCTAATGGAATAATAATGAATTGTAATTGCAAAGAGCCTCTCTCTGGGTCTCAGTGCATTTTTGGTATTGACCCGTCTGCAGTCAGCTGAAGCATGAACACCTCGTATTCCATATTGATTCAGCTTTTACAAGAAGAACCAGCCAGCGAGATATATTTTTCCCCACACTTTTCTGCCATTAAAATGTATCATTATACCGACTGCAGCAAGCGGACGCGCATGCATGGACGAACACCAACACACATCTGGTAGGACCTGTAACCACCTGACTCTAATCGTGAGAGACAACAGGTTAATGTCCCGGCATTCAAAGCGAGGAGAGCGTGCAAAGATGAGATGTGTTTGAGTCAGAGACGTTCACAAGTCCTGCAAGTCCAAGTCTCAAGTCACTTTTATTTGGACTGAGTAATCTGCCGTCTGGTCTGCAGAAGACATTACACATAATTATGTCTAAAAATGTTAAAATCCTGCCTTTATCTGCCAGCATTGTGTCAAAACACTTTGGCTTAACCTTATGAAGCACAGCACGACATATTTGATAAATAGTTTCTGAGCATTTTGCATCACGTTATGGTTGCAAACTTTGCTCAAAATCCGGCTGAACACAATCTGATAGTTGCCTTCTGCCACCAAATAGATACCAGGAAGCAGAGGATTACACTATCACCATTTTGACACAACACAGAGTAAATATTCTTTTTAAAAAATGTGTTGATATTTTTGTTTGATTTCATAAAAAGGCCAAATAAAGACCTCAAAGAAATAAATTAAAAATTACTTTTCTTTGACTGTAAAGGGTTTAACTGACGGATACCCTGTCCCTCTCATCTGGACAATTTCTATGCTTCACTGAATTTAGAAAACTTGGAGATGAATTTAAAAAATGTATTCAGATTAGTAAATATGTTCTTAACATAACATCTCCAGGAGTTTTTAACCCAAATCCTTCTGGACCTACTGAAAATGTTCACATCTGAAACTGCATATTGCTTTTTTCCTGAGTGTAAGGAGGAAGCTGATGTGCTGCACCTTGGTACAGGATCACCAGCAGGTTTTAGAGGTTACCCTGTCTATTAATGACCCATTAATCATTTAACTCCAGGATATTGCAGCAGGTAAACATGTAAAACCTGCAGGATGGCGGCTCAACAGGTCCACAGTGACATCAGCAACATTATAGTATTTTTAAAGGGCTTAAAATAACTGTGAGTACAGAAAGATTAATGTTCCACATTTTTAATGAAAAAAAATAAAAATAAATAAAAAAATCTTAAAATCTTAACTTAGATACAAATCTTGTTGGTTTAGTAAACAATCCTTCTTGACTTTTCCAATTTCCAGACCCATTAAAACCATGTTGTTTCCAGTCAGACCCCAGTTTGATCCCAGTTTACAGTCAGTTTGTGGAATCTAGTAAACAAACATCTCATTCTTGTTCTGAACATCCTCTGAAGCCAACCTGATGGAGTCAGTAATATTTCAGCACAAAAGTAGTAACAAGCTAACTGTGGCGCTAAGCTAACTGCTAACAAAGAAGCTAACATTAGCTTTTTGACAATCACTAACGTCATCAGGTGGGTTTTAATGTGCATAAAGGTAGATGTGGAGGATCCAGACCACTAGATTTTTATACCACAGACGTTTCAGTTTGCAGATCTTTTATTTGTCTTTTTACGAAGTTTTTGTTCTCAAAAGTTACAACAATGCTGCAGCAACAGATGTGTTTACAGATGTGTGCTGCCTTTGTTTGGATTGACGCGACTGCAAGATGTTATGTTGGTTTTACATCTGGAAAGCTGGCAGCAGACAGAAGATGAGACAGAAAGAAGGACATGAAACAAAACAAAAGATTGTTTACAAGTCGTAAGCTGTGAGTCGAGTCACGGGAAATGCAACTTGAATCTGAGTCCCGCAGACTCGAATCTCCATCTCTAGCATGACTGCGTAGGAGACGGACAGCAACAGATAATCAGTGTGAAAAAAAATCCAAAAAGAGATTAAGACTACCTGCTGGAAAGCCTGTCCTCATTTCCACAGGCTTTCGAACACATCTGCTAGCATTGTTTCACATCGCCGTTGTAAAAGAGAGACGGATTATTGCTCCCACTTGTCTTTGAGAGGAGGGGAGACGATGTAACGACATGGACGTTATCCCAGATAAATCTGTTATCCAGGGTATCTACAGGGATATTCTCTGCCAGGGGATTAAAGACAGAAAGAATATAGCAATATGGGAGTAATCCCATCTATTTTCCTGTTTCACCTTTTTATAAAACCTGCTGTCATGGAAAGAAGCTCTTGTCCTTTCATCTGAAACGTTTCCACAAGTGTGTTTTATTAAATTTACAGGCCAGTTTTTACAGCTGGACGTTAATGGATGGAGTGCTCTGTAAACAGCTTGCAATAAAGAAAAATTAATCCCAACAACCACTTAGATGGTTTTGTTGAAATGATTATGCATTCTGTCCATCTCCTGGCTGACTAATCTAAAACATGGAGGACTTTTATTCACAGCTGTTATGAGTAATTGATTTGACCCATTTTCTATCCATCTAGCATTGTAGTTCTCATGAGCAATGCAAAGAAAAAGTTGCACATTAGCCCGTATTTATGCCTCACGTCATGAAAGCAGGGCATGTTAAGTCAAAATTAATCATGCGCTGCTGAGCTAGGGATTGAGATTTCCCTCTTGTATCTCATACCAGTAGATTAGTGGTGTGTCTGACCCCCGATATTAGACAGGATTACATCTTTAATGCATTTGCCTTCCTTTCATCTGATTTCTTTCTCTTTTTTTGTCCTAAAAGTGTTGATAGGGAACATTTCTAATCTCACTGGACAGTTATTTTCTTTGCAGGAACAAAATTTGGCTTAAATCTGGATTTTTTTTCATCAGCCATCTGAGCTCGTTGTTCTCCTGTTATTACAGCTTCAGGCATAGTTCAACACTCTGCTGCGTTAGTTGGTGTCACTGCCATCCCCACATCCACATGTCTAACCAGATATTGTCCACATCCCCCTAAATTACCCTCCTCTGCCATGACTGCCACCCCCCCTCCTAACAGCAGCAAGTAGCCAGAGACTGATCACTCCGTTCATTTAGCCGGGCCCTCTGGGGCTTCGTCTCATTGGCCTACAGAGGACACATATGGAGATGGAAATGTACACTTGACCAATCAATCGTACACAAAAACAAATATAACATATATATCCCAATTAAAACATGGCCGTCATACTATCCATACCCTAAACCTAATTATATCCTTCATGTATACCTGGATGGATGGATGGATGGATGGATGGATGGATGGATGGATGGATGGATGGATGGATGGATAGATAGATAGATAGATAGATAGATAGATAGATAGATAGATAGATAGATAGATAGATAGATAGATAGATAGATAGATAGATGGCAGTAGGGCAGAGGCTTTTTGATGGTTTTTCACTTCCAGAAAGTATTTACTGTTTTCGAACAACAATGGCGGTCGACATGGTGCAGTGTCTCATTGAAATCATAAAAACAGAGGAAGAAATTATCCTTCTGCTGAACATTTTACAACATCCAGAAATATGGAAATACACTGACCAATCACAAGACAGTACTTCCACGTAGCAGCGTTCATGAGGCCGATGCACGTCAGGTCCAAGCGGCAACCTCTGGCAGTTAAAAGTGAAGTCTGTGCTAAAGTGACAAAAATTGCATTTCCTCTCTCATCCACTAGGGGCTCCAAATGGGAGTCGATCCCCATAGACTCCCATATTAAACACACCAACTTCACAGCAGAAATAAACATGTTTACAGCCTGGTAGAAAAATCCATTTTCGGTTTAATAGGTCAGATTTACCTTTACAACAACTGTGGGGGGAGTCCTCCGTCTAAAAGTAATCTCATCCCCAAATTTAGAATAATTGGTTAGTTGCTTGATTTACCATAAATCACCAGTTGGAGGTAGGGGGAGGGGTAGTTCTGGTTTCTCTTCTTTATTCCTCAGTTTTGCTTATTTTCCCACTGGATTCTGTTTCTTACTTTCACCACCTTCCTGATGGGAAATACTTTTGTTGCTCCTTCCCAGACAACATTTCTATTATGTCTGTCTCATCTTGTCTTGTCACACTGAGATTGAGAGGTGATTATAAATAAACTATATTCAATCTAGACCTTTAATACAGTACAAAGTGTTCGTGTTAATTCATTTCTAATCACATCATCTGAGCATCAAGGTCGATCACGAACATCTACTTCCTAAAATTTGTCTGAATGAAGAACCAGTAAAATAAATACTTGGGTCCAGTTTTGTAGCTTTCAGTAAGACTAACATGTTTAAATGCATTTTAACCTTTTGAATTTGATTTTTTTTTTTTTAGATTTTCTTTTAATGCATCTGTTCATCTGAAAAAGAAAGACAACGTGACAGATGCAGGGTGATCAAAGAGAAAAAAGATGTGTTTTGCCCCCCTATAAGGAATCTAGATATTATGATTGCGCAACAGGGACCTGTACAACAGAGTGGGATTAACATACCTTCCCATATCTCACGTATCTCCCCATTACCTGACTTGACGTACCCAGATATTAACAATTAGAAGAAGTGGTATGACAAAGCTGGTTATCTACTCAGTAATTCAGCCCATCTGTTTTTCCATCAAGATCAGTGTGCATTCACATATCACATAAAAGTGGAGGAGTCTGCAGCATCCGACCAATCACAGACATGGAGAAACCCTGCAGAGCAGCTGCTTCACCGTGGAGGAGCAGACAATTATTCTTAACCCATCCAGAACAAAACCAACACTGTTGCCATAGCAACATCCAGTAAGGAACGCTGTTAGTGTGTAAATTCAGCAGATTATGTAATATTAATCTATCAGACAATATAAATGGACAGTACTCTGATTACTTCGGGCAGCGCTTCCTCACTTCCTTCCTTACAGGTACATCTCAGAAAATTAGAATATCATGAAAAAGTTCAATATTTTTCATCAGTACTTGGTTGGGCCTCCTTTTGCATGAATTACTGTATCAATGTGGCGTAGCAATGGAAGCGATCAGCATGTAGCCCTGCTCAGGTGTAATGGAAGCCCAGTTTGCTTTGATAGGTCATCTACATAGTTGGGTCTGGTGTCTCTCATCTTCCTCTTGACAATACCCCACAGATTCTCTATGG
Organism: Telmatherina bonti; assembly: GCF_933228915.1. Lineage (NCBI taxonomy): Eukaryota > Metazoa > Chordata > Actinopteri > Atheriniformes > Telmatherinidae > Telmatherina > Telmatherina bonti. The sequence goes on along the minus strand of NC_136630.1, from coordinate 26,209,936 downwards.
GGTTCAGATCAGGTGAGTTTGTTGGCCAATCAAGCACAGTAACACCATGGTCCTCCTTAGCCCTGGTAAGATGCTTCTGCCATTGTCTCTGGTTCAGGAGTGGCTCGACACGAGGAATGGGACATTTGTAGCCCATGTCTAGGATTCGTCTGTGCGTAGTGGCTCTTGATGTGCTGAGTCCAGCTTCAGTCCATTCTTTATGAAGCTCCCCAAAGTCTTGAATGCATGTTGCTTGACAACGCTCTCAAGGCTGTGGTTCTACCATTTGCTGGTGCACCTTTTCCTTCCACTCAACTTTTCTTTAATATGCTTGGATACAGCACTCTGTGAACAAGCAGCTTCTTTAGAAATTACCTTTTATGGCTTTCCCTCCTTGTGGAGGATCAATGATCGTCTTCTGGACATCTGTCAAGTCAGGAGTCTTCCTCATGATTGTGTAGCCATCTGACCCAGACTGAGAGACCATTTAAAGGTTAAAGATAGTGGGACACCATGACTTTCTAAGATTGAAGTTTTTCACAATATTCTAATTTTCTGAGACACTGCATTTAGGGTTTTCATTATCTATAAGCCATTGTAATCAAAATTTCAAGGAATGAATGTTTCAAATGTTTCATTCTTTGTGTAATGAATCTATATTTTGGGGGGGTTTCACATTCTGAAATGACTGATGAAAAATATTGAACTTTTTCATAATATTGTAACTTTTTTAGATGTACCATTAGATCTTTCATTTTAGGTTCAGCTCATAGTTTTTCCATATTATTATTCCAGATTCACCCTTAGTGGAGCTGAACAGATTTTGGAAGAAAAACAGAAAGGGACAAGGCTTTATTTTCTCATCATTAAAGGGTGGCCATTTTCCGGGACAACTGATTAGTAAGGAGGTGTTGCTTTTTATACTCGTTGATTAGTTATTCATAACATAACATGCTTCAGAGCAGGTTAGCCATTCAGCTGAAGTAACCATGGTGATTTACCACAATAAGAAGTGAAGCAGCTTTGTTGTACAGAAAACCCAAAGTTAACCCAGCTTGATTAGAGTATAAGCTGACTCTGTGCACCATCACTTCAGAGGGTATTGACAGAAATTTTAACGAGGAGTGCCCAAACTTTTACATGCTGCTTTAATAGTAATTTCATCGTTTAGTGCAAACTACATTTATAAACCACTTGACCACTGTGACGGTGTGTATCTCGCAATGAGAAAGAATCTTCAAAACATTCCTGGACCCAGATGGTGATCCAGATTGCTCTAAACATTTAATGTTAGACCGGACCCATTCTTAGAAAAAACATCATGACAATCTGTCCAGTAGTTTTTGCATAAAGTTGTTCATAAACAGCCAGATAAACAGACAGAAAGAGCATGGGAACACAACCACCTCTCAATTCAATTCAATTCAATTCAACTTTATTTATCTAGCGTCAAATCACGGCAATGCCATCTCAAGACGCTTTACAGACAGAGGGGAAAACATAATGAAGGCCAATTCAGAGCTAAAGCTCTCCCTCCTTGGTGGAGGTTAAAAATGCTTAAAAACCAGGTAAAAATTCCAACACACCGCAGACCATCAACTACTGGTTTGAGTTTGGTCTCATTTGATTTAATAACATTTATTTAATAATAATCAGGCTTTTTTCCTGATACAAATACTGAATAATCTGAATCAATAGAAGACATTTTTATGAGTACTGATCATTATGACCCAATAACACCAAACACCTCAACGACTTCTAATTATGCTGTGAAAATAATCCCATCTTGTAACTAGTTAAAGCATGACGGGCAGATTTACACGTCTTTTTGTCAGTGGTGTGTGTGTGTGTGTGTGTGTGTGTGTGTGTGTGTGTGTGTGTGTGTGTGTGTGTGTGTGTGTTAGCTGCATAATGTTGGTATTCCCACTGAGACAGAAGCCCATCTGACTAAGCTGTGACATATGTTGCTTTCATCTAATGGACCCACAAAGACAGACATGTGTATGTACACAAAAGAGCAGACAAGCTAACACAACCTAATTGCTCATGGGGAAAATGTTTACTTTTTATCCTGTTTATAATGAGAAATTTACAACCTGAGAACACCACACTATGTAGACGATGACTGCTGAACTGATATAAGAAGATGAACAAGGTGATGATACACCAATAACACTTAACAGGAGGGGATCTGAAGCAGCTAGTATAAACAACACTACACATACATGGGTTTTAAAGAGTTTGTTTGTGAGTTTGTTGTGAAAGTGCTGTTGCTTGTAGTGTTTAAAAAAGGTTTTATGTCAGCAAACCGCATTGACAGTACATCAGAGAATCACGCCAGTTACCTGATGGGTAGGCTAAAGCTAAGCTAAAGCTAAGTGCTAATCAACAATGTCACACACCTTGTTGCTATTTTCCCATCGTCCCTGGAACTGACTCAGATTGTCTGATTAAAATATTGAACATTCATCATTACTATCATTTTAAAAGAATTAACTTTTGACTGAATTTTAAGCATTTTTCTTGCTAGTACTACTGGTACAAGTCAAGCAGCAAACTCCTGACAACTGCGGGGGGAGTGAATTTTTTTCTAACTCCTCCATTTATAAAGTAAATTCATCTTGAAATTCGGCATATTAAAGGGTGTGTCCTTTTGATTGACAGGTGCCCAATCTCCCGCTTCAAGTAAGAAGAACGCAGAACAACCGCGATTTTTAGCCAGTTAACAACATGACTTAGCTTTAGCCCGCTTACCTCCGTTAGCTGGTTATCTCCTTTAGCTGCACCTGTAGTTCATTCAGAACTCTGGTACTCGAGTCGTCACTAAGACCATGAAAGTGGACCATATCAGTTCAGTTCTGAGGTCTTTACACGTCCTGACCGTCAGAGGATTTAAAGTTCTGAATGGTTCAGGACCAACCTATATCAGAGACCTTTTGACCCAGTAAGAACCTACCAGATCTCTCAGGTGATCTGGATCTGGTCTTTTACAAACGGAGAAGCTGCATTCAGCTTCTATCCTCCACACGTCTGGAAGAAACTCCCGGAAAACCTCAGAGCAGCTGAAATATCCAGGACAAAGACCTTCCAGTTCTCAGCTGCATTTCACTATTTTTTATTTAAAATGTCCAACTATGCATAAATTTCTTTCACACAAGAATTTTTCAACTTGAATATGTTTTTAATAGTTTATCTAAGGTTCTTTCTGTTGCTTTTCTTTTTTATTTTAATTTATGTGTTTTTATTTTCTAACATTTAATGTTTGGATGTTTTGATCCAGGAATTTTTTAAATGCTCTGGGAGAGGTTTGCACTCCCCGAGTGCTTTTCTAGTTTACAGCTTTTTCCACCAACAATTTTCTCTTTCTCGGCTGTTTACCGGGAGGAGGCAAATAAACCGAGCCGAGTCGGGGAAATCCTTCCTGCATTTTCTTAGCCATATTTGCCTTCTGAGTTTCTTCTTCACTACTTTGTATTTTCATCCTAACAAGCTATTTATATGCAGGGTGTGGCTATCAGGTATACACTGCGGGAGGGGGAGGAGGGGAGCCAGGAGAAAAACCTTACAAAATATAAGAAATGAACAACTTGATACATGTTCACAGACTACTATCAGGATGAGGAACCACTTCACACAGAGTAAAAAAAAATGTCTGAGCAAGATTACATATCCCAGCTTTAATACAGTTTAATTTTACTTCTGTTTAGTAATAATTTGTAGTCACAAATATTGTTGTCTGAAGAATTTATGTTTTGGCATCAATGCATTGTTTGTTTTTCAAAAAACAGTTTTAGCTTTTATATGATCACAGACATGAGCTCATTCCTCCCCGTATGAAACACTCTCAGAGGCGGAAGTTTAAGCACCTTGCAGTTCTTTTAGATTTCATGTAAAACTGTGAAAACAAACCCTTTATCTAAGCTTGTTATTTACTAATATTTGACTAAAAAAAAATTTAATATCATCACAAAGTTCCAATCTAACATCATTTTTCACTTCTAAGTGTTAGCAGTCGTGTCTTCTGGAAAATATATTTTCTAAACCTTGTTAATAATTCTCTGATGTTCCTAGTTTATCTGCTCAGGGCTTATCTCAGATACTCAAAGCAGCCTCGTTGTTATGTACATACTCTAATACTCCCTCAGAGACCAGAACTGTTTGCCATTACTTCAGCTGAACACAAGCGATCACAGCCAGCCGTTTCTATATCGATCCTCAAATCCCCCAGAGTCCATCACGGCTTTTACCAACGTCCTCTGGGCCACTGCTAGCCGGACCTCCATCAGGACCGATCACAGTCCTAAATTCATCACATGCTAATATGTTGACACTGTTAGCATCAGGTAAGTTTCACAGTCAAGACTCGGCAGCTGTGTGTTAATAAAAGCTTTACCGTCTGAATCCCCACAGCCTGATAGAAATCTGTTTCTGCATGTAGAAGCATCCAAATGAAGCCACATATTAATGTTTTGTTTGTTTGTTTTCATTTGGATCCACAAAACAAAATTAACTAAAACAATCACAATGGCACATGAAGTTAAGGATTAATTGGACAATAAAGCTCTTTTGTAGAACTCTTTGTTTGTTCCAGATCTGACCGATTGTGCTGAACTAAATATAATATATCTGTTAACCTTCTATTTATTTTACAGAGCAGCTAGAGAGACATCCAGTCCATTATTGAAGTTAGACTTATTAAAGCATAACCATCTAGTTGAATAAAATGTCCTGGAGATAATCTTTAGAAAAGTTAAGCAATCAATATCTCAAAAACATTTGAAAAAGGGAAAAGAAATAATCGTTTTAAGTGATATAAGACAGACTGAAGGAAAGGTTTTTGTTTACGGAGTCAGTTCTTTCAATAAGGAGCTAAATCAATGATTGAAATTATTCAAATATTATACTGAGATACACAGGGACATACGGTGGCCCTGAAGGGTCACAGCAACACAAAAACCCAAAAACCCAAGTACAAAAGCTGCAACAGCGAGTTTTTTGTTTGTTTTTTCTGAAAGTTGCATGTAATGTATAAAAAGCAGGATATTATGGGAAAAAAAACTGAGTGAACAGGTGAGTAAAACACTAGCGGTAAATCATGTTGCCATACAATGACTTTTACAATCGAGATTATTGAGAATTACACTGATAATTTTTTATGCTTTTGACAAAAATACTGCAAATATTGTAAATCTGTACTTGTTGCACATGAGAAATCAACAAGATCAGATACTCAGAGAGAAAAACACTGTGGTTCAGCAGAGAAATGATTACAGAAAATTATTCCCAGTCTGTAACTGAAGCTGGTAGTTACTGGTGTTATAGCACCCATGTGACACATAAAAACCAGAAATACTGTAACTGTCACTGTAAGTACACACATAAACTCATCTTCCACTTTATCAGCTCCAACTTGACACCTTTTTCCTTCAGAATTGTCTTCATATGTGTTCAAAAACATGTTGGAAACGTTCCTCAGAGATTTCCTCCATGTTGACATGAAGCATCACACAGTTGCTGCACATCATGATGAGAATCTCCCGTTCCACCACGTCCCAACGCTGCTCTGTTGGACTGAGATCTGGTGACTGTGGAGGCCGTTGGAGGACAGTGAACTCATCATCATGATGAAGAAAGCAGCTGGAGATGATGTGAGCTTTGTGACATGGTGCATCATCCTGCTGGAAGTTTCCATCAGAAGATGCTCCACTGTGCTCAGAAAGGGATGGACATGGTCAGCAGCAGGACTCAGGTAGGCTGTGCTGGTTAAACCATGTCATGCTGGTACTAAGGGGACCAAAGTGGGACAAGAAAACCTCCCCCCACCATCACACCAGCAGCAGCCTGAAGCCTTGATCCTGACGGCAGGATGGATCCATGTTGTCATGATGTTTCCAGCAGATTCTGATCCTACCATGTGAATGTGGAGCTGAACTGGAGACTCATCAGACCAGCAACGTTTCTCCATCTTCTATTGTCCAGTTCTGGTGAGTCTGTGTGAATTGTAGCCTCAGTTTCCTGTTCTTACTGACAGGAGGGAACCCGCTGTGGTCTTCTGCTGCAGGAGACCATCTGCTTCCAGGCTGGACGTGTTGTGTGTTCAGAGATGATGTTCTGCATATCTTTGTTGGAACCAGTTCTAACTGGACTTCCTGTTGTCTTTCCATCATCTCCAACCAGTCTGTCCATTCTCCTCTGACATGAACCAGACATTCTGGTCCAGACATCTGCTGCTTGCTGGATATTTTCGCTTCTTCAGACCTTCTCTGGAAACCCTGGAGGTGGTTGTGTGTGAAAAGTCACCTAAATCTCCTTTCTTCCTCATTCTGATGCTCAGATTGAACTTCAGCAAGTCGTCTCCATGATGTCTACATGACTGAATATATTGAGATGCTGCGGTGTGATTGGCTAATTGCATATCTGTGTTAATAGGTCATTGGACAGGTGGACCATATAAAGCATCCAGTGATTTATAAAGCCCTTCAAATCCTCAGAGACAGCCTCCTCCTTGTTTTACGCATTTACACTACCAGTCAAAAGTTTAGGCACACTTTTCCATTTGATTTTATGAGAAAGTGCGGCCAAACTTTTGACTAGTAGTGTATATGAGCCTCGGTGGCACACAGTGAAGGATTTTATAAGCTCTAACTGGGGAAGTAAAGGCTCAAGGAATGGCAAAGCATGCACTGTGTTATCTAGAATTTGAGCTAAATCCACTACTGAAAACTTGCCAAATCATACTATTATAGTATCAATTTATTCCCTTTGAGTTTGTTACTAAAGCATATGTTCACATCCTTTGCTTCATTATACATAAAAACCCTGAAAGTGTTTGCGAAAGCTTACCCAACAGCCCACATGGCCTCCATTCACAAATCCAAAATAACCCATCCTGCCTGCAGCAGCAGCAGCACAGCTCCAGCCAGCCAATCAAACGGCTGGGTTCCTGCAGGAGAAACACAACGGTTACCAGCCGCTCTTTTCATAACCAGTGATCCGAGACCCGTTAGTGGCCATGTAAAAGACATACATACACACACGCACACACTGGACCTTTAAGCGGGTACATAAAGAAATCGCTGTCAGCCTGCGCAGCTGAACAAAAGTCTTCATAACAGACAATTAGGCTTCTTGCTTCTGCTAGCGTCTGAACCCATGCATGGTTCCTTCCCCATCCCATCTTCTCCCTTTTCCCTTCTGGGGTCCCCTCTTCCGCCCACCCCTCTGAACCCAGCCTCCTCTAGGCCTGTTTAGGACCGCAGCAAGCTAAGACGGACAGGACACAAAGTTGAAACAGGAAGGTGTGAAAGGATGTGACGAAGAGAAACACTCGAGTCTTTGATTAGGTGAAATAAATCAGCTAAAGTTAAGCAGCCTACAGTGTGTAATTTCTGTATGACAGGCAATCTGGATCCCATAAAAACTATTTCACCTTCAGTTCTGATGAGTTCTACTGGTGAAGACTTATTTTACACATCCAATTTTGCCTTAATGATTCCCTCGGTAACAATAAACTTGTGTTTTGCTCCGCAGAGCGTATTGAGGCTTCTTGTTATTGATGGACTCCACCAATCATGTGTATTTTGGGCTTTGTGCCTCTTGGGTAAAATAAGCAATTTATAGAAGAACTGAAATTAGATTTTTCCTTGTTCTCTATGGTTTCTTTAAAGAGAACAAATGTAGCCATGATATAATAAAGTATAGTGTCAGACAATTATCTGATCCTTGTTTGGTCTTAAATTAGGTAAATACAAACTCAAATGAACAAGGTTGTACAACAAATTAGACTTTTGTTAGTTATTTAATCAAAAATAAGACAAAATACTAACCTGTTTGGGCTAAAGTACACCAGCTGATAGCTTTTAAGGTTTGTAGTGATTCATTTACACATATTGCTGCTCAAAGTCCAAGCACCGCTTTTTAATCAGGTTAAAAGTCTAAATCTTGACTAGATCTTTGCAACAGCTTTATTCTTTTCTGATTCAGCTGAACTGTTATAGATCTGATCTTGTACTTGGGATCATTGTCCAGTTGGATGACACATCTAACCGTAGAATACATTGGTATGCAGAGGAAGTCATGGTCCACTCAATGACCTCCAGGTGTTGTAGTTGCACAGCAAACCCAGATCATGATCCCTCCACCGCTGTGCTTAACAGTTGATATGAGGTGTTTGTGCTGTTATGCTGTTTGATTTTCTCTAAATGTGGTGCTGTGGGTGATGATTTCAGATGTTTGTTGTTGTTTGTTTCAGTTTCTCTAAGGATAAAACAGTATGATAATTGTCACAGATGTAACATCCAACAATTTTTTGCTTGTCTCTGTCTCTTCTATTTTACAGCCCAAAGAACTTTGTCCTGCAGGGTGTTCAGATATAACTACACAAGCCTAAGCCATGCCACCATATTCTTTTCACAGAGAAGAAGGTTCCTCCTGCAGTCCTTCCAAATATACTATAATTCGTCACACTCAGTCATTGTATTGTCATGAACTTCAACATTTAACTTGCTAAATGAGTCCTTGAGAGTCTGAGACACAGGTGGATCTAGAGGCATCGCCAGACTTAGTGCTGCTATGTAGCTAATGCTAACATCAGGTAAACAGCCCCACTTAATGACTGTTTACATAAACCTAGCAGCTGTACTTTCACAGGGACTAAATCTCTTCTAGCAATGAGCAGAAAGATGTTAATATTTTTAACAAATGACAAGGAAATTAAAATTTACTTCAGGTTAGCACTTGCCACTTCTGAAATCTAAGTGGACAAAGCGGGGAATTGACATGTCACCGGAGGAGGCCAGAAACGACTTCCCAGACCTCCATGGATTACCAGTATCACTGCACCAGTGAATTACATTTTAAAGTAGTTAGTCATTTAAAACAGAATTCTGAACTTTTTTCTCCATATTTCTTGAAAAGATTATGTCCCTGTGCAAGTACAGCTACTGCTGGCCTGATGTTAGCATGAAGCTTTGTAGCAGTGCTAATCTAGTTATATGCTAGCGTTAGGTTAGTTTTAAGATAATGTGGGAACCATATTCATTTTCAATTTAGTGTCTTTAGAGACTACAAATGAACTATGCTGATCAGAATTTTTATATTTACATTGAAGCTGAGAAACTATAACAGTGATGAAAGATTATTCATGTTACTTTGTGCTGACTAAGCTAGTGCTACATGATACTGTTTCACTAGTATATGGTCTTCACGAATAAAATCTTGCCCATCCACTGGCCACCCCAAGTCTAAAAGTTTATCTCTGCCACTGGTCTGAGATTTAGCACTTGGCTATTTTTCAGTTTCTTTGAGTACTGCACAGTTGGATCTTGGGGTGAACCTACTGGGATGTACACTCCTAGCATAGCTCATAGCTGTTTTGAATGTCACCAGTCAAACTTTTATTTATAAACCAATTGAAAACCTATTTTAAATTAAGACCTGGCAAGCCTAAGCAAAAAAGGCAGCACAGTCATAATAATAAACAGGAAAACTAAGAAAACAAAATTACGTCACAAACAGCGCAAAGATAGATAACAATTATATTAAATACAATAACAAAACATTAGCAACTATAATTGTTTAGTAGCAGGGATTGTGAGAAAGAAGAAATGGGGACAAATTAACTTAATTTCAGAGTCTGTTGCAAAAAACTAAAAAATAGCCAAAGGAGGCTGTAAGAATATTGGTCTTTAAAGTGGAACTATTATGTGCATTTCAGGCTAATTTAATTTTATTTCTGAGCCCAGAAGGGCTGGGATTGATCGAGTTATTGTCACAAATGGCTTTATTTACTTCAGACCGACCCTCTCCGAAGGCTGTCAGATCAGCCTGCGGGCAAAACGAGTGGATTGAGACTCTTCCGCATTAAGCCCCACCTCCCGCCACTGCACTACATCGGGAGTGCGCACCGCAACTGCTTTCGCCTTCATTGTAACATCTCATAAACAGAAGGATTAGGCTAATATGAACTCAATAAAAAAAATAAAATACAATGTCAACACATAGCATACTGCCCTACATGTTGGAACCTGAATCCAACCCTGAAAACGAAGTGGAAAACAGCAACCCACAGCAACGAATGCAGCAGGATGTCTCTCTTTGGTAAACTCACCAGCCATCGTTGGAAATAACTTTATCCCACGTTTTCCACCCGCCTGATGTATTTGTACATGCCCTTGTTAACCAGTAGAAGGTAACCAATCACCGAACCTTATCCCCCGGGACGTCACAAGGATTTCCAAGTAGAAAAAACTCTCTAAAACGACGCGTTTTTCGTCGCCATGGAAACCGAACGGAGCGCGTGCTGGAACTCAAACTCAAACTCAAACATGCGTTTAGGTGATAAAAAAACAATGCCGTTCACATGTCTGATGAGGATTCAACACTGTAACACTGTAGAAAGCTCAGAAAACTCCAAATACCACAATAGCACCCCTTTAAATAGCCCTTTACAGATGGATGGGCAGCATCTTCTCTAAGATCATATCATTGTTGATGTATTTCCTCCTTGATATTGTGTACCACATCTGAATGCTCCAGGTCAGAAAATAACCAAAACATATATAATTAGGATGTTCACACTTTCTGATTATCAGTTAATCAAATTTACTTGGACCACCTGGCTGCTGTTTATTGTCTTGGTTTCTGTAGCAGTGTAGCAAGCAGTCATGCTTTCTGTAATCTCTATACTGCAATAACCAGGATCAGAATAGATTAATGGCTTCTGTAATATGATCTTGGTTGTGTGGTGTTACTACATTAAAAGTTTCATGTACGTCTGCATATGTTTTTTCCTCTGGCGTTATTCTAGGCCATTAAAGAGTCATTCATATGATCCTCTTGTAGTTGATAGGTATGCTGCAGCACACACGCATGCTAATTCTGCATTGTGAAGTGGACACGAAGAGGTACTTTCTTCTGTCAAGGAAGAATCCAATCAAGTCTTCTCAAAAGCATCTGTCACTCTTCAAGTCTTGCTGGGTCAGACTGTTGTGGCCCAAGGAGGCCAAGAGGGTGAGGACCCGAGCCGAGGTCAAGGCATCCAGGCACAGCGGGCTTTAGAAATCCCTTCTTGCCTGGTGCCCCTTCTGTTTCATTAGCCACCCCCTCTGTCTATTATCACCCGGCTCTAATTTAGACGAGGAGCAGGAGAGGGTGTGAGGCTGTGTGCAATGGTGGGGGTGGGTAGAATTGGAACTGTTTGTGTGAATGTGTGTTCAAGTTTATTTGCTTTTGTGTGCCAGTGCGTACTCTCTCTCCCAGCCAGGATTCCTGTGATGCTCCAGCTTTTCTTCCTGTGAAAAAGCAGCAGACCCACTGACCCCACTCTAATTGCATAGTGTCAATATTGTTGCATTTGGATTCCCAAAGCTCTCATATAATATGCACAAACAGGGATGGCTCATCAGAACTCAATACCCAGAAGCTCACCAAGGTGGCTGTGGCAAAAAAAAAAACACTGATATCATGTTAAACTGTGTCAACTTTATGTATTTATTTATTTATTTATTCACAATTTTTACTTTCACTTTCTGTGTTGAGGCATCCGCTAAAGTCAGTTGGTTTTGGTCAATTTCTGTGATGCACGTAGCAACCACTAATCTAATTAGCACCAAATTTATCTATGCAGAATGTGAGCAGCATGCTTTGAGATGGAAGATATTAAAAATGTCTTTCCACCTCCTTAAAAACTTTTTGTGCAGTCTGGCAATATTAATCATTATATGTGCGTCTTTAATTCACGCTCAATAAGACACTTCAGAATGGAAATTTTGGATTAAACTATGGTTCAAACTGAATAGTTATAGTTTAAACACCCCCACAACTCCCCACCTTAACTTTTTTTCTTTATTAGAAATAAACAGTGAACCAAGTGTGATAACCCTCACAAAATTAAAAGGCTTAATTAAACTTTTTTTTTTGAGTGGTTCAGCTTTTAAAGTGAATGAGGAAGTTAAACTGTTGTTTTGGCGTATTATATGTACACTCTTCCTGAGTGTTGTTCCTTAGTTCCTGGTTGGAGTATTCATAATGACTTTTTAGTATTCGCTATTAGTTGTTGCCATAATGGCTATAAGACAAGGCACCAGTTAGCTAGCATGCTAAAAGTTATGCTAGAATGTTTTAACTACAAGTTACAATAGTTCTTAGCACTACCAAGCTACAACCCAGAATTGAGCTAGCTAGCTAGTTATGACTGGACCATGCTATAACAGCTAATATGCTAGCTCTCTACAAATGCTGCTGTAAGCTACCAGCTAACAGCAAACTGCTGGAGGTGCTACTACATGTCTATAAAGAGCTACAACTGGGTTCACACCTGAACCAAGGTACAGCTAATTAGCTAGCTTTCTCTTATTTTGGATTTAGTAATCATGTCCATGATTTTGGACATGTGGGCATATGCTAACATGTGGTTTTTTACAAATAATCCATCCTTATGCAATAAATTACTTCTTTTTTTTTTCTTTTTTACATTTTACATTAAGTGTCGTTAAAGTACATCAAGTACAAGTAAGTATACAGTGCAGACAGTGTACTACATCAAAGTGAATGTATGTAAGTGTTGTAAAAGAAAATTTTCTTATTTCAATACAATTCTACCATTCCTCACTGACCCCCAATGCGAGAAATGAACTGAACTTATCTCAATCACATTGCCTCAGTATATTTTATTTTAAGCTATATAGAAGAGCAGAAATCAATCAGTCCATAAATTTGATCTGATTTTGGGTGGTGGGAGACTGAATGGAGCCTACAGCAGCACACACTGGAGGGGGTGCTATTTTATTACCAGACCATCACAGAAATAACCATGCATGCTCACATTTTAGGGTCAAATTAAAATCATCAACCTTCACATTTTTTAAAGTTTGAGAGAGCTGAAGTACATGGAGAGAACTCACAGGGAAAACATACAGGTACATACTGAACTCAATGTTGCAGCAACAATTGCTCACAAATGTAAAACTGTTTTAAAGTTTTTATTTTTGAAAAAGAAAAATGGAATTACTAATGCCTACAACAAAACCAGAAAGTTGTTTTAATTATGATCAACTCATCTATAAAAAGGACCAGAAGAAATCTACAAGACCATCTACATATTGTTTGTCTTTCCAATACTAATGGACAAAAGATAAATATATATGTCTGGAAACCTAGCCATGACCTAAAACTACCAGTTAATGTTTTATCAGGCTCACCTCTTTTTTTTATTTGACTGGATCTATAAAAACTCAAATAAGTAAAACTTGAGATATTTTGGGGGGTTCATTATGAATATGACTAAAGCTTGTTATGCCCTCCATGAGAAACTTTTTTCTTGTTCTCGAGGCCCAGAGAAGAAAATTACGACATTTTTTTTCTTACGGATGTAATTGAAGACAGTTCTCGACACATCAGGCTTGTAGAAGTTATTTCCTGCTGGGCTATTGTATGTAAGTATGTAAGTATTGTATGATTGTTTGGACATCACTTCCTAATCCAGGCCTACACTCCCTCTCGACAGCAGACTCTTTTCCTCTGTTGTGCCACAATGGTGGAATGATCTCCCAAACTCTGTCCGCTCTGCAGAGTCCCTGTCTACTTTAAGAGCAAGCTGAAGACTCAGCTCTTCAAGGAGCACTTCAACACTTAGTATAGCTACATTTAGTGGAAAGTTGGAAAATTTAGCCCAGTTCTTTGCAACAAACTTTATTATATTAATTCTTTGTATTGTAACATAGATGATATTATATGGTGGGAAGGGAGTAAACAAAAAAAAAAAAAAGCCTGTAGCACTTCATGCAAGGATCTGCATCCAAGTGGATGCAGATGCATCTTCCTATGATGTCCTCTACTGTTTGATTTTGTGCTTGTGTTGTTCTCACTCATATGTAAGTCGCTTTGGATAAAAGCATCTGCTAAATGACTGTAGAATAGAATAGAATAGAATTTGAGGAGGGCATGGTTAACATGGAAAAGCATGAAGTGGACAATTGCTGCTTTTGCATTTTTGCTGTTGCAGCTAAAAAGTTTTGTTTTGTTTTTTTTTTAAAAACAAAAAAAACCAGCTGATTGTGGGGGTGAGAAAGTTACAAACATGTGGCATTAAAACACACAGACACAGCTGCATGCACAACCCGCCCTGCTGCACACAAAGTTTGTCCTTAAATATGAAGTAACTGGGTTAATTGCACACAAAGCAGACATCACCGCCCACAGTGATCCCTCCCTCATTGCAGACGAAGCTTCTCATGGAGTATGAATGGACCAGACAAGAAGGAATTTTTTTCTTGTTCCTTTGGCCTCAAAAGCAAGAACAAAATCAAGTTTAAACTATTTTTATGGTGGGGTTATAATTCAAGGCTTTGCTTTGAAGGTAGCTGAACAGAGGCCTAATGTAAATATCTGTAGGGGGGGGCATTGTTCAGATACAGGTGATTATTGTCTTGCTTGTGAACTGGGGAAGATTTTCTGGGGATGAAAAGTCTCTTTGTAGAGAGAATAACAGGACAACCAGTGGATTATGGTTTTAGGCCTATTGATGCTCCCTTACATACATAAATGGATGCATCAGTTTCAAACGTTTGCATACATTGCAGTCCTCAAACTTGCATGCGTCCTTCACGTTGCCATCGTGCTCATCCACCAGAGGGCAATACTGAGTTCAGCGTTCACTTCGTCATTTGACACCAGTTGGTAGCGGTAATCTACAGTTATCAAGTTGTTGACAACCATCCAAAAACACCAGAAGAAATAGAACAATAAAATTTCTTTTGTCATTATTAGCTTATTCTGTCTCTTTTCCTGGTACTTTTTATTTGGTGATTTCTTTGTCATCTTCTCGTTTCTCTTCTTCACTTATTTGTTCTTTTCGCTGGATTCATGTGGGCTATACAACTCAATATTGCCCCAACAATTTCCATTGGTATTGCCCTGTCATCTGCATCATGTGACAGATCCGCAAGGACCCTGAAAACACACTAAATTACACAAGTAACAAACAGAAAACAGACAAAACTCCTTGTCCACCTGCGTATCTATTTTCTGCGTCAAGCACAAGTGAACTTTTAGACCAACACAAAACACAATTCAGTTTTGCAACATTTTTTCTTAGTTTTGCAACTGATTCAGCATAAGGTTGCCTACTATACTTGCTCTCACCTTAATCAAGCAGCATCTATAAAGGGTTCAAAGCCCTTTCAGCTTTGTCTGACCAGTGTGTGAAATAAAGTATGAAACACACTCCTGCTTTTTTTCCATGTTTTGCTGAACTGATGATAGCGTAGCCCCACCTCTACCTTAACCTGCATGAACAAACCCAAAGATCGGCGACAACAATGGCAGATTAAGGCCGACAAAGAGCCCTTATGTATGTTAATGGGTACATCTGTTTCAAACATTGTCGTATGTCATCCCTCTCATATGTCTTTTACCTTGTCAAAGCTATTAAGCCCGTTATCCACTTTTGAGTAGTGCTGAGTCCAGAATTCACTTACACTTTTGCACTGCTACAAAGTTGTTTCCAGCCATTCAAGAACACTAGAAACAGTAGAAGAAGTACCCAAAAGGTTTTTTGTTGTTCTCAACTTATTCTGACTTCTTCATGTGTTTTTATGTGACAGTTTATGCATCATTTTCTTCCTTTTCTTCTTCTGCTGGGATGGTTCCTTTCACTGGCGAAGTGTTAGCTATACAACTCGTCACCGCCCTCACGATTTCTGGTGGGACTGCATTTGCTGCAGCAAGGAACAGATTAATGAAAACCTTAAAAACATACCAAATTACGTGCACAACCAACACACACAACACAAGACAAAACTGTTTGTATATCCGTCTCCTTGTGTCTAGCATAAAAAGGCCTCAGATCTTCTCCTCCTGTGGAGATGGAGAATTCTCCATCTTCTTCGTTACATTGCACAGGTTTGTGTCTCCTGCATGTATAATTTTCTTTACATTTCGGTGGTAGTGTTACACCAGCAACTACAGGCCTGGCTTATTTACTGCAACGCATTCAGTGGTTTTGTGTAAATACAGATATTTCTTGAAACAATTAAAACCTTCCAGAAAATTCTGGTTCTATCATTGAGCTAGATGAAGCTTAAATCTTTCCAAATCGGCTCCTGACATTTATTATGGGGTTCCACAGAATTCAATTTACTTATTTGACAACCAAATAAATTTAAAAAAAAAAAAAAAAAAAAAAAAATCAAGATACTTTAACGACTCATATTTTTAAAGGGTTCTATGAAATCCAAATCTCGATCCAAAGAACAATTTTATGTTTAAATCACGGACCCTAGTGATTTAAGGGTTATAAAAAAAATATTATAATGTTTTTGTGATCAAAACTAAAAGAATAAATATTAAAACAGTTTCTAATGTGTAACAGGTAACCTGGTTTTATTCTGTTTTATCAGTGAAAGAGAATTCCTGAAGTGAAAGAAGATAACGGTGCACACTGGGATTTATGAGAGATTAAGCCTAACTTTCCCTTCAAGATTTGATATGTTTAATCTTTAAGCCACACAAGACTGAGGGATTAGAAAGGCATTTATATGACTAAAAAAATCCCATCTCAAGATGTGATGCTGCGATTATCTCTTGACAGAACAGTTTAATCAGTGAGCCATGAAGCTACATGGAACAAACAAACAGAGTAGGTTTGCAGGTAAACTCAGAAAACCTTCCAACTTCATAGATAGAATCAAAACACAGTGGTGAACTCTGAACTCAGCACTCTCCACTAATGGATAAATGAACTTTACAACTATTGCAATGTCACACATGGAAGCACAAGGTTGGCATCGCATGATAACATTTGAAACTAATGTCTCCATTTACAGATGTAAGGGAGCAGAAATGGTTTTTTTTAAAAGTCCATCAGGAAAGAAAAGTTTTGTATCAGCCTTCAATCTCTTATTTTCATCCTCTGTTTCGGTTTAGGCTCCAACTCTACATCCATCCATTTCCTTAACCGCTTGATCCACGTCAGGGTCGCTGGGAAGCTGGAGTCTATCCCAGCAACCATTGGGAAAGAGACAGGTCCCCAGTCCATCACAGGGCTTCAACTCTACTTACAATACTTAAAGTTTGAAACCCTTGTTGATGGTTTTTTCCCTTTTTCTGTTTACAGTACATCAGCTAACACACAGCTTTCCTATTGGTTCAGCAGTAATAAAAGAACTGTCATGTATTTATACAGGAATAACAGTTGAATAGTGTAAAATTGTTCTATGTGAAAACGCTTAAATGATTAGCCACTATCTACATCACAAAGAAAAATCTAACATATTTTGCTTTATAATTAAAAATAGGGGTTCATATCAGCATGTACAGCTGTTATTGTAAGGAGACAAATCCTGAAGTCACTGCCTTAAAGATAAAAAAGGCAAGTTTTTAATGAAGAACAGATTCTGATATGAAGAATAGATTAGAACAAATCATAGACATGTCCATCAATGTTTTTGTCAACATGTATGTGAGACTAGCCCGTACATTGCATACACATATACAATCCATGTGGTGTTCCACAACACAAGCAGTGGTTCCTACACTTCCAGCACACAATCAGTAGTACAGCTACCCTGCACCCACTTTTATGCAGCATTGTGAGTCTGGATAGCATCAGGCTGGCTTTGGGTTTTGGCAGCCAGGACTTCGGCATATAAAGAGGAGAAACTGATTAGGAAAGGACCGCAGCTGTGCTGATCAGACTCACCTGGCTCTGTTCCCCTGAACCAGGCTAACCAAATTCTTCTGCCTCACCAGTCAGGGCTCTGGCTGAGCCAAAACCACACCCCGTGATAATTACACCAATAACACCAGCATAATTCACTATATATTTTTCTTATTATTTGGGGGGTTAGTAAATGGACAGATATGAAAATTTCTCCTCTAAAAAAAACAGCTTATTTAAGTCAGTTGATGTTTCTTGGACCATCAAGGAAGACAGTACTGGAGGCAGTTACCGCCTCCAAACTGGGAAAGTGGCACAGAAGATATCTCAGTCCAGGAGAGTGCAATCCTAGGACTTGCTGAAGGTAAGTACACAGATAAGGATTTTTTTTTTTTTTTTTTTTTTTTTTTTTTATAAATACAAGGAGATTTTTTTATCTGGCAGACTCTACACGTGGAAATAAAAATTGCAAGGGGAAGTGTTAAGTTGTATATCTGACACACAACCAGCAAAGTGAACAAACCACAGAAGTGGAACAAGAAATAAAAGCAAAAAAATCTGCTTGAAAAGATGCCAAAGAAGTTGAAGAGATAAGCAAAATACCTTTTAGTTTAATTTTTCTGCCTCTTCTGGTGTTTTTGGGCGGTCGTAAATAATTATAGCTGTGCATTACCACTACAAACTAGGATCAAAACCTAGAAGTGAACTCTGAACTCAGCACTGCCCCCTAGTGGATGAGCTGACTAAACAACAGGAGCAATATAAAAGAGACTGGGGGGGGGGGGGGTAGCATAAATGGGCCTTTAGTCATCCTTGAAGAGGCGGTTCTTCCTGTTTTAAAGGCCATGAATGTTGAAAAAAGAAGTTTGTGGAGTACAAACATGATACATACACTAAGTCCTGACAGCTATCTATAAACTAAAGCTATATATAAACAGACCTGTAGGATTTTTGCTGGTCTTTGTAGACCAGTTGCAACTTCGTCGACACGTATCGGTGAAAGCTTGAAAGCCGTTTACGGTAAAAGGGAATGATTATGTTTAATGATGTGAACCTCAGTGACATGGAGGCTGCTTACGTTCCAGGTTGAATACAACAAATATCAACAACAGACGCACAAAGAAGACATTACAGTAAAGGAGCAGTAAAACCTGCTTTTATCCAGTATTTCAACGCGAGAGCCAACTCCTCCAGTGTTTTATGTGAAGGCTTGGGGAATCATTACCATGGCCTCTGTATAACCTCCATAAGTCAGGTTAGTGTCAATAACGCGGCCTTTAAAAATTGATAAGGGTGATCACCTCGCTCATAGAAAGACCATTGCTGTGCGACAGCCATCCCTGTGAGGTTATTCTCATATATAAGTGATGCTTCGGATTGAGGAAGCATCACCCTGAATATCGTTTTAGGACAATCATCTTCACCGTGTTTGCGTCTTATCAACATATTGCTCACCAGAAAGCCCAGACGGGTGATTGAGAGAAACTATTAGGCTTAGATGATCCACAGATGCTGCTGCGCACCTCCATGCCTTTTGATTTACCTTTAAGCTGTAATAAATCTGACAGTTTAATGGCTGATATGTTACAACGTGCTCATGATCTCTCTGGAAACTCCTGTTAGATAATTATTCATATGTGCACCCCCATCACACGCAGGCAAACCAGCATGAGCTGGCAGTTCTGCGTGGCATATATATGTAAATATGTCTGATCAAAATGCCAATTTGGAGAGTCCGGCTGGGTTCTTTGAGGAAATCTTTCCTGTTTGACATGTGGAAATGTCACAGAGCTCCATTTATTCATGTGAGCATTAGAGGATGGTCCTGTCCTGAGGCACCGGAGACAAAAGATGCAGAAGTCCCCAGAGGAGAGTGACCTGGAGGACACCATCCCGTGTACCAGCTGGAGTTGACACATATAGCCTCTTCCCCATGCATACCCAAAAATACACACCCTCTGTTCGGACCAGATCAGCTGAATTTAATCTACATTTACATCTCTATCGTTACCAGGAGAGTAAACCATCTTTTACGATTAGTTGTTACTGATATAATGTCTTGGATGTGTTGAAGAGCAGAATATACATCAGGCTGAGAGCACACTGATGAGCATTGATCTAACTAAAGTGGCAGCACCTCCTCTCCTCCAGCCCTGAAGTGATAAGTGCTCTAAATCTATAAATGACACATATACTGAACATTACACATCTGTGTAAACACATTTTAAGCACCAAAAGAGGTCTTGGCATATGTTTGTTTCAGAGAAAAGACAATGATGATCAAGATTAACTGTCTTGATCATTGATTATTTATACTTCCTGCAAGGCCAAGAATTACTGGAAAATATATACGTTGCAGAACAAAACAAACACAAACATATGTGGAGTCTACACACATCCAAAATTTGGTCTGGTACTGTATATAGTTTTTACAGAAAAAGTAAAGGACATTTTGCTGCACATCCAAATTGACAGGTGTATAAACGAACGCTTTAGGAGCCAAACTAGGTATGTACTGCTGCCATCTGGAGGGCAGATATCGGAAATACAATCATTTTCACTTTGTCAGAGTACAAGACAGAAACTCTGCGATGGACTGGCGAGCTGTCCAGGGTGTACCCTGCCTGTCGCCCAAAGCCGGCTGGGATAGGCTCCAGCTTCCCCGCGACCCTGAATTGGAATAAGCGGTTCGGAAAATGAATGAATGAATGAATGAAGACAGAAACTTACCAACCACTTTATCAGATACAGAGTAGTCTAGTACATCATGGACATCATGACCCTTTTTCCTCCAGAACTGTCTTCATTCTTGGTGTCAGAGATCCAACAAGCTGTTGGAAACATTCCTCAGAGGTTTCCTCCATGTTGACATGAAGCATCACACAGTTGCTGCACATCATGATGAGAATCTCCCGTTCCACCACATCCCAAAGCTGCTCTGTTGGACTGAGATCTGGTGACTGTGGAGGCCGTTGGAGGACAGTGAACTCATCATCATGATGAAGAAATGGATGGATCCACGTTTGCATGATGTTTCATGCAGATTCTGATCCTACCATGTGGATGTGGAGCTGAAATGGAGACTCATCAGACCAGCAACGTTTCTCCATCTTCTGCTGACCAGCTTTGTTAACAGCTGTATAACAGGTTAACTAAAAAAGTGGCCAGTAAGTGTGAATTTACAAGGATATATTGATAGATTTAGTTTATCACATTTTTCACATTCTTAATTAATTATGTGTAAATTACTTCAAACTTAATGTGTGATCGTATCTAAAAGTACATTAAAATATGTAACTTTATGTTTTTTAAAAAAAAAGTAAATAAATAAACAAAAGCAAAGGGCAGCCTGTTTTGCTCTGTACCATCTTTTCAGGTGTAATATTTGCCATAATTTGAACTATTTGAAAAAATATTAATTTGTTTTTTCCACCTTTTGTTAATCTTTACACAAACTTGTTTCCTTCTTTTTCCCTTTTCAACTATTTGCCTCCAGAAAATGAAATGAAAATGTCATATTTTTCTACATTTCTGATTGTAATTCTACATTTCTGATTGTAAACCTTTAGAAGCAACTGTTTTAGTGAGTATTGCTTTCGCCTAAATATTTCTTGGAATCACAGACCATGATTTGCTCAAAAGGCACCCTTTCCCACATCTGTTCACTCTGAAGTTATTAATGACGAAAATGTTGTTGTTAATTTGTCATTTTGTTTCTACTTGTTGGTTCTTGGGTTAAATTTCAGCTGGATTTTTTCCTCAGTAGAGTTGTTCACCCCATGAATTCTTTCTTTCTCCAAAAGTTGTGCATATTGGGCTCATTCATGCTTGTGCATCAGCCTTCGGCTGAGCATGCATCAGAATCAGGTGTGTTGCAGCAGGGAGACATAGGAAAACTGCAGGACAACTGGACTAGATCTGGTGAATCCTGGTTTAGGTTCTGTCATTTTAACTCAGCAGTGACATCTAGTGGTGTGTGAACTACACAGCATCCAAAAGAAGCAGTAGAACTGTTGTAAAAACATTAATGTGCTTTTTATTGTTATAAAATAAAACATAAACCTTTATATTGTATCAGAAATACTATTCCAGACTTACCTTTCAACAGCACTTTGCTGAAATTAATTTGGGAGCTTCTTTACTCTGGATGTATCTTTGTAAAAGAGGTGGAAAATCAGGCTGATTGTTCCTAGTTGGAGGTATCATTTCTGACCTCTGACCTGCTTCAAAGCATTTTACAAGTCTTTTAAGTAGATGTCAGGTCAGCCATGTGCTCCAAACATGACAGTGAACATGTTTTTTTAAGCTCTTAAGCTTAAAAAGAATAAAGTTTCCAGTTCATGAAATATTTGAACAAGCTATAAGACATACTGTTGTGCTCAGATAGAAGATCTGCACAGAAAATGTCTGTATTGTTCATTTTCATGTCTGTAAATGAGTTTATGTACGTAAATGGGGACGTGTATATTACCCCTTGTCATACTTTGTTTTCATACTTCATACAATTTAATGTTGGTATAGTTGTAAAGCCAGTTGATCCACTAGTGAGCAGTGTTGAGTTCAGAATTCATAAGTTTTGACCCCCAGTTTGTAGCAGTAATGCACCACTATAAAGTTGTCTGCAACGGTCCAGAAACACCAGAAGAAGAGAAAGGAAACAGTTGTGTTCCTCTCTCTAACATCCACTGCTGTGATAACTGTGGTCACACTTGAGACATAGAAATAAAAATCTTTACATTTACAATCTGGATTACATTCATTAAGGTCCATAAAACAGTAATTGGTTGTTTTTGGTTCAGTATGTGGAACTTGATGTGGTAGAGGGATCTGGTCTGGTCTACTGTCTGGTGGTGGTAGCAGACTGGATCCTGGTTTCTGATCACAATTATTTGTGTTGCTAGCTGCTAACGTCTGTCTCAACCTGATTTTTGTTTTTTGTTTTTTTTGTTTTATTTACAAAAAAGTCAGAAGAATCTCCATATCTCTTACTTCTTACATCTTCCTTTACAAATTAAAACAATAAATCTTTAACTGGCCACACTTTTATTCTGTAGCTATTTTAAAACAAGTTACTGGTCTGCTGTTCAAATTAAATTACATAACATTACTAGTTGTTCTGTACTCGCACAGGAACAAAATCTCCTCCAGAAATGTCCAACCAAATGGCAGGATGAATGATAATATACTTTAACACTTTCTGTACCTCAAATTGCAGTCGTAATACTTGTAATCCCTGCATGTCTGGAAAGATGAACATAGTTATGACTTCAATTACCAAGCCCAGTTGTTAATGTACGGTGGCTGTAAATGGCCAAAATGCTTCCAGACAAAAAGATATTTTCATGTCTGAGTAGATCCAGCAGTCTAAGCTGCTGCCATGATGGCACTACAGGATGTGTACTGTCTTCTTCTATGGTTCTTTTACTGTGTAACTTATACAGCACAATATCAACCAAAGCCCAGCAGCTTTAAAGCTTAACACACACAGTTGTTTGTCCACTCACAGCTACCGTAATAAAATGGTGAAAGAAATTTGGCAGCCTCCATGTATGTGTACATATGGCAAATAAATAGAAATTAGTCTGAGTATAAAAAAATCACAGTTTTTTATGTGATTAGATACCAATAGAAACTGTTTTTAATAATATATTCTGTTTTTCTGATGATCTTTGATTTTGTTTCACGCTGCACCTTTAAGTCCAGGCATGTTCCACTGTGCCACATGCTCATGCCCATACAGGTCATTTATTTTCTCAAATCAAAGCTAATTACAAAAATCAGCATCTAAACTCAGTTCGATAATGATGCAAACAACAAAAGATGCCAGTTTTTTTTTTCTTTTTTTATGTCAATGATTGAAACCCTAAAGCAAAGTAATTACTGTTTAATGGATTTCTTGGAAACAATGTGAAACAGTCATAATTTATGCTAATCACATCTGGAGCCATTACAGGTAAGCAATGCCTTTTAAAACTTTCTTTGTCTTATGTTTAGATGATATCCTTTATTTTTCAGCTTACAGTGTATTCAGATGGAATCAGAAACTACCCCATAAGCAGGCATCGCTCATTACAGAACAACCTGGAGCTCTCAGCACATACTGTATCATCTTTGGCATTTCCATTCGAGCTGCGCTTCATTTCACATCTCTGGTTCTCTCCTCCTACTGCATTTGCTCAGCCAGCAGCGAGTCCTTCACTCCCGCCGCCAGCACAGCGAAGAGGAGGGGTGGAAAAAGGGAGCGGAGGTAGAGGGCCACTCTGGGGATGGGGTGGGCCAACACAACCTCCTTCCTCTTCCTGTTCACCGTTTGCATAATCTCATTGGCCAGGACTGACGGGCGCACGCCGTGTGTCAGCTGGCTGGCGATAACTGTTTGAGGACAGACAGATTCAGATTTCACTCGGAACCAACATAAAAGAGGCATTTCAAACACACTTTACTCACATGCAGCCAGGGCGTTTGGTTTCGGAGCTGACTCCTCAACAGGTGGAGGGTCAGACATGTTTATGAAGGTGTGACTAATGGTGCTGACAATGATTCCATATTCCTCCACCTCAGCCCGCAGGCAGTCAAAGAAAGCCTGTGCTGCATGTTTAGAGGCAGCATCTGCCAAGAAACACAACATACTAATTATAACAAATACAAAAGAGGTTTAACTAGTCTGTAAAGAAGTGTCATTCCTTTGAACAGAGCATAATTGTTTTCTGACTATGTTACATCATACAAGTAGGAAAAACCCTTCAATAGTTTGTAAGATATTTCTGTATAATGATTACAATATCCCACCAACTGTTTCTAAGTGGATCTATTTCTTTATAGAAAGTAGCCCCAATGTGCTAATAATATCTGTTATGGTCTGTAAATATTTGATTTGACAAAATTAATTACAAGTGATCAAAAACCTCAGATACATGTATTCCCAGACATTAAAAGGACTAATATTTACTAAGAATTAAATTAAATTTAAAAAAAAAAAAAAAAAAACTTCACCAATCTCCTGAGGGAAGTATAAATGTCAAATATTTACTCAGTTGCAACATTAGCATCAGCAGGTAGCGTTGTGGCTAGGCTAACCAGCATCTACTAACAACTGTCTGGCAGATTTTAAAGTTCCAGTTGGCTACAGCCACCAGGTCTGCCAAACTATGGTAGTTACTAAACCAACAACACTATCAGCTGCCAGACTGTCTAACCCCTACAATGGCTAGCAGAACTGGATAATAGCTAGCATTGTTGCTACGCTAGCAAGCAACTGCTAACAGTCACCTGCCAGCTGTGAAAGGCCCACTGAGCTACAGCTGCTAGGTATGCCAAACTATCTGCTTAACCAGAAGCACTTGCTGCTGCCAGTCTTTCCAACAACTCAATTAGCTAGTATATCTAGCAGGCAGTAGCTAGCATTAATGTTAAGCATAGGCAGTGACTGCTCATTGCCAACTAGCAGGTATTTAACATCCTGCTAGGATGTTAAACATCCTGCCAGGTCTACCAAACTAGCTGCTAATCCAGCAACAGCAGCCGAGAGCAGCATTGACTCTACCTGCCCTGAAAGTGGTATATTTCTGCTGCTGTTTAAAATATAAATGAATTCATCCTTCTGATACTTTTACTTTTGTTCAAATTTCTTTGCATTTTTTATGAATTGGTATCTGATGAGCAGGGTCAGAAAATTTATGGAATGCCAGTAGTGTGTGTTGAAATAGGGGATGGGCCAAGATTATGATAGCTATTATTCTCCATGTATTATATAAAATTGGATGCAAATTTATTTTTAGATTCCATCCATCCATCCATTCTCCACTGCTTATCCAGGGTTGGGTCGAGGGGTCAGCAGCCGAAGCAGGGAAGCCCAGATTTTCCTCTCCCCAGCCACATTTACCAATTCTGTGGGGCATCCCAAGGCGTTCCCCCGGTGTCTCCTCCCGCAAGGACATGCCCAGAACACCCCACCAGGGAGGTGTCCAGGAGGCATCCTGACCAGATGCCCGAGCCACCTTAACTGGCTCCTCTCGATGTGGAGTAGCAGTGTCTCTACTATGAGTTCGTCCCAGAAGACTGAGCTTCTCACCCTATCTCTGAGGGAGAGCCCGGCCACCTTGCGGAGGAAAATAATTTCAGCTGGCTGCTTGCGAGATCTCGTTCTTTCGGTCACGACCCACAGCTCATGACCATAGGTGAGGGTAGGAGCATAGATCGACAACTGAGGACTTTGCCTTTTGGCTCAGCTCCTTCACCATAACAGATCGGTGCAGAGTCCGCATTACACCGCACCAATCCGCCTGTCGATCTCATGTTCCATCCTTCCCTCACTTGTGAACAAGACCCTAAGATATTTAAACTCTTCTACTTGAAGCAGGACCTCACTCCCGACCCGGAGAGGGCAATCCACCCTATTCTGGCTGAGGACCATGGTTTCAGATTTGGGGGGGCTGATTCCAATCCCACCGCTTCACACTTGGCAACAAATCGCACAAGCAAGAGCTGGAGATCACGGCCAGATGACGCCAACAGGACCACATCATCCACAAAAAGCAGAGACCCAATCCTGAGGCCACCAAACCGGATCCCCTCAACACCTCGGCTGTACCTAGATATTCTGTCCATATAAGTTATGAATAGAATCGGTGATAAAGGGCAGCCATGGCAGAGTCCAACCCTCACCCGAAACGAATCCGACTTACCTCCAGCAAAGCAGACCAAGCTCTGACACCTGTTGTACAAGGACCCGAGAGCTCGGATAAGGGGGTCCGGTACCCCATACTCCCAGAGTACCCCCACAGGAGCCCCCAGGGGACACGGTCAAATGCCTTCTCCAAGTCCACAAGGCACATGTAGACTGGTTGGGCAAACTCCCATGCCCCCTCTAGGACACCAAAGTAGAAATAGAGCTGGTCCGCTGGTCCACTGTTTCACGACCAGGACAAAAACTGCATTGCTCCTCCTCAATCTGAGATTTGACTACCCAACAGACCCTCCTCTCCCGAACTCCCGAATAGACGTTACCGGGGAGACTGAGGAGTGTGATTTTAACATTGTGAAAGATTGTAAAAAAAAAAAAGTGCTGTTTTAAGGAACAGTGATTAGTTTTAGGGCTGATAATTCTTTCTTCAATTTTGTAAAATTTTGTAAAATGAATTTATTTGGCAACTTACACGAGCTTCTGAATGGGACAGCCAGTCTTCCCTGGATGCTGTTAACCAGTACGATGTGTCCAGATCTTCTTGTCACCATTGACGGAAGCACACCTGTTATTATTTAGAGACAATGGCACTTGGATTAGATCAATAACAGCTAATGTAAGCTAATAACCAACTACTAATGTTCTGTTTGGAGGCCATTTGTGGGGAGAAAATGCATACCTTTAGCAAGACTGCTTGGGCCAAAGTAGTTAATATCCATGATGTTTCTATCTAATTCCAGAGAGACACTTTGAACAGGAGCCTTCAGCTTCATACTGGTGTTGCAGATCAGCACATCTACATAGCCGTAACACTCCATCACCTCAGCTACCACATCATCCATGCTGTCCATATCACTGAAATCCAGGATCACCAGCTTTGGAGCAAATGTCTGAAGAGAGACAGGATTTTCTTTTATACGAAAACAAGACATTGCAAAGAGACAACGAAGATTTGATTTAAGGAACTTTTGGAGGAGATAGACCCCCTCCTCAGACTAACACTGAATGATGTCCAATTCTGGTTTTTGAAGGACGCTATCTTTAAGGTTTTAGATCATTTCCTGTGTTGGAGGATTTTCTCCCTCCCACTCTCTCTCATAATGCCATCATATCAGGGCAGGTGTTTACCTCTTAATGTGTTTTATCGGTTATTCTCCTACATGCCGGCAGTTGGCATGGCTGCTGTAACCTGACAATCCAGCTAATTGTAAATGTCATGTTTATTATCCCCTGCTGGGGCTTTGGTGGTCTTTAAATGTCTGCACCTGCTTAATTTTTCTGAACTCAACACTGCCCACTAGTGGATGAACTGACTTAACAACCATGGCAAAATAAAAGACGCATGTAGGATGGCAGCAACATGACAGCATTAGAAACAGATGGGCCCAGAGAGAGAAAAAAGAGAGAAAAAAAAAAGAAACAGATGGGTCCATTTACATAAATAAGCCCTAGCATACTCGCTCCTGGCAATGCATCCACATTATAGTGCCCTCAAATTCTCAGCATTCGTTTGCTCATTGAGGCAAGTTAACATATTGCGTGCATGATGGTGCAATATACATTTGAATGCTGGAGGCACTCAGGCTAACAAGAACATAAACACGATATCAGAGGTAAAAGCAATGGAAGGTAGTATCAAAGAGCGCCTCTCGGACCTTGTTCGCAACTATACAGCATTTTTATAGTTGTTCCAATCCAATGAACATTGGCAAGCTGTCATGTCTAATATTTAGCGACAGACTGGTAAATTGTTGTTAAACAAAATGACGTTGCTGGTGAACTGACCTTTTCACTATTTCAGAGTCTTGTTCCTACCTACTCCCCCCTAGTGGTAACCTCCAATATCGAACATTTTGGTGGCAGAATGCTTTCGCTGTTTGCAGCAAGTAGATACACAGATGTAGATGAGCACTGCCATATACACAAGCGAACACAGCAACTATATCCCAA
Source organism: Telmatherina bonti (assembly GCF_933228915.1). Taxonomy (NCBI): domain Eukaryota; kingdom Metazoa; phylum Chordata; class Actinopteri; order Atheriniformes; family Telmatherinidae; genus Telmatherina; species Telmatherina bonti. The sequence continues at coordinate 26,181,668 of NC_136630.1, read as the reverse complement.
CACTAAGCTCATGCACATAAGTTATCTTCAGGTTTGTTGGTCAAGTTTTTTTTTTTCTTTTATTAATTTATTTTTTTTTTCATAACTGATTGATTTAATCTTTGTGTATATTTTTAGGACAGTTGTTAATAAAATATCATCCAGGTGCATTTATTCTATTCCACAATCATTTGTCAGATGCTTCTTATCCAAAGAATTTGATAAGTTATCAATTAACTTAATATGCAGGTCTTGTGGGTGGGAGGAAGCCAGAGTATTCAGAAAGAACACACACATACACAGGGAGTACATGCAAATTCCACACAGAAAGGCCACTGTTCAAACTTCCCCCAAGCCAAGGCTCAAAACAGCAAGCCTTTTGCTGTGAGGCTATATTGCATACCACTATGCCACTGTGCTGCGAACCTTTTGCAGCACCTTTTGAACCTTTATTGTTAACTTCAATTTACTATGGAACTCCCCCAGTTGTCGTTGTCAGCCTTAGAGTAGACTATTATTTCACACAAATCCCCTTGCTGCACCCACACCTGCTCCAACTCACCTGGATTTAAATTAAATGGATCTTCCCAACAGCTTGTCAAGTTCTGCACAAACTTTTTAAATATGCATTCATTTCCATCAGACGTGTCAAAGCAGGAAACAGATAAAACCTGGATGACAGTAGTCCTTAAAGAAATGCTATGTAACTTTTTGACCTTAGAACTCCCTGTTCCAGACTGGTTTGACGGCAGAATGACATAATCATTCACATTTCTTAAACCATTGCTGCTTGCAGCCTCCTGAGGTTGTGAAACAGGACCTTACAAGTTGTCCCTGCAGCAAAATTTTACTTGACTCAGAGCAAAAGATGAGACAACACTCAATAGAAGACTGTTTTTTCCTGTCTGAAGAGATCTCACAGTGCATGTAGGATGCAGGATGGATGCTGCATTAGCCACTCAAATGGGACACATCACTGAGAAAATCTTCAAAAGTCATGTGTCTTTTAGGACCAGAATTGGACAACATTGGACAGACGGTGATTTGGTTTGCCATAAAAATTGTATGGAAGGGAAACATCTAGATTAAATCTGAATTATTAAACTTTTAAAGTTATGTGGAATCAATTGATGGCATTTCTTTTTGTTGTGTGATGCAACTGCAACCAGTTAAATGCTAGTGGACTTCCACAAAACATGCACAAATCATATTCAGGCACTTGTCTCCCTTGTGTGTGTCACTGTTTTGGCATTTTTAGAAACACAAAAGTTCCTAGATACCGCTATTGATGTAAAAATGAATTCTGCACTCTGGATTGTTAAAGGTAGAGTATATAAGATTCTCAATATTTTCAAAATAAATTAACTAAAAAAATAACTACAATCATAATTAGATAGTTTTTTAAACATGTAGGTTCCTGTCTGTCCATATTTGATGCGTTATTAAATTACAAGCTTAATTAATGACAAAGACCCTTCTTGAATGTTTTCTGACCAGTAAAAAAAAAAAGTACTTTTTTTCCACCAGTAGGGGGAGCATAAGCCCATTTATTGCAGAGCGGTTCTGAGCTACAGCTCACAAACGATTCCTGCCCTCATTGGAACTGGCAAGGAGGAGGGGTGAGTTTTGCTCATTGCTGCCAACCTGTGGTCGTTTGTGGAGGTAGCAGTTTTGTGGTTTTGCTCACGACCTGGTGTCTGCCACCTGGTGGTGGAAAGAATCGCCTTGAAATCTTACATACTCTGCCTTTAAGCTGGTTAAAGGGACACTCTGTGCTTTAAAGGCTGGTGTTCCTCGCCGCGCCACACAGCCATTAACTAGGAGTCATCTTCCTCCTTATTTAACCACTTTCCTGCCAGGCTACTTTCAGGTGAAGGCCACAGGTGCCTATAAAATCCTTGAAAAAGACAGGCAGAGGTAGGTCAAAGAGATAAAGTGAGCTTTCGGCAGGGAAACATGTCCAGTAGTAAACATGTATTGATTTACTTCATGTTGTTTGCAGCTGGCTTTGAAATATGGACTCTTGTATGTATTAAAGGCAGATGAAAACCGCGTGCTGTCGGACAGGATGTCCTTCCATTGTGTTGACCAGAGGATGTGGTGATCAGGGAGCTTGAGGCAGAGCAGGATTATGATAAAAAAAAAAAAACAAAAAAAAAACAAGGACAAGTCCTGATATACTGAAACTGACCGTGTCACTGTCACATGTTATTTCCTGTTAGCTATCTAGTGATTTTGTTTTGCGGCGGGGTGAGGGCTTTGTTCTCTGTTTAGAAATGAAACTTTACTGCCAAAGACTCCAAATATTACACATTATACTGACGCAGGCAGAGAAGTTTATGTCTGCAGCTGTGTGGTTTGTCCACAGGGATTTCCTTACCTCTCTGGGGTCGGCATCAATAGTCAGAGATTCATACAGAGACTCCAGTTTATCCCAGCTGGGCCCACATAGGATCAGTCTGGCACCACCCTTGTGGAAAAGATGAGCGCACTCTGAACAGAAGGAACAAAAACTTGTTGGATACTTTGATTAAAAACTATCATTTGAGATTTTATGAAATATAGAAAGTGCCCAAAATATTGCTGTGCTGCAAATGCAGCTACACCACTGACTTTGTAACTTGGCTTGATTTGAAGGTGGTTAGATTGACTCATGTATCTACCAGAACCTTTAAGCTCATTAAGCGAATATGATCCAAGGTCATGTGAACTGTAATGGGAAAGCAGCAGTTACAGGGTGGTGCTCTGATCCCAGGAAACATCAGGCCAGGATGCACCTTTAATTTACATTCACATTCTGTACAGACTTTGCAAATGAAGCCAGTCAGTCAAGTAAATCTGACTTCATACGTACCGTAATTCATATCAAATTTAATTAAATTACCTTAATCTCTGATTTAAATTTTTGGGAAGACATACACTCACTGATCCTTTTATTAAGTCCACCTGTTCAGCTGATTGTTAACACAAGTTTAATCAGCGAATTACATGGCAGCAAGACGATACATGCATTTATGTACATAGTGAGGACAACTTGCTGAAGTTCAAACTGAGCATCATAATGAAGAAGAAAGGAGATTTAAGTGACTTTGAACGTACCATTGTTGTTCTAAGTAGCTTAGAAATGGCTGATATACTGGGATTTTCATACACAACCATCTCCAGGGTTTCCAGAGAGGGTCTGAAGAAAAGAAAAATATCCAGCGAGCAGCAGTTGTCTGGACCAGAATGTCTGGTTGATGTCAGAGGAGAATGGACAGACTGGTTGGAGATGATGGAAAGACAACAGGAAGTCCAGTAAGAACTGGTTCCAACCAAGATCTGCAGAACATCATCTCTGAACACGTCCAGCCTGGAAGCAGATGGTCTCCAGCAGCAGAAGACCACAGCGGGTTCCCTCCTGTCAGTAAGAACAGGAAACTGAGGCTACAATTCACACAGACTCACCAGAACTGGACAATAGAAGATGGAGAAACGTTGCTGGTCTGATGAGTCTCCAGTTCAGCTCCACATTCACATGGTAGGATCAGAATCTGCTGGAAACATCATGACAACATGGATCCATCCTGCCGTCAGGATCAAGGCTTCAGGCTGCTGCTGGTGTGATGGTGGGGGGAGGTTTTCTGGTCCCACTTTGGTCCCCTTAGTACCAGCATGACATGGTTTAACCAGCACAGCCTACCTGAGTCCTGCTGCTGACCATGTCCATCCCTTTCTGAGCACAGTGGAGCATCTTCTGATGGAAACTTCCAGCAGGATGATGCACCATGTCACAAAGCTCACATCATCTCCAGCTGCTTTCTTCATCATGACGATGAGTTCACTGTCCTCCAACGGCCTCCACAGTCACCAGATCTCAGTCCAACAGAGCAGCTTTGGGATGTGGTGGAACGGGAGATTCTCATCATGATGTGCAGCAACTGTGTGATGCTTCATGTCAACATGGAGGAAATCTCTCAGGGATGTTTCCAACAGCTGGTTGAATTCGGCAGTGGACTCAATAAAGTGACCAGCAAAAGTAAACTTGTTTTCTGAATTCAATATATCTTCAAATATTAAGCTTCAATCTTAGTTTGAAGTTTATAGACATAACATAGTTCTTTCATCAGCACTAACTTCATCGTGTTTTTTTGCTTTCTGCTGATCTAAAACACTACAGATTATATTTAGAAGATTGTTCTTCATCTTGTCCTTTATGATATTATATAGCATTTATGAAATGGCATCTAAACCACTTTCTCATCTAAGATCATTTCATTGAAAGTGCTTTTTGTGATATTTTTGAGCAATTCATTGTTAATTCAAGTAAAATAAAATATTGAGACTACAAACAGGATCATTTACCCATTCCCACCCCAGACACAGCGTCAGTGATCACCACAACTTTGTTTTTTACTTGGGTCTTGGACAAGAATTGTATGACTTCATTGTAGATGTAGTACACCCCCGCTGCAATGACTATCAGCAGGGGCAACACCATTACCGAGGGCAGGCCCATGGTCTGTAGAGGAGAAAGCAGAGGTGTCAGAAAGTTGAGGCTTGGAAAAGTTAGGGTTGACAGGACACATAATCTGATTTTTAGGTATACAAAGAACGCAGTATTATTACTATCACAATAAAGCAAATGAGATTGAAAGTGCATGCAGAAACAAACAGTTGAAAGCTGGACATCTTTTAACATGTTCTGTATCCACTGCTTTGCTAGCCCTTGAGATCACAACGCAATGCTGCAAAGAACACGCCTTGGTTTTGCTACTGTAACTTGTTCTGTTTGTTCATACTGATCAAAGAGCTTTGCTGTACCATGTCAGTGTGTGCTTTGAAGAAGTGTAATGGCATTGCAGAATCAGAAGAGCAACAACATTGGTCTCTGGAACAACATGTTCGGCCATGCTCTCCATTTCACATGGACCTTCATTTATGATGTGAAAACCTCCATTGGCAGCTCAGAAGCCAATTAGCTTGCACCCCATACTTCTACCGTCATATCTCATAAACAGAATGGCAAGTTAGCTTGTTAAGCTGCCTTTAGTCCAGAACCTAATTAATTGCTAATTCAGCTCCATATTTTCTCTTTGGTGAAATGAGTATGTTGTTGTCCTTCACTACCATTCGAATAAATCTTTTTCACTTATTGTCACAATATTGCCTTAAACATGATAGATGTGTGATGATTTGGTTCTAATCTGTGGTCCTATTTCTCACGTGGATTAATATATTAAACATTTTCCTGTCTGTACAGCATTAAACTATAGTTTTATAGCTCCAGTGTTCAACATCATGAAGTAAGGATTTGTTTTTGGATGCCTTGCTAACACACTTGCCATGTAAAGAGAGTTTGAGGAGAACAGCTAAATATATTCTGGCCATGGTGCCACCACAGAATGTCTTCCACTATTTCACCAGTGGGGATTCTGTTATAGGATACTCCAGAGGAGGCAACCAGGGAGCCTCTCATTTATAAGCAATGAATGACCTTACTTGTCCAGCTTTACACTGGAAAACACTAAGATAAAACCTAATCCAGTTTCAAAACTGATGATGACTCCAGAGAACCGACTCCATGCTTGGACCAACATATTACTAAGACCTGTCAGCTTCTGTGTGCTGGTCTCTAGCAACCACCAAACAGACACACACTCCTGTAATCTGTGTTATTATTGGTTCACTTACGGCATGGACAAGGAGCTAATCCCTCTTCAAGAATGGCTGTTGTTGATGAGGCTGCTTTTTCCCCTGGAATTAGTTAGGTAATACAGTCCCTTCTCTTCCCCCAGTGTCCCTGGTCCATTCACGCAGATCTGTCCCACTGTGTCGCTGACCCACTGCTGTCCACTGGAACAACCTGCTTAGAATAGCCCCTGCTGTACGCAGCCATTAATATACAGGGTGCAGTATCTGAAGCATGTTTCCTGGCTGCCAGCATGAAGGGGATGGACCACAGATGTGAGTGTCAGTTTTACTTTGTGCTAAGGATCAAGTGTTTGCAGTGGACTACAGTTTTATAGACAGGAAATTGTTTCAGGCAAATTAATTACATTGTTATCATTGTTATCAAACAATTAAAAAAAACATAAAATTAAATAATTTTATTCATAAAACAAGATTAAAACAAACACATGTGGGAAAAGGCGTTGTACATATAAGACACAATGACAATATAGGACCAAAATGAAAATGTTGAGATGGATAAAAGCAAATTAAAACAAAAGGAGGAAATTTAAAGTATGGCTGGGGTTTTTTTTTTTTTGTTCCAGTTAGCAGTCAGGTTGCTGAATTTCTTTACCAAACATGAGCGACAGAAAACTGACAAACAGTTACAATACAGTTATAGACAGTTATATTATATTTATTGGAATATATTAAATATTTATATATTATATATATATTATATATTATATTATATATATTATATTTTATCATATTTCAAACTTGAGCTGGTTAAAGGCACTAAGTGTTCACCAGTCATTTCTGAATAGGGTAGATTTCATTTTAGTATTCCTTTTTGGGGTAAAAAGAACAAATAAATAAAACCTATTTTTAGTCACAAAATTTGCTCTTTTTCCAGTTTGAATTGTGTGTTTTTTCTCTGCATCTCTCAACACCTCATTGTCCATGTATAAATATATGAAACTATTGGCATCTTTAACATATTTCTCATCTTTCTGCAGGTCGTCCTGGCTAAAAGTCGCAGTGCATGTTGGTCTCTTTTTCCTGTCCTCTCCATCCCAACTGGTCCATGTTGATGTCTGCCCTCCCTGAGCTGAGTTCTGCTGGAGGTTTCCCCTTCCTGTTATGAGTTTTTTTTTGTTTTTCCTTTCGCCTCATGTATGCTCAGGATGGGGGATTGGATTGTAGTCGAGATTTAATGCATCTGTTGGTTTATCTTAACCAGGCTATTTATTATGAACTGGTTTAAATGGATGTGTTTGTAAAGTGATCTGAGAGGACATTGTCGTGAAGTGGCACAATACAAAATAAAGCTGAAGTGAACCAAATTTTCCACAGCAGAACAAATCGAAAGCACCATAACATTCAAGTTGGCATTCACACCAGTTGGCATTAGAGTTATCACTGACTATGGTATAAAACCATGAAATTAAAAGCTTATTTGGGAAAATGACCAATTATCATACTAGCTAGGTAGGTAGGTAACTTTGATGTTGTTATTTTTATTGTAGATTGTTTAACTGTATAAAGTGTGTGAGTATGTTTGTTTCTGCTTTTGTTTTTCCTTTTTTTCCTCACTTCTGATCATGCTATGAAGAGTTATGCAAACATTTTCACACTCCCTTTTTTTTTTACATATAAAAATCTACTCTATTCAGCTATTTTCATTTAATCTATTTTTTCTTTTTTATTAGAAAAAACACCAATCGATCACTCTCTGACTCTCATATTAATGAAATCCTACATTTTTTTCAATTAGCATTAAAATGGATCCCTTCTGGGTGGTTGGGATCCAGCGCTGCAGCCTTACAGTTGTGGCGTGGGTCCTGTCTGCCCGGACCTGAGTGGCCTCCATGGGGATGGCCTGGGTGGTCGTAGGTGTAGATGCACCCTGAGAATATCTTTTCTTTATCTGGTACACATCTCGTACACATGTACCTGGCCATTCGTCTTATTTTAACTGTTATAGGGGCTTATGGGCAGAGGTGGCAATTCCTAATCAAGAAAGTAAAAGTCCTGTCCGGCAGCAGAGTTTATTTGCCAGGTAAACAAGCCTGTAAGTGAAAATCCCTGTTCTAAATGCACAGGTAGATCCATAAACATGGTAGGACTTTTATTTTCTGGACGAGGAATTGCCACCTCTGCCAATGGGGCATGGGTGTGGGTGGTTGTAAGGTGAGTGTAAGGGGACTATTGATGTAAGTGTGTGTGTGTTTTATCTATTTTGATGTAAATTGTTTTATTATGTAAAGCACTTTGTATTGTTTTTAAGCACGAAAAGTGCTATAAAAATAAAGTTTGATTTGATTTGTGCACCTTTATTGAATTGAAATTAGCTCAAAATATAGTGGTAAATAATCAAACTTTTTTTTTTTCTATGTCTACAACTTACATGTCATCGACAGTAGGCAATAATAAAAAAAAACTTTCCAGTTGAAGTTGGGGTTTAAATAGAGACAGTAACCCTGCTCCATCTATGGGTGGTGACACTGCGCTGTTATCGCGAGATCTTGTGGAATTCCAGGCGCTCGTGCGCTCTCTCTCCACTCCCCCTCGCTCCTTGAAAATGACATGACACAAATCAAGAAAATGATCATTAAACAAAAACAATTCCACAGTTTCAAATTCTTTGTCAAAGAATGAAAAGTAGTTTTAATTTTCAACTCCTTAAACTTTCTAAGCTGCGATGGACTGGGGAGCTGTCCAGGGTGTACCCTGCCTTTCGCCCAAAGACTGCTGGGATAGGCTCCAGCTTCCCTGCGACCCTGAATTGGATTAAGCGGTTAGGAAAATGAATGAATGAAAGAATAAACTTCTTAAGAAAGTGTTTGTACATCTCATTGGGCTACAGCTGTGTCACTCCAAAACTCACCAGCCAATCGGAATGTGCCCCTGAAAGAGCCCACCCATGAAAGGTTTGTGTCAGGAATTAAACCAAACAATCGTGAATCAAAACCAAAGACTGTAAAGCGCAACTAAAATAGCGAGAAGGGAGAAAGAGGGAAAAGGAAACTACAAACAAAACTACTCAATTTAACCAAATAAAAGCATAATAGTTTTCATGATGATAGATAATTTTTTATTTTGAGATCATTTATTTTACTTAAGTTTTAGAAAGTTTTGGTTTTACTTGTGGTTTTTTGCTTGAGTTTTAAAAAGTTTTGCATGGAGATTCTGAAACAAATCTGATTCCATAGTAGTGCAACCAAAATAGAGAGAAGAGAGAAAGAGAGAAAGAGGAAACTACAAACAAAACTACTCAATTTAACCAAATAAAAGCCCAATAGTTTTCATGATGATCGATAATGTTTTATTTTGAGATAATTTATTTTACTTAAGTTTTTAGAAAGTTTTGGTTTTTATTGTGGTTTTTTGCTTGAGTTTTAAAAAGATTTGCTTGGAGATTCTGAAACAATCTGATTCCACAGAAACGCAACCAAACTAGAGAAAGAGGAAGTTGAAACTACAAACAAAACTACTCAATTTAACCAAATAAAAGCCCAATAGTTTTCGTGATGATTGATAATTTTTTATTTTGAGATCATTTATTTTACTTAAGTTTTAGAAAGATATATGGACATGTCCTTATATAGTGCTTTTCTAGTCATGAAGACCACTCAAAATGCTTTACACTGCTTGTCACATTCACCCATCCATACACACACTCATACCCCGATAGGCACATTGAGGGGCAGTGTCTTGCCCTAGGACCCTTGGGCATTTTAGTCAGGGGAAGCCTGGAATTGATCCCCCAACTTTCCAGTTGAAGGAGCTGCCCCATAGGTTTTGGCTTTAATTGTTGTTTTTTGCTTGAGCTTTAAAAAGTTTTGCTTGGGGATTAGCGAGAAGAGAGAAAGAGGAAGCGGAAACTACAAAAAAAAAGAAATAAATAAATAAAAATAAAATTAAATTTTACCAAATAAAAGCCTAATAGTTTTCATGATGATTGATAATTTTTTTATTTTTAGATAATTTATTTTACTAATTTTTTTTTTTATTTAAAAAGTTTTGGTTTTGATTCTGAAACAAATCTGATTCCATAGTAACCCTGCTCCATCTGTGGGCGGCGACGTTGCACAGTTATCGCGAGATCTTGCGGAATTCCAGGCTCTCTCCCCACTCCGCTCCTTTGGGAAAGAAGAAGAAAATAAAGCCACCGCTGCTGCTAACCAGGCTAGTTATGGAACCAAACACTAAACACTCGTTTCCTCCTCTTTGACCGCACAAAAAGCGTCTGCCCTTCACGCAGTGTTTTTACCGGACATAAAAGCACCTGAAGCCTTTACGTTTTTTTGACCGACTCTTTCTTTTTTTTTTTTCCAGAAAAGAAAAGAAAACGAAGCAGTGGATGAACCTCGCATGGTCCGACTGCTTCGAACGGGATAGTAGCCTGCTGTTCGCCTGCAAGCTTTGCTTTGGGTCTCCTCTTTGTCACGGAAAGCTGTTTTACGCACATGCACGCAACTGGAAGGCAGCAACTGCGTGCAAATGTTGTTTTTGTGCTTTACGCCATCACGTTATTGATCCTGAAAGCCACTGTCGAGCTAACAGGATATTAGCCACCTTGTGGTTGCAGGCCATGGACTGAAAAGCATTCATCACTAACAGGGTGATGGGAAGGCTGGCTTGATGGCTGCTAATTATTTATTGGGAGGCTGCAACTGACTTTGAAAGTCGTCCTGGATCTTTTGAACTAATTCCCCCCCCCCTCCCCCCTCCCCATTTATTTTTCTTTTTATTCACTTAAAAATGCATCGGAGTGCTGCAGCTTTTCCCAGGTTGGGATAGGGGGGGAAGGATTAAAACTCCACCGCTGATTTAAAGGAGCTGAGAAGAAATTTGCTCCAGTGAGTTTGAACAAAAAAAAAAAAAAAAAAAAGAAGAAGAAGCTAAAAGTATCATGTCTACCGCAAAAGAAAACTCCTGTAGGAAATTCCAGGCCAACTTCTTCAACAAAAGTAAATGTCAGAACTGCTTCAAACCAAGGGAGCTGCATCTCCTGACTGACCAGGACTTGACCCAGGTAAGAAATATGCTAAGATTTTTCATTTTTTAATATTTTAGACAGTTTCATGGTTCAGTTTGAATCCATTAGATCACTGTTTCTCAAATGGGGGTACGCGTACCCCTGGGGGTACATCAAGGCATTCCAGGGGGTACGTGATGTTTCTTTAAAACATCCTTAAATAAAAAATTATAAATCTAATATCATATAAATATTTAATATATTCCAATAAATGGAAGTGTATATTCATAAACTGAATTTACATTTAGATTTACATAATTTGATTCCTCCCGAAAATCCCAAAAATCCCACATTTCGACGTGAATTGAACCCCACTGTCGCCTTGACAACAAAAAAATAAAGTACTGGTTAGTAGAGATGTGCAAAACAAAATTAAAGTTTAAAAGGTCAAACACAAATGACAAAATGCTGTATTTCGTGTTTTTTTCTGAACCTAAAGTACTTTGCTTTGGTTAGGAGGTACTTGGCTGACAAAATATTTTACAAGTGTTGCAAAAAGTTTGAGAAGCGCTGCATTATGATGCTCTTCAGGAACTGCAGCCTTAGTTTGGAAAGAGGACGATAATGAACGCAAATACCACCAGCTGATCAAGCTTGGATGTCTGACAGCAGCACCACTGTAGCTTGAAAGCTTTCACTCTTTCCTTTTAACACTGTATTGATCATTGAGGAGATAACTGATCAGCTGAATATCAAGTTAGACTCGGAGGGATTAATGGGAAGTATTTAGAGATAATCCACTTTGCATGTGATGCAATCATGTTTTTACAGTAACGGCTCTACAATGGAGAAAGTTGGGTTTGATACTCGCAGCTTTATTTCTCTTTTCTCCATCTAAGTCATGTTAGTGATGGTTTTGCCCCCAAACGTTAACTTCTGGGACCACTCTGGATCTGAATGGAGAGCAACAAAGAAACATTGCAGCTCCTTTTTCGCATGTTTTTCTTTTTCAGTGTCTCTCTCTCAGATCATTATTTAGTCTGTGTTATATCCTGTAATTGATCCCAGATGAGGCCCAGATGGGCCGTTGAATGCAGTGTAAGAACCAAACAGCAACGTCAGCATCCTCCCCTGTGCTCTGCGAGTGTGTGTGTGTGAGGGGGGGGGGTGCACACTCTCTCTTTTCTAAAGTGTGTATCATTTTCAACGCCCGCTTGGCTGCAGTTTAACTCTTCCCATGCTTAGATCTGGATCAAGGGGTTATGGTTACATCACTTCCTCTAATCTCTCTCTGACCTTGCCCACAATCTTTTCCCACAACACTTGGAGCCAGAAAAAGCCTTTCGCTGCCTCGGCTGTGTCCCATCCCAGCTCCTCGCCATCGTCCCAGTCCCCCGTAGGGCTTTTCGAGTTTGTCAGCTATCCAAACAGTCTGCAGGGAGCTCGGTCGCACAAAAACGGTTTTGTTGAGAGCTCATTCTGGACGGTCTTCAAACCAGTTAGCGCCACCAGGCCTGTACTGACCAGTATTACGTAACAGCACATAAAAAGTGCGAAACTTTTAGCCTTGCTCAACAGGTCTGAGATGAGGTGGGGGGGAAGGATTTGGAAAAATGTTCCCGGTGTTAAGAAACTGTTACATGCTGACTGAGGGGATAAACTCAATAACCCGGTGAAAAGAAACTCCACTAAAGCTGTCTAATAGGGTTAAAAAACCATGAATAGGTGATTTAACTAAGTGAATTTGTGTCCTAAATGAAAGGCGAGTTAATCGGAGCTTGAAGGGATCTGGAGATTCAGCTCTGAAGCGAATGGTTGTCGTTGGGAAAGGAGCTGCATGTCTGAAGCACAGTGTCCAGTATAAACAGTAATTCTGTTGAACGCTACAAGAAGAAAGGGTGGGCTGGGGGAGGGGCCGCTGCTGGAGCCTGGGTAAATTCTTTTATTACAGACAGTGTGCTCCAAAAGGAGTTTTTACCCCCCCCAGTCCCCCCAGCCTGTTGTCACGGTTTTCACCCCAACCCGGGCCTGATGGCCTCTCGGTCTGAGAACAGCGTTCAGGAGAGGAGGCGACGGAAGAGGCAGGAAGGTTTACTGAGACGTGGGAGAGACTCGGAAAGACAGGCAGGGATATAAAGAAAACTGAGGAGTGGGAGCAGGAGTCACGGGGAGAGACAGGAAGTGCAGGGTCGGGAAACTGGTGTAGTTTCCCACCGCCCAGACCCCCGCTGCAACTACCGGCTGCATCTCCGCCTGACGGACCGGGGTTAATGTCCACGCTCTCACACCAACAAATGCCATTTTCCGGTGACAGCCTTTTGTTTGCAGGATCACCCCTCCCCCCTCCCCCTCCCCCTACCAGTGTCACGCCCAGCTGCGTTTGTTTTTGTCACCCACAAGCTCAGATAGTGAAAACAAGACCGTAGCTTGAGAGTCAACCTGCTTTGGTTGGGAGGTAATGGACATTTTGAGCTCTGAAAGTCCTGATCCCACATTGTGTTTATGGATGGATGAGTGGTTTGTGGGGGGGGTGTCTCAGCTGCTCTTCTTAGAGGCACATTCACACCGACCTTTCTTATTCAATCCTAGTCTGTCTGGAAGGTCCGCTTGGTTTCCGGTGGTTCTAATGTGCGAATGAATTCTGATTCAGATCAGGTCTTGGTCCGTTTCAAGCCGACCAAATACAGGAAGCGGACTACAAAATAAAGTGCACTGAGCGTTGAGTGCACAGTATTGTATGGAAAATTGTGGGAAAATTGAATTGAAAAATCGAGTATCTGGAGTTTTGCTTCACAATTTTAAAATTGATTTTTTTTTTTGTTGTTGTTGTTAAAATATTAAAAAATAATTTGAAATAAATAAAGATAATCCATTATAAAATTGACATTTTTGTTATTTTTATTGATCTTTTAACTTGTCTTCTGCGCGTTAGAGCTGCAGAATGATGGTCTGGCCACTGTGTTGTTTTTTTTCTAATTGAAATCAAGAAAAATGAGCAAAAAAAGTTTTGTACATTTTTGTTTTTTGTTTTTAATCTTCAAAAATCAGCAAAATCGAAGAATTGTGAGAATCGCAATTTAAATCGAATCAGCACCCAAAAAATTGGAATTGAATCGGGACAAAAGCATATCGTCACATTCCCAGAAAACATACATGTGTGAAGCGATGAGGGGACTCGGTTCGCCGTCAGACGTGGATGAACAGTTATTACTGTTAAGCTTGTTCCATCCTCCACAAGGCTGCAAGTACATGAAAAAGCTTCTTTTTCATCAGGTCCATACATCCTGCAGGAGAGCGGGGAGGGATCACTGCGGGGGGCGGTGTCTGCTTTTATGTGCGATGAACCCGGTTGTTACCTCCATCGAGGAGGTTGTTTTTCCCGGCGTCTTTTTGCTTAAGATAACTTAAAAGGTTACGGACGGATTTTTATAAATATTTCAAGAGTTGTTGCAAATGTAAAAATGAAAAACTGATTAAATTTTGGTGGTGATCCGGATCACCGTTGGATCCAGGAATTGTTTAAAAGGATTCTTAAACATCGTGCTTGGTGGAGGTTTCCGCTCTTTTCTAGTTTCATATTTAACGAGCAGCTTCGTCCGCGGCAGGGCGGGTCGTGCACGCGGCTGGGTCCGAGTGTTTTAATACCACATGTAAAAATGTTCCTACTTTCTCACCACCTCAATCAGCTGTTTTATCAAAACAATCCGTTTTACCTGCAACAGTAAAAACACGGAAGCAGCAACTCCGCTTCATTTTTTCTTCGTGTTAACCACGCCCACCTCAAATGTCCGACCAATCACACGATACTTCTCAGAGCCCCGCAAGAAGAAGTTCTGCCAGCCCGATGTGATGAGAACTGTCTTCAAACGCGTCCGCGAGAACAAAATGACGTCATTTTCTCGAGAACAAGAAAAAAGTTCTGGCTTCTCGTGGAGGATGGAACAAGCTTTGTTGTTGTTTTCGCTGCTTCCCTCTAAACAGGCAAAGAACAGGACAGCCAGTTCAGTAGGACCTTCACAAAGAAGCTGCTTTATATTACACAAAGGTGTAATATAAATATATTGGGTTTGTCTTCAATCTGACATGTTTTTTGTTTTTTAGGATCTTAAATTATCAGCGCACACACAACAGCATGACTTCTGCTGTGGCATTGCAAACATAAATGTTCTCCGGTCCGCAGCAGGTTGGAGGACTGTGGCTTCCACACTGCCACTATTTGCTCAGCTGTAATTTTTCTCCAGCAGCATTGCATGCTTCATCCCCATGTTAGCGGGGTCGATACAGTCAATAACAGTGTTACAACATTACGCTTGTTGCAACAGCAACGTGCAGGACCTCCCCTCTGAAAGTGGAGATTTACACACAATGTACTTCAGATTATTTGCTCTGGGTAGGAATTTCTTCTCACAAACCGTCAACGTAGAAAGAGCATTTCTACTTTAAACTGCTGAATCCTCAACAGATCTCTCACTAATATGTTTTCTTTGTGTTGTCTGGTGACAAAATGTGTCTGAAATTCTGGCTGTTTTAAGTAGGGGAGGGGAATCGAATCAGGAAAATTAAAAATCAGGATTTTTGCTTCACAAGTTTAAAAATCAGGATTTTTGTGAAAAAATCAACTTTTTTTTTTTTTTTGCCATTTTTATTGTTTTTATTGACTTTCTACTTGTCTTCTCGGGCATTATAGCAGCAGATTGACGGTCTGACTACTGGGTTTTTTAATTGAAATGAATAAAAAAGACGAACAAAAAAAAGTTTTGTACGCGTTGCGATTTAAATCAAATCGGCCCAAATAATTTCTCAGTTCTTTCTAGCTTATAAAAGAATAAAGTTACTTGAGAAGTTAGCACCTTTTGTTTCTCAAGTGTTATGATTATGAATCGAGAATTGATTCTGAATCGAGTCGTCACCCTTAAAATCAGAATGGAATTGAATCATTAGTTGTTAGATTCACATCCCTGGTATGAAGACGAACCCGAAGTCCGTTTTAAGTCTCCGCTGCTCTGCTTCAGTCTGATTCCTGCTCTATTTACATGTCTGATGATCACTCGCAGCAAATACTGGAGAAAACAGAACATCTACTTCATTTTAATTTCCCTGCTTTTCTCTGGCACAGACTGAGAGCGTGGTCACAAGATGTGTCGCTAGTCACCCCCCCTCACCCCTCTGGCTCGGCCGATTGAGCAGGAACAGATAGGAATGCATCACTTTGCATGTAACAGAAACCATCGACGTATGTCGAACACATACATTTACGCTTTTAAAGCTCCCGAATAGTTGAAAGATCTGACTTCCAGGAAACTATGAAGAGTTTTTGTGTTTGCAGCATAAAAAAGTTCTGTGTTGAAGTTTCAGTGACTGTTTTTACTGCAGAAGAAAGATGAACTGCAGCTGCTTTTTCTCCAGATTAGTCATTCGTTTGCTGCTTTACGGAGCGATACGGACACAGCGATCCAGTCCCGCGGATGAACCGAGCACATAACCGTCTGCAGGGTTAACAGAAAGGGAGTCAGCTTGTTTGTAACCTTTCTGCCAGAAGACTTGTGTAAAACCAGAAGATTACTAAATGTTTGTCTAGAAGTCTAATCTAACATGGCAGCAGTAAAATATCTGTAATTATGATAAGATTAATCAACTTGTTTAGGTAATGACTAACCCAGAAATGAGGCTAGTTTATGATTATTGATCCGATCTGTTGCTGCCAGTCAGGTGTGCCGCTTATCATCCTCAGTGAAGATGATCATGGGAACCCTTCGGTTGCGTTCCCCGTCAGATCCAACGCAGACCTCCATGCTGATTCATAACTTTCCCTTTGCATCCAAACCCAGATGCGAGCAGGTGTTGGAGGGATTTTCACCTCACCAGACCTAACCCTTCATGACTTATTAACAACCAGGCTGCATTACTGAAGCTTCCATGCTTCATGCCCTTCCCGTCTTTCCAGGCGCCATCACTTATCTAAACTAAACACAGCGTGAGCTCCAACACATGCAGATTAACAGGCCCTGCCTGACACCACATATTTCCATAGTAATATAAGTTAATGTATAGTTTATGGGACTGTTGGGGATCTTTGGACATCCACAAGACGTTTGCAGAGCTCCTGAATGGCTCCCATTGCAGAAAATTAAACTTGATTTAAAATGACTGATACGATAATTAAGATAAGATATTAAGTTTTGTTTTTTTTAAACAAGTTTCTTATTTTATCTTATTATTATTATCTAATCAATTCGCATTACTTTGAATTATATCAGACCCCGTTTAGACCCTGTGTTCATGCAAAACATGAAATGTGCTTTATGCAGCATTCTCACAACCAAATGAATAAAACTCAAGCAAAATCACAGACTAAAAGACGGTGGTTTTTATATAAAAGTGTCATTTTAAGGTTCAGGTTTTGAGAGAAGATATCAACGGGTTGGGTTCGGTCATCGTAATGGATTTGGGTTGGTAAAATTGGACCTGTGCTTGTTTTATGAACACATGCTGTTGGCTTCGTTTTTCCTCCAACCCAAACTATAATCTGCATCACGTCCTTCTTTTTGATACTTTATTGCAGCTGGAAAAGTTGCTTTCTATTTGGTCCACTGGATAGTCGGTTTGCACGCGAGCTGAGACGCCCGGCTTTCCCATCACAATGTGTTTGGCGTTCATTGCTAAGGGATCGTTCTATCCCTGGAAGTGGACCCTGGTCAGTTGATCGGACCAAACAGCAGCAGTGTGAACATGCCCTGAGTTGCATTTCCATAACAGAGGAATGAAAATTCCTCCATGCAGACGGAAAATGCAAATAGGACTGGGAGCTGTGGCCTGCATGCTGGACCTGCAGTGGGTGGTGAAACGTTGCAACGAAACCATGTCTGCACTCCAGTTTCAGCACACCTGTTCTCCCAGGTCTTATCCAGAGGTAATATCCTACTTGTGTAGAGGTGTACTGATGATCTGGTGCTTGTGATTTACACACGAGGTCTCCGCTGCATGTAAGAGTGCTTTCACATCAGGATAGTCCGCTAGACTCGGTCCGATTGGGGACTCGGCTCAGTTGTAGAGGAGACATGCAGACCGAGGTCGTGTTCACGCTGCAAATGAAACAAAGCATTAGAATAATGTATCCTAGGGCTGGACGATTAATCAGATTTTAATCTCAACTACGATCTGGGTTTTCAACGATCATAAAAATAAAAGGGTGTGATTATTATTTTCTCTGCAGTTTCCTCTCCTGCTGTCTTCAGCTGCTAATCGAGCGTCTCTGGCGTTGCAGCGCTGTGCTGTAAACTCCTCCCACAGCCGCTTTGGCTTCATTCAGACACTGTTGCCAACTTGGCGACTTTCTCGCTAAATCTGGAGACTTTTTTTGTTAAAAGCGACAAATCTAGCAACTTTTACTGGAGTTACTTTTCTGGTGTTTTGGCGACTGACTTGAAGGCACATATTGTTCTGCAGTTACTGTAAGGAAGGAGCAGCGGGAGCCTCTCCCGTCCTAAAGCACTCCCAGGCGGCCAGTCTCAGTCGGCTCCGGCTGCAGGTCAATGTAGAATAACTGCAGTAGGTTGTGGAAGTTCACCTAAACATAGTTTATATTTATCTCTTCACTTTACATCAGTATTTTGTCAAGGCAAAGCTTCATGTTGTTGAAGACATTGTTCAAAAGCCACTGTTTAATGTAAAATAAATGATAACTATGTTAAATAATCAATCTCAATTTCAGTCAAAATAATCGTGATTATTATTTTTACCATAATCGAGCAGCCCTACTATATCCTCATGCCCACCAAAGGTGGCGCTGTGCTAGTATTTAGCAAAAGAGAGGACACGACCCGCGTGAAGAAGAAAACTGTTGGGAGTTAAACATGGATGTTGATCGTGGCACGCCGCCACAACGAAATATATCTCTGTGTTTGTGCACAGAGTGTGATGCGACCCTGATCTGCAAGTAACCTAATTTTGAAAAGAAAAAAAAAAGCTTGTGAAATACTCCATGAGAAACGACAACGTTGTTCTTGTTCAGGAATAAAGTTGGTTTTATCCTGGTCAGTTGCAGAGCCCCTCCCCCACAGCTAGGAAACCCCGGTATGTGTTTGCTAAGGGCTTAAACGTTGCACCAGAAGCAGCTTTTGCTTTGAGAGACCAAAAAGCTTTTAAAGAGATTCACCAACACAAACAGAACACGTTGTTTTCGTCAGCGTTCACCAGCGTAAACTGGTTCTGAGTGCTCACGCGTCATCGTCACCTAAAGATTTTAGTTTATGTTGTATTCTGAAATAATTTCCTTCTTTCAGCGTCTGTCGACGACAGTCGTCTGAAGGGACTGTACAGGCACAATCATATCGGTTCATTTTGATCCAGTCAAGGTTTGTACATGTCGGTCAGAAAAAGAAAGCAACGGGTTGCACGTTATCTCGACTTTGCTTCAATCCCTCATCCTGAGCTTCGGCTGAGGTGAGCGACAGTGGGAAGGAAAAACTTCCCGGCAGAACCGGGTTTATCTGCCTGGACTGGTTGGAGATGGAGAGGACAGGAAAGAGGGACCAAACTGGCTGAAAAACCTGCTGAAAGAGAAGAGGAAAACAATGCAGTCAGATATTTAAGAACTTTTTTTTTATCATGATGCCGAGACTTGACAATAGAAGTCCATTCTAAGTTTTCTCCCTGAATCTGTGGTCAGAGCTATTTAACACTGAGGCTCAGGTCGACTAAAGCAGCGCTTTTCAAGTTGTTTTTTTTTTTTTTTCAAGCACAAACCAAAATGTTTTTTTTTTTTCCTTTTAAAGTCCATATTATTAATATAAAGTCCATCTTGTAAAAGCCTCTTGAATAGAAATCCGATAAATATAAGAAGATGGAATTTTATTATCTTTTCCTGCGGCCTGTTTGGATGAACACAGAGCTGCTTTTTAGACCAGTAAGGTGAAACTGGGTAATTTCTCAGGTCACACCTGATGATCTCTCGCGGCACACTAGTGTGCCACGGCACAGTGGTTGAAAAACACTGTACTAAAGGTTTGCATGAACTAAAACGTGTACAAATTCGCTGCACATGCTAAAACAGTACAAACTGATTTGCTAACAGCGGGCAGTGACGGTTGCATCTTTCAGAGGTGCAAAAAGTCTCCATTTAGTTACACAATGAATATTTATTACATCGAGTTTACATACTATTCTGCATGTGTTGAGGGGGAGAATATGTAAAAAATAGTAGTTTAGCAGCTGTGATGTGTTTTATCAAACCTAAGAGCTTTTCTGGTCTTTAATACGTTTTTGAAGGAACGTGTGGTCTGTGTGTGTAATCGTGCAAATAGCTGCGGTTATTCTTGCTTATTGTAACTCAGAATTGATTTAGAGGAGTCACACATGCCTGCAATTAGCGCCGGGCGATACGACCAAAATCTCATATATATATATATATATATATATATATATATATATATATATATATATATCCCATAACGATATACATAACTATATAAAATTGTTTGTGTAATTTAGTGTCAGTCATCAGTTATGTGTCATACATGCTTGGCAACGGCAGCAGGGATCTCCTTCCATCTGTGGGAACTATGGCTGGATGACGTTTCATTGGTAAATACCTGTTGCACCGTCTGCGTCTGGAGTTTATCATGAGCTTTCACCTCCACTTGACGCTGCTTTTGCTCGTTGACTCTATTCTTTTTTGTATTCTTTGTCCTCGAGAACAAGAAGAACGTTCTCGCTCCTCGTGGAGTACGTAACAAGCTTAGGTTCAGTCCCCGTTGACGCCTGTCTCCGTAGAGACTCGTCCTTCCCCTTAAAATCCCTGTTATTTAGAACAAGCGCTCCACGGTGACACATGACAGATGTTGCCATGAGACCTTTCACTGATGCACTAGAGACCTCTTTTAGTTTGCAGGGTTACCATGGCAACACTGGTCAGCTTTAGTCCACATCAATACTTTTACTTTCTTCTCCGTTCACACGTGGCGCTCATGCTGCCCTGAATCAAAGCAAATCGGCTCAAACGGAGACCGCAGCGTTCAACCTTGCATGTGTGTCTCTCAGTTTGCATTTATTTCACCAGACTCATCTCTCTCTTGGTGTTTTTGTTTTTAAAGTGTGAATCTGATTGGAAATGACAGGAGGAGCATCTCCACGCTGAAAGAAGGCGCTGAAGTGTTGCTTTGTGTGTTGTTGACACCTTTTTGTCGCCACTGCGCCCCGTCCTCAAGCTGCAGGACGTCAGGATGCATCTGCTGTCGTATTCCTGGATGGATTTGATTTTCTAAACGTCAACATGTTTCCCCTCCAAACAAACCTTTTAATGGCTTCAGCTTATCAGAGCTGCCTTCATAGACATGTCCGTACAGGCTCAACCAGGCATGTATGGATTTATTGCAGGCGTGCAGTGACACACAGCAATAACAGAGGCAGCTTTAGTAATGATGGGCTTCCTGTAGCTTCCAGCAGTTGTGTTTGACCGGTTTGATCGGGGTTAACAGCAAAGCAGAGATCCGTTCTAAAAATAATTTTCCTGCCGAATAGGAGCCGGATTTATGTTTATATGCATGTTGAACTTTTACTATGAAATAGTGGAATGATAGAAGTTAAATCTCGTGTGTGTGTGTGTGTGTGTGTGTGTGTGTGTGTGTGTGTGTGTGTGTGTGTGTGTGTGTGTGATATATATCTATGTTGGTGTGTGAGTGTGACGCCAGACGGTGATTTTGTCACACTGGTCCCATCTGTTCTGTAGCGTGTCATCACGCAGACTTGATTACACCATGAAGCTCACAAACTAGTTGTGTGTGACTGCAAAACACACAGCAGGAACAGTGGAACATCTGGATCCCAAGAGGCTTCTTTCAATTAAATTCCCTCCCCCTTCAGCTCACACTCTCCTCCAGTTTTAATGATTACCTAAATTTGTGTTTTTCCCCTTCTCTCCCCCCCTTCCTCCTCTCTTTCCTTTACAGGCTAAACCTATTTATGGCGGATGGCTGTGCTTGGCCCCCGAGGGAACTGACTTTGACAATCCGATGCAGAGATCCCGGGTAAGAGCGTGCGTTATACGCTGGTGTTTTTAGATCAATAAAATGGTTTTACAAGCACGACGTTGCTATAAAGGTGCCCTCCCTCAATTTCTGAAAAAGCTGCTCCACGCTGCTCTTGTGAAATCAGGGAAATTGAGGATAAACGTTTAATTATTGCCGCTCCATTAAGAAAGAGCGACGTGTTTGTGCTTTAAACCACTAACTTTAAACTCAGGCTGTCCTAATATGCACGTGTTTCTGCTTACAGAAATGGCAGCGGAGATTCTTCGTGCTGTACGAACATGGCTGTCTGCGCTTCGCCCTGGACGAGTCGGTGAGTGGTGAACGCAGTCCGCTTCGGGTAGTTACGAGTTGTTTGGTGCCTCGATGCTGTTGCATTGCGCGTTTTATCAATCTGGTGCTTAGCAGGTGTTTTGTATGTTGCTGTTTTGTTGGATTGTGCTGCAGGATGCCAAGCAGTTTTTTCTGTTTTTGCATTTGGCCTACAGGCCTGTTTATGCCTAGGTGGAGATATCCCTCTGTCCTGTCAGCCCACACACAGTGGAGGAGTTTTTGTGTTTAATAGACCCTCCTAATGAAGTGCAGTACTACAAAAAGCTTACGCTGTGCAGTCCTTAGATATGATGCTGTTTGTAGGTTAACCTTTTCAGAGCCTCTTGTACATGTGTTGGATCTGATTAATTTTCTTAATGACAAATTAAACAGAATTTAATTTAATTTTTTTCATGGAAATGTGAATCCTTGTATTTAAAACAAATCTTGGGACTAATGTCACAAAAGTCCGACTTTGCTGACTAATGTTTATGATGGTAAAAAGCTTCTTAGTGAAGTTTTTATGTGGCTGTTTAAAGTCAGATCTCAGTATATCAACACTCCATGGTTGCAGATATAATTGGTAGTTTTTAAAACTCGAGTCTCCAGGTGTTTACCAACGATGACCCTCTTCTCTTCGCTACCAAACAGAATAATTTCAGTTTTTTCTTCGTTTAGTTGTAGAAAATTCTCTCATCCATTTATTTGCTCCAAACACTGGCACAGTAAATCTATTGGACTGTGGTCATCATAAAATTGCGTGTCATCTGCATAACTGTGATAATTAGTGTGAAAGTTCTGTATTCTTGACCCAAAGGGAGTATATACAAGTCTAAGGATCAAGGGTCTAAGGACTGACCCCTGAGGTACTCCACAAGTTATGGCCACTCGCTCAGATTCATAGCTGTCGATTGTAACAAATTAAGTCCGGCCTTCTTAATAGGACCTGAACCAGTTAAGGACCACTCCAGAAAACCAACCCAATTTCTGTGAATTCTGTTATCAACAGCATTAATTGTTCGCACAACCTTCAAACTGATTCCACTGATAATCTTAAATGATTGTAATCAGAAGGAAAACACATCAGTCAGGACGTTTAATTCAAGTTTATTTCGTCTGGGTTCCAGCTGCGTGTGAGGACAATAAGTTCACTTTGATACAGTAAATAAACGAGTAAAAGAATAATTTCTCAATATGTTTATGGAACAAAAAGCAGCTTCAAAGATGTGATTTAGGGTGCATTCACATCAGGATAGTCTGCTAGACCAGGTCCGATTGGGGACTCAGGTCAGTTGTAGGGGGGTGTATCCATGCAGACCGATATAGTGTTCACACTGCTCTTTGGTCAAACGTGCCAAACCTTTACAATAATATATCCCTATTCCCATCAAAGGTGGCGCTGCACCAGTATTGAGGAAAAGAGGAGAAGACCAGCGTGAAGAAGAAAACTTGTGATCTAAACATGGAGACGAATCCATCGCTGTTTTGGTATTTTTTGTCTTATACAAGTCAGAAATACACAGCAACAATAGACGCAGTATGAACACCAGGCAAGGCAGGGGACCCTTAACGCCATCGCTTTGTATTTACCCACAATGCAACACTACGCTAAATGCAGGAAGTGACTTTTTTTGTGACTTGGTAGTCCGCTTCCTGCAGCGGACCAAGTCCGCGTCTTTGATCCGAATCAGAAATTCTTTGGAGCATTCACATTTCCCCAAACAAAGCGGACTTTCCAAGCAAACAGACTCAGATTTGGATCAAAAAGGCTGATGTAAACGTTCCCCTAATGTGTCTGAGAGAGAGAGTGAGAATTGAAGAGGCTGGAAGTCAGCTCTGCCCACTGCAGTCCTCTGTTTGTGCTGGTTGAGCGTCGCCAGGGGAATGTGACACGGGTGACCAAACCCATACCGGCTGATCAGGCTGCAGATAAGGCTGCTTGTGTGCAAACACTGGGGGCCACACATCACCTTGCTGTCCCATCAGAAACACACACACACACACACACACACTTTCACACACACACTTTCACGTGTTTTAAAGGACATGTGGGCGTCGGTTCAGGATGGTCTCCAACTCCTAGTTCAGCAGGTTTGTCCCTGAGAGTGACGGGAAAAGAGATGAGCCGACTTGTGTCTGAGAGTCGCCGAGCGTTTGAAGTCGCGCTGGGTGAATCTCCACGTGATGACAATGAGAGGAAACTGGCGTGTTTCCACTGTGTAATATGTTTCCAGTGACACCCAAAGCTGCTCTGCAGTTGTGTTTTCCTCTTATTGTAGCAGTGATTCCAAAACCGTCTCCCTCATTGTCCTCTGCTCTTTTCATCTGCTCTACGAGATGAGGCAGGAAAAGTGGGTCAGGGAAATGGCTGCTTTGTGCTCTAGACCCTGAGGATAGGATCACCCCCCCCCCCTCCCCCCCTCCCAAAACAAAAAAAAAAAACCTGCGCTGATAACAACCTGCTAACGGTCTTGATCTCATCAAGCTCAGTGGTGTTTACCCAGAGCTTCGTACCAGCATTCGGAGGGTAGATAAAGCGTGTTTGAGATCAGAGTTTAGCTTTACGTTCAAATATCTTGTTCCTCTCTTTGCTTTTGTTTGGCAGAGATTTACAAAAACCGCATCCACCTCCTCCTTGTTTTGTTTTTTTTCTCCACTTTCGTTGTTGCTCACCAGCAGACCGGCTCTGCTTTGGAGTCTTTATATCTGCATGTAAACGGCCACGTTCTGCTCTCATACTCATCACATGACAACATGGTCACGTAGCTTTAATGTGATGCGGTTTGCAGTGTGGATGGGTCGTCCTGCTGGGTTTCACTCGTGATCTGGAAGCCGTGTGAAATTCATAGGGGGCAGGAAGTGTTTTGCTCCCCTTCAACATTGCAGCACAGCGGGCGAGTACGATTAGGGATTTATTAGACTGGTGTAAATGTGATATGGCAAAAAAGAAATGCATGGAAATTTAGAATATGATCTGTAAAGTTTAAATTAATCAGACTTTTCATATAGTCTGGAGGATTTACTCATGTTGGTGCAATTTATTTATTTATCTTTATTTAGCCTTTCTTTATCCAGGAAGGTCCCGTTGAGATCCGAAGGTCTTTTTCCAAGTAGTCCTGGCCAAGAGGCAAAATCACAACACACCCAAAACCATTGGTGAATCAATCTCACAACTGTGAGATTGATTCACCAAAGCAGCAGCAGCTTGACTGATCAGTGGAGGGATAAACATCCCATTAACCTCGTTTCCACCAACAGGCGCGACAGTTCGCTGTTGTTGCGTTCCTACAACCACGCTAACCTAAATGCTGTCACGCGGCGCACACCACACGCTAGTAGATGTTCCAGTTGAATATCTGGTTATTCACACACATTTTTAATCTCATGTTATCAAACATGACGTCATTGTAAATAAACACGGTGGAAGGACAGGAAGAAGGCAGTAATTATAAGTTGCGTTTATTTGGTGGTTTCTGTCTCATCGTACTGCTTCTCTTCTTCTGTGGTTTGTTCCCTTTGGTGGTTGCATGTCAGCTACACAGCTCAGCTCTGCCCGTGTGATTTCCACTGGTTTTGCTCTGTTTTCTGCCTGAAGTGACGGCTGGCTAAGCCGCTTGAAAACGGACCAAATGACACGTTTAAGTGACGTAAGAAACGGACAAAACTATCTGTCTGTCTGCGTAGCGTATCAGTCTTCTGCGTCATGCACAAACAGGTCTTTACTCTAAACCGGGAATGCATATGTATCCACAAAAACCACCAATTCACCGTTCATTATCAATCCTGAAGTTGCATTTTTTTTCCCATTTTAAAAAATGTTATTTCATTGGATGGATCCAACGACACACGATTGATCCATATTGAGTCATTTGATTAACTTCCCTCTAAGTTTATACACTAAAGATTACAACACCTCGGATAATTTAGTGCCTTTATTGATGCTCTAAACATCTGAATCCACGTGTTGAACAAGGTCCAGGAAGTGATGACACGGCCTGCGATTCCGGCCAAATATCCTGCAGGCTATTTGAAACGGTAGTCCTTCAAAGCAGAGCTATTATGGCCAGAAAAAGAGGGAAAGATGCTCTCCCATTTAAAGCAACATTCCTCCTTCAATGCCCTTATTTGGTGAACTGCATAGCGCTCTCGGCCCCAGGACCACTGAGCGCAGAAGAAAGGGAGCGCTAGCCCCTAAAACCCACAGAGGAAACGTCAGATGTGCCCCAGACGCAGACATTCCTCTCACACACCAGCATCTGCCAACGATGGCAGGCTAAATTACTCTAATCACACAGCAGTAATGCTTAAGTACATCACTCTGACACGATACGAAGAGCTGAAAGTGGGAGAGTTTTTCCATAAGAATGGAAACTAAAGAGAGACCACCCTGACAGAAAGGTCAGCGACCACGATGAGAGACTGAAGCCGTTTCTGCTCTGCATCGTGTTTTAGAAAAGAAAAGACTCTTCTGTGTGTTATTGGATGTTTTTAGCGGGAACCCCATGCAGCTCATCTGTTGTAGTTTTCTGTAATAAGTGGCAGAGCAACCACGCAGTCGGCTCTGTAAAGTTTGATGGAGGACGCCGAGTGGAGGAACATGCAGCATATAAAACAGCAGTCTCCTCTCCAGCGCCCGCTGAGGCAGACTTGCCTTTGGCTTTGCATGTAAAAGCCTCCTGGAGGATTTATATCCTTTATGGAGTGGGTGTACTCCACCTACTTACAAAACTGGCCCACTTATTCTTTTTATTTTTATTTTTTTATGTTAGTTTTACAAGTTTTTTGTGCTAGTTTACAATTTGACTTTGGCTGTAATGAAGTTGCCTTACAGTCATCTTTGTTTCCCCCACTGGATAGGACTTTATATATCCTGTGGGTTGTTTAGGTTGAGTGTTTTCTCATGTCATGTCAGCCTCAGATCTCTTAGAAAGTCATTTCTTTTAATAATCCCTCATTGCAAGGCTAAAATTAGTCAGCCCCATGGATGGCAGGCACAATTGGAGGATATGGAATCGCCCCAGTTGTGCACAAGTGGAAAAAAAGAACAATTGATTTGGGTTTGAATGCAAAGTGTTGGCAGATTCGTGTCCTTTGTTTTGGTGCCAGCAGCACTGAGGCGTTTCTAAGCAACAAGTTGCTTTTTACGCTGACGGCACCAGGATCAGATGGACTACAGTCATTCAGGCTCCACCTAGCAGCAACACAACAAATGCAAATCTGCTTCAGTTCATACACACCACGTTTGTTTTGTAGAGCTCAGTAGTTGTCTGATCAAGCAAAATTCAGTTTGATATAAAAAAAAAAAAAAAAAAATCCATGTTTTAATGTTTTTATTTGGAGTGGGACTTAATAATAATTAGGGATGGGGAAATCGAGGATCAGGATTTTTTTGCTTCAGAATTTTAAAATAGATTTTTTTGTTCAAAAATCATTTTTATTATTTTCATATTTTTACTTGTCTTCTTGGGACATTTTTTCAAGTACAAAAAATGTACTTGTACATTTTTTTGTTTGTTTTTAATCTTGACAAATCAGCAATATTAAAGAATTGTGTGAATCCCAATTTAAATCGAATCAGCACCCAAAGAAATCAGAATGTAATCGGGACATAAGCATATAGTCACAGCCCTGATAATAATTATTCTAATTATTTTTCTTATTTAAATTGATTTTAAGGGATGACGAAATCAAACAATTAAAAAAGAGATTAATATTGTAAACTCAAGTTTGACCAATATCTGCAAAAATACATTTAAAAACATTTAAAAAAAAACCTGAAAACACAGATGGCCAAAACTAAACAGACCTAAAGTAATTTAACGAACAACTCCAGTCTGCAACACGTTCCAGTACTTTCACCTTTTTACATGTTTTCGACTACACTCTTCATTATTAGACATTAATATGTGACAGAAAAGCAGACTGTTGAGGCTTCAGTCTGGTCATGAAGCAGATCACCTGCTGCTCCGACTGCAGCTTCTTGTGTGATCTTTCAGATGGGGAGGGGCTGCTGTTATTGATACGTTCTTTCATGTTATTCACTGAAAGTCTTAAATAGCACCAGAAGAAATCACTGGAGTTGTTGATAGTCTTTTTCTTTCAGTAGACTTGCTAGAGAGGCCTGAAAAATCGCTAACTTACAGCGCTTAAGTGCTAAATTTTTGCATCACTGGGAAACTGTTCCACTATTAAATGCTTTACTGTTTTTAACATGATTAAAAACTGTTGATTTTTCTGTAATTAATTATAATTAATGTGTTAAAGTTTTTATGTCTTCAAAGTGCCTTTGCTACAGACAATGAAATGATCAGTGTCGTCCTCATCTTTGGTTTCTATAATGGTTTATAGTCAGGAGACCTGCTGTCCATTCTCATTGCTGGGACTTTGAAGACGACTTAAGGGACCACTGACTAAAATTAGATTGCACCAAAAACTCCCTGCAGACTTTCACAGGACTCGGATATCAGGTTAAATTTGCTTTGACTTACCTTAAAAAAAAAAAAAAAGAAAGAAAAAAAAAAGAAAAAAAGCTTGGTAAATTCTTGTCAAATCCGGGAAAGATTGGGGCAAATCAGACAAGGAGAATAAGAAGTTTTTGGTGTCTACTTAGACCATAGACCGTATATGAAAGATGGATGAAACCTCCGGTGGTTAAAAGTAAAGTCTATGCAGAAGTGCATAAAACTGCAGTTCCCCCTTCATCCACAAGGGGCTCCAAAACAGAACAAATCCCCATAGACTCCCATGTTAAAAAGACCAACTTCACAGTAGAAATAAACATGTTTACAACCTGGTTCAAAAATCCATTTTAGGTTTAATAGGTCAGGTTTACCTTCATGACAACTGTGGGGGGAGTGAATTTTTTTCTAACTCACCCGTTTAAAAGTAATTTAATCTTAAAATTCGACATATTCAGGGGCGTGTCCTTTTAATTGACAGGTACCCGGTCTCCCGCTTTAAGTCAGAAGAACGTAGAACAACCGCGGCTTTTAACCGTTTAACAACGTGACTTAGCTTTAGCCCACTTACCTCCATTAGCTTGTTATCTCCGGGTTAGCTCGGTAAACTCTTAGACAGCTCGGAGTTCGCTCGATGTCAATCATCCAGCATGACGCTCACACCCCCTCTCTCAGCTCCACCTCTTTGCCCATATTTGTATTTTCTGGGAGAGATGACATGCATGACCCTGCCAACATGGCGATGGTAGGAACCGCCCACCAAGCTTCAATTCAGCTCTTCAGAAACCTACGGGTGACGTCACGGAGGCTACGTCCATCTTTTTATTTACAGTCTATGAATTATACCTTTGCTGGATAGCTGGAGACAAATCTGCATGAAGTGAAAGACTTGGTGTAATTTTCGTTTCCTTGTTCGTTTTTCATGAATGAGAAAAAAGTCCTGTTTTTACCAACATGCCGAAATCAGGACACGCTTTTTGTTTTTGTATTTCTACAAGCAAAGACAGAGAAAGCTGCCAGACCATCCCATCCCACCTGTTCTAGTTTTATTGGGGTCCCAAACTTACTGATCAGACTGTACAAGGTGAAGCTTGACACACTATCTGTTGATTGGTTGAAAGAATCATCATTTCCTGTTAGACTCAGCGATGATGACAGAGTGGACAGTGTTTAAATATACTGTGGATTTTTTTTCTTCAAAGCTACAAACCAATAAGAAAGAGTACAAACTCGGCAACATCCACCAGTCTCCTTCCCTGTTTCTTTGTAATAACTAAAGGAAGGCGTGAACAGTGTAAGAATGTAGCTGTCTGGTTCAAGCACCAGGTACCAGGTAAGATCATGGTCAGTTTACAGAATCAATCTGTCCTAAACCAGATCCTTTAGTGGCAACTGGACTTAACAAACTATTAACACATTGACAGCTTCTTACCAACACTAGTGCAGTTAAAGAGGCATATAAAGGCCAATTTGTGTGCATTGGAGAGCATAATGGGGCTTTAATGGCACTTTCACATCAGCCTTTTTGGTTTGAATCCGAGTTCGTTTGCTCAGAAAGTCCGCTTCGTTTGGGGAAATGTGAATCTGCCGAACGAATTCTGATTTGGACCAAAGAAGCGGACTCAGTCCACCTACAAACGCTGGTCTCGGCCTGTTTCAAGCAGACCAAATACAGGAAGCAGACCTGCAATAAAAGTCTCGTCCTGCATTTGGCGTAGCATTGCATTGTGGGTAAATACATAGTGATGGCGTTAAGGCTACTCTGCCTCATCTGTTGTTCATACTGCGTCCGTTGTTGCAGTGTATTTCTGCAGTAAGCTTGCAGTTGCGATAGTTTTTGTCTCCATGTTTAAGTCGTAGGAGGAGGAAACTATTTTCTTCTTCACGCCAGTCTCGTCCTTTTCTTTGTTAAATACGAGTGCAGCGCCACCTTTGGTGGGAATGGGGATATATTATTTTAAAGGTTTGACGCGTTTGACCAAAGTGCAGCGTGAACACAATCCCAGTCTGAATGAATACACCCCCTTACAGCTGAGCTGAGTCCCCGGGTCGGACCTGGTCTAGTGGACTATCCTGATGTGAATGCACCCTAAATCACATCTTTGAAGCTGCTTTTTTGTCTCATAAACATGTTGAGAAATGTTTCTTTTAATCATTTATTTACTGCATCAAAGTCAACTTATCGTCCTCACACGCAGCTGGAATAACCCAAACAAAATAAACTTGAATTAAACGTCCTGACTGATGGTTTTCCTTCTGAATACAATCATTTAAGACGATCGGTTGAATCGGTTTCACATGGCCCAGTAAAACTAGCATCTTCACCACTAAAAACTAACATAGATTGTTGGGTTGGAAGGTTGTTCAGTCAAATGGCAATCCTTCTGGTTCTGGTTCTGATGGAGATTTTCCTTCCTGGTTCTAATGGAGGCTTTCCTTCCTGGTCCTGGTTCTGGTTCTTATGACCCTCTGGACAACTGAACAGAAGTGCATACTGGTGGGTTTATTTACCACTGATTGGACAGACAGAGTATAAATGGAGTTGAACTGGATCAGAATCGGACTGGTCTGTATCTTTAACACCTTTACTTTAACGTTTTGAACTTGTTGTGAAACATTAATTCATTCTTATTTTTACTGTTGTGGCGTTTCTCCTAAACGCTCGCAGCTTTAGTAACTGAAGTAAGAATCCGATGTGACGGATCACGAGGAGACGGCTTCATGATTCTGGAAAGTTTGAAGCACCATGTAGATTTCAGATTTTTACTTTTTATCATCACTGTTTGTGTAAAGAAATGCCAGGAGGGAGTGTGAACCTACGTTTATTGTGAGAGAGGGAGATCAGAGAGTTCATGCACAGCCGCCATTATCTTCATCATCATCATCATCATCATCATCATCAAACATAGGTGGAGACAAAACTCATTTACTAAACAGCTCTCCGTTATTCTGACATTCAGACGTCCTGTGAGAAGACGGCTTCGGCTATCTGATGATTTTATGTGACATTGTCTGTTTTCAGTGAGCTCTAAACCACCTGAAGGACTCAGAGTTCAGTAAAAACCTGCAGCCATGTAGTAAAGGTCGACCAGCTACATGCTAACGTATGCAGGCTGCATGTGATGCGTTTAATCCGCCTCTCAGACACGCAGCCTGTTGGAAGTTTTGTGTAAACCGGTTAACATGTTAAAGTTTAATTCATGTAATCAATACTAATAAATGCTTTGTTGGATATTAAAACAGTTCAGGCTGCTAAAAAAAAAAAACCCCAACATGCTGTTAACGCTTCTGCACCTGAATCTATTTACAATTATATAAAACTAAATAAAACCAGGAAAATAACTAAAAGAAAAACTCTGAAATAGAAAAACTACAAATGTATGTGAAATAAATTTAGAAATGTAACAAATAAAAAATAGCTAATTAAATTATTAGAGTACATAAAAGCAAAGAAAAGTGAATAAATTCATACTCTGATGTCTGTTTACATCAATTTACAACAAACTACTGCTGATCTTTTATTTCTTTTTATCCAATTCATTTATTTAGTTCATTTTCTTTCATTCACTTCTATTCATTTAATAAAGATATTTATTTTGTTATTAATTGTTATTAATTTATTTAATATTTAATCATAATGTCTTTTATTCCAATTTTTGTATTTCAGATTTTTTTATTTTGTCTTTATATGATTGTAAATAACTTTAGGCGTTAAAAAAAAATAAATAAATAAAATTAACAAAGGCTTAAAGTGGTTTGTCACAAATTTAAGTTAACAGGCATAAAGAGGTTCAAATAAAAGTATGAATGTAAACCTATTGATCTGTTTGGCCTCTTTATTTATGAACCATTTCAACATATTGATTTCCATCATTCCTGAGCGGTGCATATTGTGGATGATGAAGAAAATCTTCGGTCTTATGGCCGATAAGAGGTGCTGATCGCTTCTCCATTTTCCCCTTGATAACAATTTACATTAAAACTTAAAAGTTAATTTATAAAACTTCCCATAAATTTCTTCTTACAGACTTTTTAGCTTCATTGATTGATTGGAATCGTTATATTTTGTGTTTGACAACTTTAAAGAAAACATATTAAACTATCCATAAATATGGTCTGTTGCTTCCATTTGAAGCTCTCCTGATTCCTGATTGGCTGATTTCAATCAGAAAGCTCAATATCAGCCAATAATAATGATGTGTGAGATCCTTTAGTAGAAAAAAAGCCAGTTTGGTTTTTAGTTTGGTTTTGTTTTAATAATATTTCTCGTTAGGCTTTATGTTTATTTTTATATTTTCTTTTTATATTTAATATTTTAGGCTGCACGGTGGCGCAGTTGTTAGCACTGTGGCCTCACAGCAAGAAGGTCGCTGGTTCGATCCTTGGCTGGTTTGGTCAGTGGCCTTTCTGTGTGGAGTTTGCATGTTCTCCCCGTGTATGCGTGGGTTCTCTCCGGGTACTCCGGCTTCCTCCCACCATCCAAAGACATGCATGATAGGTTAATTGGTCACTCTAAATTGCCCCTAGGAGTGAGTGTGAGCGTGGAGGTTGTTCGTCTCTCTGTGTGTGGCCCTGCGATGGACAGGCGAGCTGTCCAGGGTGTACCCTGCCTGTCGCCCAAAGCCAGCTGGGATAGGCTCCAGCTTCCCCGCAACCCTGAATTGGAATAAGCTACATGAAAATGAATGAATGAATGAATATTTAATATTTTTTGTGAAGTGATTAGTTCCAGTTTATTTGTTGTCTCATTTTATTTTATTTCTTGTAAATTCAATTTTTTTTTAGGAATGGTATTTTGTTTCGCAGTTTGGGGATTATTTAGGTTTATTATTGTCTTATTTAATACATTTTTTTATTGCATCCCTCTAATGTTGCTCGTTCCAGCCCAGCTGTCCTGTAGAATTTCTCATTGATTAAATCGCAGCTCAGGAAAACAAAGGCTTGTTTATTGATCAACATGGAGTCAGCTGTTGAACAGATGCTGGTTAACTCTCCTTACTGGTTTGATCAGGAACGGCTTTACTCAGTGATCTATACTGTATCA
Organism: Telmatherina bonti; assembly: GCF_933228915.1. NCBI lineage: Eukaryota > Metazoa > Chordata > Actinopteri > Atheriniformes > Telmatherinidae > Telmatherina > Telmatherina bonti. Next base: position 26,148,215 of record NC_136630.1, on the reverse strand, counting down.
GATTTTTCTGCACCTCTGTAAGACCTACATGAACTTTGCCCTTCTCGTCTCAGTCTTACACTTCATTATTCAAGTTGTGATGGAGGAAATTCCTGCAGAGCGTCTGGGTTCGTCAGTACGACGCCATGTAGCTGCCATATTTGGCAGCCCCTTGGAGGTGTGCAGGCAGATCTTAATAAAGCTGGGTCTGTGCTCAGTGGCCTAAAAAGGAGCTGGAAGGAGCGCTCACACCTGTTTAACATCTGGAGCGGCCTGATAAGAAATGTGTGTTGCAGGGTTTCTTCTTGTGACGTTAACAAGACTCTACAGGTTCAAATGAAAACACAAACGGCACACCGGCCCAGTTTTCTGTGGTTCTTGGTTCTTTTCACAAAAACACACCCATCCCCGTGTTCTTCACTGATCCCACGCACAAAGCAGCTTCAGTCTGGCATCCTGTTGCTGTCATCTCCCCTTTTCACTCAGTGTCCGCCGCCGCTGAAAGGATTTACCCGTTTCCACGGCGCGCCTACAGTACGGGCCTGTGAGAGTGGCGAGCAGCACCGAGGCGTGTTTTCCCTCAGCTGTTTGGAATGTGATATCAGTGTTTAGTCGGGCGCTCGCCCATCAGACGTGCAAACAAACCGGTGGATGAAAACAAACCAGTTTCACCCCAGTTTTCCCCTTTTCTTCGCATCTTACAGGTTGATTATGTGCAGGAAAGGAGGTTAATCTGTGGTGTTTTGTGTGTTTTAGCCGAGCACGCTGCCTCAGGGCACGGTGAACATGAACCTCTGCACGGACGTCATCGACGCCGAGCCCAAGACGGGCCAGAAGAATTCGCTGTGCATCATCACGCCTGAGCAGGAGTACTTCATCAGAGGAGAGAATAAGGAGATCATCAACGGGTAACGTGTCCTCGCGTGTTTGTGTGCTACTGGTTAAAATACACGGTACGACTTCGTAAACATCAGAGATGTTCTGCTTGGTATAGGTGGAGCGAACAGTTGATCGTTTACCCCCGAACCAACAAGCAGAACCAGAAGAAAAAGCGTAAAGTGGAGCCTGCGACGTCTCAGGTAAGCGTCTACAGAGTTATTCTCCACCATCTGGGATTCTTGAGTTTTTACGATTTTGCGTTTATGTCCAGGAACCGGGTCCGGCCAAGGTTGCAGTGACCGGCTCGGGTATCCCAGAAGCCGAGAAGGTTCCAGACTCCAGCTCCATCATCTGGCAGGAGGAGCTAAACCAGAGGGAGGCTGAGGGGGCGGCAGTCTGGGCTGCTGCTGACCAGCCTTCAGGATCACCGCTGCCCCCTGAAGGTAGGGAGGAGCAACTACAGCTCCTAAAGAGTGTTTAAGTCAGCAAAATCAGACGCAGTTTTCAAAAAGTTCCCATGTTGCAGAAGTCCAAACTGACCAGTGTGTCATCATTTGAACAACTTGTTTTGTCGCTAGGGCAGTGATAGACTCTGATGTAACTTTTAGCGTCACTACGAAGGTTTTTACAAGGGCTGTGACGATATGCTTTTTTCCCGAGTCGATTCCAATCTTTTTGGGTGCCAATTCGATTTAAATTGTGATTCTCACAATTCTTCAATATTGCTGATTTTTGTAGATTAAAAACAAAATAAATGTACAAAACTTTTTTTTATTTTACTCAACGTTTTTCTTGATTTTGATGAGGAAAAAGCAACACAGTAGCCAGATCATCATTCTGCTGTAAGTAAAAACATCAATAAAAACAATAAAAATGACAAAAATTTTATGATAAATTATTTTTATTTGTTTGAAAAAAATCCTTTTTTTTCCACAAAAAAAAATCTATTTTAAAATTGTGAAGCAAAAAAATCCTGATTTCCGATTTTTCAATTAGATTTTCCCACCTCTATTTGTCGATATACTTAAGTTTTCCGACCCCTCCAGAAACTTTGTTTAAAATAAACTGGCTGATCCCGCCTGGTTTACTGTCTCATAATTAATCACAGAGCCTCTAATTAATTAGATTATTTTTTGATTAAGTCTCACCCACCATTTAATAACTGAGTCCTATAAAAGACTTGATGAGCATCATGTTGCCTCAGCAGGGGGTAAAAGTGAGTCTGCTGCAGGAAGACGGCTGCAGACTCTGTCCTGCTCACACCGACTGATTCTGATCAGAAACATTGATAAGAGGTTTTCTTACGATTATTGAACAGCTGTTTATTTTAGACCTCTCATATCTGGGAGTCAAGCCGCCCTCCTTTTACTTCCAGGTGACTGTGCGTCGGTCGGCCAGGGCTCTGATGCAGGGTCAGTGAACGGTGATGACGTGGAGCGAGTCAGCGTACCGCTGCACGGCTTCGTGCCTCAGCCCCCTACCAGCCTACTCTCCCCGACGGGTTCCTGCTCCAGCTTGGGAGGGGTCCCACGCTGCAACTCCCCGGCACCCAGTGACCCCTTCCCTTCCGGCAGCTCCTTGCTCTCAAACGGCTCCCATATCAGCGGCTCGGTCAGCTCTCTGGACTCAGACGCCAGCGGCAGCACGGTCACCAGCACCGACAGCCACAGGGGCGGTCACCATGATCCACCACGCTCCCGGCGTCTGGAGGCCGAGGCCAGAAAGGCGGAGAAGAGGAGCCGGTTCAGGAGCCCCGAGAGGCAGGAGAAAGAGGCCATCCTCAGCCCCGAGAGGAGGTCAGTGACTCGTCTTTAACTGCTCCCACTTCCCGTCTCGGCTCATTTGACATCATTTTCAGTGAGTTTTTTTAAGGCTGGAAAACCTAAATAATCAACAAATTTAAGACAGCAGGAGAGACTCTCCCACCCCCACCCCAGTACTTAGTCCAGGATCCCAGGATGGGCGGAGGATCCCAGGTCTCTGACAGTGTAATATGAGAATAAGATTTCCTGTAATGTAATAGCAGAAAGACCATTTAGCACTTAGACCATGAAACGCACATCAGGGTTTTAAATTCAATTCCTTTGTTAAGAGAAAGCAGCAAAAACTGGAAGAAGCAAGTTCCAGCCATACTGGTGCGGAACGTCCTCACAGTCGTGAGTCAGATGGCTGCTTAGTGCAATGTTTTTCAACCTTTGTCGAACCAAGGTACACTTTTTTCACAAACAAAATCACAGGGCACGCACACCAAAAACCAACACTGTATTTAAAAAAAAAAAAAAAGCCAATGTAAATAATATAAAGTGCATCTTGTCAAAGTGTCTTTAATAGAAATCAGATCAATAAAATAATTTTATGACCTTTCACAGGCAGTCCTTGGCCTGTTTGGATGAACACAGAGCTGCTTTTTAGACAAATCAGGTGAAATTATGTTGGCTTTTAACTCCGGAGAGTAGGACCACTAGGTCTTTTCTATCTTATTTAGTCTTTTTAACTATTTTGTTGTCTTTATTTTAGTGTTTTTAATGTTGATTTATTTTATTTTACCTGTACAGCACTTTGGTTACTTTGAGGTATGTGAAAGTGCTCTACAAATAAAGTTTTGATTTGATAAAAATTGGATCATTTCTCAGGGTACACTAGTGTGCCCCACAGCACAGTGGTTGAAAAACACTGGCTTAGTGGATCTTTTGATGCTTCTTTAAGTGTTCTTTCCTGTTACATCCTGACCTTTTCAGACACATTGGCGAACATGTTTTTAATCAGTTTTACTGTGAGAGAGACCATAACGATGAAAGGATATTGGAAAGAGAAGGAAAACTTTCACAAATCCATTTAGATGAGGAGCATCCAGCTCTGGTCCTCGAGGGCCACACTCCTGCAGGTTTTCCATGTATCACTGTTCCAGCACACCTGACTCAAACAGTCATTGTGCAGAACTTCATTGGCTTTTGGATCCATTTAATGGAAGCCAGGTGTGTTGGAGCAGGGATACATTGAAAACCTGTTGGAATGCGGCCCTCCAGGACCGACTTTGGACCCCCCTGCTTTAGAGAGATCTTTGTATTTTCCAGCTACAGCAGTTTTGTTAGCATCAACGAGCTACATGCTGGAAAAAGACAGGAGTGTTATACAGGAAGTTTAAAGGTGCTGAATTTGACTGGATGGAGACATCTGAAGGAAAGAGTTTTTTTTACTGCTTATCTAAAACAACATACCCAAAATAAATTATATCTTCCCAACTACAAGGGCTGTATGTATGATCCTGCTCTGTACAGAAAGCTGAGACGTTCGAGATGCTACAGAAGTGTCCGATTAAACATACGTGTAACTGTGTGAGAGTAAATTCACCTGGAACACAGGAGATAATGGAAAAGAAAACCACTTTACTGTCAGTGAAACCAGAAGCCCAGTTCATAAGGAAGAGTAATGGCTGATGTTTTGAGGGAGGAGTTTTGGAGGTAAATTTCTCAGGAAGCCATCAGCTGATGATGATGATCAATGATCAGAGTCAGGAGAGTCCAGGGAAAGACCTGACCATAAGGATCTAGAAAGGCGTGAAGCCCAAGATAGTTTAGAATGGGAAGAGTGAATACTTGACTTGAAACCATCCTTCATCTCCATGGAAACCAGCAGGACCTTCGTGATGCCTTTCAAACTAAGGTAGAGTCACTGATTAGAGTTGAAAGGTTTATTGGCTATAATGACGATACTTACATTGGGTGTTTGTATCAGCCAGAGTTTAATTTAAGTGCATCCTTATCTGGAAATGATAGAACGCTCTGTAGTGGACGGCGATGTTCTTCATTCGTCTGTCCGCTCATCCATCCTCCGCCGCTTATCCGGGGTCGGGTCGCGGGGGCAGCAGCCTAAGCAGGGAAGCCCAGACCTCCCTCTCCCCAGCTACATTTGCCAACTCGGGGGGGGGGGGGGGGGGGGGGGATATAATCCCTCCAGCGTGTCCTGGGTCTTCCCCAGGGTCTCCTCCCAGAGGGACGTACCTGGAACACCTCACCAGGGAGGCGTCCGGAGGCATCCTGACCAGATACCCGAGCCACCTCAACTAGTTCCTGTCAATGCGGAGGAGCAGCGGCTCTACTCTGAGCCCCTCCCGGATGACCGAGCTCCTCACCCTATCTCTAAGGGAGAGCCCGGCCACCCTGCGGAGGAAACTCATTTCAGACGCCTGTATACGAGATCTCGTTCTTTCGGTCACGACCCACAGCTCATGACCATAGGTGAGGGTAGGAATGTAGATCGACTGGTAAATCAAGAGCTTCGCCTTCTGGCTCAGCTCCTTCTTCACCACGACAGACCGGCGCAGAGTCCGAATTACTGCAGACGCCGCACCGATCCGTCTGTCGATCTCGCGCTCCATCCTTCCCTCACTCATGAACAAGACCCCAAGATATTTAAACTCCTCCACTTGAGGCAGGACCTGACTCCCGAACCAGAGAGGAGAATCCACCCTATTCCAGCTGAGGACCAAGCGATGTGTTTATGTGGTTATTACAGTCCTAAATTCCTGCAAAGGAGTTAAACTGTGTTTGGTTTGGAGGCCGAGTCTTGGTTGCTGTCATGTTGCTGCTACATGTTAGCATTGCTGCTAGTTGGTGCCTGCAAAGCTCTTCATGCTGCCTCCTGTTCAGGAGGCTATTATGAAGAAGTGGTTCACTTCCTATCATCCAACAAAAGTCATGGTTTCTTTTTTCCTGATAAATATTTTAATGGGCAAACAAAACATGGAAGATTAGTTTGTCACGGAGGGGAAAACTTCCTTTATCGCTCTCTACTCATTAAGTTTCCATAATCACTCACATGAGACGGCGTTTCATACAACAACCATTCTGTTTTTCTGTTCTACAGTCGTTTGTCAGACACTTTTATCCAAATAAACCTGCTAATTACCCAGCGTGTAGCAATTAACACGCATGTCTTGTGAGTGGGAGGAAGCTTCAGCATCCAACATGCAAACTCCGCACAGCACACTGTGTTGTTAAAATACACAATCCTATGAATAATAATCTGTAAACAACATTTATTTTGTATTAAAACTTTTAACCAGGAATGCAGAAATAAGGAGACTTGCTGGTTTACTGTTGAATAAGTTTGCTGCATCATGACGACGTAGCAGCGTAGCCAGCTAGCTGAGGCTCATGCTAATGCTAATAAACGGCAGGCTGATGCAGTCACTCTGACTTCTCCTGGTTTGTTTGTTTCTGTCTGGAAACTTATCCCCAAGATGCTCAACTTTTACTCTGCGTTGACTTTATTTCTAACATTTATTAGGTAATGGAATGAGTTGCAGGAGGAAATTAACAACATAAAGTGCCTGAACCGTCCCTTCGTGGAAAATAAATGCACATTAAGTCAAAGTCGTCTGAATTGATTGGAAGTTTTGATATTTTAGCGGATAGAAGCCTGGATGGAGGAACTATAAAACTTCTGTCTGGTAGATGAAGCGGTGAATCGGCCCTGATAAACCAGATCTTTGGCCAGTTTTCTGAGAATAACAGATCTTTGTGCCGCAGACGCTGGTCTGAAAATACTTGAGCTGCTGGCTGATCCTGTTGGAGACGTGTGCACACATGCATGGACATGCACACACACGGCGTGATGACACGCTAAGCTTGTGATGTTCTCACATACACTTTCACAGCTGGTGTGGCGTTAACGTAAGAAGAGGAAAGGCTGGTTTGATGAAATGAAGATAAAGTCAGATTATGTGTCTTTCTGGGATATTTGGTTTACAGACATCTTTCATGTAGTTCTTTTTTATTTTATTTCTTATTTAGTTTTATTTGCTTTTGTTTTTATTGTTTAATTTTCTTGTTGTTTTATTCTGTTTTCTTCACTTTGTTTTGTTTTTATTTTTTTGTGTTTCCAGGATATTTGGTTACTTAACAGACATCAGTTTTTTCCATTTTATCTAGAATTTTATTTAGAATCTTTTGTAAAATTTTATTTTATTTTGTTTTTTTTTTCATTTAACCTTTTTGTTTTATTAATAATGTTTTTATTTTTTTATGGATGTTTCCAGGATATTTGGTTAAATAGCAGACTTTTTTTTCTATTTTATTTAGAATTTTATTTAGAAGTTTTTGTTAAATTTTATTTTATATGGTTATTTTTTAATTTAACCTTTTTGTTTTATTTATATTGTTTTTATTATTTTAGGGGTGTTCCGTTGATATTTGGTTACAGATCTTTCCTATTTTTTCTTTATAATTTATATAATTTAGATTTTTTTTTTTTTTTTAATTTCTTATTTCATTGATTTTAATTGAAATTTTTTAGATTTTTATCCATTTATTTTTGTGTAATTTTTAAGGTTTGTTTTTTAAATTCTCCATACTGAATGGAAAGTAAGTAAAAGAGGGAATCTCTCTCTGGCTCGCCACACATTACACGTTTCAACCAAATCTCGTCTTGATGTTGTTGGGAGGGGGCATCTCTTTCCTCTGTGAGACCGTTTCCTGTGCCATTTAGATCCCTCCATCTTTGGCAGGCCTGAGAGGAAAAGGAAGAGGGGAAAATAGGTGGAGTGCCACATATTGCCCCATAAAGGCGTGACTGAAGTGGTCCATTCGGGCCTGTGAGGGTTGAAGCGAGTCCTTGTGTACAAATGCTCTCATACAAACCTGGAACCTGAACCTCTTTTTAACATTTACCTCATTGTTTAACTACAGTCGAGTAAATGTGAGCTGCAACAATCATCAGCTTTTTTTCCCTTTCTGGATTTCTTGCAGAGCATCGTCGACCAGTTTCCATACTGGTGAGGGCTGTTTTTAATGTCTCGTTCCCATCTTGACAAGCTTTCCTTGGTTTATGTTATCTGAAAACGTCACAGATGGATTCTGGTCCCAAACCGTTCTGGGATTCTGTAAACCATCAGCAGGGTTTTAAAATCTATCCTGAGACTGACTGGAAACCAGTTTAAATATGTTAAACTGGTGTGATGTGTTCAGACCTCTCAGTCCCAGTTAAAGCTCCAGCAGCAGCATCTGGATGAGCTGCAGATGTTTAAAGCTCTTTTTAGAAAGGTCTGTTTAAAGATCGTTCCAGTAATCCAGTCTACTGGTCTTACTGGGAGACTAAACTTTTAATGCTGCTGATGTTTCTGATGGTAAAAACTAGGGGTGGGAAAATCGAAATCGAGAAATTGAAAATCAGGATTTTTTGCTTCTCAATTTTAAAATAGATTTTTTTTTTTAACCAAAAAAATCTAATTCTTTAAACAAATAAATAGGAGTAATCCAGTATAAAACTTGTCATTTTTATCGTTTTTATTGATCTTTTTACTTGTCTTATTGGGCATTATAGCAGCTGAATGATGGTCGGGATACTTTGTTGTTTTTTCCTAACTGAAATCAAGAAAAATGACATTTTGTTTTGTTTTTAATCTACAAAAGAATGGTGAGAATCGCAATTTAAATTGAATCGGCACCCAAAAAAATCTGAATTGAATCGGGACAAAAGCATATCGTCACAGCCCTCGTAAAAACCTTCTTTGTGAAGCTGAAAGTCACATCTGAGTCTATCAACACGCCAAGGTTACAGACCTGGTCTCCAGGTGTTTCCCAACAATAACCAAGGCCGGATCATCCAATGGGCATTATGGGCACGGACCCATAGGCCTGCACCCTCTGGGGGCCCACGTAGGGCCAACACCAGCAGTTTGGACATGAAACAAAATGTACATAAAAGCCAGATAGTTGCACCCCAGTGTCTAGTGTTTTGCTATTGGTACCACTGGCTGAGAGATGTTAGAAATGTTATTTCACAGTGTATCATTCACAATTTTCACAATGTTGCAGTGGGGAAGGGGGGCACTTGGAACACTCAGGGCCCAGGGGCCTGTGCACTTTTAATCCGGCCCCGACGATGACCCTTTTCCCTTTGCTAGCAAACAGAATAATCAATTTTTTCTTTATTTTACTGTAGAAAATTGTCTGTAGAAAAACAAAACTGTCTGATGACAAAGACACAAAGTTGTGTATCGTCTGCATAACTGGGATAATCCCTGTTGGAGTTCTGTAAAATGTGACCCACAGGGAGCAACAGAAGTCGTACAGAAGAGGTCCAAGGACTGACCTCTCAGGGACTCCACACGCTTATTTCTCATAGGAAATACAATGTTAGGTTAACTGCTTTCTCTAAATTGTCCCTGGGAGTGAGTGTGTGTGAATGGTTGGTTGTCTGTCTGTGATGGACCGGTGATCTGTCCAGGATGTACCTGCCTTTCACCTGATGATAGCTGGAAAAGGCTCCAGTTCTTCGTGACCATTAAGTGGACTAAGTGGTCAAAAAACTGGTGGATGGGTAAACAGGATATATAAAGAGCTAAAAGAAGAAGATTCTCCCATCAGACTGATAAATTGTGCTGTTGATGGTTAATGTTGAAGCATCGGTTTGTTTCTGCCAGTCTGAACTACTTCATATAGTTTTAGTCTGCAGGATTGTGATGCGACATTTATTAAAATGAAACTGTGTATAAAAAGACTTTAAGGCGGCTTTAGTTGCGGTATATGAATAGAATCTGAGCCTCAGTCCACATCTCCCAGCTCTGGTCCAAATGTAGTTCATGGTTGCAGTTTTATGTAGTTTCTTTAATGGTTTCAGTAAAAGAGGAAACTCTAAACTGGTCTGTGTTGCTTCTCAGATGTGTTCTGACATCTTCCCATTGACCCGTCTGAGACGTGGCTTTTAGATCATGCAGTGGGTGTTTGGCCCCACTCTGTCCTTGTCCATCTCCCGTCTCCTTCATTCCCTTTTAAGGACAGCAGCTTTAGCAGAAGAGTCCCCAAATAAGGGCAGCTTTATCCGAAAGGGTAATACAATATGTCCCACTGGCTCTCGCCCTCTTCCCCTCAGAAAAGCAGATCCCTGTGTCACTGAACAAAAGGCCTGTGTGGGAGCGTGTCTGAACGGGGGGGGTGGAAGATGGCTGCAGATGGACACCGGTGAGCGTAGGCCGTTCTTGGATCTGTGATCCGGGACTCGTTCCTTCTAGAGGAATCTTTTAGCAGGAGTTGAACAGTTGGCGGTTGTGCCATCGGCTCTTTGCTCCTGTGGATTGTAGTGTTTTCATTTTAGACAAACTATTTTCAGTCGATGAGCTCATCCAGAGAAACACATCTCAGCTTCCTGAAACTTAGACCATAAATGGAGACGTGATTTTTAAAATGTTTGCTGGATTTTTTAGAAGTAAACGGTGTAAATAGTGAAGCCTCCACAGTCACAAGCTGTGAGATTAAACCAAACCAGTCGTTTTAGAAACTTCTCAACAAACTTTTCATGAACTACTGGCATTAAATTCATACAAGCTGACATTTATTGAGTCCACACAGGAACTCCTAATGGTGGAATGTCCTTTAATAAAACCCACTTTGACCATTTTAGTGTCTGTGATGTAAATATACATCCTCAGTGCTTTTTCTGATTGGTAAAGTGCAGCCAAATCTTACTTGTGCGGAACTTTGAAACACCCAATAAATGATTAATAACATGAGATGTGGGTGTGTGTTGCTGAAGGAGGTCGTGAGCACAGCATAAAAGCTACTGGCTGAGAAGTTAAGTCCAGCTGTGTGGTGTGGTTTTATCCTTTCACTTCAGGTTTATTTGTGTTTTTTCCCCATTTTTGTTATCCTGCAGATCTCCTGGATCAGTGTTTTCCATCCTGCTGAAAGATTTGCTCATCTTCCGGTTCTTTTTTCTTTTTCAGATGGTGAATTTTTGGCTCATATAGTATAATTGTAAACTCAATAATCTCTAGGAGCATACATCCTCAGTGCTTTGTCTGATTGGTAATGTGAAGCCAAATCTTACTTGTGAGGAACTTTAAAACACCCAATAAATGATTAATAACAAACCAGTCTGTTTTTGTCCAGTATAATTTGGCTCTAGTGGTCTTTATTCGACAGTATCTTGCTGGTTTCAGTGGAAGCAGTAAAAAGCCCAAACCTGCAGGTCGTCTCCAGGACCTGTAGCTCCTCTATGTTCAGAATCACTCATTAATTGATAAACTCTGGAGCTGATTTTCAGGAGAAAAAAGCTACACTCACCTCTGAACTTTACCTTATTTATCGGTACAATTTAATCTTTACTAATTTACTAATTAAGATTAAAGCCTGCTGCTACCTCTACGAGAAGCCAGAACCTTTTTCTTCTCAAGGCCCAGAGAAGAAAACGACGTCATTTTGTTCTCGCGGACGTGGTTGAAGACACTTCTTAAACTTTTTTCTTGTGGGGCTCCGAGAAGTATCGTGTGGTTGGTCGGACAGTTGCCGCGTCTGCTGAATGGGATTGTTTTGATAAAACAGCTGATAAAGTTGCATTTAAACACACGTTGCCAGTCACGTGCACAACCCGCTCTGCAATGGACAAAGTTTCTCATTAAGTGTGGAATAAACTGGGTTTAAAGCACAGGCCAAACAGCAGCAGCACAACCTAAAACCTGGACTAAGACCTTGTTTACTCCATGACACTGATGGGGCTTTTTGACCAAATAAGAACTGGTGCTGGTGCTAGAACCAGTGCTTAAGTGGATCAGCTCCGGTGCTAGAAAAGAACCGGTTTTGGTTTCAACCAAAAGAGTCGGGTCGGTGCTGCGTCATCGCCGGCTGGTCACCAAGAACAGAAATCAGGATCTGGAAATGTTGGTTTCTCTTGGGTCGTTAGTTGCAGCTCATTTCTCTGGTCTCCAGAAATCTTCTGTAAAACTTGTTAAACTAATTAGCTGTAATACTAATATTATTATTACTGCATTACTCCATCACCATAATTGATCATTTTAATCTTTATGATTATGACATAGAATAAAGACATGCGGCAAAAACCGACTTGTTCTATTATTATTGTTTGGTAGGATTATATATTAGTTTATGATTCTACACATTCCTTTTGAACAATTTGTCATTTACTTTATTTCATTTTATTTTCATTAGATTTGTCTTTAAATTCAAAAAAACTTTTATAAAACAAACAAAAAAAAAAAGATGAATTTCAACATTCATATTTTGGCCAGATAACCCCACAACCAGCTTCGGGTGCACACAATGTGAAGCGGTTCCAAATTCTGGCCCAGCAAAGACTTGGTACAAGATAGAACTGGTTTTAAGAACCAGGAGCCGGTGCTTATGAAGTCGAAAGCCAAAGAACCGGTGCTAAGTCTGGTGCCGAACCAGGTCGCCTTTAAAAGCCCCCTGGGACATAAAAACAGGTTTTGTTGCATTCTGGTGACTGGTTGACATGGTAACACAGTTTTGGGTGGTTTTCAGCCTCCAGAGTTAAATTTTCTTGCAACACAAGGCGAATACTGTCGACGTGAACTGGAACTGGAGTGAACGACGACTCCGACGCCCCATTTTTAAGCAGCTGAGGTGAAAACCATGACTGACATTTACACATTTATTGTTTGTGCCAACTTGTTCAGCCAGTCATCATTCACTTACATCATACGGCCCAATCCCCATACAGATAAGTCACAGTCTCTGTTGTGCTAAAAAGCTTTCTAATAAGTAATAAATGCAACTAACTGCAGCTATTATTGTATAAAAACTACATTTTATGAGGGAAAGTTTTAAGAACTACCAAAAACATTACAGCTGTAAGACGAGTGCAGTTTGTAAAGAACTCAGTATTTTTTTGAAGCTATTTGTACACCTCAGCTGTCTGCAGAGTGAACACAACAGGAGGAAAATCTCCAGATAAGTAGCCATTTATACCACTTCCCAGTAGCTACAGCCCAGTTTCTGCATGAAGCTCACCCTGAACATCATTCTGTTGCTCCTGCAGCTAAATTTCAGCTCAGATCTCAGATTCTACGGACATATTTTGTCGTCTGAGCTCCAGGAGAATAAAAAGAACACGGTCTTTCCTGTTTATGTCGTTTATTCTTTATGGAAGAGGTTTTACATCCTTTGTTCCTTTGGCTTAAATGAGGCTGTAAACTCTGCAGTATTTTCACTCTGGAAACAAAACCAGGGTTTGAACTCGTCTCTTCACTAACTCTGTATCATTTTCTGTGTTTATTTATTAATCACCACCAATGTTAATGTTTATAAATGAGCAAAAGTCACCAATAAAGCTAAGATTACAGGTTGTAAAGCAGTCACAGAATCGCCACATCCTGAGACGACTACATGTGAGGGGGAAGAAAAACCCCTCCTAAAGAAAATAAACACAATGTAACCAGTCTGTAATACCAGTAAGAAGCAGCTGATCCCAGAGCTGTGCAGGAGAGCTGATCTGACTGGCTGCTCTACAAGGACCCAGATGTTCGTCACATTTCAGTGGAAGCAGAGAAAACTGCTCCGATACGTCATAAATTCCTGTCACGAGTCAGAAGTGGTCGATGTCGTTGCCGTTCCAGGTCATGAAGCAGAGAAATGAACTGGAGAATGTGTGTGCTTTGTGTCTGCAGTCGCTCCGGTGTGATCGAGAAGCTGGAGGCCTTGGAGCTGGAGAATCAGGAGAAAATGGAGGTGGAGGAGTCGGGGACGAGTGGAGCCAGACAGGGCCGGAGCGAGCACAGACACTTCCACAGAGAGGTAACGTGGCTTAAATGTGTACGCATCAGACCCGACAGAACCCACATTGTGCTGCAGTTTACAATAGATGCTGTGATGTTAAACATCGTCACATGACAGGACAGAACCACCGCCATCTCCCCGCTCCTCCTCCTCCTCCCTTCACCCTCGTCCCTCCATCCTCTCCCTCACTCTGTCCTTTGTTTTGATTGTGGGTCAGAGGTCAGCAGTGTGTGCTGTATTCATTTCCAGTTTCCATTCTTTGGGGGGGTTCCCCTGGTGATAACACTTCCCTTTCCCACCCCAGCCCCTCCCTCCCCACTCGCTTCAAAAAACTCCACTCGTTTCAGAAGCACGTTGAAACTCTGATTGTTAAAGTCTTAGAAAACACCATAAAGCTGCTTCGATTGCGGCGTCTGTGCTGTAGTATTTGGTATTGGGCGGGTGCTCAAACAAAAGTAAAACAGTGAGTTTGGTTCAACTTTATTCAGCTACGGTACGTATTTAGAAACACACACATTATTTATACATCAGTCTGTTTTCACAAATCCATCAAAGTCCTCCTTCTGGATCTGAATCGAACTGCTGGACAACTTCGCCATCAAGCATAACGGGTTCTCTCTCGCCATTGGTCGGAATCAGTCTGGTTGCTAGGCAGCAGTTCAGAAATGATGGCGTCTTTTGCAAATGCTCAGCAACAGTCACAGGAGATACAGGGAGGCACATAAGTGTGTGACAAAGTCCTGCATAGTTTGGAACACAAACTGAGATTACATGGGTTCATTTTTTTTAACTAAATTATTTTCTTTCATAAATTCAGTTAATTAAGTCCCACACCTAAAATGTAGACTATTTATTATTTACACACACACATGCACAGAGGCAAGTATTTGCAAGTTCTCCCATTTAGAAATCATGGAGGCTCTGAAATGTGAGAGACATAATCTAAAACAAAAATCTGGAAATCACATTGTATGACTTTTTAAAATAATTTATTTGTATGTTACTGCTGCTAATAAGTGTTTGAATACCTGTCAATCAGCTATAATTCTGACCCACAAAGACCTGTTAGTCCACCTTTAAAAGGTCCACCTCCACTCTACTTATTATCCTAAATCAGAAGCACCTTTTAGAGGTGGTTAGCCGCATAAAAGACACCTTTCCACGCCAAACAATCAGTATGACTCCAACTGCTAACATGGCCAAGACCAAAGAGCTGTCCAAAGACACCAGACACAACAATGTAGACCTTCACCAGCCTGGAAAGGGCTGCGGGACAATTGCCAAGCAGCTTGGTGGAAAAAGATCCACTGTTGGAACAATTATTAGAAAGTGGAAGGAGCTAAACATGACTGTCAGTCTCCTTTGGACTGGGGCTCCCTGCAAGGTCTCACCTCGTGGGGTCTCAATGATCCTAAGAAAGATGAGGAATCGGCCCAGAACTACAGGAGAGGAGCTGGTCAATGACCTGAGAAGAGCTAGGACCACCGTTTCCATGGTTACTGCTGGTAATACACTAAGACGTCATGGTTTAACACCATGCATGGCACAGCAGGTTCCCCTGCTTAATCCAGCACATGTCCAGGCCCGTCTTCAGTTTGCCAGTGACCATTTGGATGATCCAGAGGGTCATGGGAGAAAGTCATGTGGTCCGATGAGACCAAAGTAGAACTCTTTGGTTTTAATTCCACTCATCGTTTTGGAGGAAGAAGAATGATGAGTCCCATCCCAAGAACATCATCCCTACTGTGAAGCATGGGGTTGGTAGCATCATGGTTTGGGGGTGTTTTCTTGCACATGGGACCGGACGACTGCACAGTAATCAGGAGAGGATGACCGGGGACGTGGATTGTGAGATTTTAGATGGGTCGTGGCTCCGTCTTCCAACATGACGATGACCCGAAGCACACAGCAAGGATAACAGAGAGGCGCCGCAAGAAGCATATCAAGGTTCTGTAGAGGCCATGCCAGTCTCCAGACCTAAACCCAATAGAAAATCTTTGGAGGGAGGTCAAACTCTGTGTTTCTCAGCGACAGCCCAGAAACCAGACTGATCTAGAGAAGATCTGTGTGGAATGGGCCAAAACTCCTCCTGCAGTGTCTACAAACCTGGTTTGACTTCTGTCATTGCAAACAAAGGCTTCTGTACTAAATATTAACATTGAATTTCTCAGGAGTTCAAATACTTGAGCATTAAAGACACATTAGAGGACTTTAGTCATTTCCCCCGTCATGCACCACCTATCCACTCAGCATCCATCCTGCGTCCCACCTGACCTGTTAGCTCTCTCCAGCCAGCAGGAGACGATCTTCCAATGACTCTTAATTTCTCTTTTAATTTTCTTGTGTTTCCTTGCTGATTCAGCAGCGTTGTGTGTGTAAAACAGCCGGTGTGTTTTCTAGCGTGAAGTGAAGCTGCTGCAACGTCATGCAGCGTCCCGGAGGAAAAGGTTGTATAGTTTGGTTTCTCAGCCTCGGGACGCTGCTGGGCAGCAGCTGTAGAAATGCACATGATAGATGTCACTGTGTCATCTAACACACTAGTTTTTAGGTAAAAACGTCACGTAATGCATCTTTAAGGTAGACCAAGAAAAATAGCAAAAACTCTGTCAAGTGCGTAAAGTTGCGGAGAACGAACAGATCAACACGAGCGGATAGAGGTAACCATCCTGTAAATGTTTCTTTTCACTTTGAAACTAAAGAACTGAAAGAAGAGAAAACAAACAAGATCTACTTTCATGTATCATTAATCCCCCCGTTCAGACCAGGTGGGTGAAGTGCATTTATCAGGATGAAGTGGGAGTGGAACCACTAACCCTCCAGTTACTGGACGACCCCCTCGACTGGCTGGACCGGTTGGGATCTCCACCAGGACATCTTGATCTCTGGTTTAGTCGCTCTGACAGTGAGACAGAAACTCTGACACAAGCGTTGACAGGATGACTTTTCAGGGCTTTTTTTTTTCAGGATGTAAACTGACCAGTTTTTAAGTTCGCTGGCAGATTAACGTCTGAACCTCCTCAAAACAAATGCAGCTCCCTTCATGTTAAGACGGCGGCTATGTGCCGGTACGACTGGGTGTGAAAGATACAACCAGATGCCAGAGTCTCAATGAGATTATTTAAAGTGGAACTATTATGTGCATTTCAGGCTAATTTAATTTTATTTCTGAGCCCAGAAGGGCTGGGATTGATCGAGTTATTGTCACAAATGGCTTTATTTACTTCAGACCGACCCTCTCCGTAGGCTGTCAGATCAGCCTGCGGGCAAAACGAGTGGATTGAGACTCTTCCGCATTAAGCCCCGCCTCCCGCCACTGCACTACATCGGGAGCGCGCACCGCACCTGCTTTCGCCGTCATTGTAACATCTCATAAACAGAAGCATTAGGCTAATATGAACTCAATAAAAAACAAACTACAATGTCAACACATAACATACAGCCCTACATGTTGGAACCTGAATCAGAGCCTGAAAACGAAGTGGAAAACAGCAACCCACAGCAACGAATGCAGCAGGATGTCTCTCTTTGGTAAACTCACCAGCCATCGTTGGAAATAACTTTATCCCACGTTTTCCACCCGCCTGATGTATTTGTACATGCCCTTGTTAACCAGTAGAAGGTAACCAATCACCGAACCTTACCCCCTGGGACGTCACAAGGATTTCCAAGTAGAAAAAACTCTCTAAAACGACGCGTTTTTCGTCGCCATGGAAACCGAACGGAGCGCGTGCTGGAACTCAAACTCAAACTCAAACATGCGTTTAGGTGATAAAAAACTGTCGTTCACATGTCTGATGAGGATTCAACACTGTAACACTGTAGAAAGCTCAGAAAACTCCAATTACCATCATAGCACCCCTTTAAGTACAGATGGATGTAAAAGAACCAGTTTTAGGATTTGTAACAAGGTAAGAAATAAACATGAACAATAATCTGACATTCTGTTCTGGTCTAGTTTGTCACTCAGAACCACAGCAGAAAGGTTTTTTTGTCTGAATGCTGATGGGAAGACTTGGTTCAGCTGTTTCTGAATAAAAGGAATCTGTTGTTCTTGCAGACAGACTTGAGGCTTGCTTGTGTTTCTCACACCGTCATCCGTGGCGTCCACCTGGGACGACTGTGTTGTGTTCTGGTTGCAACGCGGCCGTCAGAGCAGACACAGCCACTAAAAACAATGATTATGATTCCTCCAGATGTGCTGCATTGAGGAGGCGTCTCTGTAACTCAGCCGCTCTAGATGCCGAGTCTCCACCGTGGAATGCTGCTCATGTCTTTTCCTTCCTTCTCTTCCATCTTCATCTCATCTTTTCACCAAATATTTCCTCAGTTCAAGGTTCAAGTTAGTCACTGATCGATCACTTTGTCAGGTTCACCTTTTAGTACCGGTTTGGACCCATTTTTCCTTCGTAACCACCTTCATTCTTGGCCATGTGATTGGCTGATTAGGTATTTGTGTTAACAAGAAATTAAATCAAATAAAAACACAGTAAGTTTGTTTTGACACTGATATTTCTATAATTGTTTATATGGAAATTACAAATGTTTAAACACCAATAACCTCCAAGATGCTGAACATGATGAAATTCAGAGCTGGGAGATGAAATCATCTCAATATTACATCACAATTAAATATAAATCTGTCATCCCGGTGATTTATGGTGATTATAAATCACCTTCATTCCTTCCTGAATGACTCCAACATGTCTGACTTGACTTCTGTGTCTCTGTTCAGGACCAGAGGCATGATGTGGACCAGGGTCTGGACTTTCCCTCCGCCCTGCCTCCTCTGAGGAGAGCCAAGTCTTTGGACCGGCGGACGACCGAGTCAGTCATGACGGTGAGTTCTGATATGAGCTCTGGGTTTGGTCTGATTCTCCTCTGCAGCATCCTTCCCCTTGTTGACTTGTTATAAATATAAACGTTGTGTTAAATCAAACTGTGATCAGTGTGATGACAACGTCAGATTGTGTCTGATTATTTATTTAATTAGCTTCTGTCTAATTTCAGATAATCATTAATATCTTAAAGCTGAGCAGGTCGGATACTGAATATTTACACGTCATCACTTGCTTAGAACTGGAAACAAATACATAAAATGAATACATTTTTCACTGATTACTTCAACATGTAAATGATATATCATTTTAGTACTTAAATAAGTTATAAAAAAACAAAAAACAAATTAGAAATACATTTTGTACATTTATTCAAGTATTATTAATCAGTTAAACATGTTTTTTCATTATAAATGTGTCAAATATTTAAATGCAAGAAAAAACAATATTTAACTATTTAATTAATCACTTCTGAACGAGAGACACCAGGAAGTAGCAATGCTAACATGTAGCATAGCAACATGACTGGGACAAACTCGGCTAAAAGACGCCACCAAGCATCGGCTCTCAAACCAAACTCAGCTCAAACCCCGAGTGGTTGTATGAAATGTCAGAAAAACATGAGAACATCACCGTCCACGTCAAAGCTTCTCATCATTCCTCCTCACTAACAAGGTTTCATAGGAAACCTGATTACTTTCTGCAAATCCGCCAGATAAGATACCTACACTCCTCTCCACAGCTACGTTCCACCAGTGAAAGATGCCTCGTGTTTCCACCGCTACGTGGGACTAAATCACCAGACTCTTTTCCTCTGTTGTGCCACGATGGTGAAATGATCTCCCAAACTCTGTCCGCTCTGCAGAGTCCCTGTTTACCAGAGCAAGCGGAAGACTCAGCTCTTCTAGGAGAACCTCAACACTTAGTTTAGATATATTCATTGGAAAGTTGGAGAACTTAGCCCAGTTCTTTGCAACAAACTTTATGGTATTAATTCTTTGTATTATAATATAGGTGATTTTATGGGGTGGGAAGGGAGAAAACAAACAAAACAAGCCTGTAGCACTTCATGGAAGGATCTACTTCCAGCTGGACAGTCCACCAGCACCTTCCTACGATGTCCTCTACTGTTTGATTTCTTGCTTGTGTTGTTCTCACTCTCATGTGTAAGTCGCTTTGGATAAAAGTGCCTGATAATGACTGTAGAATAGAATAGATAAAGCCAGAATCATCAGGCGTACAGAAAGTGTTTACTGTACCTCTGTGTTTGTCCACACCTGCTTTGTTTTCTTCCATTTTTTAGCTACTTTAGGATCAAACGGATCCCAGAAGTGTCGGATTTTACCCAAATGCCAAAATATGGCAAATTTTACAAAATGCCTGGTCGTGTGTTTTACTGAAACCTCAGTAACATCTCTGTCTCTCTTCAGCACCATGAAGCTTCACACTGATCTGGTCCACAGCTGGTTCATGGGTTTCTGGGCTGTTATACAAAAATAAATTAGGCTTTGATTAAAAAAAAAAAAAGTCTTATCGGCTTCACTTTGATACCCAGACGGTTCAGACAGCGTGTAACTACAGACAAGTAGCATTTATTAATGTTGTGTTCAAGCAGAAACCCCACAAAGAGGATTAACTTCATCATTTAAACAAGCTCATGAGGAAACCAGTGGAATCTGACTGGTTTATGATGCTGGTGTACTGGGAGACGTTTGTCGGTGTGGAGAAAGTTTTCTGGTTTAGGTCGACGGCTCATGTTTGATCAGCGGCGTGTTGGAGTCGTAACGGGTAGCGATGCAGGTGAAAAATCAGCTGGCTGTGGGATTACAGAGGCTTAAACTGGCCGGAGCGTCGGATCATCGCTCCGCTCCTCACCGCAGCCTAATCCTCCGCTGCTGTTGGCCGTTACGTAACACGCCGTTTGCTCAGGTTTTAACAACGCTCGCCACCAAAACGGACGCAGCTGTGAAGACTTTAATCTCTGAGCGTCTGCACCGCCGCTACCGGAAAAGCCTTTAAGACTGGAGGAGCTGACGATGATTACAGCTCAGGCTAGAAAACAAACAGGTCGAGATTTGTTTGGACTATTCCGACCTTCCTGTGGGAATATAGAAAGTGTTCATGTGTTCATGCCGGTGTGCGGCGGGGCAGACAAAGCCCACCTTGTTGTGCTAAGCTGCAGGATCCAGGCTCAGAGGCAGTTGTTGGGGCTGGGAGGGGACAGATCTGCTTAGCTAATGGGAGAATTAAACATTGAGAAACGTATCAGTGGAGATTTAATCAACAAACTGCAGCATTGTTGGCTTGCATGTAAAAACCCCAAAGTTCTGTTTAATCTGCTCTCCTGTGTTTTGTTTTAGTGATTGAGACCAGTGAGAAACCTCAGCATGAGTGTGTTGCTTTATTTCTGTTGGTCTCGGTGTGGTTGTTGTTGGACAAACCTCCGTGCTGCAGGGGGCGCTGCAGCCTCTCTGCTCCCTCTCCTCTCCAGGTTATACAGCACTCCTCTCTCCTTGTGTGTGTGTGTGTGTGTGTGTGTGTGTGTGTGTGTGAGAATATCACAACTCGCCACTATTTCCTGTGGTCACCGTTCACATGGAGTGTGTGTGTGTGTGTGTGTGTGTGTGTGTGTGTTCCCACGGCGTGCAGTATGGAGCACTTTTGTTCTCAGCCCAGCAGCACATCTGTCAGATGTTGTCCCTACGTCGTGGGCCGCATTTCGACAAGTCAGGCCTTAAATTCGTCCGATCCACTGGTGGGGTCAACCTCTGCCCCCAGCTGACTGAATGAGCATGACTTTATCCTTTCTGCTGCTCGTTGTCGTTTAGGAGCCTTTCCTGTCAACATGTTCTGGGTTTTCCCACCAAAGTGGTTCCAGACTTGAGTTTCTGGTGATCCAGTAAACCAGGGTATCAGTCAGCTTTTAAATACTTTTCTTTTTGTCTTTATGTCTCACCTTTAACCCCATCTTGACTAAAGCCTCCTGTACAGCAGGCAGCGTGACACGTGCAGTCCTGCAGACGTTTGCAGACACCATGAAAGTGTTCATAACACTGCAATGTTTCCCCAGAAACGCCCACGTTTCATCTTCATAAAACATCTCCAGCACATAAAAATGTTTGCAGACACCATGAGGCAGAAGTGCTGACATGTAGCATAGCAGCATGATGCTGGGAAAACTCTGCTAAAAGGCTCTAAAAAGTGCTGACACATAAACAGTTCAAACCCCCAAAAAACATGAAAACATCATGGTTCACCTCAGAGCTTCTGCTTATTTCTCCACACAAACGAGAGAGAAACAAGCTGAGACTCTGCTGTGATGCATGTAACTCTTACACTGCAAAAACTCAGCCTTAAAAAACGAGGAAAAAATTATACAAAAAGGAGGTAAATGTTGCTTAAAATAAGATAAATTATCTGCCAACACAACAAGACTTCCCAAAACAAAAATACTCTTAAAACGAGGAATTCTCTGGCATAAAAACTAAGAATTATCTTACCTTTAAAAAAATAAACATATGTCTACTCAATTTAAGATTTTTAATCTTAGATTTCAGTTTTTGCAGTGAAGATAAACCAGAGATCCCACTTCCTGTCCTCCCAGTCCTCCCAGTCCACCGTGACATGGACGATGTTTTGATCCAGTTCTCTGGATGTTTACCACTAAAGGATCTCTTGGTTTCATGCCAACCTGAGCCCAGTGGGATTGTGGGAAAAGATCCCGGCATGCATGCTGCTGTAAAACCAGAGAACTGCTTTTGGAACCAGTTTGGTGGAAAAACCTCAGAAAAGTCTGTTTTATGTGTTTCTGTTGAACACAAGTGAAGATCTGCTGCCAGACGAGTTTTTATTCCCACATCAAGCCGTCTCAAACCTCCTTCACGCTCATTGATCTCTGATTGATTTCCTCTTTTGGTTTTTTTCTTTTCAGCCGGATTTGCTGAACTTCAAGAAAGGATGGATGGTGAAGTTGGACGAGGAAGGCCAGGTACTGGTATTTTTCCCTCCACCAGTTTGTCTTTACATAAAAACTTTTTTATGAGTCAGTTTCTTCTGGTGTTCAACAAGCAGCCGCCAGTACTGTTCACACCCACACAGCAGAGCTAGTATCACAGATTCCACCCTGACTGGGACCAGCTGCCACTGCTGAATGGTTTCAGTAGAACAATCACATGTAGTTTGTCATCTGGCAAATCTGTTAACTGGCTGTTTTGTCTTCTCTGGTATGGAACCAGTATGAAAGTAATGTTTCCCCAGAAACTCCCACTTTTCATGTTGTACAACAGAAAAAAGCAAGTTTTTCTGTTGTTTTTGGCTCCACTGACCTTTATTTGGCTGCAGTTGGACAGGAAAGCAGAGGATGATATGGACCAAAGGGCTCCAGCCAGCGAGGTCTGGTGCATCATCCTCTTCCTGCTTAACCAGTGCAGCTAAACTGGAGTTAAACCCATCTAATGGTTTTCCATCCGATCATTTTCCGTACCACTTAGTCCAGTTAAAGGTAGAGTATGTAAGATTTTCAATATTTTCAAAATAAATTAACTAAAAAAAATTACTACAATCATAATTAGTTTTTTAAACATGATGGTTCCAGTCTGTCCATATTTGATGCGTTATTAAATTACAAGTTTAATTAATGACAAAGATCCTTCTTGAATGTTTTCTGACCAGTAAAAAAAAAAAAAGTACTTTTTTTCCACCAGTAGGGGGAGTATAAGCCCATTTATTGCAGAGCGGCTCTGAGCTACAGCTCACAAGCGATTCCTGCCCTCATTGGAGCTGGCAAGGAGGAGGAGTGAGTTTTACTCATTACTGCCAACCTGTGGTCGTTTGTGGAGGTAGCAGTTTTGTGGTTTTCCTCACGACCTGGTGTTTGCCACCTGGTGGTGGAAAGAATCGCCTTGAAATCTTACATACTCTGCCTTTAAGGGTCGCGAGAAAACTGGAGCCAGCTGGAATCAGGCGAGAGGATGGGTACACCCTGGACAGGTCGCCAGTCCATCGCAGGGCCACACACAGAGACAAACAACCATTCACACACACACACACACACACACACACTTCTAAAGAGAACTTAGTGATCAGTTAACCTCACATCCAGGTCTTTGGCTGGAGAGGGAACACACACAGAAAGGCCACTGGAGTTTAGGAATCGCTGATACTGATTACTGGTCTGATACATGTGGTATTACATTTGGAGAGCTATTAAATTCATATTTCAAATAAATATGATCAACTTTGATGTGTGATAATGTTGTTCATGGCGTTTAGTGGCCCAGCAGAGGTTAAACTGTTAAACATCCACTAACATATAGAAACTCTGGTTGTCACAGAAGTTTTTATTTGACTAAATAATCTTGGAATTGAACTTGGAGTGTGTGGGGGGGGGATCAAATGGAAAATTGTCATTTTTCGCTTGACCATTTTAATCCATTACGAAATTTTTGTCATTTTTATTGTTTTTATTGATCATTTAACTTGTCATCTTGGGCATTACAGCAGCAGATGGTCTGCCTGCTGTTTTTTTTTTGTTTTTGTTTTTTTTTTACTGTTTGAAATCAAGAAAAATGAAGAAGAAAAAAAAGTTTTACACATTTTTTTTTGTTTTTAATCTACAAAAATCAGCAATATCAAAGAATTGTGAGAATTGCAATTTAAATCAAATCGGCGCCCAAAAAATCTGAATCAAATCAGGACAAAAGCATGTCGTCATAGCCCTATTTTCCATGCATCCCTGCTCCAACACACCTGAGTCTAACTAATCAGTCATCGTGCAGAACTTCATAGGCTGTTGGATCCATGTAATGGAAGCCAGGTGTGTTGGAGCAGGGACACATTGAAAACCTGCAGGACAGCAGCCAAGGACCGACTTTGCACACTTAGAGGGAAAGTTTAACAGGATGGGCAGAGTAAACTGAAGCATTGTGTTTGTGCGGATCCTTTCTGTACTGAAACTGTCGTGTTTTTTGTAAAAACTTTTTCCAGTTTCTGTTCCTGCTGCGCTTTGTTGCAGTTTTCCTGTAAGGCGACAAAGTCCTCGCGCTCTGTAACGTAACGGGAACCCAGAAGCTTCATAAGCTTGTCTGGCGCCGTTTGGAAACTTCGGCGCTGCACATGAGGCGTGCTGCTGTTCCGCTAGGGGCGTTTTCTAAAGACATAACGCTAAACGTTAGCAGTGGCGTGCTGCAACATTACGTAACTCAGAGGAAAGAAAAAAGAAGTGGAACAGGTTCAAACGGCATCTAAACACTCCCAAAGCTCCGCTGTCTGCAGCTTCACACGGCTGTGGTTACGCTTTGATAATTCAGCCTCAATGGACTGAAACGGCGAGGGTGGAGCCCGAGGCTGCAAAAGCTGTGGCCGACTGTGTCTTCAGCAGGTTTTAGTGACTGTCAGGTGATCAGGCGACCACTGCTGCATCATTCAGCTCCTTTTTCTGTCTTTTCTGTAGTGGAAGAAGTACTGGTTCGTGCTGACGGATCACAGTCTGAGATACTACAAGGATTCAATCGCAGAGGAGGTCAGCTGACTCGCTTCAAGGCACAGATTCCTTCCTGTTTCCCTGTAAACGCCTCTTTGTGATGTAAATGCTGTACGTTGTGTTTTTCTGCGTTAAGGCATCGGACTTGGATGGTGAGATCAACCTGTCCACCTGCTACAGCGTGACCGAATACCAGGCTCAGAGGAACTACGGCTTTCAGATTCATGTAAGAAGCATGCGCCGTGCTGTAACACACTTAGTGAAAAGAAACCTTCTGACTGTTTGGATTTTTCTGCCTGTTGTTTCCGTTCAGACCCAGGAAGGAGTTCACACGCTGTCGGCCATGACCGCTGGCATACGGAGGAACTGGATCCAGGCAGTGATGAAGAACGTCAGACCCTCCACCGCTCCTGATGTGGCCAGGTTGGCAGAAAACCACGTTAAAGCAGCTTCACACACTTCCTTCCAACCTTCTGCTTTTATTTACAGTTGTGCTCATATGTATTCATCCCCTTTCATTAAAGAAAAGGCTGAATTTACAACAGTCACTCAAATAACTGGAGACCTAAAAAAGGAACAATAACTAAAAATTTGCAAAAAATATAATTTAGTGATATAAGTCACTGTTTTTTCATTTAATTGAGTTGAAGAAAGAAAAAAAACAAACAAATGTGTCCTGGACAAATTAGAGCACTTTTCTGTTGAACAGTGGGACAAAATACCTGTCAACAGGTGCAGAAGTCTGACTGAGAGGAACAGAAAACACCTGACTGGAGCGGAAACATTAAAGGATTGTTCAACTAAATATTAGTTTATGACTGATGGAATATGTAATAAATTATCTTATTTGTTTGGTTTTTTTTAAAAAAATATTTCCATTGAACCAGAATTAGAAAATAATGTAATAATTTTATTTATTATTACTTTAGTCAATTTCAGCTTATTTTACAGGCAGCTGTTTTTTTCCTTCTTTAATGAATAAATATGAGCACATCTGTACATATTCAGTTCTGCCTGCACATCTCTGATACTCTGTAGATTTAGTTTTGTTGTTTTTCAGGACTTTACTGGATTTCTTTTTGCATCTATTAGGACATCCAATCACTTCAGATCCTGTTAGTCTGTTAGAAGGGGTCATTTTACAGTTCATGGTCAAACTTTCTCCTTTCATTTTTAGCTTTTTCTTTGTTAGAAATCTTCATTTACACCGTCCACTTCACCAGCTCCATGGTCTACTACCAGTTTGGACCCCTTTATTCCTTCAGAACCGCCTTCTTTCTTGTTGTCCGAGATCCAACAAGCTGTTGGAAACGTTCCTCAGAGATTTTCTCCATGTTGACATGAAGCATCAAACAGTTGCTGCACATCATGATGAGAATCTCCAGTTCCACCACATCCCAAAGCTGCTCTGCTGGACTGAGATCTGGTGACTGTGGAGGCCGTTGGAGGACAGTGAACTCATCATCATGATGAAGAAAGCAGCTGGAGATGATGTGAGCTTTGTGACATGGTGCATCATCCTGCTGGAAGTTTCCATCAGAAGATGCTCCACTGTGCTCAGAAAGGGATGGACATGGTCAGCAGCAGGACTCAGACCTACAACCACGTTTAAACTCCCTTAAATCTCCTTTCTTCTTCTTTCTGACGCTCAGTTTGAACGTCAGCAAGTCGTCTTCATCATGACTAAATGTGTTGAGCTGCTGCCATGTGATTGGCTGATGAGATATTTGTATTAATATGTAAATGAACTGGTGGATCTGATGAAATGAACCTGAGTGTGTCGACTGTTTGGGGGCTGGTGAACGAGTCTTCAGACAGTTTTTCGCTTCTCTTTCCTGCTACAAGGAAAGTCTTTAGTCGACAACTATTGAATGTGTTTAAACAGAAAGTTGAGCCTTAAACAGAAACGTTTCAGTCTTACGAAGACCTTCCTCGTTTCTCTTCCTTTCAGCTCCACCGAGGATCATGTCTCCTTCTCACCTCTGGAGGGTTTGGTCCGACCCGACGTGGCCCAGGACTCTCCCTCCTCAGAAGCCTTGTCTGTAGAGAGAGATTCTGCTGCTCCAGGCGTCATAAAAAGCCGAGCGCGCGAACGCAGGCGAGAAGGCCGCTCCAAGACCTTCGACTGGGCCGAGTTCAGGCCCATAGCGCAGGCTCTGGCCCAGCAGCGGGCGCAGGAGGCCGAGAGCCTCCAGGCGGACATGGGCGAGCTCGAGCGCAGTCGGAGGAGAGAGGAGAGGCGGAAAAGGTATGGGTCCGTGACGAGCTCAGAGCAGACGTCTGTGACAGAAGGAGGGAGGACGGACAGTGAGAGCGGAGACGGACATTCAGACTCGTTACCGCCCGTCTCCTTGGAGAGGCAGCAGAGGGTGGAGGAGGTGATCGAAGAGCACTGGCGGCAGGTGGAGAAGACGCCCATCCGAGAGGAGAGGAGGGTGCCGCTCCCCGCCTCGGTTCAGTCCAGAGAGACGGCGGAGCTGGAGCAGCTGCTGGAGAGTTACAAGCAAGGGGTACGTTCAGCTCCTCCACTGTAAGACAGCAATGTCTCTTCAACCGTCATCGTCCTTTCAGGTTGTTGTTTCCTTTGGTTTTGTTATCTCGAATGTGAAGATTTTCTTTAAAAACTGTGAAATTTTATTGTGTTTTAAAGATGAAAAGCACAACGGGGACATATTTCCTCCGTTTCCAGGTCATGGGAGGACAGGAAAGGCTTCTCCCAACACCTGCTATGAAAACATTACAGATTCATGTTTTTTTTCCACATCAACTTCAGTTCTAATAGAAAAAATGTAATCATCCTAATTATTTAACCCTTTAAATTCTCGATGGTTGTTTATATATTGCAGTGAAAAGCGAATCTTGACCTTAAATACTGCCGTAAAGCACCTTATCGTAGTGTAAACCAAGCGGCAACCTCCAGCGGTTAAAAGTGAAGCCAATGCAGAAGTGCATAAAATGGCAGTTCCTACTTCATCCACTAGGGGCTGCAAAACAGAGCGAATCCCTATAGACTCCCATGTTAAAAAGACCAACTTCACAGCAGAAATAAACATGTTTACAGCCTGGTTCAAAAATCCATTTTAGGTTTAATAGGTCAGGTTTACCTTCATGACAACTGTGGGGGGAGTGAATTTTTTTTAAACTCCCCCATTTAAAAGTAATGTAATCTCAAAATTGGGCAAATTTAGAGGCGTGTCTTTTTGATTGACAGGTACCCGATCTCCCGCTTCAAGTAAGAAGAACGTAGAACAACCGCGGGTTTTAACCGTTTATCAACATGACTTAGCTTTAGCCCGCTTACCTCCGTTAGCTGGTTAGCTCCTGTTATCTCCGGGTTAGCTCGGTTAGCTCTTAGCTACAGAAAGCTTGGAGTTCGCTCGATGTCAATCATCCACCATGACTCTCACAGCCCCCCTCTCAGCTCCACCTCTTTGCTCATATATGTATTTTCCTGGCGAGACGACAGCATGCCCCTGCCAAGATGGCGATGGTAGGAACCGCCCACCAAGCTTCAATTCAGCTCTTCAGAAACCTACGGGTGACGTCACAGAGGCTCCGCCCATCTTTTTATATACAGTCTATGGTTCAGAGATGATATTCTTCTTGGACTTCCTGTTGTCTTTCCATCATCTCCAACCAGTCTGACCATTCTCCTCTGACCTCTGACATCCACCAGACATTCTGGTCCAGACAGCTGCTGCGAGCTGTAAATCCTGGAGATGGTTGTGTGTGAAAATCCCAGTAAATACTCAGACCAACAACATGCATAGTCACTTCAATCTAATTTCTTCCTCATCCTGATGTTCAGATTGAACTTCAGCAAGTCTTCTTCACCATGTCTACATGGCTGAATGTGTTAAGCTGCTGCCATCTGATTGGCTGATTACACACTTGTGTTAAGTAGGTGGATCTGCTAGAGTGACCAGTGAGTGTATGTTTCCCCGTGTACATAAAGTTAACTGCAGCATAGCTTGTGCATGTGCAGACTCTTGTGTTCAATCTAAAAGTTGTCATCCTAGCTAACTTCTTCATCAGATGCTTTTATGTTAAAAACATTCCTCTATCAGCCTTTTATGCTCTGACCGAAGATTTGTTCGGTAGTTCGGTATATTTAGGGGCGTGTCCTTTTGATTGACAGGTACCTGATCTCCCGCTTCAAGTCAGAAGAACGTAGAACAACCGCGGTTTTTAGCCGGTTAACAACTTGACTTAGCTTTAGCCTGCTTACCTCAGTTAGCTGGTTAGCTCCTGTTATCTCCGGGTTAGCTCGGTTAGCTCTTAGCTACAGAAAGCTCAGAGTTCACTTGATGTCAATCATCCACCATGACTCTCACAGCCCCCCTATCAGCTCCACCTCTTTGCCCATATTTGTATTTACCGGGCGAGACAACACGCATGCCGCTGCCAAGATGTTGATGGTAGGAACTGCCCACCGAGCTTCAATTCAGCTCTTCAGAAACTTACGGGTGACTTCACAGAGGCTCCGCCCATATTTTATTCACAGTCTATGAGTAAAACACATAAAGCTGTGTTTGCGGCGCCGTAAAAGCACTTTTTAATGAAGAGTGTATCGTTCTGCTGTGGCTCTTTGCCGGTTAGGGCTCCCCACTCCAGCAAACTTTCAGCCACCTAGCATCCTTTATGGGTGTGTGTGTTAGGTCATTAGAGGACCTGTTGAAAAAACAGCCATTGTTGAAGCTCCACCTCTTTCCGGGCGAGACGACACGCATGCCTCTGCCAAGATGGCGATGGTAGGAACCGCCCACCGAGCTTCAATTCAGCTCTTCAGAAACCTATGGGTGACGTCACCATATACAGTCTATGGTGTAAACAATAGAGCCTCAAACGATAGACATTTTCTGTTGTCCAAAGGATATATATCATCATATCACCCAGCCTTAAAGAAGAGGTGACTTTTTATGTTTGATCAGGTCAAACATAAACTTTACAATGATTGTAGAGTGTCAAACTCCGCCTCCTCTGGATCGGTTAAGCTGGATTTATACCACTGTATAACATGTTCCATCGCCATCGTGGCAGCGTCATGCATGCCATCTCTCCTAGAAAACACAAAAAATGGGCACCGACGTAGAGCTTAGAGGTGGGCAGAGAACGTGGGGATGGATGATTAACATCTATCAAACTCCAACCTGCCTGTAGCTAAGAGCTAACAGAGCTAACCCAGAGCTAAAGGAAGCTAACAAGCTAATGAAGGTAGGCGGGGTATCGCCAAAACATGCTGTTACCTGGCTAAAAACTGCGGTTGTACTACAATCTGCCTTCTTGCATCAATATACTTATAATACTTATAGTATTATCGTACTTATATTTAGTACCTGTTAATTAAAATGACACAGCCCTAATTATGCCAAATTTCCAGATGAGATTCCTTCTAAACAGAGGAGTTATAAAAAAAAATTCACTCCCCCCACAGTTGTCATGAAGGTAAACCTGACCTATTAAACCGAAAATGGATTTTTGAACCAGGCTGTAAACATGTTTATTTCTGCTGTGAAGTTGGTCTTTTTAACATGGGAGTCTATGGGGATTCGCTCTGTTTTGCAGCCCCTAGTGGATGAAGGGGGAACTGCAGTTTTTGGCATATCTGCATATCTTTTTGGTCTTTGTACCACCAAAGGTTGTTGCTTTATTCATACTCTTGTGGCATCTTGTATAAGGTCTGTTATAGCATCACCACCATATGCTCTGCGTAGGTCTGTGGAGGCCCGGTGTGCAGCTGTGCTATGCAAAAGGTTACGCAGAGGTACTCATTTATGACCGGACTGCTTGTGATTATGGGTTTTTTGGTTTCTGGGGCTTCTTGCTGAGTTATTGCAGTAAACACAGTAGAGAAACTGCAACATCATAGCATTACTATAACGCCGCACAAGTATAAATCCAGCTCAGATTGGTTCCTCAACAGAAGGATTCCTCGGTAGCGTTCCCAGTTTTCTAGTGTGGGAGAAATAAAGTGCCCCGACCGTCACCTGTTGGTGGAAACTTATTATTATTATTATTATTATGGTCACATACTAGTAAGAAGACAGTGACTGTTTATGTACTTAAAGGAAATAAAAATGAGCCTCAACATGTATTATATTGAAAACAACCAATATTATGTCAATTTGTTAACATAAAACAGTGACATCATGTAATTAAACCATTGTTTCAAGGGTTAAAATAGTTAGAATTACTACTTATTCAATCGTTTTGATTTGGACTGAACTTGACTGTGGGGGGAAAAAAAGAAAAATATTCACCTGTAAAGTTTTGATCCCATTTTGGGAAAGGATTGTTTTTGCCTTTGTTAACCATAAAGGGTCGTGAAGTGAAGCCACAAGGATTAACGGCTGCAACATTTTGACTGCTGCTCCTGCAGATTGAGGACCTGAAGGCTCAGTTGGAGAGCTGCCACCAGCAGCTGCTCGACTCCAACAAGCACAAGCAGGAGCTGGAGCTCCAGCTGAGGATGGCTCTGGAGAGGGAGCAGGACATCCCTACAGGTTACATCTCTCCGGTGAGTCCTCACCTCATTCTGCCATAGTGGGAAAGTTTCAGGAATCTGTCAGCTGGGCAGTAATTTCCACTTCATCGTGTAACACTCTTTGCATGTTATAAAACCATGTTATAAAATGTTGTTATAAAACCATGAAGCAAACTGACATCGAACAACAGAAAATCTCCAGTTATGTGCCTTTGCATGAGTTCATTGCATGTGATAAACAGTAAAAATCTGTTTCTACATTGGCTTCTACTAGTTTATCTCCTCTCCGTGCGTTTTATGTCTGTATAGAATGGTGCTCGCTGGTTGTTTCAGTACTCAGTGACTGACTGAAGAACTGTAGTCATGTGGTTGCTAACGTGACTACCAGAGGATTATATCACTTCAATGGAGTTTCCTGTTGCCCGTGGCAACTTGATTCTTCTCTTCGTCGCTTTCCACGACGTGGATTTATTGTTTAAAGCTACAAGCTGAGCAGAAAGGAGACAAACTGCTGGATGTCCACCTTTCTCCTTCTCCGTTTCCATGTCGCGTTTTTCTTCATTACGAGTCAAGGAAAGTGTCGCACAGCTATGACATCACGCTATTACATAGCTAACATACTGCCATCCGGCTGACGCGCCAGCCATCGGATGAAGTTACAGTTGGGCTTGGAAACAGAGCAGAGGTCAGGGTTTTACCAAACCAAACTGCTGCAGAACTTCTGTCATTTTCCCCGTCACGCTCCCCCTGTCGACAGCTAATTCAGCATCCATGTTGCATCCTATCTAACCTGTTAGCTCTCTCCGGCCAGCAGAAGACAATGGCTCTTGTTTTGTCTCTTTCTTTCTTTTAATCTTCTTGCGTTTCTTTGCTGAATCAGAGGCGTTGCGTGTTCAAAACAGCCAGTTCCTTGTTATAGTACGAAGCGAAACGTCACGTTGCATTCTGGAGTTTTAAGGTCATAAAGGGACGGTATGCGTCTTTAAGGTCGGAAAGGTACGCAGTGCATCTTTAAGGCCTGGGATAACACGAGGTGCTCAGTAATTCTGTATTTTATATATTTAATTAATACTGAAGTTGTTTTTGCAATTTCAGCAAAAAACATGGAAAAATATCCATCTATAATTTTTTTCTTCTTTTTCTAGGACCTTAAAGCTCCCCACAAGGGTTGAGAAATCCAGTGCTATGTTGTATTTATCAATACTTTATTGTGGTTTTCAATTGTTTAAAGTGGCTCTATTTAGCACATTTCAGTTTAAATTATTTTAATATGCAAGTCCAGAAGGGCAAGAAATAATCAAGCATTTTTCACAAACCCTTTCATTAATTTTGTAGTGATCCTCTCAGATCAGCCTCTGCCAGAAACAAGCCAACAGAGAAAGCTCCGCCCTCTGTCCTGATTGGTCAACTGCTAGGAGTAGTTATACTGATCAGTGAAGGTGGGCGTGGCTTTCTTCTTGTGAAAGTGGACAACCTAGAGTCCCTCCCTCCCCCGGGGCATCACTAAAATTTCAAAGTAGAAAGAACTCTAAAACTAATTGTTTCCGTCGCCATGGAAACCGAATGTAAATCATGCTGGAAAACTCAAAGATGCGTTTTGGTGATTTAAAAAAAAACAAAAAAACGGCACCGCTCAAATGGCTGGTATTCAACACTATAACACTGTAGAAAGCTCAGAAAACTAGAAATCGTATCATAGATCCGCTTTAAACATCGATCATGCTGCTGAAAGCGACGCTGGGAAAGTTACGATCAATGTTTTGCTAGTGTACTCAACTTAAAGGTTCGCTGTATCAATGTAGGAAGTTAGTCCCAAGAGTGGCTGGTTGGGACACCAGTTCGTACAAAAAATGTATTTTTTTTGTTAAAATATTAATTTGTCCACTTTAAACTGTCTAAACAACGCTGGGAGCATAACATAGGAACAAACTGCTTGAAGGGGGCCTTTTTCACTGCTGCACCACTAATCATGCAGCAGAGCAGCTGTTATTACAGATACTGAGAACTGAACCTGTACAAACTAAAAATCCAACTCTACCTAAAAGTCTAAAACAAATACAACCCTTTTATTATCCATCCCTCTGTTTGCTCGTCTGTTTCGCCGACACATCCTGATCATGTGATCACGCCTCTACTGTCACCTGTTTTTAAAATATAGAAGAAAAAAAATCATTTTAATTTTTTCTGTTAAATTTATTTTCAGTTTTCATTAAACTCGCTTCAGATGTCTTGTTTTTTTATCCTCACTAATATTTAGATTGATTGATTTAGATCATCATAAAAGTCACATTAGAGTGATTTAATCCCTGGAAGTCACTGGCATATTACCTGCAGATGTATAAATGTTCGGCACGACGTGGAGTAATTATAACCTCCTGGCTTGTTTTCTAATGATTTGCATGGTTTATTCGCATCAGTTCTTAATGTCTTTATAGATTCATATATTTATTCTGTCCTGTTACTGTGTATAACAAAATTGAACTGAATGTCTGATGCATTTCTGTGCCTGTATGTCATGTTTCGGATTGATTTGACAGAATGAAGCAGAATTACTACTTTTATATCTCAAAGGATTTTAAGGTGGAGGCACCGCTGCAATTACAACATACTGCAGAGTGTTTTCTCTGTAATTTCGGTGATGTTTTTTTGTCTTAATGAACCATTTCACTGACCTAACATTGATTATAGAAAGCATGTTTGAAGAATTAGACTGGAGTTGGATAATACAAACTACTATCTCCTCTCAGAGAAGAATTGCATCGGTGCAAACATGAGTTTGGACCAGAAACTTCAGAAACGTGTGTTAGTAGGACCTGGTATGCCTTCCATTCCTGAGTAAACCTTCCAACTGAAACTAATATTGCATTACTGACCTCATGAAATAACATTTAACCATTTAATGTGCATGCTTTGTTGTGATTTACTAACCCAGAACATTTAATCTCTTTCCTTTGCTTTGATTGACACAATTTACTAGACAGGAATTTTAAAATTATATCTGAATTTGTTTATTTTGGTTTTATTTGGGATTAATGTGTGGGAATGTTTATTTAAATTCAACATTTTTATGTTAAATAGCAGGAAGTGATTGGTAGTTAACGCTGAGAATGATTAGCAAGCTTTGTGTCACCCCTGCTGTGTGTTAACCAACTGTCTGGTCCCCTTTTCCAAGCTGGAGCACCCTTTGGGTCTGGAGGCTGACGTGACGCCCCAGACGAAGAGGCTCGAACTGGTTAGTTCTCAAGCACAGAGTTTAACAAAGAAGTACCAGGAGACCAAAGAGCTCCTGAAGCTGCAAGAGCTGAAAAAGCGCAATATGCAGGCACAGCTTGGCCTCACGCTTTCTCACCTCCCCATCAAGGAAGCTAGCCTTTCTGAGCCCCAAAAAACGTCCACGCAGGAAGCCCCTCCCCCTGAAACTGTCCAGAAAACTGTGAGCTTCTTGCTGCAGGACAGCGCCGAGGCCATCCAAGAACTAGAGGACCTTGTGACTGGTAAACCTCTGACTCTGGCGGAGTTGGGGAGAGTGTTGAAATTGCACAGCGTCAATCAAGAAACCACGGGAAGGCATGAGCTTCAAAAGCTCTTGGAGAGCTGGAAGTACCAACAGGAGATAGAAAACGAAATGATAAGGAAGAGTTTAGCCAGAGCAGGAGAAACTATACGAGAGTATGAATCCCGTCTTCTCACCATGGAGGACATCATGGGAAGAGTTCAGAAACAAAGTTTTGAAAGCCTAAAGAGCCTCTATGGTCCTTTGTCCAAAATGGAAAACCACTCTGAGACAAACGACACGACGATCGGACTCCTCTCTCAGAGGGTTGAACTTCTAACAGGTGAAAACGGCGCCCTGAAGCAGCGATGTCAGGAGATAATGAATCAGCTGACAGAGGCCGACAGGGAAATCGACAGACTGAAAGCCGAACTCATCAGCCAGCAGGGGGGAAAACAGCACCATCTCATCGTTGAGGAGCTAAAAAGACTAAAGGCGGAGCTGGCTGAAAACCAAGCGAATGCCATCGACAGGGAGTACTACGAGAGGGAACTGAACGAGAAGTCTTTGAGGCTTCACGAGGCTCTAGTTACCTTAGAGGAGCTCGGCAGTACCCTTAAAGACACTGAGAAGAAGCTCCAGTTAAAGGAGGCCACGCTCATAGGTCTGGGCTTCCAGGCCGACTATGAGGACGAGGAACCGCACCCGGCGAAAGAGCAGCTCAGACAGCTGCTTGAAGCTTCACAAGCCAAGTTTCTGGAGGCTGAGGCGAACTTGCAGTCTGCAGAGAAACGCTGTAGAGAGCTAGAAGCTAGGAACAGCAAACTAGTTGCACTGAGTCAGGAAATCGAGAAAGTCGACAGGGAGAAGTTAGCAGAAGCAGAAAATGGAGCGGCGATGCTGCCAGAGAGGTTAGAAATGAAGATAAGTAAAGATGGACGCGACGTTGATGCAGGACAGAAGCAGGTAGATGATAAAGGATTCCTAAAGCAAGTAGTAGATAAGTTTGAGATGAGGTCTGAAGCGATTAATAAGGTTTTAGAGGTGTTAGCAAGGGTAGATGTTGGTGTAGAGAGGAAGATCAGTAGTTTAAGAAGCACTTTATTTGATTCCTTGAAAGAAGAGCCAGTGAGTGGAAAAGACATGAGGTCTGTGATAGAGTGGGAGTTCTGGAGCCAGATAGCTGAAACAAAACCTGACGAAAGCAGACAGATGTGTGAACCAGACCTGATGGAGAAGTTATTGGCTCAGAAGAACCTGCTGCTCTTGAATAGGAAGGTCTGTTTACAGACAGAAGCTGAGACAAACGTGACGGATTTTACATCAATGTACAGCTGGCTCGACGACAATACCAATACTCTGATTTTTAGGCAGTTAAGAGAAACCTTAGAGGCAAAGGCACGTGATTTAAAGCAAATTGCTTCTTGTTTGAAGCTTAACAAAGATGAGGATCTCTGGTCTTTGGCACGAGCCAGCTCTTGTGTTGGGCCAGAAGACTATCTGCTTGAATCTCTTAAAGAAGCATTCACAACTTACGTGATGATTAGGCTGAAAGCTCAGCATGAAAAGGAGCTAAAGCAGAGTCAAACAGAAGTACAGACCAGCTGCTTGGAGTGTCTAAATTGTCCTAAATTGAGAGAATTTGCCAGTGAACTCCAGTCGAAGCTGGTAGAGCTCCAGAATCAGCTGTCTGGAGCCAGTTTGATGGAAGGAGAACCACCAGACCTGGTAGCCAGGCACAAGAAGGAGCTACAACAGGTCAAAGACAGTTACGAGCAGGAGGCCGTAAAGCTGAGGGAGGAGGTGGCGAATGCCAACGAGACAATTCACCTTCATTCAGAAGAAAACGTTAAAGAGATGGAAGCGTTGACAAGCTGCATGGAGAGCCTGAAGAAGAAGCACGAGGCGGAGAAGAGAGACCTCGTGGAGAGGTTTGATTGGGAAATGGAAGAGTTAAGAAGCATGATGAGTCCGGTAAACCCAGACAGGAGCGCAACAGACGTGCACGAAGCATCACATCCTTCCTCCACCCCGATGCCGACCCTGAGGGAGCGCATCCAGGAGCTGCTCACCCAAGTCTCAGTCATGACCGAAGAGATGAGGCGGCGCCAAGAGCAGGGTGACGTAACCACTCTGCGGCTGAAATACGAGAGAGACCTGGAAAACCTGAAGGTGGAAGCGCTCCTTGTCCTTACCGTCCTCCCATCTGTGATGCCTTGTTTTCCTTTGTGGCATTCCCAGATTCCCCTTCCTTCCCCCCACCTTTACTTCCCACCCTAACCCCGCTCACCGTTGTCTCGCTCTTTGTCCCGTAAACTACTTTTCCTCTGTGTTGCATGGAAACTAACCTCTTTTTAGAGCTTACGTCACCGTTGCTGTCGCTGTGCGCTGAGGAACTCATTTTGCTTGTTTCACTGTCGTCACAAAAAAACTTCCGATTGAATTAAGAAGTCAAGAAAAGACTCAAGATTCTGTTCATACTAAAGTTTGAACCCCATAATCCTGAGAAATGAGTTCCTCTGTAGATCCAAGCCCTTGTGATTTAGTCTCAAAGATTTGACCCTTTGCAACATGTCGGAAGTTCATCGGATTTTTCCATTTTATCTAATTTTCTTCGGCTTTTCTTACTAACAGTTTAACTCAACGCCCCACTTTTACTAAACAATAGTTAAAGATAACTTTTTATTTTGGTTCTTTGACAAAATATTCTTAATATTTGGTCTACTTAACAGCTTTTTCCTGAACTATCTGCTGCATTTCTGCAGGTTGGTTTTGAAACATGACTTGTTGGTGGAATAACTGACCTCATCATCTGTTTATTGCTGACAGAAGTCCTGGAAAAAGCTAGAAATTAGACTTTAACTTGGATTATTTTCTCAAAATGCTGTTCCAGAAAATAATTACTGTTGATAAAGGGTCACTTTATTCCTTTTAATCACACATTTTCTCACTTACCTTTGGTCTAGTCTGCCAAACAGATCATTGAAAAGGTTTAATACAGTTGAAAGTTAAGGTATCTCCAGCAGAACCGTTTCCACACTTGTGAGGATGAGCATGCTGCTGATGCTGAAGGTTTAGCTTCACATAAAAACCCAGTAAAACAATCCAGGTTTAAAACTTCTGCCAATCAAGTCCAGGTTGCTGTGTGGCCGAACTCCAGAGGTTCGTGGGAAAGTGTGTTTAGACATAACCGAGCCTTTAAGCTGTGGTGAGCTCAAACGCAGCTTAAAGGTTTTAGGGTTGTAGTTGTTTTGTTTTGTGAATTTTATGATTTTAAAAGTTGAAGCTGAAGGTCTTCTCTTCCAGGGAAATACCTGAGTTTCATCTTATTGACTCTCCAGATTGTTTGACTTCTTAAGCAGCTTTTCCACCAAGGGGTCCAAGTCATTACAGCACGGGACGGCTTGGTGCGCAGTTTTTTGCGCTTGCCTGAGGAAACACTAAAAATGGTGCCAAAGTACCCAGTCAAACTCACCTTATCTTTTTTGGGACCATTCCTTTGGTGTCCCAGTCATACCAGTCCAACCTTAAAGGGGCCCTTGAAATTACCCATCAGTTGATTGGAAGAATCATTATTTCCATGTTATTCTACAATAACAACAAAGTGGGAATGGTGCCTTGTTTTTAAACAATAAATTAAGTAATCATGTTAGTGTTGTTTAATGCAATAAACCAAAAAGAAAAATGACAAGCCATTAGATGTTCACCACTCATCTCCCTTGTTTTTGCTTGACGTTCTTGTTCCTTTATCAGGCTATTACATAACTGACATGTCGATTGGTATCTAGCTTAAAAGCAGGTAGTAGTTGGGTATGATTGGCTGTGGAAACACAGCGGAGATCAGGCTTGACTGAATCAAGCCATCCTGTCCTGAGCTGGACCCTTTGGTGGAAACCAGGCTCCTTGTATCCACCAACATGATTGGTGTGGTACAGGACAGGTCTGGCAAAACTAGCAAAGGGTGTGAGAATATCCAGCTTTTTTGGGACTCCAGTCTTACCCCTCCTCAGAGGGTGAAACTTGATATGCTGTTGAGGTCAAAGTAATCATCACTTCTGTACGACTGCACTAAGAACAACGCAGGAACACCGCCATGTTTAAATACATGGTGGTTTTTTTGTTTTTTTTAAAGCCACATGCCAAGAAAAAAGAACCCAACCTGGTGAATTTCCACCATTCTCTGTTTCAGTCGCATTCTTCCAAGTTGTCATTCAGAGGTGTCTATAGAGGTTCGCTATTAGATATCTGATGCATCTGTTGCTATCTGGTTGATAAGCTGCCAATCAGGTACAGTTAACTGTGGGAACGCTACGGCCATCAGGATTTAATGAACTAAACTGTCTTGAGCTGGACACTTTGGTGGAAACAAGACTTTAATGTCCTGCTTTCAGCCACAGATTAATTTATTATTTATATCTTTAATAGGAAAAAACACAATGTAATTCCCAGGCAATAAGCTGCTAGGCTTTTTTTTTCAAACTATTTGAATCCTGTTGCTTAAACAATGTTGTAGCTAATGTACAGATTTTTACGAGCTAACAACTCGTTTTGCACTTCTTGTGCACACCCTCACAGAAAAAACAGAGAAATGCATATAATAAAGCCTTCAAGGTGATCGATGTGGCTTTTGAAGACAGAATAGAGCAGTTTCACACTCGCTAAAGGTGCAGCCTATATACAGATGCAACCTATATACAGGTGCGGCCTGTATACAGGTGCAGGTTATATACAGGTGCGGCCTGTATACAGGTGCAGGTTATATACAGGTGCGGCCTGTATACAGGTGCGGCCTATATACAGGTGCAGGTTATATACAGGTGCGGCCTGTATACAGGTGCAGGCTATATACAGGTGCGGCCTATATACAGGTGCGGCCTATATACAGGTGCAGGTTATATACAGGTGCGGCCTGTATACAGGTGCAGGTTATATACAGGTGCGGCCTGTATACAGGTGCAGGTTATATACAGGTGCGGCCTGTATACAGGTGCAGTTATAGGTGCAGCATATATATAGGTGCAGCCTATATATAGGTGCAGCCTATATATAGGTGCAGCCTATATACAGGTGCAGTTTATATACAGGTGCAACCTATATCCAGGTGCAGCCTTTATCCAGACTTGTTCTATAGTCTGGAAATTACAGTAGTTTAATTTTCGGGATAGAAAATAAATGTAATATCTCAACACTTTACAAAAGCAGTTAGCTGGATTAGATTTTAGAGAATGTTCCTCTCATGTGAAATTGATTTTTTTTTGGCTCTCCTTCAGTAGTTAAGTTTTTATGATAACTGAGTCTTACACCTATCAGATCACTAGATAGTCAAGTTTGAGTCTGAGTCATCAGTCTGACGCAGGACATTTGTTCACCAGATGGATAAAGATCTTCTGTTGGAGCAGAAAGTTCATATTGCTCTGTGGTGGTGGGGGAGGGGAAGGCTTGTTTCCAGCGTCTTTCCTGAGTTTATCCATGTGGAAACAAAGCGGACCTCCTCTGTGTGATGAGGCTCAGATGGGGGGCTGGGAGAGGAGGTGGCAGGCTGCTGAGATTAACCGCAGCTAGTTCATAACAGATCAGGGATCACAGGGAGGCTGAGAGGAGGGTTCTTCTCTGTCCATACCAAGCTGGCCTCAACATTGTCTTACATCTCAGATACCTGCAGCGTTTTCTCCTGCATAAAGCCCATTTGTGTCAGCAAACATTGTAGTTCGGACGTAAACAGGAAATAGCAGCTGTTATTTCGTACACCGTTCTCTCCGATTGTTCGTTTCTTCAGCGTAGTGTGTCCTGTCGTTCCCTTTAACCTGGTTTGTCCTCACACAGGCTCAGCTTGCCTCTAACTTTATTAAGAGGAAATAAATGAACCGGCTTGAATTAGATGAGGCCTTGGATCATTCCCTCCTGTTCGGCTTATTTAAGCAGGAGAACCTGCTGATCCGTGTCCAGATGACCTGTAAACTCACGGCTCCGCCCCGCTCCATCTCTGTTTTCAGGCCACCTGTGAGCGGGGCTTCGCCGCCATGGAGGAGTCCCATCAGAAGGTGATCGACGAGCTGCTGAGAAAACACCAGAGAGAGCTGGAGAACCTGCAGGAGGAGAAAGAGAGGCTGCTGGCGGAGGAGACGGCTGCCACCATCGCTGGTAAACACAGAACAGAGGAAAAATGTCTGTGTGTGAGGAATTCCTACTAGTTGTGAGCCGGTCTCCAAGCTGCTCGTTTCTGACATTTCAGCCATCGAAGCCATGAAAAACGCCCACCGAACAGAGCTGGAGAAGGAGCTGGACAAGGCTCGCAAGGCCAGCAGCAACGCAGAGAATGCAGACATGGAGGAGATTCGAAGACAGCACGAGTGAGTTTGACGTCTCTTCCTGTTAGAAATGCAGAAGTCTACAACTTCCCACGGTGCTGAACCAACATGTCCGACTCGTTACGATCCGTCACGGGAAGATTCTGGACACAAAGTCTGTTAGATTTCAGTCTCAAGGCCTTTATATATGAACAAATAATATGATAAACTATGATAGATGATGGATGTTTGGCTTGTTGAAGCAGCTGTGTGTGACGTCTGTGCCGACGTGTCAGGACGGTAATGTCTCCTGATGCCACGCCATGCGTTTCCCCCTCTAAGCGCTGCTCTGCCGTGTGTTGCAGGGAGGAGCTGTGTTCCTTCCAGCGGGAGATCGAGGTGCTGTCAGAGCAGTATTCCCAGAAGTGCCTGGAAAACGCCCACCTGGCCCAGGCGCTGGAGGCCGAGAGGCAGGCCCTCAGGCAGTGTCAGAGAGAAAACCAGGAGCTCAATGCGCACAACCAGGTGCACAAACCGAAACACTCATATCCACACAGGGACACTGCTGAAACTGTTGTCCTGCATGAAAATAAAATCATGTCAGTCAGTAGGAAAATTTAAACAAATGATAAAGTATGAGATGATTAAAAGTTAAGGCAAATAGGGTTTTTTTTTTTTTAAAGCAATGTATATTGAATTCTATGATTTATTGTGTGTATTACGACTGTATGCTGTTTAAGGTTCATTGTAATGGAATTTAATGTGTATTACTGTATTTTTCATGCTGTGACAATTTTACGATGTCATTGATAAGGGGATTTTGGACTAGATAAGTGCCCAACTTCTTCCAAAACCCTTTTTTCAAACTTAAGAAGTTTATTAGGGCTATACAAAGTATAACAGGAGCTTATTGTTGTTGAAATGTTTATTTTTATAAGCACAACTCGCCCAATTTTGACCCCCTTAGCCCAAAACTTGGCACACACCTCAAGCCCATATTCTATGGTCCGCATACACTTCAATGCAAAAATGGCTCGGCAGCGCCCCCTACAAACGCCAAAAATGGCACATAGAATGGGGTCAAACAAATTTAGTTTAACATAGGACGACGAAATTTGGTAGACACGTCTAACACTTCAAGCCGAGTAAAAAAAGTTAATGAAACACATGTTGCCATGGCAACAGGGTGTCCGCCATATTTGCGTTTACAACCATTTTTTTGCCCGTTTTTTTTTTTTTTTTTTTTTCCCAATTTGGGCGCATCGTATTTGAGCGAACTAGTCTGAGGGGATTCATGCGATTGGCTCCAAATACATCTTGGCATTTACTCCCATTTTCTTTATTTAAAGCGAATCGTATATCCACATAGAAATACAACTGATCTGCACCAAAGATAAAGGCTTATAAAAGTGTTTTCTCTTTAACATTGTCCACAGTGTGGGATGGGGGTGGGGGTTCGGCATGAGGCTTGGACCCGATGGATGCCGCTTGCGGCTTTAATCTTATTTGTTGTTTGTTGAAACCAATATTTGTTCTTTTAAAAGTCCTTTTTTTTTCTTTAGTTCAAAATAAAATACAATCTGAATCTGAGAAAAAAAAAACACAAACAAAATGTTCTGGTCTTCTTCTTTGGTTTGCATTCAGGAGCTGAACAACCGTCTGGCCGCAGAGATTACAAAGATGCGCTCCATGACGTCTGAGGAAGGACTGGGAGACACAAACACCACGATACAAGGAAAGGAGCTGTACGAGTTAGAAGTAAGGTTCAGTCAATGAAACACGCCTGAGGCCTGAAGCTGCTGCCTCCTCTCAGGAAAGCTTATTTTAATTTTTTTTTAATTGAAAAATTAGACATAATATTGTAAATACAATACAGTAATCTTTTTTAATATATAACTCCCTGGAACAAACTGACCCTGTCGCACCATAAAGAGAAAAAAAATGACAGAAACAATAATAATTTAAAGATTAAGTTACTCATGTCAGATAAGTGAAGGATCCACCTTTTTAATCTGATCTAAAATAGGTTGCCAGATATTGAAGAACTTATTGACGCAGCCTCTTAGAGAGCACCTTATTTTCTCCAGTGTTAAATGACGGAAAAGATCAACAAACCGTCATTTAAAAGATGGAGGATGCTTTTCCTTCCACTTAAGCAGCACAAGCCTGCAAGCAAGAAGTGTAGCAAAGGCAATAACTACTTTTTATACCATGATCTGGGTGAATACTTGATTCTGATTGGCTGCAGGTTGTCATTTAAAAAGTAATATTAATAATAGTTCTCAAACAGCAGTTGGTAACCGTGGCAACAGAAATGTTAGCGACAAACTGGCAGAAAGAATATCTGGACGGACAACGTCAGACATCACATAAACATGATAAACATCCTCCCCGATTTCCTTCATGATGTGAAGAAATATGCATTTCAGGCAGAAAATAATCATATTTTCACTGGAATCCGTTAAAAGGAGGGGGACGGCACTTCCCTTCAACAGTCTTTTATCTTTCAGACTCGATCACCTGACGGCGCGCCATGCGCACACACACACACACACACACACACACACACACACACAGACACACTCACGTTTATACACACTGAACTCCCCACAATTACCCCTGGCTGCAGTGTGCAGACTGAGGCGCATTATCCGATATTTGTTGCAATAGTATCTGCTGCCCAACGCGCTACAGGTGCTCTCAAAGCCGGTTACCTTGGAAACGCCACAACACAAGACATTAAAT
This sequence comes from Telmatherina bonti, assembly GCF_933228915.1. Classification (NCBI taxonomy): domain Eukaryota; kingdom Metazoa; phylum Chordata; class Actinopteri; order Atheriniformes; family Telmatherinidae; genus Telmatherina; species Telmatherina bonti. The sequence continues at coordinate 26,104,499 of NC_136630.1, read as the reverse complement.
AGTCCGCTCTGCCCTTTCATGTGAGAAACATTATTTTAAAAGCCAAAACAACATTAGTAATTGATCTTTTATTATTTCCTTTGTGAGTGACCATGGTACCTCCGAGGTTTCCATTATCAGAAAGGTTCACGCCCCTGCGTCGTCCATTAATTTCTGATAATGGACACCTCGTCGGGCATTATCCCTTACATATTTTTGACCGCTGAAAATTTGTGGTGCAACACCAAATACTGCAGTGTTGGCCTCAGCTACAATGTTAATCCCAAATGCATCAGATAAAAAGATGAAAATACCAAAACTGTGCTAGTTTTGAACCGGATCAAAGCATATGAGATAATGTTGCAGGTTCAGTTTCACAACGATCACAGTTAGGATCCAAATCTGGTTTTGATTTTGCCAGCTTCACTTTAGTGTGATCTGTTAACAGGGATTACCCTGTGTCTTAAAACAGATTGAAGATAAGAAGATATTATTCATAACAGTTTTCCAAACATCTTCAGAGATGACAATTTCAAGTTGCTTCATTTTGACCTTTTCTTCTTCCCATCCAGGTGATGCTGAGGGTGAAGGAGTCTGAGATCCAGTACCTGAAGCAGGAAATCAACTCCCTCAAAGACGAGCTCCAGGCCGCCCAAAGAGTACTTCTAAGTTTTTACTGTCCCACTCACATGTTGTCCGAGATTTAGACGCTGAAAGAGGAATTCTGTGTCTGATGAGCCAAACAATGTGCTTCCAGGACAAGAAGTATGCAACAGATAAGTACAAGGACATCTACACGGAGCTGAGCATCGTCAAGGCCAAAGCGGAGCGGGATCTTGGCCGGCTCAGAGACCAGCTGCAGCTGGCTCACGAGGCTCTCGGCGAGCCGTCGCTGGAGGATGTGGAGCGAGGAGGATACGGTAGGAAACCGCGCTCAGAAATACGCCGCCTGCCTCGTTGGAACAGATTTGTTTTAACTTCAACCCGCTTCTTTCCCTCCCTAACAGATATCATGAAGTCCAAAAGTAACCCTGACATCCTGAAGATGGCGGCAGCTGCAGCCAAACGCTCTGAGCGCAACATGAGGTCAAAGGTAGGTGAAGATGGCGGCGAGGAGGGATGCGAGGAGTTCAACCATCACCCATTACGTCCCTGCTGAAGCAGCAGCACGTCAGATCAGACCCCTTTCACTTCCCAGTCCCATGCTGCCATCTACAGGCCACCTGCAACGCTGCATGCAGCAGTGCACGCCGACCCATGCTCCCCTCCATCTGAACTGCAGTCTGAAGAGTTTTTGTTGCAAATAAAACACCGCAGTGGTCTAACGCACACATGCCGGTGTGTTTTGTTTGTTTCCCCCCCTTCTGTCCTCAGTCTGTGAGTCGTGACATGCCCTGGGACAGTTAGGGCAGCTGAGGCCTCCTGCCCATTCTCCTTTAGGTAAACCAGACTCACCCACGGAGGGGGTTTAACACGCCCCGCTGTCCTTCACGCTAACCATCCAAGTCACTCCTGCACATTAGTTTCCACGGATACGTCACATCTGGTAAACTCTGCAGTCAGCAAGTCAACATTTTTATCAGGAAATGAATAAATTACGCTGCGTTTGTCATTAAATTTGGATTTCAACCCTAGTTATTGATTCATAGATAGAAACTAAAGCAAACTATGTCGGAAACTGTGTGTACTGAAGTGGAATGACACAGCAGAAAGTGTAGTAAAGAAAAATTGGACATTTTAAAATGTCCTGTTTAGACCTTTTGCCTTTTCCCATGCCTACAGGGATTCCTTCTAATTCTCTGAATCTTGTGATGATATCATACACTGTAGATGGTGGGATCTTCGAAATCTAAAACATTTTTCTGATATTCCTTAATTATTGGACCCAGTTTGTCTCAGCTTGGTGAAGCGTCGTCTATCTGAGGGATTCTGCGTCTCTGAAATGCTCATTTCATTCCCAGCCATGTTACTGACCTGTTGCCAGTTAACCCAGTTAGATGCTCCTCCAGTTATTTATTTGTGCCAGTTATTTATCCAGACTTTTAATTGTCCTGTTCCGACTCACTAGAGATGCGTTCCTTCCATCAGACAAAAATAAATAAATATGTTCTATTTTTTTTTTTAGATTGAAAAGTTTATTTGAACATAACGAAATCTAAAAACAAAAATAAAAAAAACTAAACAAAACAGAAATAAAAGATGACAAACGTTCAAAAGGAGTGGGTAGAAGCATGAGCTTATGTGTAATCCCACCCCAGTGATGAGCAATACAATATCAATAACAACAATATTAACCCATAGCAATACAACAGTAGCAACCCAGTATATTATTAATACCTATATAAAAATAACAATATTAATAATATCCTTTATGTCATAATCTATATGAATACAATAAACAGTTACAGTAATGGAGCAATGCGGTCATAATACCAATAACAATAATAAAAACAATAGCAACATTTCTATCAACAATAATAACAGAACCATGTATGTAATATATTTCATTCTATGATATTTCTGTACTCCTCAGTTATCATGTCTTTGTATCGTGACTTAAACTTTTTGACATTTGGACACTTCTTGTGATTTTCTCCCAGCTTGTTCCACAATATTAATATGTTTATGTTGTACAGAGAATAAAATGAGATTTTTAAATCATTGCATTTTTTCTTTATTTACATTTTGCACAGCGTCTCAACGTGTTTGTTGTATATTTATATATTTCCTCAGAAAAATGTTGACGTGTTCACCACTTATTTAACCAACTGATTCACTTGACCTGTCCGGTTTGGGGCACCACAGCACTAAGAGAGTAAAAGGGTTTTCTTTCTGATATAGTGTGTCAAATACCCACACTGGATGAATAATTACAGGGCGAGAACAGAGAAAAGAAACGTCTCCTAACTGCGGTGTGTTTTCTGTCCCTGCAGAGTCTGAAGGAAGGGCTGACGGCGGAGCAGAGACTCCACCTGTTTGAAAACAAAGACACTAAGGAGTTCTGACAGCGACGCACCACGTCTGCCTACCTTGCTGCATGTTAGAAGCCCACTATATTTTAACTCTGTAATGACGTATTTAGTTACACGACACACTGGTCACCAAACACGGATCATATGTTAAAGAGAAACACAGTATGAAGTTTTCATGTCTAGAGTTTGCATTCCATGCACTTCAGTCAACTGTGACATTCTGTATTGTTATTTTTGCTATGTCTTTATTGTAAATACTGTTTTTAAAACGAGCATCTGTCGTGTATACACTAAACTATGACTGTGTAAGCTACTGTTTTAACTCTCTAGACCGTTGCTAGCCAAAGACGTGAATGTAATGTCCAATGGCTAAACACTACATACCGATAAGCGACACCATAGGAAATAGTCCAGCATGGAGGCTGCATGTCGTGTCTCCGCTACTCGTATCACAGCACTGATGGAGGCGTCGCTACTACAAGCAAGCGTGCACCAGGCCCGGCTTCTAGATCAACCCTTATAAAAATCTGAAAAGGTGACGGCTGAATGCAGATGAACACGTTCACTGACTATAATTTAAATATATAAATGAAAAGCTATAGTTTTGTTTTGTTTTTTTTCCTTTTCTCGCTGCAATCATCGGTCCAGCTGTATAGGAGTCGTTCAGGTTGGTTTGTTTGTAGTCTTGTTCATTGGCAGTCCCTTTGTATTTATTTAAATGGTTGGGATTTTTCTTTAACATTCCCATTCCTCTGTACTCTATTATTGTAAATATAAAGCAAATATACACCAACTGACTACAGGTTTATTAGCAATAAATATTTTTGCACCCTTTCCTTCGTCTTGACTGGTTTAAACTTTTATTTAAGTTGACACGAAGCATCACACAGTTGCAGATTTGTCAGATGCACATCCATAAGAATCTCCACTTCCAGGCCTCACCTGGATGAATATGTATGTTTCTCTTATTTTCTTTCAGGGATCAAGTAACAATGGTCATTTACCAGTTCAACCAGGACTTTAAGGTCTTTTTAATTGTCTAGATTACCTTTACTACAACAAAGAGGCACCTGTATGTGCACACAGGAACGACGGCTGAAATTACCCTGAAAATCCAAGGCGGAGCATGACTGTTAGACATGAATTGTTGTAATATTCTCAGCCTTGTGATCTGCTGTAGAGGTTCAGAGCCCAAATGGATGTCTGCATCCACCGGGTTGGTCAAAATGAAATCTGTCAACCATCGAGTTTATTTACTAAAAGAAAAGCGTTGAGCTGAACTAATCTGGGTTGGACTTGTCATGTCTCAGATTCTCAGCTGACTGTTTTACAACTGCTCAGTTTATACATGAGGTTTCCTGAAATGAGCCAGCAAGCAGCTGAAGCAGGGTGGGTACAGATGGTTTTTCTAGGGTGGGGGGCAAACAAAGGTACACGTAAATGACGTATGAAGTCTTTAAAAATAAATATCCAGATTTAAATAAATGTTTTTGTAAAAAAGGTATGGCAGAATTTGTAAAAGATAAGTTTGGTTTTTATTTATGTTTGTTTTATTTAGGATTATCCTGCATGTCTTTAACTACCATAACAAAGATTGAAGACGCTGGTAACAGGAAAAACTGCAATTTTGAGGCCAGTTGATTTTAATCTGTGTTTATTCAGCATGTCCTGAAAGTTAGCTTTGCACAAAGAAAGAAAACGAATTTTACCCCAATGCAAAGGTTTATGGGGAGGTTTTAAAAGGTAAAAAAAAAAAATCCTTCAAACACCAGTTTCCTTACTTTTTTCTAAAACTACATTTAAATATTTTTTTAACTTCGCATCTACTGTGATGGACTGGCGAGCTGTCCAGAGTGTACCCTGCCTCTCGCCCGAAGGCTGCTGGGATAGGCTCCAGCTTCCTGCGACCCTTAATCGGACTAAGCGGTTTCAGACAATGAATGAATTTGCCATCTAATGTAAAAGCTGAAGCAAAATTTATAATAGGAATAGTTAATGATGTTTATTCATCAAAAGTTTTTTTTTAATTATTTCGGATTCGCTTTCAACCATTGTGCACAAGGGTAGAATCTGGGACTAAAGTTTTTTCCATCCTCCACGAGAAGCGATAACTTTTTTCTTGTTCTCGAGGCTCCGAGAAGAAAATTACGTTATTTTGTTCTTGCTGACGCGTTTGAAGACAGTTCTCGACACACTGGGCTGGCAGAACTTTTTTCTTGCGGGGCTCCGAGAAGTATCGCGTGATTGGTCGGACATTTGAGGTGGGCGTGGTTAACACGGAGAAAGCATGAAGCGGAGTTGCTGCTTCCGCATTTTTTCTGTTGCAGGTAAAACGGATTGTTTTGATAAAACAGCTGATTGAGGTGGTAGAAAGTACGAACATTTTTACATGTGGCATTAAAACACTCGGACCCTGCCACGGAGAAAGCTGCTCGTTAAATATGAAACTAGAAAAGAGTGGAAACCTCCACCAAGCACAATGTTAAAACAATCCTTTTAAACAATTCCTGGATCCAAACAGTGATACGGATCACCACCAGAATTTAATCAGTTCTTCAAAAATGCGGGGAAAAACACAACCTCCTTGATGGAGGTAACAATCAGGTTCATCGCACATAAAAGCAGACATCGCCCCCCACAGTGATCCCTCCCTGCTCTTGCGGAGTATGTATGGACCTGACAAAAAATAATTTTTTTCTTGTTCTTGCAGCCTCGAGCAAGAACTCAGTTCTTGCTTCTTGTAGAGCATGTAACAAGCTTAAGAGATTCAATGAGGGGGGGCTGTGTCCCCCGCAGGCCCCCTTTTGGCTCGGCCCTGGATATCAACAACACCAAATGACAGCAAACAGTCATTTTAAATTAGCCAGCTTAGTTTAAGACTGTTCAAACATTTGACAAGTTTAACTAGGAGTTAGATATTTTCATTTAACAGTTTAAAGTTTTGTTTTTTTTAAAATACCGTTTTAGTATTATGTCATTCGATGAAAAGCATAAATAATTATTTCATAATCCTATTATTTTGATGGATAACCGGAAGTGACAGATTATGTCCCGTTGAACTTGACACAGCTGCTCTCAGTAGTGTGTTACTGGAAAGTGAGGGGATATTTATTTAATTAAGGGCTCTCTGCACTGTAGTTTCATTGGGACTTTTAACAAAAAAAAAAAAACAACAACAACAAAACAAAAAAAAAAAGGATGTTGTTGAAGGGAATGCAGGGTGAGATGGATTCCTAGGTGGACGTTAATAAAACGCGACGATTTCCCCACGTCCGGGTAAGTTTGGAGCAGCCGCACAGCATTACCTCCGTGCGGTCTTTGTTTCATCCAGCCGGGCCTTGCCCCGATTCGGTCCGCTCCAAGTGGAGGCATGCCGGACTCCATAGACGTAACCTGCAATTCACGAAAATCTAGTTCATCTTTGATTCAGACACTTTCTACCATTAAAGTCTACTTATTCTGTATTGTTAAGAGTCAGTCTTCAATTCGGAATTGATTTAACACAACAAAGAGTGATATTTTAGGTAAATTATTTAGTTTTTAAATCACCTTGTTACTACAATAAAGTTGGTGGGAACGGTAGTAGCTGGTGTGTAATTAAACTGTACAAGTTGTAATTTTATTAGAATAATCACATTTTCAGGGAAGTAAACTTGGCCGAAATGAGAAGTAGTTGTTACTTATTATTTCTAGCCTTTTAGACACGTTTGTTGATTAATTTAAAGCGACATTAGCGACAACTCTATAAAAGCGATTTAATATATAATGCAGTTATATGTTAAGGGCCTAGCTAGCGTGCTAACGTTAGCCGCGGCTAAGCTAACCAGCTAACATGACCTGTCGGCGCCGGTCGGGGGGAGGGGGAGGAAAAAGTCCGAGTCTGGACAAATTTTTATCAGTTTAACCTAACAAGTTGATGTTTTAGACATTTTAATAACGTTAAAATAAAACAGTAATTGTCAGGTAACCTTTGCTGTGTTCTTCAGCTAAAAATGAAAACCAAGTACACGTCTGCAGGGATGGTCGCTGTGCAAACTGTCTCCTTGAGGGTTTAAATTAAATTAAATACTATTTAATAAGGATTAAAAATTAAATTAAACTTTAAAGTTACTATAAACACAACTGTCAAAGTAACAAGTCATAGCAGAAGAGTTTTTAAAAGCCTTTTGTTATCAGGAAATCACCTCTGGTGAAGGAGAGGTTGGTGATAAAAATCTCTGAAACTTTGTATTCACACATCATTTTCCTATTTCTCATCATTTCTAGTTGTTATGGAGCAGCCACCCGGGAGTTCAGATGATCTACAGCCCGAAGATGTCACCGAGTCTAACATCTCTGCTGTGATTGACCTGACCAGTAAGACCACAGCCCTCAACGCCCTGGGGATGGTAAAGGCTCCCGGCTGGTACCCAAACTCCAAAACAGCCGACACGGCGTTGCAGTTTTCAGAAACCGGCTCCTTAGATGTCCCGCTTCAATCAGGGGATCACGTTCAACCAGACAATGCCTTCTCCCACACTACAGTCACCCTCTCCTACGTGAGCAGGTCTCATGTTTTCTCCGCTCATGACTCGCTATCTCAACACCGGCCTCTGTACAGCGTGCCGGCTATCAGCAGGTTTTCACTCCACCCTCACTGTGACACAGATAACGGGCTCGGAGAGGCCGCCTATGCATTGACCCAGCATGACTTGGAGCAGGCGGAGGAGCCTCTGAATCTTGCTACACAACAGACTAAACCTTTTCGCTCCTCTGTACCAGAGAGCGACGACGTGACTTCATGTCAAATGCAGGAAACTCTGAGGTTTAACGGCGAAGAGGTTTCCTGTGACGAATATGTAGAAAAGCCTCCACAAGCGGGGCAAAACCTTCCTCAGGACGACAGCAGCGCTTTGAAGAATGGTGAGCTGGACAGCCGGACAAGCTCTGAAGAGAGCGCCAACTCCTCACCAGACACAAGGGAGGATGAGGATGGGCTAGGGGAGCCGGAGGTTGTCTTCGTTCAGAATCGGCACCCAGTGGCTGTCTCTGACGGCGCTGGAGTGAACAGGGATTATCGGAGTCCTCTGGAGGACCCCGTCTCTCCATCCACTACCTCACTGGATGGTGTGGAGGATGTCTTCATCCTCCCTCAGGCCTCCAGCTCTCCCAGCGCAATCAGTTCTTTCTTGGAGACGCCTGAAGTGACGTGCGACACTTCGAGTACAGAAAGGACCACCATGTTGGACTCAAGTGACGAGAACAAGCCGAGAACCCATCAAAGGAAGGCCGTGTTGGAGCCTCTGACTGACTTGACAGATGATTTAGTGGAAAATGAGCAAAGTAGCGGCATTCCTCACATGAACGGGAACACAAAGGTCCTGGAAAGGACTCTAAAGGAGAGAAAACTCCCAGTTCGTTCCAGTAGAGGGACACGGCTGGAGGCCATTGTCATGAACATCAACTCAAGCCGGTACAACGTGTCCGGATGCATCATCACGAATAAAAAAGCTTCTGAATCAGCAGCACGTGATTCCAGCGCCGCTGCTCCGAAGAGGAACGTGGCGACGGTGCGGAAACGGAGAGGCAAGGTCAAAAGGAAAGCTGTGAAAGTGAATAAAAAGGTGAAATCTTGTAACACTGACAGCTGCAAAGACTCTACCTCTGATGCTAAACTCAAGGCGAGGAGGAAGCATAACAGCATGCCGCCCAGCAGCCCTGCCTCTGCGAGGGCAGAGCCGGAACCAGCAAGCCGGACGCAGACCGGGAAGGCAAAGAGGAAACCGCCGTCGCGGTCCAGTCCGCAGTTTGCTCTTCACCAGGATTTGTCACTTCAACCTGAACCCTCAGTGGACGTTGATACGTCGACATTCTCTGCTTCGTCGACGTCTCCAAAGAAAAGCCAAACCAAAACCAAATCACCTGCCCGCAAAGCGCAGAGTCCTGCCAAGACGAAGGCGGCGCCCAAAAGGAGGCGGAAGAAACGCAATCCGAGCCGGTCGTCCTCCATGTTCTCCCCCAAAGAGCCCGAGATCAAGTTGAGGTACGCCAACTTTAAGGAGGAAAAGAGGGACGCGAGGTTGGACACGTTCTCTCCCTTCATCCGGGTGGAGCGTTGCCAGGCCCCTCCGGCGTGCTGCACCGTCGTCAACTACCCCGTGGAGGTGAAGACGCCACACAGGAAGCAGCAGCAGGCGCACGCCGGCGGCTTCATCTCTAACGTCGTCCCCAGCACTTCCTGTTTGCAGCTAGGCCGGGTGTCCACCCACAGCCAGCACCAGCGCGCCCTCGTCTGCTGCCTGTGTGGACGGTCGGCCAACGCCATCGACCTGGGAGACCTGCACGGCCCCTACTACCCCGAGGGGTACCAGCCGAGAGCTAAAACGCCAGCCGGGACGTCGGGGCTGAAAGAGGACGAGGATGATTTCAGTGATTCTGACTCTTCGTCCTGCAGCGTGAGGGGCCGTGGGAGGAAGTGCGCCCTCCTTCCCACGCCGTGGGGCCTCCGGCCGGGAGCCCAGCTGCAGCAGAAGGCCCGGGTGGGGGGCAGCAGGTGGACAGGGGACGATACCGATAGCCCTGCAGCCAAGCGGGTTCGGTCAGACGCTGGTCCTGCAGACATGGACTGGTTCAGCCCCCCGGTGCTACCTCTGGAGCCCTGTGAGTTCTGGCTGCATGAGGACTGCGGCATCTGGTCTGCAGGAGTGTTCCTGGTGAAGGGCCGAGTCTACGGGCTGGAGGAGGCCGTCAGGGTCGCCCAGGAGACGGTAAATACGGTCTTTAATGTCGTCGCAGAGTAACACAGGTCCATGTGAGGGAAAGTAGAGTCAACCAGGTCAGGTTTACCTGAGAACTCGTCTGTTTTTGTCCCTCGGAGACATTTCAGCGGTAAAAGATCGCAGCGCGAGGAAGTTAGACGTAATCCACATTTATGACAGTAGGTCTGGGTGATTAATCTGATTAATCTGGGTTTTCAATGATCATAAAAATAAAAGGTGTGATTATTTTTCTCTTTACAGTTTCCTCTCCTGCTGTCTTCAGCTGCTAATCGAGCGTCTCTGGCGTTGCAGCGCTGTGCTGTAAACTCCTCCCACAGCCGCTTTGCTTTCATTCAGACACTGTTGCCAACTTGACGACTTTCTCGCTAAATCTGGAGACTTTTTTTGTTAAAAGCGACAAATCTAGCAACTTTTACTGGAGTTATTAGAGACTTTTCTGGTGTTTTGTCGACTGACTTGAAGGCACATATTGTTCTGCAGTTACTGTAAGGAAGGAGCAGCGGGAGCCTCTCCCGTCCTAAAGCACTCCCAGGCGGCCAGTCTCAGTCGGCTCCGGCTGCAGGTCGATGTAGAATAACTGCAGTAGGTTGTGGAAGTTCACCTAAACATAGTTTATACCATTGTCAGTGACAACTGGCCGCATTATTTTCGTATAAATGCACACGTAGTTTGACGAGTTAAACACTATAATATTCCTCCGTTACGGGGCGTTACCATAGCAATTCATTGATCAGCTGGTTCAGATCAGCCGTCTTTTAACAGGTGAATGAGAGAAACGCGCTGCAGCCTGACAGCGGTTATTTGGCATAAAAACTACATCCAGGCCAACATGAAATAGTTCCTATACTTTAGTATATTTAGCAAATGTAAAAGAGAAATATAAATTTGTTATAAAATCTTTACTGTGTGGGACCATGGCATAAGCGGATTAAACGACTCGTAACTGTGTGTTAAGACAGTTATAATGCCCGACGCGAGTCGAGAACACCACGACGCGCAGCGTTGTTTAATCGTTACTTATATTTATCTATTCAGTTTACATCAGTATTTGCACTTTGTCAAGACAAAGCTTCATGTTGTTTGTTTTCTAAAATTTGTGGAATCCTAAAGACACTGTTTAAAAGCCACAGTTTAATGTTAAATAAATTCATGTTGTTAAAGATAAAAGGATAATTGTTAAATAATTGAGATTTCAATTTCAGTCATAATAATCGTGATTATAATTGTTGCCATAATCGAGCAGCCCTATCTGAGAGCGCTGAAATTAGACGCTGAAATCCAGACGTTCCACATGTGGAGCTCCATCTGTTTCACCTAAAACTGCAGGATGGAAGAAAAAATCGCGACGCACAGTTTTTCCTTTTGTGTACGAAGAAACGAGATGGTGGCGACGGTGGGGAGCGTTTTTATTTCATCCTGCAGAAATGCAGCGAATCTGAGTCGTCGTGTGGAAAGTCAGAGTTTATCTGCTGATCTGTGGCATCCTGTCCACGCAGGTTGTTCATATCGCTCAGGTTAGAGCTTTTAGCTTTAGATATTATTCATTTATGACACATGATGTCGGGGCGTCAAAACATCAGCGACGTTTCTGCAGGTTGGAGCTTGAACCACAGACATAAAGGATTTTATTTATTCATTTATTATTTAATAACAAAAAACTCAAAATATTTCAAAATAATGTATAATTCTATAAAACTATCACTAAACTTCTTTATTGATTTATTATTAATCAAAGCGTTATTATTGAAATATGTCAAATTTGATCTTATTCTTTTTTTGTGGGTCTCTGGAGAGATTAGTGTCTTCTGGGATGTCCTGAGTGGAAACGTTAGGAAAATTAAACAACATCGTAAACATCCTCGACAGAAATGTTATTGATCCGTCATGAACAAAGAAAAATGTTGGAGTTGAAAGATTTTTTTTTTTTTTTTTTTGCAGATGATAAAAAATCTTTTATTTTCTGTGGAATTTATCATTTATGCCACTAAAGGAACAAAGTTGTGAAAGTCTGCAGGGAACAAACCGGCTAAACTTCTTTTAAACTGTTTTCTTTGCTATGTTGTTTGTGTGTGCGTGCGTGCGTGCGTGCGTGCGTGCGTGCGTGCGTGCGTGCGCGCACTTGTCTTAGCATCGTTGTGGGGACCAACCCTTGACATTTGACCAACATTGTGAGGACATTTTGCCCGTGTGTGTGAACATCAGACGGCTTCATACCAAGATGCCTGAATAGGTTTTCATTCCTCTGAAAACGAGAAAAAAGCAAAATAAAATCCTTGACAGACCTTCAGAAAGTCGCTGTTTAAGACAACTTCTGAACGTCTGTCTCCATGGAAACAAAAGGTTTTTGAAGACTTTTGGATAGGGAACATTTTACTTCTAAAAACTGTTTTTTTCTGTCAGGAAGGATGGAGTAGTGGTAGATGACTGGTAGTATAATAACACAGGTGCGTGCTGGGTAGAAGTGTGAGGCGGTGGCGAGTCGCTGAGCTTCAGTCCTGCTCGGCTCTCCTGATGACACCTCAGGACGTTTATTCTGCCATTGGAAGTAACGTTGTGCAGGAAGTAACGTTGTGCAGGAAGTAAACGCGTCAGATGAGGCATCCAGTTGATCTCTGTCGTCTCCTTTTCATCTCGTCTCCAGACGTGTTCAGCGTGCCACGATCCAGGTGCGACGCTGGGCTGCTTCTTCAAGGGCTGTCCCAACAAATACCACTACAGGTGTGCTCTGGAGGCAGGTGGGTCACAGAATTCCTTCATGCTGGTGTGTTCGGTTTCCCTCCACTCCCATAGAGCAGCGTGTGTGTGTGTGTGTGTGTGTGTGTGTGTGTGTGTGTGTGTGTGTGTGTGTGTGTGTGTGTGTGTGTGTGTGTGTGTGTGTGTGTGTGTGTGTGAGCAGCATGTTGTCTGTCTGCCGGCTGCCGTCTCCTCCAGCAGGCCTGAATTTGCTCGTTCGGGTGGTTGAGCCTGTCAGATGAATCACGGTGGCGTCTTTAACTTCTCCTCTTGTTCCAGCAGACTGCGTCCTCATCGAAGAGAATTTCTCCATGAAGTGTAAGAAGCACAAGGTGAGCAGAGAGAAAACCTCTGTTCAGCAGATCTAAAGATGTCTGGAGAAGATTTCTCTCATTTCCTCTCTGGCCTTTTCTCAGAACAAGACCATCAAAGCACCTCCAGGGAGCCGGTGGGACGACAGGTGACAGTCAACAGAAACCTCGCGAGGTGAGCTTCCTCTGCTCTGTTGCGTAGAAACCACTGCTCCAGCAAGTGCAGGTGTGTGTTGATGTGTGTGGAAAGCTGGTTCAGATGATAAAATCTTGTCTGAAGCAGTTTGTTTTCCTACGAAGCCGCTGTTGCGTCATTCAGCGTGTCTTCAGTGTGAAAGCCGAACCTCCCTGCAGTCTATGCAGCAAGTGTGGTTTGTCACTGCAGAGCTGGTTTAGACAGGCTGCTGCGATCAGGTTTATACGCAACGTCTGCAGCAGGGTCTCCAAACGTCAGGCGGCTAACGATGTGTAAAACTGTTTCATCCAGTCCGTAATGAGGCCAAATTTCCTGTCCTGTCTGAGGCGAAAAACCCAGCAGACGTTATATCTTCACAAATACCAGGGCTGCATCAGTGATCCTGCTGTCTGCAGAAAGCTGAGATGTGTGAGAAAACACACAGGTGTCAGATAAAAACATACGTCTTTATCAGAGTAAACTCACCTGGAACTCAGTGGAAAATATAAATGTTCTCTCCTCCTGAAAGAAAACCAGTTTACTTTCAGATGAACCAGAAGACAGCATCCCAGTTCATCTAGAAATGAGTAGAGTCATGTTTGCTGAGGAACTGTGCAAAATCAGACATTAAAAAGTGAAGCTGAGCAGTTTTACAGGTGTTTAATGAGAGGTGTTACACAGGTAAACATCTCAGGAGGCCATCAGATGATGATGATGATGATGAAGATGTACACCGCTTTCAATGATCAGAGTCAGGAGACTCTGACGCCACATTCACCTCAGAAACGCCACAAGGATCCTGAAAGAAGTAGAACCTACAACAAAGTTTATGATAGGAAGAGAATACTTCACTATAAAACCTCCTTCATCTCCATGGAAACCAGCAGTACATTCATCTCCGTGGAAACCAGCAGGACATTCATCTCCGTGGAAACCAGCAGGACCTTCATCTTCGTGGAAACCAGCAGGACCTTCATCTCCATGGAAACCAGCAGGACCTTCATCTCCTTGGAAACCAGCAGGACCTTCATCTCCATGGAAACCAGCAGGACCTTCATCTCCATGGAAACCAGCAGGACCTTCATCTCCATGGAAACCAGCAGGACATTCAGCTCCAGGGAAACCAGCAGGACCTTCATGATTTATGTCAAAGACGGAGTCACAGCAGAGCTGGAATAAAACTTTTCACCACCAAACCTTCACATGACACCTTGTCAGTGTGCAGACATGATGGGAAGGGCTGACGTGGACGGTTATGTAAAACTGCTTGGTGTTGTAACTGTGTTTTGGTTGAATGCTGATGCTCTGCAGCGTCTTTTAGCTGAGTTTCTTCCCACCATGTTGCTACGCTACATGTTAGCATTGCTGCTTCCTGGTGTCGTGCCAAAATAAAAGACAGTAATACAGATAAAAGGACAAAATACATGAAGTACATCATGGAGAGGACCAGGAACAGATGGACGGACAGAACGTTGTCTGTGTCCTGCTCACAAACCAGCAGCTGCTTCTGCTAACGGTCTGAAAACTCAAGGACCCGCCTCCCTTTCTGCATTAGAAATCCTCGGAGCTACAAGGAGTCTGGTGCTCTGGGGGGTGCTGTTAAAGGTTTTGCTGGTAGGAAGACGTGTTTTATCAGTGAGTGTAAATCTACCAGCGAAGCGAGCCGGTGCTGGAGAGATGTGATCACACGTGGATGTGATGCTAATGCAGAGCAAACATGAGAACAAGCAGCCTGCAGGTATCACCAGTCCACCGCCAGCATGAGTGCCATCATGATAGAAACACGCCCATAAAGCCGCAGTCAGGAGCAGCTCTCCCTACAGAGGAAGTGAGATGTTGGATGTGAGGATGTCGTCATGGAGACGATGGCTAAAGACTCATTTCGGTCACTGGAAGGTCTTAGAGCTGGACGGAGTTTCAACCTGAAGAATCATTTCACATTATTTCCATATAAATAAACTTATCTTCTTCTTCTTTTTTTTTTTTTTTTTTGTCCTCAGACTATCGTGCAGCATCCTGCAGGAGTCCCCTCCCAGCACTGGTTACCATGGCAACAGGGGACCAGTATTCTTCTGACTGACAGCTAGCACCAACAAACCTTAAGTTCACCTCCTGCTCTTCGACTGCACTGTTAACCCCAACACTGTGACTGGGAGGAGCCCAGTCGCCAAAGCCTTCCCCAGTCCAGCCTGCCAGTCAGCCAACGCCAAGCCCCCCACCCTCCCCCCAGGCTGAGGATGGACCACGCTGAATTTGTCGTGTGGTTATTTATACAGGATTTCTTCTCATTTTGGATTAAATATGAATAACAATCAAAGATATTTAATTTTTTAAAGATTTTTCTAAGTATTTGATTATATTTGGTTTATTTATTCCTGAACTTATTGGCTTCTTTATCAGTTTCAGAGGTTTAAGTGTGTGTGTGTGTGTGTGTAAGCTGCTTCTTTTGCTTGATTTGTAAGTTATTGGAAAAGCAGTTTGATGTTGAAGTTTAAGGAGATTCTGGTTTCTTTTTCTGTCACATCCAGGGTTCGTTTAATCCCCGCATGTAGGACTGCCGCGTGGAAGAGTCATGCAGACCGCGTTGGCCTACGTGGCGGCAGGAGCCCATCAGTGTGTGTTTGAATGTATTTGGTCATGAGGCTCGGGCGGCAGTGTTACCTTGTCCAGCTGACGAGCTCCGACCCGTTCGGCTCGCTGGTGCGATCGCTCCAGAGGAGCCGTCGCTAGCCGTCAGAATGCAACGTTTTCTTTTTGTTTAACTTCAAGCACTTTGGTTTGCTGCATCCGGCTGCGAGTGCTGAACCGCGCCCACGCCGTTTGCCCGTTCTGCCTTTAAATCAGTTCTTTAAAAGACAAAACGTCAGAGTTACTGGTTCTGTCACGGAGACGATGAATGTCCCAGTTGATCGACTGAACAAGGGACGCAGCTCTTATTTCTGTGCTTAGCTTAGAGTAAAAAAAAAAAATTCTGATGAGACATGAGAAGGTCTCTGCAGTCTGTGTGTACTTCCACATCAGCACCACTAGGGGCAGCGTGAGACCAACTGGTCTGTCAGATTCCCAGTAAAGCAGCTGAAGGCTCACCAGCAGCAGAAACACTCAGATCTCAGCCTGAACAGCAGGCTGAGATTCTACTTGTAAAAAATACGTTTATTTGTCAACTTGTGAAGTTTTCAGACCTGCAGAGAAAATCCAGACTTGTAGATTTAATTTCTGACAGTCCTTGTTTTTACTAAAGAAACGTGGAGACATCCGCAGGTGGACCTGGAGCTCTCTGCTCGCTCCGTGTGGAAACGCCACGGCTGCTCCGTGTGGAAACATCACGGCTGTTCTGACTGGTCCGTGTGGAAACACCACGGCTGTTCCGTGTGGAAACATCACGGCTGTTCCGTGTGGAAACATCACGGCTGTTCCGTGTGGAAACACCACGGCTGCTCCGTGTGGAAACACCACGGCTGTTCCGTGTGGAAACACCACGGCTGTTCCGTGTGGAAACACCACGGCTGCTCTGACTGGTCCGTGTGGAAACATCACGGCTGTTCCGTGTGGAAACACCACGGCTGCTCTGACTGGTCCGTGTGGAAACATCACGGCTGTTCCGTGTGGAAACATCACGGCTGTTCCGTGTGGAAACATCACGGCTGTTCCGTGTGGAAACACCACGGCTGTTCCGTGTGCCATCCTTTCTGTTTATTTACATTCGGTTGCAGTGAAACCGGAATTTTGCTGCATTTATTTTTTATTTTTTACTTGCAATCAACTTCTACCAAATACAGATTCTTCTTATAAATGTAGAAAATGTTTCATGTTTAATTCTGTTGGTGTTTATCTCAGGGCTCAACCTCAGATATTGTCATAATTTGCATTTTATGTTCAGGTGTTTGTTGTTGTGTTAACCTCACTTGTAGCAGGATGTGGTTTTTCTGTCCTGGTACACACTAACCCCGACATTCCAGCTCTTCCATCTGTCAGTGCTGTGGCGTTTCAAAGTTAAATATTGGGACTCGGACGCCAACCCGTCTAGTCGTCGTCTGCTGTCAAACTTTTTGTACTGTCTCGTTCACCTCTTGGAGCATCAGAGGGCTTGTTGTCAGAATTAAATATTTTGTTCAGTGTTGTTTGTCGGAGTCAGATTTGTTGAATAAGATGCTGCTTTATGTGCCAATAAGAAAACAGCAACATGATTAAAACTGCATGCAGTCTGGTGAACACGCTACATGTATGAAGCTCTTCTAAAGGCTTATGGATGATTTAAGTAATCTAATTTCTAAATGAGATGCTTCACTGGGGACTTCTTTAGATTCATCTGTTCAATTTAGTCAAATATGGAAACAGCCAATCACATCGCAGCAACTCAACACGTTTAGTCATGATGAAGAGGACTGGCTGAAGTCGGGTTTATAGTTTACAGTAAATGTATTCAACAAGCAGCAGTTGTCTGGACCAGAATGTCTGGTTCATGTCAGAGGAGAATGGACAGACTGGTTGGAGATGATGGAAAGAGAAGAAGAAGTCCAGTAAGCACTGGTTCCAACCAAGATCTACAGAACATCATCTCTGAACACACAACACGTCCAGCCTGGAAGCAGATGGTCTCCAGCAGCAGAAGACCACAGCGGGTTCCCTCCTGTCAGTAAGAACAGGAAACTGAGGCTACAATTCACACAGACTCACCAGAACTGGACAATAGAAGATGGAGAAACGTTGCTGGTCTGATGAGTCTCCAGTTCAGCTCCACGTTCACATGGTAGGATCAGAATCTGCTGGAAACATCATGACAACATGGATCCATCCTGCCGTCAGGATCAAGGCTTCAGGCTGCTGCTGGTGTGATGGTGGGGGGAGGTTTTCTTGTCCCACTTTGGTCCCCTTAGTACCAGCATGACATGGTTTAACCAGCACAGCCTACCTGAGTCCTGCTGCTGACCATGTCCATCCCTTTCTGAGCACAGTGGAACATCTTCTGATGGAAACTTCCAGCAGGATGATGCACCATGTCACAAAGCTCACATCATCTCCAGCTGCTTTCTTCATCATGATGATGAGTTCACTGTCCTCCAACGGCCTCCACAGTCACCAGATCTCAGTCCAACAGAGCAGCTTTGGGATGTGGTGGAACGGGAGATTCTCATCATGATGTGCAGCAACTGTGTGATGCTTCATGTCAACATGGAGGAACTCTCTGAGGAACGTTTCCAACAGCTGGTTGGATCTCAGACAACAAGAATGAAGACAGTTCTGAAGGAAAAAGGGGTCCAAACCTGTACTAAAAGTCGGACCTGATAAAACAGCCGAAGAGGACTAATGAAAATTTTACTGAATCACTTTTTAAAACAGAAAGTTCATATTTATTTTCTAAATGTAAGAAGTTTTTTATTGCTCTGAATCTCACAAGGCCTTTGCTGGACGTGGTGAAATAAATTATTCTGTGGCCTTGGCTGTGAAAAACCTCACTGTAAGATTTCCTAAATGTTTGTTGTAGGTATGTGAATATAACACAAGCATTTATTTCACAGAGTTGCATATATCTAAATTATGTCCTTGCTCTT
Organism: Telmatherina bonti; assembly: GCF_933228915.1. Lineage (NCBI taxonomy): Eukaryota > Metazoa > Chordata > Actinopteri > Atheriniformes > Telmatherinidae > Telmatherina > Telmatherina bonti. The sequence continues at coordinate 26,086,019 of NC_136630.1, read as the reverse complement.
TCTAAAATTAAATGGCCGAGTTCTGTAAAGTCTTAGTTTAGCATTGTGCTTCTCTGTGTTCTGATTATTTTGTTATAAAACAAAACAAAGATAATAAAGACACAATCCAAATATGACTCCACGGATTCTCAATTTATTGACTAAATCTCATCTTACAGGAAGACAGCTGTATTGCAAAGACAAAACTAGTGGTCATCTACTGACTAAAACTACTGAAATCATGATGTTTTGTGGGAAAAAATTCACCTGACATAGACAATGAAGCTCCATTTACAACAGGTCGCATTAGAGATGATGAAGAAGCTTGGATTGGAAGCAGGAGAAAGCAAAGTTAGGTCATACAAACCCATGTTTTACCCCAGCAGTCATTCGATAGATCAATAAAACTTTGGCACCAAAAGGTGCAAATGACTAAACTTTAAACTGGAAAGGTTTCTGATTACATGTCAGGCATCATCAGCAGGTTTCCAGGTGACTTTATGGCTGCTTAACAACAACTAAAAACATTGTGAGCAGCTCTGAGATCCCATCCTCACTGTAGCAGAGCTAGACACATGGAATTCAGAGGTGTGTGTGTGTGTGTGTGTGTGTAGGGAGGAAGGGCTAGTAAAAGTCACGTAGTAAAAGAGAAAAATGGTGTGATGGCGTATCCATCTCTAACATCCGCTGCTGTTATAACTGTGGTCACATTAGAAACATGAGAAATAAAAGATATTTATGTTGATAATCCAGATAATTAGCTTATTACGGTCCGTAGAAAGTTAATTGTTTTGGGTGCAGTAGGTAGAGCTTGATGTGGTAGATCAGGTCTGGTTTACTGTCTGGTGGTGGTCGACTGGATCCTGGTGTCTGATCGCAGAAACTTGTGTAGCTAGCTTCACGCTGCTAGCTGCTAACTGCTAACTGCTAACATGGGGTCTGATTTGTGTCCTTAATATAAACAGAAAATTCTCAACATCTCTCTTGATTCTTATATCTTTGTTTACACAATAAGATATAAAACTAAACTGTTCGCATTTTTAGGCTGTAGCTACTTTGAAATGAACCCGCAGAGCAGTCTTGCTAGCTTCCTGTTTAAATTAGCTAACATCAGGTTATTGGTTTTACATAACATTTGTAGTTGTGCTTGCACAGGGAAAAATGTCTTTTATAATGTGAAGCCAGATGTTAATATTTGTAATCAATAATCAGGAAACTGCTTTATGCTTCACATCAACTGGTGTAGTGATACAGATTATCCATGCAGGTCTGCAAAGATGTTTTTATTCTTCATCTGCAGGACCTGTTAGTTATCTCAGGTGTCCAATCAGATTTTAGAGGTGGCCACTGCCCCTTTGGTCCCCCCTCTAGCTCTTCCCCTGCATCTTCAGTGACAAATCATTTATATAGGTTTACTGTCAATATTTCTGTGTTAATAAAATATCTTCTCTAATTTAACCAAATCCCAGGTTACTTCATATCGAATTGCTCGATGATCCTCTGGTGGTTTCATTCCTCCCCAGATGGAAACATTTAGTTTGTCTTGTTTTAATGTTTCCTAAACATTGTTGTTCAGCTTCATAGAAGCTAAAGTTCTCCTATATGCTAGATGTTATGGACGAGAAGCTGATAAAATGTCACTGACTCAGCCATCATGTGCAGGATGTGAACTATCCAGAGGTTTACTTTCCTTTTCCAAGTTCCTCCTGGAATATACCTCTGTTTAGTGGAGCTAAACTGACATGTGGCTGCATGTTATAGCTTATTACGGCCACAAAGGGGGGCGCTGCTCAAAACACAAAACAGCTTGAAATGCAGCTGCTCAATTTTGTTTGTTTCAGTTGTTCTTTTTACTCTGAAACAGGAAAGTGTTCATAAGTTCTTAAATGTATGGATCGCCATTTGAGAATGTTTACGGCATTTATGGTGTTTTATCCTTTTATTGAGGCTTCCTGGGTTGTGTTAACTTTCAGCCAATCAGCATTCAGTCTAAGCAGAGTCACCTGTGGATTCTGTTTTGTTATAGTTTGCTGAAGTTTTGGCTGAATAAATTTTAAAGCAGAAATGACAAAGTAACCTTGTTTTTCTGAACAAAGACTTTGTAACACCTTAGGGCCCCACAGACAAAGGACTCTTAAAAAGGACAAAAAAGCTTTCTTTTTGGAAAAGATTTTAATTGTTAATTTTCTGTATTTTATTGTTGTTTATTGTTGTTTCTTTTTATTCTGCTTTTTACTCTGTAACACTTTGAAGCTTGGTATCAAATGTAAAGTGCGTTATAAATAAAATTCATTATTATTATTATTATTAGAGAACCCAGATATTCTGGAAATTAAAGAAATCTGTTCCTGTAGTCCATTGTTGAATGAATTGATTCCTAACAGGATTTGAGTCCATTGAGTTTTAAGGTTAAATAGTTGTAATTGATAATTAAGGCGGGATTGTTTGTTAAATATTCAGTAAATATATGATTTACCGCCAAAATTGTCTGGAATCCTCAAAGTTTTGCAATTGGTTTGTAATTTTCTGATTTATAACGACAGATACTCACAAACTGGCTTTATTGGAGGTTGAACACGGGAATGCTAAACAAAAATTTGTTTGATAATGGCGTCATTTACTATAAACCAATCAGAATTACAATTGAAACATGTCGCTGCTAGCTGTTTAGACCTTTGTTTGTTTGGTGTAAGTTACCCAGAATCCCTCACTGTGAAGACGCTGAGAGCTACGCAAACAGATACGTAAATGAGCGTAAATATAATTTGTTGTATTCTGTTAGCACTTTTTTACGAATAAGCATTTAGAAAGCAACATTGTTTTGTGTTTGTGATTGAATAAACTTCCACCACTGTTGCCAAGTTTGGTAATGTGATTCTTTTCAATACCGCTCAGCTTTTTTTTTTTTCCTCTTTCTTTCTTGGGAGTCACTCAGAGCAACTAGCAACTAAAAAAAATAGTAACTTTTAGGACAAACGTTAGCGCCATCACAGAGGAGAAAGTTTCCACTATGGCGTCAGGATCTAGTTGCATGCACCCAACATTCATTCTTTTGGTTTGTTTGGGACAAAGTTTAGCTACACTGTAAAAACTTAGCAACACCATTTGCAACTCAAATCAGGCAGAGAAGCTTGAAATGTCATTCTTTCACATCAACAGAAAAACAAATCAGCTCTTAAACCTTCATTCATCAGGGTTAGCTTCACAATTGATACACAAAAACTCAAATAAAAGATAGAGAGAGAAAAGCAGAAACATCCTGTCTGTAAAAGCACAGCACTCCTTTGCAACATTAAGCTAACGTGGTTCTGTTTGCTCAAACAAAAAAGGTTGTAAAATTCATTGATGGAAAGTTTAATCATGTTCCAGTACTCTGGATTCAGCAGCACAAGTTGATGCAAAGATGAGGAAGCTAGGATGCTAACACAGCCTCCATAAAAACCAAGCAGCTCACAAGTGCTACATAGCAGTTAGCATGACATCACCAGATCTGAAGTGATTCAAGGTTTTCATGGTGAATACTGCAGATGACACGATGAGGTCATGTACAGGCTCATGTGAATCTCATGTGCTCAATCTCACACACCGTAAAGGCTGCGGAGCCAGCGCTGCTTGCAGCTGGCTAGCAGGGAAACAACTCGAGCATGTCTGCATGAGGACCGTCTTTTGTTCTGAGTCAGAAGGCTGCGGATGAGGTCAGAGATTGTCACAAGATGTAGTCATTTGCATTCTGCCTGATCCGGGGGCTGCAGCTACTGAGGAAGATGATGAAAATGCTCCGTGCAGCTGAGTTTAGCTGATCCTCAGCCATGCTAAGGCTACTGCTACTACCAAAGAAACGCGTTGCAGCTAAGCTACGTCTACTGAGAACGACGGCTTGTGACAGAAGAAACACTGAGCAGGTTTTACATCAGATTTTTTTTTAACCACATACACGTTCATGCAGGTTTATGTCTGGAAAGCATCAGTTGTTTGTGTTTTTTTTTTTCCAAAATGATCCAAGATATTCACAAAGCGTCTGCAAGGGATGGGTAGCTTTCTAGCTAATATTTGTAACTTGGTAGAAAAATAAAAACTTTCACGCTTCACCATCGCATTAAAGGCCTTTTAGATGCTAATTTCATCAGATCATACTTGTAATAAAAACTCAAGCCTCTCGCTCTTTGTCTTCATGCTTAATTTTTTTTTTAAGTTGGTGAGATGATTACACAACAATAGTACAAATACATCACACAGAATACAAACTAATTATCGTTCAGGTTTTTTATGTTTTTTGGGGGGTTTTTTTTAGCCCTAGGATGTCTCAAGAGATAAAACTCAGGTATTCGCTCTCGGACAAAATGCTAGAATTTGTGCTACTGCAAAAAAATTCACATCACATTTTACATTTCTTTTTGTCCTTTTTTTTCTTTAAAGCCAGTTCAGATTGTTGGTGAAGTGTGAGCTACTCATCATGCAGTTTATAAAAGTTGGCTCTTAAATGAATTTTCTTCTTTTAAACTGAGCTGGAAGTGATCCTTTCCCTCTTTTTGGATATTTTTAAGCTAAAGGTTTTAAAAAAAAAAAAAAAAGTTCAACTTTCTGTAAAAATTACAACGATAACAAAAGCAATGGAGACTTTTTCCTGAAAAACTTTGGAAGAAAGACAAATAAAACAGAAATTCAGGAGTAAAAAATAAACACAACCCCAATTCCTTCAATAGTTGGGATGTTGGGCAAAATTTAAGCAGAATTAAATTATTTCCAAATCTCATAAACCCACATCTTATTCTAAATAGTACATAAACATAAAAAGATTGAAACTGAGACATTTTACTGTTTCATGGACAATATGAGCTGATTGCGAATTTGCCTTCATGATACTCCAGATGTTTTGTACTGAAAGGTCTGGACTGCAGCAGACCAGTTCTCCTGGTCCACCATTGCTGCTGTGATGGATGCAGGATGTGGTTCAGCATGGTCCTGCTGAAATCTGCAAGGTCTTCCCTGAAAGAGACGTTGTCTGGATGGGAGCAGACCTTACTTTTCAGCATTCAGGTCCAGAGAATACGACGTGTTTCTGGATCCTGTTCACATTTGAGGGAGCTTTAACCTGCATGTGAGGATTTCAGGCTGAACTTCTGGAAGTTTTCTAGAGTCCTTGCAGTGATTTCCAGTCGAGACTCATGTCTGCTTTTATTGCCAAAGATCATCCAGTTCAGACCTTTCGCCTTGTCCTCTTCACACAGAGATTCCTTCTGATTCTATGAGTTGTTTGATATTATACACTGCAGATGGTGGGATCTTCAAAGTCAAACCCTAACCCTAACCCTAACATTTTAATTAAATTATTCCAGAATTTTTAGACCCATTTAGTCTCAGATTGGTGAAGATTTGTACTTCCGAGAGACTCTGCCTCTCTGAAATGCTCCTTTTATTCCATATCACTTGCCAGTTAATCTGATTAGTTGTCAAATGCTCCTCAAGTTTTTTATTTGGACCAAATACTTTCCACACAAGTCATATTTTCCATGAAATCTTTAAATGTCTTTGTGTAAACATCCTTTATGTTGTTTTATGTTCTGTAGGAAATAAAATATGAGTTTAAGAGATTTGTAAATAATAATGTTCTGCTTCATTTACATTTTACTCAGAGCCCCAAAATTTTTGTAGTTGGAGCATAATGACATCATAATCCTTCCCTCGGTCGCTCAGGACTGCGCCGGGAGTTGCTGCATCTTCAATCTGACATCTTTTTATCATCTCACGCTTTGAAACATCATGTCACAACTTCCAGTCGAAGGGAAAACAAAGAAAGCTGCTTTACAAAAAGAAAAAAAAAAACACAATAGAAAAAATAGTTTGTAGTCATTTTAGATTGAAATAAATAATAAAACTCTTAAAGAAATCCACTTCTGTTAGATTCATACATACACAACACACACCAACACACTCACACTTCCACGTTTATGTTACACTTGAAACCAGCGCTTGTTGCCGTAAACAACGAATCCTCCGCGTCTTTGCGCTTCACTCTGCCACCATTTGTCCTTTTTTTGCTGAAGTATTGCTTTAGAAGGTACGTTTTGGTTTTCAGTCCCGATGGTTTTAGTGACAGGAAGATTTTTTTTTTCTCTATTTAACATCAGGATCTGCCAACGAACACATCTGAAGTCTTAACGGCGCTTCTGTCGGCGTGGAGGAATGTGTGTTGGACGCGAAACGGGACACGTGTTAGTACTTAGTCTGCTTCTTTTTCAATGCATGCACAACTAGGATGGGAGGTATAAAAGTGTAGCGCGAAGGCGTTCTGCGGAGCTCAGACGCAGATTTCTATGGGCGTTGCCACCAGCATGCGCCCCCCCGGAGAGCTGTTTTCTCGTGGGATTCGGTCGTAGCTGTTGGTGGACGACACGGAGCTGTTAGTGGAGACAGACACAAAGTGGTGACCACCGCCTTGCTCCATCATCCCTCCTTTGGCCCCACTGCCGCCGCTCCCCCTCTCCACCACCATGGGTGACATGGGAGAGTGGGGGGACATCGGGGAGCGAGGCGACAGAGTCTGCTGCTTCATCCTCTCCACCAGGAGCTCCTCGTCTTCTTCTCCGGATGAAGACGTTGAAATCGTGCCTTCCACATCTCCTCGTGGACTCCCTCCTCCTCCTCCTCCTCCTCCTCCTCCTCCTCCTCCTCCTCCACCATTGCCAACCCTCTCCCCACCACCTCCACCTCCTGCGTTGCCATTGTTGTTGTTGTTTTCTGCGTCCAGCATCCAGGAGTGGCTGAAGTAGCCGAACACCTCTTTGACAGAGCAGCGTCGGTCCTGCTCCACCGAGAGCAGTCGGCGGAACATTCGGAGCGCCTGCTCGGTGAAGCGCCTCCACTGCGACGGCACCATGTTCGTCCTCCTCTTCTGCCAGCGGATGAACTCCTGGTAGAATAAATCGGAGGGAAGCGCTTTCTCCCAGGGGAAGTTTCCAGTCAGCATGCAGAAAAGCAGAACCCCAAAAGCCCAGACGTCCGTGCTGTAGTCCACGCAGAAACCCTCGTGACGGGACACGTCGCAGAGCTCCGGAGCCGTGTAGGGGATGGTTCCGCTCACCTGGAGGAGAACGCAGAAAGCTCGTGAGCGTGGCGACGTGACAGTGCGAGTAGGACCGAGCTTGAACTTGGAGAAGTTACTCACTCTTTTAACCGGCGAGCCAGCACGACGGGTCATACCGAAGTCGGACAGCTTGACTTTGCGGCACTCTCGGTCGAAAATGAGAATGTTTTCAGGCTTGATGTCTCTGTGGACCAGCTTCTTACAGTGCAAATAGTCCAGAGCAATGGCGACTTGGTGGACGCATCGCTTTGCGACTGCTTCAGGAAGACCAACCTTTAGGGACGGGAAGACGACATGTTAGAGCCAAGCGGTTGGTAAAACATGGTGCAACCAAGCAGCTACCTGCTAAAATATCTTTTTATATAATGTGTCTGTCTGTGTGTTTCCTTAATGTCTGATTTCAAACTGTAAAGCGCTTTGAGTTACATATTTTATGTTGGAAAAGTTTAATTGATTGATTGATTGATTAAAAGTGAAGCCTATGCGGAAGTGCATAAAACTGCAGTTCCCCCTTCATCCACTAGGGGCTCCAAAACAGAGCAAACCCCCATAGACTCCCATGCTGGTCCCAAAAGACCAACTTCACAGCAGAAATAAACATGTTTACAGCCTGGTTCAAAAATCCATTTTCAGTTTAATACAGTGGTAGGCAACTCCGGTCCTCGAATGCCACAGTCCTGCAAATGTTAGGAGTTTCCCTGCTGCAACACATTGATTCGAATCAATGGCTTATTAGCAGACTTGTGCAGAGTTTGATGTCAAGCTCTGCACAAGTCTGCTAATTAGGTCTGATGTGTGCCAGGTGTGTTGCAGCAGGGAAACTCCTAACAATTGCAGGACTGTGGCACTCAGGGACCAGAGTTGCCTACCCCTGGTTTAATAGGTCAGGTTTACCTTGGGGGGGAGTGGATTTTTTTCTAACTCGCCCATTTAAAAGTAATTTTAGCTCTAAACTCGGCATATTTAGGGGCGTGTCCTTTTGAATGACAGGCATCTGATCTCCTGCTTCAAGTCAGAAGAACGTAGAATAACTACGGTTTTCAGCCGGTTAACAACGTGACTTAGCTTTAGCCGGTTTCCCTCCGTTAGCTGGTTAGCTTCTGTTAGCTCCAGGTTAGCTCAGTTAGCTCTTAGCTACAGAAAGCTCAGAGTTCCCTCTATGTCAATCGTCCAACATGATGCCACTTCCTCCACAGTTGTCACGAAGGTAAACCATGACCTTATTAAACCAAGAATGGATTTTTGAACCAGGCTGTAAACATGTTTATTTCTGCTGTGAAGTTGGTCTTTTTAACATGGGAGTCTTTGGGGATTGGCTCTGTTTTGGAGCCCCTAGCGGATGAAAGGGGAACTGCAGTTTTATGCATTTCCACACAGGCTTCACTTTTAACCGCCAGAGGTTGCTGCTTGAGTAAAAACCAAATATCAGAACGTCCTTGGTCGTTTTCTACCTGTGGGGGAATGATGTCGAAGAGATCGCCAGCTAGCGCGTACTCTTGTGCGAAAACGTAGTACTCGTCTGTCTCGAAGGCGATGCCAAACATGTTGATGATGAAGGGGCAGGGGGACAGGTAGAGAGAGATGCTGTACTCCCGAATAAATGACTTCAGCTTGGTCGTCTTCTTCTTCAGGAACTTCAGGGCCATTTTGGTTCCTTCAGAAAAAGACAGAGGAGATTTTCTGTCCTGTTGGATCTGGGCTTTGTATAATGTTGCTTGTATACTCTGAACATACGCGACCCCTCACCTCTGATCTTGTGGATGACCAGGTCCACCTTCCCGTAGGTGCCCTTGCCCAGCTCCCTGATCACCTCGTAGTACTTGTTGACCTCCAGTCTCTCCAGGTTTTGGGCAGCAATCAGCTGCAGCTCATCCAGGATGTCCATGTTGGCTCGAGAAACCAGTGGAGAGGAACTCATGCTGGGGACTGCTTCAGATAACGGACTGGGGGGAAGAAAATGGCGGACGGATGCAGTGGCAGGTGCAGCAGCTAACAGCTGGCGTCACTGCAAGAAGACGAGAAGAAACATATTAACATTTCTTATTTTATCAAAAGCTTCTTTATTTCAAATCAGTTCATTTTCACAGCAAACATTTTATTCATAATCTTCTGAGCATTGAAGAACAGCATCTGAACATTTCTTCATCTGGTCATTTTCAGAGGAAATATGTGTTTTTATTTATTAACCTGCTGACTTATGAGTCATTCAAGCATTAAAATGGCTTACTCCAGAGTTCCCCATAGAAGTGATTAAAAAAGGGAGATTGAGACCTAGATTTTATGACCGGGTGTAAAGAAAATGGTCTTTCAGGATCAGAAGGAGTCAAAGCATGTCAGAGCTGGAAACAATCGCTACCGGATCCTTCCCAGAGCCCCGACCTCACCGTTACTGAGACAGTAGCTGCGTTTCCTTCACATTTTGTCGCAAAATAAACGCAATATTTCTAAGTTTTGAGAAAAATGGCAATTTGCAGGTGTTTCCAATGAACATTGTTTAGTAACATCAGCCTCGGTTCTCGTAAAATCTCGTTCATCTGATGCGAGTTTACGAGAACTGCGGACTAGCCACGTAGAACTATTCTGGGCATTTCTACTTGCTGCTACGGCTTTTTGAATATTTTCTCCCTCACTTTCTTTTCTAAAACTCAATTTTGCTGTTGTTTGTTCCACACGTGCTATCTGAACTGGTCTCGACGCCCCACGTTACGTCCAGGGACACATAAATGCGAAAAAAGTTTCCATTACACTTCTGCCATGTATATGTCGAACCACTTCAAGAGAGCGTCAAAACTTTTCAGTGATATTTGAGACATTTTTCGAGATGTGGGTGTTTCCTTTAGCGATTTTTTTTAATGAGATATTTTGTTTTTGCGTAATTCTGTGTGAAATGGAAACGCAACGGTTGTGGATTATCTGGACGATAAACAGAACTAAAGGAAGAAACATACAGCAAGCAGGTTGGAAAGTCCTTCAGAAAGTCTGGAGAACTGTTCCCATAGACCACTTAGAGCAGTCCAGTTCTGGTCCTCGAGGGCTGCAGTCCTGCAGGTTTTAGATGTTTTCCTGCTCCAACACACTTGATTCAAATTAAACGACTTTAATCAACTGCTTGTTGACAAGTTCTACTCAAGCATGTTGATACATTAATCTGATTGAGTTGCAGCAGGAAACATCCAAAACCTGCAGGACAGCTGGAGGACAGGACCTACAGTGTTACGACCCAAACTCTGCTAGGGCAACTGAGCCGAACAAAACAAAGATCTGTGGCAAGGTGTTCACACGCACACCTTGCCAAAGGTGTGGCAATCCACTAAATCCATTAGTGGATTTATTGTTCAATGGGGGAGATGAGGCAAGAATAGACCAGAAATGGTAATATGGTAAGAATGAGCTGCTTAAAAACCACAAAAGGCTTCAAAATAGCCAAAGCAAAAGGAAAACAGGCATATAAAGTGTTTTTTCCCCAAACAAAAGCAGCACCGGTTTAACCATAACAACAAAACTAACAGCAGTAACACTCCTAGTGTCACACCCACAAACAACAGGATTTCACAATTCCAAAAAAAAAACTAAACAAGAGAAAACAATGCTGCTCTATCAATGTCCACTGGAAATAACAAAGCTCAACGTCCAAACACCACAGCAAGCTTGGGGCAGACCACTACTGAGCCAGTGGTTGCCATTGAGTGAAGGACTCCAGGTGTTTTGTTTTAAGTCCAGGCCATTAGTGGAATCAGCTGAGATTGGATCTCCAATCATCCAATGATCAGGGAGGAGATGAGCATATGACGGGTAGGACCAATCCAAGCCAGGAGGCAGCAAACAGAGTTTTGAAGGAGCAATTGATCCCAGGTGAAGGCTATCAGAATTAGCAGGCAGCCGCAGCATACAGGAAGGACAGAAGACTGGTGTACCAGCCTTTTCCACGTTTCTTTTAAAGGCGGTGGCAGCATGGACTGTCAGGTTTTTGTACGCACTTCCAAAACCCGAATAAAATAAAAAGGGATAGCATTTAGAAAGTATAAATAATTCATTTTTCTTTAAACAAAAAAAAAAAAAAAAAGAATAAGCGTGGACCATTATTTATCTGTTCCAGTTAACAAAAACCAACAAAACGCCTGAAAGTGGTCTAAAAATGATCTCATCCTGTCTCACACCACCTGACACTGATTTCCAACCAAAAAAATAAAACCATCACCCCTCACCGTTCTCACACTCATCAAAAAGCTAAATAACAGACTTTAAATTAAAATCTATCTGTGTAATATCACCTAATATATTAAAATATAATACAAAAATAATTTAACTTACATAACAATCATTTCTTATAAAAGAAAACATAAATGGCCTCTACAACTCGTCTAACAGGGTTCCGACTGTGGATACTGACCTCTAAGCGCCCTCTTATGCTTCATATACTGTCTTTACATCCATGTTTGACCATAAACATCTTCACTTGTTTTAACGGGAAAATAAAAAAGGTCGAGGCTTGTACTCTATAAGTCTATGAATCTGCTACAAATGTGTGTTTCTGATTCCAAACGACAACAGTAGCCACCAGTCTGTGGGTATACATTCATGCACCAAACAATCTTTCAGTGAAGGAAGGAAACCTGAAAATGCCGAAACATGGACGGGATGTAAATGTGTTTGTGGTATTTATTTTTGGTTTTCAAGGTCAGTGCTGGTGATGTTCAGCTCCCAGTCTGCTGCTCGGATCTGCAGTGCCATCGTCACTGAAAATGCTAATTATCTGCAGTGAAGGCTTAAGTAATTCTAAATGCTACTCGCCAAGGGGGGGATGCTGTGAGCCCACACACACATAAACACACACACACACACACTCCCAGCCAATAACAGTCTTTTCCTGCAGATCCATTCCCTGCTGCAGTGTGATTATTCTTAGCGATTGCTTTGGTTTTTTTCTCCTTCCTGAGTGGCCGGACCTGCCAAGTCCTGACCCGCTCTGTAGATCCAGATATATGAGGTGGAAACACAGCAACACACACATCCACACACTCATTACATAACCCCACCAGCTCATATTTACACCACCTTCCATATCATCAACACATACTGCTGCCAATCACCATGGACGATGCTTCAACGTTCAGACGGAAACAAAGCAAACTGGAAGCTTCATCCCACATTAAACCATCAACTATGTGAATAAAATACCAGTTTAAGTGCCCCGTCATCCCCTCCACAGGCCTCTGTGTTACATGGTGGGTGTGGAATCATTTTTTTATGTGAGAAATGGGAAGGAGGCTGCCAGCAGCAGGTGAGGTGGGATGAGTCAGTGTGTGTGTGTGATGATGGGAGCACAGAGAGGATGTACTTTATCTCTGACACATGAGATAAACACTCACACAGGACATGAAGCAAGGAGCACAGAGCACCGATTGTTTCTGTCTGAGATCAGAAATGCTGACTTTAGCAGCACTGCAGAATGCATGCAGCACACTGTGTGTGCATGTGTACACTAAGGATAAAATAATAATCCTGGGTGCTTTGGTAAATAAAGAGAGAATGGGATCACTATATATATATATATATATATATATATATATATATATATATATATATATATATATATATATATATATATATATGTATGTATATATATATATATATATATATTTATATGTATGTATATATATATATATATATATATATATATATATATATATATATATATATGTATGTATGTATATATATATATATATATATATTTATATGTATGTATATATATATATATATATATATATATATATATATATATATATATATATATATATATATATATATATATATATATATATATATATATATATATATATATATATACATATGTATATATATATATGTAAGGGCTGTGATGCTATGCTTTTCGATTCGATTCCGATTTTTTGGGTGCCTATTTGATTTAAATCGCATTCTTACAATTCTTCAAAATTGCTGATTTTTGTAGATTATAAACAAAATAAATGTAATACTTTTTTTTGTCTGCTTGTCATTTTTCTTGATTTAGAATAGGAAAAAAACAACACAGTAGCCAGACCATCATTCTACTGCTATAATGCCCAAGTGGGGCTGCCTCATCCCACGAGACAAGTTAAAAGATCAATAATAGCAATAAAATGACAAAAAAATTATAATGGATTATTTTTATTTATCTGAAAAAAAAAGATTTTTAACAAAAAAAATTATTTGTGAAGCAAAAGAAAATCCAGATTTTCGATTTTTTCAATTTGATTTTCCCACCCCTAATATATATATCTCTATATATCTCTATATATAGAGAGATATATATAGATATATAGATATATAGATATATATTTGTATATATCACTATATATACCACGTACCATGAACATACAAACTGTATTTTATTAGAAAGTGTCAGTAAACTCATTTTAGATGTCTTTATCAGTGTCGTTTTGCTTTTCAATTTATAAATTGATATTTGCAACACACCATCAAAAGTTGGAAGAAAAATGTAATGAAAGATGGAAAATCACAGATAAAATCTCCAAATAATAAAATTCTGAAAGATTCTCCAGTCGGCTGATTAAATGTGGTGACTGGGTGTCAGGATAGCGTGTAAAAGTGATTTTATCACTCGGAGTGTAAAATTTTTTATTTGATAATTTACGATTTCCCATATGAAATTGAATTAGGTAATTTTTTTCATCCCCTTTGTGAATAAACAAAGATTAAATTAAAAACAACTTTATTTTAATGATAAAGTTTCACAAATTTGAAAATGTTTGAATTTGTTTTGTGCATCAAAGTACATCAGTTTAATGTCATTTAATTTAATTTCTTTTTATACTAAAAGCTCAGATTCTCCAAAAAAAGACTGGGTTGTAGCGCCACACATTGTGTCAAACTTACTTACAAAGGTTTTATCAGTGCGAGACTGCAAAGAACTTCAGTCCAGCAAATACAATTCATAGTATTGTAAAAAGATACAGGCAGTCTGGAAAATCCCAGTGCATTTAGGAACCAAGGACAGAAACTACTGGAGGATCCATCCATGTGATCTCCAGGCTCTCAGGCAACACTGCATGTGAAACCAGTGTGACACTGTGATCAATGGCCACATGGCCTCGGCAGCACCTAGGAAAACCATTTTCAGTTAATATACAATGTACACAGAAATGTAACCTGAAACTTTACGACACAAGGAGGAAGTCGTAAATAATCTGGTTTTCAGTCTTAAAAGATTAAAACTAATATAAAGGAAAATAACCTTATGCTGGATCTAGAAATGTATCCCTAAAGCTGGTGGTACAAAATAAATTCACAAGTTATAAACACAATGGACGACACATCCTCTTTACAACACTTTAACTTTAACAACAGGTTCTTCAGTCAGAGGCTTCTTCAGCTCTGCTTCAACAACAAGCAGCTGGAAAGATCATCACTGTCTCACGTGATGACTCTTTAAGATGGTTTGTGGATTAATTATTATTGTTTTGTTGAGAAAGTATTACTGAAACTAACTGTACTGAATGTATTTATTTACATTTTCTGAATCCAAAAGGGGCCCTGCGATGGACCGGCGAGCTGTCCAGGATGCACGTAAACATTTCATTTGTGACGTCTGTTCGAAACACGCTGATAAGTTAAAGATCGAAAGACACTGGTCTCAGAAAACCTGACAACTATGCTACAAATTAAGATTTGTAAGATTTTTTTTCTATTTTGGATCAAGAGAGAGATCAGTTCCTTCAACGACTGGTTCGGCCCACTAGCTGGGATAGATGCTTCCTGGTTCTGGTTCTGATGACGGTTTTTCTCTCCACTGTCTCCAGTCTCTCAGGATGAACGGCTCGTTTCTTTAGATCATTATTCATTATTCATCTGGTTTATATGAAGACAGTAAAAGTGGACCATGTTTTACTGGACTCTAACTGGACTACAATGAATTGGACTTTATCTTTAAAAGCTCCGTAAAATGACTTTGAAAGCTGTAAAGAAAATCATTAAATTAAAGCTGATGGATCGTTTTGGTATCTTTTTGTAGCGATGCCAAAGTGTCTTAATAACCTGTAGGTAAGTAGAAAATGTTCATATTACACTCAGAATTTAGTTTAAATGTTTACATAAGTAAAAAAAAAAAAAAAAAAAACAGGCTAAAAACTAGGGGAAAAAAATGATCATCAAGTGCAAGTAAATGGTGAAAAAAATAACCAATGATACATTA
Source organism: Telmatherina bonti (assembly GCF_933228915.1). Lineage (NCBI taxonomy): Eukaryota > Metazoa > Chordata > Actinopteri > Atheriniformes > Telmatherinidae > Telmatherina > Telmatherina bonti. Next base: position 26,070,744 of record NC_136630.1, on the reverse strand, counting down.
CAATACATTTCCTAAATGTAGTCTTTATTTGTCCCTTTAACAGAATGTCAATTAAAAAGTACCAACATTTTTTACAGATATTTACCATTTATTACCATGTGAAGTTTTTATTAGGGCTGTGAAAATCGAATCAATGTTGATACCTCTGAATAAATCTAAAATGCATTGTTTGGATTTGTGATGCTTGTGGCATTTGTGACCAAACCGAGTCCCGGATCGAACCGAGTCCCGGACCGAACCGAGTACCGGACCGAACCGAGTCCGGGACCGAACAGAGTCCCGGACCGAACCGAGTACCGGACCGAACAGAGTCCCGGACCGAACCGAGTCCCGGACCGAACCGAGTCCCGGACCGAACCGAGTCCCGGATCGAACCGAGTCCCGGACCGAACCGAGTCCCGGACCGAACCGAGTCCCGGATCGAACCGAGTCCCGGACCGAACCGAGTCCCGGACCGAACCGAGTCCCGGGTCAAACCGAGTCCCGGATCGAACCGAGTCCCGGACCGAACCGAGTCCCGGACCGAACCGAGTACCGGACCGAACCGAGTCCGGGACCGAACAGAGTCCCGGACCGAACCGAGTACCGGACCGAACAGAGTCCCGGACCGAACCGAGTCCCGGACCGAACCGAGTCCCGGACCGAACCGAGTCCCGGATCGAACCGAGTCCCGGACCGAACCGAGTCCCGGACCGAACCGAGTCCCGGATCGAACCGAGTCCCGGACCGAACCGAGTCCCGGACCGAACCGAGTCCCGGGTCGAACCGAGTCCCGGATCGAACCGAGTCCCGGACCGAACCGAGTCCCGGATCGAACCGAGTCCCGGATCGAACCGAGTCCCGGACCGAACCGAGTCCCGGATCGAACAGAGTCCCGGACCGAACCGAGTCCCGGATCGAACAGAGTCCCGGACCGAACCGAGTCCCGGACCGAACCGAGTCCCGGACCAAACCGAGTCCCGGATCGAACCGAGTCCCGGACCGAACCGAGTCCCGGACCGAACCGAATCCCGGACCGAACCGAGTCCCGGATCGAACCGAGTCCCGGACCGAACCGAGTCCCGGACCGAACCGAGTCCCGGATCGAACAGAGTCCCGGACCTAACCGAGTCCCGGACCGAACCGAGTCCCGGACCGAACCGAGTCCCGGACCGAACCGAGTCCCGGATCGAACCGAGTCCCGGACCGAACCGAGTCCCGGATCGAACCGAGTACCGGACCGAACCGAGTCCCGGACCGAACCGAGTCCCGGATCGAACCGAGTCCCGGACCGAACCGAGTCCCGGATCGAACCGAGTCCCGGACCGAACCGAGTCCCGGGTCGAACCGAGTCCCGGATCGAACCGAGTCCCGGACCGAACCGAGTCCCGGATCGAACCGAGTCCCGGACCGAACCGAATCCTGGATTGAACCGAGTCCCGGACCGAACCGAGTCCCGGACCGAACCGAGTCCCGGACCGAATCGAGTCCCGGACTGAACCGAGTCCTGGATTGAACCGAGTCCCGGACTGAACCGAGTCCCGGACCGAACCGAGTCCTGGACCGAATCGAGTCCCGGACCGAACCGAGTCCCGGACCAAATCGAGTCCCGGATCGAACCGAGTCCTGGATCTCACCGAGTCTAGCGGACGATCCTGCTGTGAATCCAACCTGAAAGTGAAAGTTATGAAAATCTTCATCTGACTTTTGAATCAGTAAAATAAAACTTATTCAGTCTGAACGGGATTAGAATAAATGGAACCCGAATCTTTAACTGGATTCTACTGAATCAGTTCATCCTGAGATGATTTAAACTGGGAATTAGTGGAAACCAGTCCGATAAACTGAGTTTAAATGGAAAGAATCTGAATAAGGAGCGATGTGGAGTCCATGTGTTTCCACTGTGCTGCGGTTTTACTCACAAAGTGCCGAATTCTGGATGAAGTTTAACAACATTAAGCTTTTAATCACTCCAAACACAACCAGATTAACACACCTACTCGCTGTTCAACTGATTTATATAATGGACACACACTCCGTCCGCTTTGCATCACTGTTTTCATGCGCAGAGTTTTTTTTATTCTTTCATTCATTCATTATCCTAACTGCTTATTCCAATTCAGGGTCACGGGGGAGCTGGAGCCTATCCCAGCTGTCTTTGGGCGAAAGGCAGGGTGCACCCTGGACAGCTCGCCAGTCCATCACAGGGCCACACAGAGACAAACAACCTCTAACAAACACACACACTCCTATCGGCAATCTAGGGTGACCAGTCAACCTAACATGCATGTCTCTGGATGGTGGGAGGAAGCCAGAGAACCCGGAGAGAACCCACGCATACACGGAGAGAACATGCAAACTCCACACAGAAAGGCCACTGACCAAACCCCTCCCCAGCCGAGGATTGAACCTTCTTGCTGTGAGGCCACAGTGTTAATCACTATTCCACCGTGCAGCCCGAGTTTTTTATTATTTCAGAAAAAATGTACATTCAGAAGATCATATTTTTATATTAAATTCATTCATTCATTCATTATCTGTTCCACGTAGTCTGATTAAGGGTTATTCATATACAGTAAACTATTTTTAGAAATAAATATCAATTTAATGAAATTTCTTTCTTTAATGACAGATATTTGTTTAATTTAATTCCTTCATATGTTTTTATGCTCAACGAGCAAAACAAACTTCAGTGACTTTAACATCACTGATATTTAGGTTTCCGCCCTGCTGATGGAGGATTTCTAACATTAAACTGATGGTCAGGTCTGACGGTGGAAATCTGCGTGTGTGTGTGTGTGTGTGTGTTTGTGTGTGTGTGTTTACCATACATAGATATGCATCTTTTTATATACAGTCTATGGTTCAGACATGCATGTTTACGTGGTTTCATTTGCTTTAAAAGTTGCGGTGAACACTTTTAGTTGCAGTAAATGCAACTTATATTAGCATTAACATTACAAATCCCTCTGCTGTGTGTGCATGTGTGTACAGCCTCATAATGTATGATTGTTGGACTCACTGGACGTGATGACTCACTGAGTGAATCATCAGGTCAGGATGATCGTCGGCTCCTCATGTGGAGAGGGTGTCTGCAGGACCAGCTGTGTGTATTAGTGTGTGTATGTGTGTGTTCTTGTTTTGCAACAGGAATAACTTTTGTTCTTGCAGCCAGATGACAGAACTTTGACAGAGTTCTGTAACCAGCCTTCACCGTCATCCTGCGTGTACACCGACATCTGGACGGTAAGGGCACGTTCACACCGCTGCTGTTGCTCCGCCTTCCACGGACCGTGATCCGCTTCTAGGATTTGCATGATTCCGATGCGAACCAAAGAAGTGCGTTCTGGTTTGCTTGAAAGCGGGGGTGTTGATTCCCTTACAAACGTGCTATCCTGTGACCAAACAGAAAGAGATGTCTTCCAACTACGATACAGCATGAAGAAGAAGGAAGTTCTGCAGGTTATTGTTTGGTTTGGAGGAAAAACCAAACGTCTGTTCTGGTCTCCAATCCTAGCAAAGCTCCAACAGCGCGACACAGAGAGAAGCTCGTTGGTACAGACCATAGACCGTATATGAAAGATGGACGGAGCCTCCGGGGTTAAAAGTGAAGCCTATGTGGAAGTGCATAAAACTGCAGTTCCCCCTTCATCCACTAGGGGCTGCAAAACAGAGCGAATCCCCATAGACTCCCATGTTAAAAAGACCAACTTCACAGCAGAAATAAACATGTTTACAGTCTGGTTCAAAAATCCATTTATGGTTTAATAAGTCAGGTTTACCTTCATGACAACTGTGGGGGGAGTGAATCTTTTTTTTCTACCTCCTCAGTTTCGAAGTAATTTTATATCTAAATTTGGCATATTTAGGGGCGTGTCATTTTGATTGACAGGTACCCGATCTCCCGCTTCAAGAAGAACAGAGAACAACTGCGGTTTTTAGCTGGTTAACAACGTGACTTAGCTTTAGCCTACTTACCTCCGTTAGCTGGTTAGCTCCTGTTATCTCCAGGTTAGCTCGGTTAGCTCTTAGCTACAGAAAGCTCGGAGTTCACTCGATGTCAATCATCCACCATGACGTTCACAGCCCCCCTCTCAGCTCCACCTCTTTGCCCATATTTGTATTTTCCGGGTAAGACGACACGCATGCCCCTGCCAAGATGGCGACGGTAGGAACCGCCCACCGAGCTTCAATTCAGCTCTTCAGAAACCTATGGGTGACATCACGGAGGTGCTGTCCATCTTTTTATACACAGTCTATGATTCAGACATGCATGTTTACGTGGTTTCATTTGCTTTAAAAGTTGCGGTGAACACTTTTAGTTGCAGTAAATGCAACTTATATTAGCATTAACATTACAAATCCCTCTGCTGTGTGTGCATGTGTGTACAGCCTCATAATGTATCGGGTAAGAGCACATCAATGTTGTTATCTCTTCATAAATCTAAAACACATTGTTTGGGTATGGGCCATGAGCAGCATAGAGGAGACTTCTTACATTAGAATTCTGCACTTTATATATAGAGATATCAACAATGATGTACCCTTACCTGGATCTGTCTCTTTTTTTCCCCCAAAAAAACCGGATGTCCATGATGAGGCTGTACACACATACATGATGGCGACCTTTCCAGAATGTACCCTATCTCACACCCAAAGACTGCTGGGATCGGCTCCCGCTCCGCCAAGGCCCCTAATCGGACTAAGCGTATTGGATAACAAATGAATGAACTTAGTGGTGGGCTAACCGTAAAAGTAAAATTAAAAGATTCTCAGATAAAAAATTTTTAAAAAATGCAGCAGATTATCTGGTGAATTAAAAGGTGAAGAGTGTCATTGTTTGCATTAGTGTTAAAGTAAGTTATTCATTTACAAATTGCACTTAAAACGTCTCATTAACAATTCAACTAATTGACTGTTTAAATTTTTCATCATGCACAGATGCTGAGCAGACGCTGAGAGACTTTGTTCCTTAGTTTTATATCTGGGGGGGCTGACATGCAGTCATGGGACTGAAGCCTCTTCATATATTTGCTCTTTGGTTTTTGTGACTAAACTGGAAGTTTCATGTTTCCTTCAGTTTTGGGGCGTTTACCTACGAAACGCTAACATCACCTCTCCTCAGAGCTGTTTACTTCCACCTGCAAAAACACACAAAATACACCATGTTCCTTTCAGTAGACTACAAATCCACTCCAACGCCCCCCCCTGCTTCCTCCCAGCACTCTTCGCCACCAGGTTTCAGGCTGTGTGGAAACAGAACCAGGGCCCCCAGCTGACTGAATCCCAGACTGCTTATGCAACCAGCAGGCAGAGCCGACCAGCACGGCACATTTAGCGAGCCAAGGCGATGATCACAGCCACGTCCACCCCCACCGATGCAGCCGCGCTGCCCTCCAACAATTACAGCAACGCCATCATCATCCTTGTGCTGCAAACACACACTCCTGCTTCCCGTGTGATAAACTGCAGCAATGCAACGCTCAGCCATTAAATTTTCACTGGATGCACAATTTGTCCTCTGTTTACACAGAGCCAGCATGATCAGAAGAGCGGTCCGAACCCTGCACACACACACACAGATACACACCGTGTGTGAGACCATGTACTGACAGTGAACAGTGTGTATGAGAGAAAATAATGGGCGAGGGAAGACAGAGACAACAGCACACAGTGGTGAAGATCGTTGAGCAGAAAAGCACCAGTCACTGTGTGTGTTGAGTAATGAATCCAGCCAGCAACTCCTCTTCATCATGTTGCAGCTTCTCAGTGTCATAGTTTTGTTTTTTAACACGTTTGCAGCTTAGAAATAAAAACCTTTTCCTTTGTATTTTTGCATATGTTCATCCGGCTTAACACCATGATGTACAGATCCACCTTCTAGTTCCTTTTTACCTTCAGAACCGCCATCAGAAGATGCTCCACTGTGCTCAGAAAGGGATGGACATGGTCAGCAGCAGGACTCAGGTAGGCTGTGCTGGTTAAACCATGTCATGCTGGTACTAAGGGGACCAAAGTGGGACAAGAAAACCTCCCCCCACCATCACACCAGCAGCAGCCTGAAGCCTTGATCCTGACGGCAGGATGGATCCATGTTGTCATGATGTTTCCAGCAGATTCTGATCCTACCATGTGAATGTGGAGCTGAACTGGAGACTCATCAGACCAGCAACGTTTCTCCATCTTCTATTGTCCAGTTCTGGTGAGTCTGTGTGAATTGTAGCCTCAGTTTCCTGTTCTTACTGACAGGAGGGAACCCGCTGTGGTCTTCTGCTGCTGGAGACCATCTGCTTCCAGGCTGGACGTGTTCAGAGATGATGTTCTGCAGATCTTGGTTGGAACCAGTTCTTACTGGACTTCCTGTTGTCTTTCCATCATCTCCAACCAGTCTGTCCATTCTCCTCTGACATCAACCAGACATTCTGGTCCAGACAATCTGCTGCTTGTTGGATATTTTCTCTTCTTCAGACCTTCTCTGGAAACCCTGGAGATGGTTGTGTGGGAAAACCATGCAACGTTCAAAGTCTCTAAAATCTTATTTTTTCTCATTCTGTTGCTCAGATTGAACTTCAGCAAGACGTCTTCGTCCCGTCTACACGACTACATGTGTTGATCTGCTGTCACGTGATTGGCTGATGAGATATTTGCGTTAATTGAACAGGTGAACCTGATAAAGAATAAAATGTAGTTGGTCCTTTGTGAACAATATTTAATCAAATTAAAATCACTTTTAAACCCACTTTTTGAACTTATTAAATAAACTTGATTTCATAATTAGTTTAATTTATAATGACTGTGTTTGTAAAAGTTATATAATTTAAAGAAACAACCTTCTACATACTATGGAAACTATAAGATTTCGTATAATGTCTTTATTTTGCACAAAGCAGCAGGAGACAGTGGGGAGCAAAAACTCGCTTTTAACAGGGAGTAAAATCTTCAGCCGAGCCACAACCAGGATGAGCAGCAGTACTGTAGCCATATCTCAGCTTATTTTTTTACAATTATTTTTATGTAATGTTAAATTTTTATATGTCTTTTATATCATTTATGACATTTTTAATAAGTTACGACACTCGCTTTTTCATTATTTATGATGCTAAAAATGATGTATTTTTAAACAAAGATCTTATTTGTACTTTGTACTTCCTATAGTTAGTACTACTTGAAATTTCTTGAAAATCTGTTGTTGCTGTTGATAAGTATTTACTGATCTATACTCTTCATTCTGACAAGTACCAATAAATATTGATGCATTTTGTGTGATATTCCAACTTGTTGTCTTTACTTTGTTTGAATAACAGACACTTTTGTGAATCTTTAGGTATTTCCAACTTTTAAGTATTATTTGTAAATGCTTTATAAGGTGTAGATAGTACACACTTTATAGAAGCTCACACCATATACTTAATAAATATGTAGTAAGTACTTCGTAACTACCTGCAATAATGAATTCCCATATTAATAACTCCTTAAAAGATGTTGGTTGGAGAAGAAATGTGTGAGTTTATATAGACTATTTATTAAGATATTTACTAACCATTACTACATGCATCCCTGTAAGTGCAAACATATATAAAAATAAGTCATAACTGGTTGGTAAATGATGTAATACTACATTTCAAAATGCTGAATCCATATTATACAGTATAAAAATACAATCATTAAACATTGTGGATGAAGTTATTAATTAAGAGTACAAAATTCATAAATATGTTTATAAAGTATCTAGTAATGAGTAATAATGCCAGAAACTTGCTGTATAAATGATGATTTTTTTTAAACTCATAACTAATGTGCTTATAAATGATGAGTAAAACATCTACAACTGTTCTTATAAACCATTTCAAATTAGTTTTCTGTCAGAAATTTGCTTAGTAAATAATGAATTCAGTATTTGTTAATGCTTCATCGTGTGTAATTACAAAGTGTTACCGACGTTTTTAATCCACAGTAACTTCTATGAAAGCAACAAAGCTGAAGCAGCGATACTGAAGCAAACCTGAAGTAGATTAGCACACATTTTTGGATTGTCCATATTTTTTTAGACTTTTCTTTAAAAGCAAACATAATTAAAAAGGAATATATTGCATATTAAGCTATTACTAAAAGGGTATATATATATATACATACATACATATATATATATATATATATATATATATATATATATATATATATATATATATATATATATATATATATATATATATATATATATATATATTAGAAATAACGTGAATTATTGTGGTAATAATGAATCCGCTGACAGAAAGTGAAAGTCAAGCACTTTTCCCTCAATCCACCGTGATGTTTGTCGACATTTCTTGTTGGATATATTAAAAAATATATTTCTATACCATATAAATCACCCAGCCATGTCTAACAGGAAAGGTGCTACTTTGCGATACTGGATGAAATAAAGACAACCAGCAGCCACAGTTACCGCCGCTCAGTGGTCAAGCATCTGTTGAGCAGCAGACTGTCTATGTAACCTACATTATGATCTGTGACTCATCATGCTGGAGTGTTTGTGGATGTGTAGTCTGCTTTTAATGTGCCATAAAGAAGCTTCGACTCACTTTGATAAACTGTGCCTCAAACACACACACACACACACACACACACACATGCAACCAGACAACCTCCCACAAAGCCTCTAAACACATAAAAATCACAGACTGTCTACGTTATGGAAGTGACTATGAGAGCAAATAAAACCCTTTAATATCATTAGGAGTCAGAAAAACAGGCATATTAAAGCCAGGATGTGGGCAGCCTGCAGCCACACAGGATGTAAACAGTATGATACCCCTCTCCATGTTTTTCAGTGGTCACACTCTGCTGTGTGGTGAGGTTCTGTTGGATGTCACCTGGACTACTCGGTCACAGAAAAAACACTGTCACGTTAATGCAACAGCACTCAAAAGAGGAGTAAGCAGACAAATACACATGCATAGCTGCTGCAGACACCTGACAGCGACCCCCCCCCCCCCCCCCCCCCCCCCCCCCATCCTCCACCTCCTCCAAAAAAAATTAAAGCTTGCATGGTGAGGGTGAAGGATGGGTGTAGATGGATGTGTTGTGGTCAATAACACAAATTCCTCTGCACACAGACATATAGTGGTTGTCTGCAGGTGATGAATGGGATGAGATGAATTTCTAACCCCTGAGGAGGATGACCAGCAGTGTTTGCAAGGCTGCAAACTGCTGCACAGCATGAGCCTAATCCATCAGCAGCTGAATAAAACACATTACGGTCATCTGTTGTCCCAGCAGGGGGTGTTCAGCTGGATGCATGCTGCGCAGGTGAGACCAGACCGGAGACTCGGTGCGGGTTTATCCCGCTACTCACCCTTCAGTTGGTTCCCATATGGAGGCTGAGATATCCCCCCCTGTCAGCCCGGACTGCGGGTAAACACGCAGGTAGAAGAGAGCGCATGCCAGGGCCAGGTGAGCCAGGAGAGACGCCCGGGCGCAGTGTGAGCCGTGTGGATGTGTCGCGGAGCATCCTGCATCCCCCTCCGGCTCTGCGTCCTATTGTCTCCGCATCGCTCTGTCCTCCAGGATGGGAGGAGAGGAGAGGGGAAAGGAAAAAAACCCTCCCCCCCCTCACCGCTCTGAGCCAATCACAGCGCTGCTCCACCGGGAGCCGCCGCTGCTCGCTGTCTCCGTACAGACTACGATGCCTTCACGGGTTGTCGGGAAATTTCATACCTCTCTTTAGAGCCCATCAAGAAAAACAGGAAAAGTTTTATATTTAATCAATAATCATTTAGTGTTATTTTGTTTCTTACATGTTTAATTTAATTAATATTTGCTGTTTAATTTAGAGTTTTAAAATTTCCACCCCTCCCCCAGTGAAAATGTTCCTGCTGAGCCTCCCACCCCTCATCTGTCCAGGCTTCAAGTCATTTATCATAGAGTAGACTTTACATGTGATCGTTTTAAACACCCACCACAGGCTCCAGGGGCGGTCTAGAAAGTTTTAATGGGGGGCCCAGGCAGTGTAAAGGGTGTCTCGTGTAGATGAGACCTTAAAGGTGCAGACGGCAACAAAATCAAAAGGTTGATATATCATGAATAACTGTGATTTCTACTGATGTCTAAGCATGTCATCAAAATAACTGTTGTGGTTTTATTCTTGCTGAATGAGAAATCCACACCTGCCTGCCATGTGGCAACATCAGGCGGCGCCCCTTCGTAAAAATGAGGCCTCTCTGGAAGTGCAGTTCACCTCTCATCCACTAGGGGCTCTAAAAGGGAGCAAATCCCAATAGACTTCCAAGTTTAAAAGGCCAAAATCACAGCAGCGATAACATTCTGTTTACAGACGTTTACAAAAATAAAATAAAATTAAATTAAATGTTGGTTTGGTAGGTAAAGTTTACCTTCTTGACAACTGTGAGGTGGGTGAATTTTGTTTTGTATCCACTTAAATATTTAATTGTTCAAATTAAACATAACTGGGGCGTGTCCTTTTGATTGGCAGACGTCCAATAGACAGTGGCAGATGGTAGCACAACCGCCGTTTTTAGCCAGCTAACACCATGTCTTAGCTTTAGCCCACCTGCTTCTATTAGCTCTGGTTAAGCTCAGCTAGTTCTGGGTTAGCTCAGCTAGCTCTTAGCCCCAGGCAGCTTGGAGTTTCAGTGTCAATCATTCACCCCCACACTTACAGGGTTGACATTGAGCAAACTCTGAGATTTCTGTAGCTAAGAGCTAACCGAGCTAACCTAGAGATAAAAGACACTAACCAGCTAAAGGAGGTAAGCTGATTATAGCTAAGTCACATTGTTAATCGGTTAATCGGCTGTTCTACGTTTTCTGACTTGAAGTGGGAGATTGGGTACCTGTCAATCAAAAGGACACGCCCTTAAATATCCCTCACTTCCGAGATTAAAATACTTTTAAACGGGCGAATTAGAAAAAAAAAATCACTCCCCCCACAGTTGTCATGAAGGTAAACCTGACCTATTAAACCATAAATGGATTTTTGTACCAGGCTGTAAACATGTTTATTTCTGCTGTGAAGTTGGTCTTTTTAACATGGGAGTCTATGGGGATTTGCTGCTTTGCAGCCCCCTAGTGGATGAAGGGGGAACTGCAGTTTTATGCACTTCCGCATAGGCTTCACTTTTAACCGCCGGAGGCTCCGTCCATCTTTCATATACGGTCTATGGTATACACACATACTGTGTGAAGTAATTAACATCCTTGTTGCATTGGATCCACTAACAGATGGAAACATGCTTATGACTGGAAGAGTTTTGCCACCGTCCATTCACGACTCTGCTTGGTATTTGAAATCGTTGCTATATCCATCTTTACCACTAGATGTCAGTAATTCTTGTACACTGTACCTTTAAAAAGATTTAAAAAAAAGGGTATAGGTATTGGGGAATCAGTAATTATTACAGATAAGTGTGCATTTAATAAAAGAATATTTATAAATGCAAATAACTAAATATGTTTTCATCAGTGTTTCTGCATTGATTGCATCCAATCACTGTTACATAGACTTTAACATCACTGATAAAAAAATATTTTATCAGAATCTTATTCAGCATTTCCGGCCAGTTAACTGTGAAAGCCATTATATCCGGTGGTTCTATTTACATCCTCTTTATACCATGGTGACATTTGTAACACAAAAAAAAAAATCACCCACGTAGACAGCTGGCAAGATGATACTGTGTGATGCAGTACTAATATCAAGAACATGGTAGTTTTTATCAAGAATTTGGCACAAAAATGAAGATAATTAGTGTTTAGTGGATTATTTCTGTGTTGTAAAAGTCCATGGTGACAAATCTTATTTTTATTTATCATTTTATCCAAGAAAGGTTAAATGAATATTTTATTTGTACCTAAAAGAACTAAATAATGGATTTGTTAGAATTAGATTATAATTGTTCTACAGTGAATTGGACTGAATCAGAAACCGTTTTAACTGGTAATAGATGTACAAATAAAGCTGTAGTGAACTGTACAAGGTAAAGCAGAGTATTTTTCCTACAGCTAATACACATTTAGCCTGTCAGAGAGGATTTCAGGTCTTTTACATGAGATTAGGATAAAACCACTGAGTGAAGTTTCAGCAGGTTTATGAAGCAGAATATAAAAACCATTCACATAAAACCAGCACAGCTCCCTCCATGTAGAAAACTCTGTAGAGTCAGCTTGCTTGATGCATCGGTTGTTCTACGTTTTCTGACTTGAAGCGGGAGATCGGGTACCTGTCAATCAAAAGGACACGCCCTTAAATATCACCTTTAATCGCTTCCTTTTGTTTATAAAATGAAAAAAAACACAAATAAATAAATAAATAAACTGCTTCACTTGACTAAAAAGTACATTTTTATTTAAGAGGAATGTTGGAGAAAAGGTGAACAGCGACAATTAGAAAGGCTGAAACATAAAATAAACACAAAACAACAATAAGGCATAAAAATATTTAGGAAAAAACGTTTTTAGGGTAAAAAAATCAGCAGATTTAAAAGGAAACTAGACAAACAGATAAAGTGCCAAGTCTTTAGTGTGGAGATGCTGCGCCAGGTTCTGAATGCGACACAGGCGGACGTTCTGGGCGTCTCCTGCGCTGTACACTCTGAAGATGTGGTAGCGCTCCTTCTCCTTCAGTGCAAAGTCCAGCTCGTTGGCAGAGAGGTGGATGAACGACTTCTCCTTCTTTATGGTGGACTTCACCTCCACGAACACCACCCCTGCTGCTCCGAAGCTCAGCCTGAAGTCGTACGGCTGGCCGCTTTCCCCGTTCTGATTGCACCACAGGACGTCCGTGGGTCGTCTGGGGTCGCTGCTGTCTCTCCAGCTGCACAGGAAGGAGTTGACCAGCTGCTCTCCCCACTCGCCGATCGCCGCCAAGTCCATGTCGTCGGACAACACCACCTGAGAAGGAGAGGAGGGATTAAACGAAGCTCAGCACCGGTGAAGTGACGTGTGCAGAGGTGTACTGACGGTGGTGGGTCTCTGGCAGGTGAGCTCCATGTCCTCCAGTGTGGCTTGTGGAGACTTCCAGAGAGGGAAGTCCAGGTTGAGAGGAGGACGTTGTGCTTCTGCAGCGGCTGAAGTCCCCTGGAAAGTCCCGGAGAGCACCACGGCTTCAGGGGTGGCTCTGAAAGACACACGATGAGAAGTCTGTGGTCACACCAGCGTGGTCGACTTTAACAGGGAGACCAACTCGCCCACAGCGCTGCAGATTTTAAAACCATCTGTTCGTGTTTGACATGAAAATCTGACGCAATCATCTCAATTTGACAGTAAAAGTGTCTGAGTGTGAAAGCGGGACGGAAAGATCCAGAAATACGTTCTTTTCTATATATTTGTAGTATTTAGTCATTTCATTGTGGGGAAAAACTGCCTGATTTGATGGTTTCTGTGAACTTTTTAAGCCAAATGATGAAATCTGATGAGAATAAATAAAATATTAAAAGTAAAAATGAAAAACATGAATACATATATACAGAATAAAGACAGAAGTGTAGTAGAAGTACATGTTAATCTGCACATTGCATTATTTATTGTTTTATCTGAAAGAATCTGAAGGCTCAGACTCCAGACGGTCAAAGCCAACTTGTTCCAGGCGTTCAGACGGCGAGACGCTTACAGGCTGTTTGCAGCAGGCTGGTCGCCGGAGGTCTCGGCAGGCTGTGCAGGTGGAGGACCCGGTTCTGGTCTGGGAGCTGTGGGACGCTCCTCTCCGCCTGCGGCTCTGCTGGACTCACTGGTTTCACTCTGTTGCTCTGACACTGGATAAAAGAAGGCAGCATTTTACTGGTGTGTGAATAATCCCAGTGAGCAGGAACGTTAGCATCTCGTCGTCGCCTCACCGTTTCTCTGCTTCTATAATGAAGTAAAATAACGTTGACTGCTAATATAAGATGAAACGAATATTCTTCTGGTATTTCTGTACAAACACGTCTCATGTTGTCACAGAGGATAAACTCACCACAACGTTCAGTTTCTTTATAAAATAATCACGTCTTCTGTGCCTGACGGCAGGTATTTAGGCGTCTGAGGTCGCTGCCCGCTCAAAAACCCAGAACACACACCTGGCTCATGGACCAGTCAGGGATTTTATTTGTCAGTTTTAATTCAATACTTATTCATTCATTTGCATTCATTTTATTGTAAGATAATTTTTTTTATCATAAAAAGTTTGTGATTTAATTTGAGAAAATTTAGATAAAATTTTATGAGATACTTTATTGTGATTATTTCATTAAAAAACAAAAAAAGACTAGACTTCCAACACTTTTTCTTTAAATAAAATATTAATAAAAATGTTCAGATCTTATTGATTATTTAATTATTTCTTGTATTTAATCATTATGTCTTTAATATTATTTCATATTTAATATTAATGAAGTAATTATATAAATTATTATTTACTTTATTATTTATTTATTTATTATTTACATTAAGAAAAAAACCCCAAACCAAACAAAAAACTCTGTACTACAACTCTGCATCTCCTTCTGGAATAAATTAAGGAATTTTTATTTAAATTTATTTCAATTAATTTTTAGTCTTTTAGTTACATTGTTTACCCACTTTGTTTTATGTATTAAATAAAATTGACATTTATTTGTTGTCATTTTTAAACAGTTTGTTTTCAGAATTTCTGGTTTCCTGCTGTCATTGAACGCACCATCGGCCCAGCATCAGTATCGGCTGATAAAACAACAAACGCTGGTTAAATATGGTGAAAGCAGCGGTTTTCACTTGTCGCTGCTAAAAGCTTAGAAGTGGAGTTACAGTAAGTCAACAGAAATAACACGTGCACATGACGTAGGACGTATACAGGAAATAAACAAAGTCTGCTCACTGTTTCTCGTCTTTTCAGTCTAACTTGTAAAACCTACATAATAAGTACCAGTTTTTCCGCTTTTTGATTATAATTTTGAAGCTCAAGTTTGATACAAGCATGGTACTTCACTTCTTTCGGCAGCTGAGAAGCAGAAGGAAGAACACAGGGCGCAAAACAACGTGCGGAATATGTGCGCCATCGGGACGAGTCAAGGAGCGTGTGCAGAATGATAAATAACATTTATATGACAGAGGAATTAATCAGTTCTGATTTAATATGGGAATAAACCAGCCACTTATTTTAGAATTAAGTTTGTCATTTTCCTTCAGATTTGAGCGTTTAGATAATAATTTTTCATCTATTTAAAGCTTATTTAACTTTTATTCTGATTTGAAAGGAATTAAACCTCTCATTAAACACCGTTGTAGGAGACAGAAGAGTGTTTGAACCTGGAGGCTTTGGTGTGTCTGAGGCAGCAGCAGCAGCAGCAGCATGAGGCTGTCCCGGATGGCTGAAGACTCTCTGAGGACCCGGCAGGTCTGCAGGTCTGCTGC
This sequence comes from Telmatherina bonti, assembly GCF_933228915.1. Classification (NCBI taxonomy): domain Eukaryota; kingdom Metazoa; phylum Chordata; class Actinopteri; order Atheriniformes; family Telmatherinidae; genus Telmatherina; species Telmatherina bonti. The sequence continues at coordinate 26,055,381 of NC_136630.1, read as the reverse complement.
TGCTCCTGGGAGGCTGGTTTGCCTCGTGGCTGCTTCCTCTGGGAGCCCCCTCCTTCTCCGGGTCTCGGTCTTGAGGAGCAGCAGGAGGAGGCCACATCTTCATGACATCTTCAACCGCTTTGCTGCTCCCTTGACCTGTTTAAACAAGAAAGAAGTCAGATGTTTGTTCTTTTCTTTTTAATAAAAAGAACCAATCTTCTTCTAAAAGTGAGTTTTTAAGCATCGGCTACCTGCACGGCTGCTTCCTGTGTGGTGTATAGACGCTCGAGGAGGCCAGCAGGCCAGCGTTTGCTCCCCATCTGCTGGAGCAGGATGAGCCGGCTCCTCTGGGGAGCTGATGGAGGACTGACTCCTTGACAACACTGCCAGGGGAAAGTTTCATGAAGAAGAAAGCGTTGTAATTATTCACATTATGAGCCGATTCAGGACTGTTATGTCATAAAAACTGGTTTTCAGACGATGAAGCCTCTGATCAGGATAATCCGCATGTTTCAGTGTGAGCTCGGTGCTGCGGGGACGGATCTGCTCCCCGCGCTCTTTCAGCCTTGGCAACAGCTGCTCTTTCATGTCGCCACACACAACAGCAAGCAAACCCAAATTAGCAAAAGTGAGATACATGCCAGTTATCTGTGTGTGTGTGTGTGTGTGTGTGTGTGTGTGTGTGTGAGGAGGGAGAGTGTTTGAAGGAAAACAGAGGATGTTATGAAATGATCATGGAAATCAGGGCAAGTGTCACGGAGAGAAGTGGAGGAGCTGCAGATGTGAGACAGAGGAAGCAGCAGCGAGCTGCGAGGATTCATCTCAGGGTTCAGTTTTAGCAGCGACCAGATTCTGCATCAAACTCCGACTCAGACATTAACTGTGGGGCAGCAGATGTGGATGTTTGCACACGTTCAACTCAACAAACACGTTAACACGAGATCTGGTCACCTCTGATGTCTGTATGTCTGTCACCTTAATCTACAAAGAAACTCCACTTATTATCTTTACTGTCTGACTTTAACATGTGTGGTTCTGAAGCCTTAAACTGTTCAAATTAGTTTTAATTCAATTTAATTGTTCAAATCAATATTTTTCCAACTAATATGACTTCAGACTCGAGAATAAAATATAATAACTTCAACTCTCAACATTATATGTCGGCTTTAATGAGACAACAATGGAAGATGTGGTTCAGCATTAGGTGAGGGTGCCAAGATTGGGTATAAAAAAAAACATTTACCAAAGATTCAGTCTTTTAAGAGTAAGAGTGGTTTCTAGTTAAGCTCCTTGTGCCAAATGCAATAAGAAAATTATCAATAAGTCCCAAAAAATATCGGAAGATTCAGTTTCTTTTAAGATTTACTCCATGTACAAATGTGAAACGATTTGATAAGTCTGGGCAAATTTGCATGAGAAAATACCATAACCTGGAACAACTGTTGAACATGTTAAGGCTTCACGAGAAAATGTCATGGCAACCAATACAACCATATGGGTTAAAAAAAACATTTAAACACGGTTCATCAGCGTATACATACATATAACCCAGTGTTTCTCAACTCCAGTCCTCAGCCACCCCCCCGTCCTGCCTGTTTTAGACATGATCCTCCTCCAACACACCTGAGTCGGATCATTGAACTTCCTCATCAAGTTCTTTGCAGCCTGTTAACGAGTCTTTAATTCATTCAGGTGTGTTGAAGTAGGGTAGGTATAAAACATGCAGGGCAGGGGGGGCTGAGGACCGGAACTGAGACACACTGATATAACCTAAAACAGTATTGTAGACAGAAGAAATTAGGGATGGGAAAAACGAAAAATCAAAAATTGGGATTTTTTGCTTCACAATTTAAAAATGAAATTTTTTTTCAAATAAATAAAAATAATCCATTCTGAAATTTTAGTCATTTTTAGTGTTTTTATTGATCTTTTTACTTTTCTTCTTGGGCATTATAGCAGCAGAATGGTGGTATGGCTACTGTGTTGTTTTTTCCTAGTTGAAATTAAGAAAAAAAGATGAGAAAAAAAAAAGTTTGATACATTTTTTTTGTTTTTAATCAACAGAAATCTGCAAAATCGAAGAATTGTGAGAATCGCAATTTAAATTGAATCAGCACCCCAAAAAAAAAATCGGAATTGAATCGAATTGGGAAGAAATCATTTTGCAACTCTTTTCTTTGAACTCTATCTTATCTCAAACGGACAGAAGGTTTTTTGTGGTCAGATGGGTTCACATTTCTAAAAAGAGTTGACCTCTAAGTGCTTGAGACGATAGCCATGTAGGTGAACTTCAGGTCTTGTCCAAACGTTGGAGGTATCTCACAAAAAGAAAACATTTTTCTCCGATTTGGCCTGTCATCCGCACCAAAACGCAGATTTATGCACTCAAAAACGATGGTTTTAAAAACCTCCGACCAACGTGAAGCTTTGCGAATTCTCCGTTTGCACGTCTGCATGTGGACATTTATAACTGGGCTTTTAGGTTTAACCTGATGTCATTAAGTTAGTTTGCAACATCGTGGACGTCCTCAAAACTGCGTTAGCGTTATCCATTGTCCCGTGTTTGTCTTTACACTGCCGTCAGTACCGCTCTATACATATGACCATAGGCGTAAGACGAGATTAAGGACCGTTATTTTCCGCCACCTAACCGTATCACATTATAGGCATGTTTCGTGTTTTGTGGAAGTGACGTCGTGAGATGGAAGGTTACTCTGATTGGATAGGATTAGGGGTGCCACTACTGCCTAAAGGTTTCATAACCTTATGAACCTGGTTATGTAGATACGTGTGGATGGATCTGTTGTTTTTTTAAAATTCTTTACTGGCCAGACGGGGGAAGATATTTGGTTTTACTAAAACCCGGCTACGCGTGTGCATGGTCTAACACAGAAAGAGATGAAAAGTTGTCTCTCACCACAGATTTGAGGACAGATCTTACAGCTGAGTCGTATGTAACCATAAAATCATCACGTAAAATGCTGTTCTGCAGACCGAAGCCGCGATAGACAAACATACCGCTCAAAATCTGGCTACTTGTGGTTTAAGCATGTGGAGAAAGAAGAGAAACCGTTGGACAGAAGCTGTTTGGGTAAGCTGAGGTGTTTCCATGACACCTTACTTTCTGATTGGATCGTTTGAAATTAAAGTTATCCATGTAAACATAGCAAGGGACTGGATTTCCCTCCTGTGCATACATACTGGGAAAAAGAACCCATTTAAACAACCAGGCGGAGTTTTAACTGCACTTTGACTCGGCTGTACATGTAACTACGTGTGTGTGTGTGTGTGTGTGTGTTCGTACCTCTGTCCAGGTTAAAGTCAGGCCGGAACGGCTCCGGGACCTCCCACTGTTCCTCATCACTGGGCAGCTCTCTGATGTCTTCTTTACTCAGGAATCTCTTCAGGGCTTTGGGGTCCTGTGGTGCATCGATTAGATACTCATCAAGGTGATAACATCCACAGAGCTGATATTTAACCTCATGATCTCTTCTGACTTATTAATACTTAACCAGAATAATTGAATTTCCATCGTTTTATGACTGCTTTCCGTTGGAGAGGAATAATTCCTCTGAGGACTCTGATCCATTTAACATCCAGTCCAATACGCTTATTTACAGAAACTCTTCACAGAGCAGACATTGCTTCTCTCCTCTCAACGTTCCCCGGCAGCAGTGACGGCATTAAAACGTTGATGATCTAATCAACATATTCAGCCAGTGATTGATCATTTCTCTGGAATAAGGTAAAGTAATAAGCAGATATAAAATGTCCAGAGACATAGCTGTTCACATGATCTCCACTCATCCTCTCTTATCTGACTGCAGTTTAATAAATGGATGTTATGCTTCACAGTTATGCTGATTAACCCTTTAATCACATAAAGAGGTATTTAATCAGACTTCTTCAGATTTCGCTTTGAGTATGGAGAGCAGGAGATCAAATGAGGCCTGATGCGAGCGTCTCTGAGGCAAGTTGCCATATAATATAAATGTGGGTCCCTCTGGGTAGAAAGACACTACTTGGAGCTACAGCAGCTCTGCGGTGGTGGGGAGTGTGTGTGAGAGAGTGAGGAGATAAAAAGTGACAGGATGTGAGACCGCGACCGAGAAGAGGGCTCTTTTTCCCCCTCTGGATATGGATTAGTGATCAATGCGTGGAAGGGATTGTATATCACTTACATTGAGCGAGGCTATCAGGCCGCTGAGGAAATGCATCAGCTCTTTCCTGTGGCTGCTCTGTGTGCAGAACAGTTTCACCAGCTCCCTGAAACACACACACACACACACACAGTGTTACCAGGTACTGCACTGCAACATGAAAGACAAACAGGAATGAACATCAAAGGGATTCGGTCTCTTATAACACATAAAAAGGAACAAAGCCGAAGCTCTGATATGAAAACATACAACCGTTATAAAATAAGACATAATTATAAACTCCTTACTGGAGCTTAAAATCTGGTAATCTCAGATCAACAACATCTGACATATTACACCCTCCTTAAGTACCTACCATGATCCTTTAGTAGTACTTATTGAAGTACTTATTTCCTGAATTTCAGTCAGAGTAACTGGTCTATTGCTTTAGTTTATTTCAAGGCTAAATCTCTATGCTGCATTTGACACGGGTGATCATAACGTCTTACTAGACGTATTACACTGCAAAAACTTGAAAAACCAAGAAAAAAAATATACAAAAATTAGGTAAATGTTGCTTAAAATAAGATAAATTATCTGCCAACAGAACAGGAAAAATTTGGCTTGTCCAGACTTCCCAAAACAAGTAAAAATACTCTTAAAACAAGAGGAATTATCTGGCATAAAAATTAAGAATTTTCTTACCTTTAAAAAAATAAGCATATGTGTACTCAGTTTAAGATTTTTAATCTTACTTAGATTTCAGTTTTTGCAGTGTAAAAAACCAGCAATTAATTGGTTTGGGTTCTACTTAAAAGACGTTGTTCATGTCTATAGGTATCAATAAAGCTGAACAAAAACCTGTGGAGTTCCCCAAGGCTCTATTTTGAGACTCCTGTTCAACACATATATGCTCCCAAGCGCTCAAATTACAAAGAAACAACAAAATATGGTTTGGTAGTTACGCTGATGACACACACATCTACAATCTACCACCCCACCAGGAGACAATGTCCTGATCCAAACTCTGATCAAAGGCATTGATCCAACTGGATGTGCCAGAACCGCCTTTGGTTAAATGAAACTAAAAGTGAAATAATAAGTTTCAAAGATGCAGCGTTCAGTTTTTATGCTCCTCAACTGTGGAACGAACTCCCAGAAAACTGCAGGTCTGTTTTAAATCAAGATAATAAACTTTATTTATCGCCTTCTATCAAATCAACTGTTAATCAACTTAATTTCATGTATTTTATCAGCTTTGTTTGATCTTTTTCTTTTATTTAATTTCTTTAATTCCTCAGTTTTTATGCTTCCTGCAACCCGCTGTAATGCTTTTAATGTTTTATGTAAATACCACTGCATTGTCTTGTACATGGAATGTGCACAAAAATATTTCTGCACAGCTTTCTGTATCATCCCAACACTGAGTCATGCATCTGGACTTTGTGTCCCTGCAGCATCTTGGTTCTTTTCTGTGCTGTGTTTGGGAAAATCGTCCTGCTGAATGATCCAGTTTCAGCCTTTCATTCAACTCTGCAAACTTTTCTACACAGAGGAACTCATGACTGTAACGTGTCATGGTTTGTAGCTGCAGAATGAGACCAAGTCGAGATCATCCCTGCATGGTATGAGGTGTTTTTGTGCATTTTGACCAAATATATCCATCCATCCATCCATCCATTAATCCATCCATCCAGCCAATCTCCGCCTCTTATCTGGGGTCGGGTCGCGGTGGCAGCAGCCTAAGCAGACTTCCCTCTCCCCAGCTACATTTGCCAACTCTGCGGGGGGGATCCCGAGGCGTTCCCAGGCCAGCCGAGAGATATAATCCCTCCAGCGTGTACTGGGTCTTCCCCGGGGTCTCCTCCCAGAGGGACGTGCCTGGAACACCTCACCAGGGAGGCGTCCAGGAGGCATCCTGACCAGATGCCCGAGCCACCTCAACTGGTTCCTCTCGATGCGGAGGAGCAGCGGCTCTACTCTGAGCCCCTCCCGGATGACCGAGCTCCTCACCCTATCTCTAAGGGAGAGGCCGGCCACCCTGCGGAGGAAACTCATTTCAGCTGCTTGTATACGAGATCTCGTTCTTTTCGGTCACAATCCACAGATCATGACCATGACTGGTAAATCAAGAGCTTCGCCTTCTGGCTCAGCTCCTTCTTCACCACGACAGATCGGCTCAGAGTCCGCATTACTGCCGATATGTCTGTCGATCTCACGCTCCATCCTTCCCTCACTCGTGAACAAGACCCCAAGATATTTAAACTCCTCCACTTGAGGCAGGACCTGACTCCCGAACCAGAGAGGAGAATCCACCCTATTTCGGCTGAGGACCATGGTCTCAGATTTGGAGGTGCTGATTCTCGCTGCGAATCACTCAATCACTCTGAGTCTTTACCCCCAGTTGTGGATTCTACCATTGATCCCCGCAGTGGCTAGCTGAGCCTGCTATCTAAAATCACTAAGCAGAAGTCAGCAAAAGCCACATTCGCTCGCCGACAAGGAGCGTGGACAGGTTGAGCAAGGCGTGGACAGGCTGAGCAAGTCGTGGACAGGCCGAGCAAGGTGTGGACAGGCTGAGCAAGTCGTGGACAGGCCGAGCAAGGTGTGGACAGGCCGACCAAGGCGTGGACAGGCTGAGCGAGGCTTGATTCGGGGTAAAACACTGAAAACAACGTGTTGGACCTTTAAACGGAGCCACTACACAAACCTGCAGATGTCCAGCTGGGCAGAGAGGTGATCTTTCTGGATGTAGAGCTCCTTCTCGTCCTTCAGCAAACAGATGACGTCCTGCAGCTCTATCACTCCGTCCTCGTTGTCTGCAACATCCAGCTGGTAGCGGATGTAAAGCTTGCCCACCTGCACACAGTTAGACGGTGAAGGTGAGAGTGTGCAGGACGACTTGCACAGACTCCCAACTCCAGGGTTGGCCTACCTGGCTAAAGGAAAGATGCTTTATCTTGTGAGCTATGTTCCTGAGAGTCAGCTCAGAGTAGACTTCAGCCAGCTCGTCGTGGTGGTAGAGGAACCTCTGGATGTACGGGACGATGGAGCGTACCATGTCCTGCATGGACGGACAGGGTCTCAGGTTCTCGGTTTGCGGCTCATATTTGACGCAGCGGGAAAGCTGACGGATACCACAGATCTCCAGAAACAAAACACGGTCGTTCTCGTTGAAAGCAGGTATCGTAGCTCGTTCTCCTGCAGCTGAATGAGCAGACGGGCAGTCAGATGAAACAGATGTTTTCCTCTCACTATCAAGTTACACACCAACATAAAGAACGAACTACAGAAGCGTACCGGTCTTGTTTCTGGGAGCGTTCTTCTTCTCTGGTGCTGGCAGGTTCAGCAGACACACCTGCTTGTGTGGCTTGAAGATCTTCTCCAGCTCTTTGTCATCACTGATCATGGGCTTACGAGCCAGACTCACCCAGCAGTTATCCTTGGAAGGGAAGACCCTCTTATCAGACACCATACCTGGACACAGAGCAAAGAGACACACCGCATGAGATTCAGACAGTCGACGCTCGATGTTCGTCCACTCTGCAGCTCAAAGGAGTTTTGGATCTAAATAATAAACCTTTGAATGTATTCATTCATAATCTAAACTGCTCAATCCGATCAAGTGTCGCGGGGGATCAGGAGCCTATCCCAGCAGCCTTCGGGCAAGAGGCGAGGTTCACCCTGGACAGGTCGCCAGTCCATTGCAGGGCCACACAAAGAGATAAACAACTATTCATCCACATTCTCACACTCTGTCATGGTGCCTTGGTGGAGAGGATTTTCGGAGAGTCCTTGAAAGCACCTTGATTACACTCTAATTCCCTTCAACTGTGCCTCCGCCTTTTAAAGCAGCAGTCCTTCCTTTTTCTGACTGCCGGATAGTCACTGGCTCTGTTAGCTGGTTAGCTTCTGTTATCTCCGGGTTAGCTCGATTAGCTCTTAGCTACAGGCAGCTCGGAGTTCACTCGATCCACCATGACACTCATGGCCCCCCTATCAGCTCCACCTCTTTGCCCATATTTGTATTTTCTGGGTGAGACGACACGCATGCTCCTGCCAAGATGGTGATGGTAGGAACCGCCCACCGAGCTTCAATTCAGCTCTTCAGAAACCTATGGGTGATGTCACGGAGGCTCCGCCCATCTTTTTATATACAGTACCAGCAGGCGACCGTGCACTTCTTTCACGTGTACAATACCAGTCAAAAGTTTGGACACACTTTCCCATTAGATTCAACGGAACAGTGTGTCCAAACTTTTGACTGGTACTGTCTCTTTTCAGTCTTTCCTCATGTTTTAGATTTTGTTTCAGCTGATCATCTGACAAGACTCTCCAACTTGTGCACAATGTTGACATTTTCACATTTTTGACACAGCCGCAGCTTCTGTAGTGGTAATAATGCGCTTAAACAGCGAGACGCCAGAGGGCGCTACTTGGTTGTTTGCGTTTAATTAGCGAACCACTCAGTAATTTTCACACTATGAGGCTTTAAGAAATGGGCGCTAAACGTCGAGGCTGGTTAGCTTAAACAGTGCAGGCTGTCATCTGTGCACAATAATATGTTAATCACTGGTTGCAATTTTACATGAGCCTGTTGAAAGGATTTTTTTTTAAACTGTTCATCAAAAATGTTTAATTTCTTTAAATTCCTAAAGGTTTTTTATGGATGACATCATAAACCCAGATATCTTACTGGGTTAACACACAGAGTTGAAACATATTAATCAGATGTGAGTCGTTTTGACGATGCAAACTGGTAATTTGATTTTATTTTACTTTGAATTACTGCTTCCAATGCTGGACGGTGGGGCACCCTGAAAGAACAGCTTTTTATCGTTTTAAAAACCAATAACCATTTGTTGGTGTTATATTTTCTTTTAAAAAGATGGGCAGATATTACAAGGAATTTTCTTTTTCTGCTCCTTTTCGAGCATGGTGCTGTTTGTTTTTTTTTTTGTTTTTTTTTTGTACTGTAAAGTCTTGTTTTACCTTTTGTAAAACCATGTGAGAAATAAATTATAAAAAAAACAAAACAACAAAAGAAAAACACTGGCACACTCCTGCACCTCTCCCAAAGAGCAAAACCGGCATGTTTCTTTATGTTTAACCTTCATGACAGACTGTTTTGTCTTTCAGGGTGTTACAGTCCCTGATGACATCAGTACTAATGTGAATCTGCTCTGCAGACGATACGGTTGAGTAATTTCAGCTTTCATTAGGGGTGGGAAAATCGAAAAATCGGGAAATCTGGAATTTTTTCTTCACAATTTTTAAATAAATTTTTTTGTTAAAAAATCAGTTTTGTTTTTCAAATAAATTAAATTAATCCACTATAATTTTTTTTTTACATTTTTACTGTGTTTATTAATCTTTTTACTTGTCTTCTTGGGCATTATAGTGGCAGAATGATGGTCTGGCTGCTGCATTGTTTTTTCCTCATTGAAATGAAGAAAAATAACGAGCAAAAAAAAGTTTTATGCATTTTTCTTTTGTTTTTAATCTACAAAAATCAGCAATATTGTGAGAATCGCAATTTTAAAAAAATCGGAATCGAATCGAGACAAAAGCATATCGCCACACCCATAGCTTTCATTGTAAAGTATCTCCATGTTGCTGCAAATTCCCGACTGCTGCATGTAAAACATGTGGCTCAGTGACAAACAGATGATGCCAGAAGAGAAAGGCAGCTTGATGGAGGAGGTAATGAAAGTATGCTGTGTTGCAGTGTGTATGTCGCTCACCTTTTAAAGTGGAGCAGTAAGCAGGATGAGGGACGTCTTCCTGCTCTCCGGACACTTGAAGCTTACACTTTTGAGCTGTTAACACAGAAAGACATTAAACAACCAGACAACGTGCCGTTTCTCAGTTTATTTTATTTTGTTAGAGAAATATAGGAGGTTAAAATGTGCTAGTCTAAAGAAACATAAGAGTTATACACAAAAGGGACAGAAAAAGAGACGAAATCTGAATCTGATTGCTCTTACCGAGTCTGGCATACAGCACCGACACATCCTGCAGGACCTCAGCTGTCGGGATGGGAGATGAAGCGCAGATCAGTTCCAACAAACCCACGTACTGCTTCATCGTGGGGCTGGGATCCACATTCAGCAGCTGTGTGAAACATACAACATCACAGATGCACAAATAGTTCATATCTGGTTTAAAACAGGAACAAAATGACAGATAACTTGGTAATTGCTGGACAACTTAGTGAGTTAACAAGCTGCCACTGAAGGAGCTCTGTCAGAAAAAAAGGACAATATAAGGCATTTGACATTTCTATAATGAATTCAGTCAATGCTTCACAGCTGGCGACTGTTTCTTCTACAATCAGGAATAAATCAAGTTATTTCACCTATAATTGCATGCTGAATATCCTAGTTTTCACAGACTAAAAATATCTAACTATAAAAGTTAGCGTGACATAATTAGGTCTCTACAAAAGACAGCAGGAAGTAAAGTAAATTGTAATGTTAAAATAAAACAAATTAATGGCGTGTAAATCCTTTCCAACCCTTTTTTTTTAACTGCTTTTATAGCATCTGTTTTTATTATCTGCTTCTCTTTTTACCCAACATAAACCTACCACTGATATGTGAGGTTTTATACTGTTTTATACGCAGAGCTGTGAGCAAAATGTGTCGCCGGGCGACTTTAGGAAAAACCAGCCATTAAAATCCCAGAGTGCTGGATCTGTTCAGTCACCAGTAAATCTAACTTGTATTCTGCGTTTCTGTAATCCAGTAATTTGCTGGATAAAAGCTGCTTTGGTGCTGGCTCGGCCACTGAAACGGAGAGCAGAGGGCTTACAGTGACACCAGGAGATGATGCATGATTCCACATGCTGCTGCAGATTTCTGGACGTATAAATAGCAGGAGATTTGTGCGGTTTAAACAGCTGTCTGTGGAGATTAAGATTCACTCAGCAGGCCGGGCAGTGTGACTCAAAGGATGGAAATCTATTTGTAAACTTACATGAAAAATTGTTTAACACACAAGCTTACCCTGATGAAGAAGTCCCTCATCCCATCCAGCTGGCTGTAGAACGGAGCCAGGACTTTGGGCTCCTGGATGGGGCCGTCTCCTCCCTGAGTCAGCCGTCTGTAACGCTGGAACATGGTGGTTGTGTCACTCCAGCACACCTCTTTCAGGTGGTAGAAGCGTCCTGAACACCACTCCTCATTGTGTCTGCGGAAACAAAGTTAAACACTTGATTGAAACGGTTTAAATCTTGGCATTGAGCAGTGTGGTTTCCAGACGTACCTGTTGTTCTCCACAAAAACAGCGGGGGTGTGCTGGAACAGCTCCTTCAGGCTGCTCTGGGAACAGTTTGTATGCAGGTAGGTGTACACGTTATAGATGTGTTGGACTGTGGAGGTGAAACATGCTCCCTCTGCCTCGTCTTCAGCTGGTTTCTGCTCCTGGTTATCAGCCTCTGGACTGACACACCACTTCTTCAGGTACTGCATCAGAACATCCACTGAGATGGTTTCTCTCATCCCTAAAAGTTTTACATATAGATGAAAGACTTGGCAGCAGTTTGTACAAACAGGTAAACAACATGCGGCGTACCGCAAAGGTCAGTGTTGGGGCCCATAGTAAAGTGTAGGAGGTAGTAAAGTGAATTTTTTGGGCGTTGATTTGATTTAAATTTTGTTTTACAGTTTTTTAGTTTGCTTTTTAAACAGCAGATCGTAGGAAAAAGTTGCTTGATGATCAAGTTTACAGACTACATACAAGCAAGATTTCCCAAATAAAAAGATGAACTGTGTGTCAGTCTTTAAGATTTATTCAGCAGCAGTATTTCTGAAGCAGCTGTTTGAACTTCTTATCTTGTTTAAAAAGCTTGAACTGTATATAAAAGTGCTGGTTTGAGTGTGTCGGCTTGCTGCTGCTGCGCTAGGTTCGGCTGTTAGCGCTGCATTTACCTCAGGATGGCACCTTGCTAGACAAACATTAACGTTACTGCAGTATGCCAAATGTGCATTACAGCTCTTCTTTTCGCTTCAAAGCAAAAAATTACAAAATGTTTCCACACTTTTGACTTAAAATATGACGATGGAGGATTTATCTCTGCACATTTTTGCAGGCTGTCCTCCCTATTCTGTTTAAAGCGGCTCTATGATGCTACTTCTAGTTTTATGAGCTTTCTACAGTGTTTTAGTGTTGAATACTCATCAGACATATAAGCAGCACCATTTTTTTTTATCACCTAAAGGCATGTTTGAGTTTTCCAGCACTCTCTACATTCGGTTTCCATGGTGACGCAAACGATTGGTTTTATAGAGTTTTTTGTACTTCGAACTTTTAGTGACGTCTCGGAGGAGGGACTTAGTGATTGGTCGTCTTTTCTAGGTTGTGCACGTTCACAAGAAGAAAGCCACGCCCACTCTCGCTGCTCCGTATGACTACTCCTAGCAGTTGACGCAGCCTGCAGGACAGAGGGCGAAGCTTTCTCTGATCGCTTGTTTCTGCAGAGGCTGATCTGAGAGGATCAATTCAACATGAATGAAGGGGTTTGTGAAAAATGCTTGATTATTTCTTGCCCTTCCGGACTTGCATAATCTAATATGTATGGTCCGATGTCTGAAGCTGTAATTCTGTATTTACATGTGGATTTATGCTTGTAGTTAGTGGGATTATATGATGTGCAACATTGACAATCAGAAAAGGCGGTAGGATTTAAAAAGTTTTACACTCCTTTTTGAAAATATAGATTGTTCCCTTGTATATTATGTATATATATATTTTTTGCGTCACGTGTGACCTCTTAATTTTGTTTGCTTTGTTGTTTTATATTCATGTTTGAGCAATAATCCAATTACTGTTAGAAATAAACAATAAACAACAACAAGCATATTGAAATAAATTAGACTTAAATGTGCATGATAAAGACACTGTTTTTCAAAACAGATATAACGTCATGTTAGTAGACAGTTGAAGAGAAACATTTCGTCGTCTGCTGAGAAAAGCGGTAACTTCTTCTCCATCTGGCATCTAAACATATAAACATTTAAAATTAAAAAAAAAAAATTGATTCAGAAAAATCTATTTAAAAAGTGTAAAGCAAAAAAATCCTGATTTTTATGTGAATAATTTTTTCTCACTTCCTGAATAAAGTGTCTCACATATTGAAAGATGTTTTCTTTTCTATGGAAATACATTAAAATGAGAAAACCAGGTCAAACTGTTTGGCTGGGGAAAAAAAATAAACACGCTGCTCTTTATTTATGTAAAAACGACGTGACAGACGAGGGCGGGGACGCAGCAGAGAGGCTGGAATATATTTTACATGGAGGGTAATTATTCAGAAATTCACGTTGTTAAATATATGTAGGTTTTTGAGAACATATAAAGTGTTTGGGAACGATGAAAATGTTCATTATAGTTTGGAAGAGTTTATAAACACTCCAATGAAGGATAATTGAGCCTTAACATGCATTTTAATTATGAAAAATTAATAAGGTGGTCATTTTGCAGATTTAATTTATTGCAGGTTGTTTTTAGAACGTAACCCAATAAACAAGGGACCACTGTGCTGCTTGTTCTGACAGTAAACATGGATCAGCAGTGAAGGCTGTATTAACACCAGGAGGCGAGGGGTCATTAAGTGTTTTTGTAGTCGTTGGTTTTATCAGAATTGTGAAGAAAAAGACAAATCTATGATGTTACGGCTTCAATCTGCAGCTTTCTAAGACAACAGATTTTTAACAAGATACACTCACCCAATGCCCTGCTGAACTCGCTGGACTGTATGTCCACGTAGTACACGTGGGTCCCCAGCAGACTTGTGACTTCAGGTGACGTCAGATAAACGGCGCTTGGCCGGAGGTACTTTTTATCCTTCTGCCCTCCCTTCAGCGGTCGATAAGCTGGCAGCCATTCAAGAGCACACAGGAGGTGGTAGAAGGAGGACTTGGTGTTTTTGATGGGTCGCCCGTCGCTGTCTATCACCTGGGCTGTGAGGTACTGAGAGTAGAGATGTCTGCAGGGAGGGGAGAGGATACCAGTTGGAACCAGTAACAGTGACATGCCAGATTTAACGTAGGATGGCGTATCTTTACAGATCTCGTTGTTACAGTCCACCGCCTCTTCAGCTGTGGCTCAGAGATCTTAATATCTCTTATGATGACTCAACAAAGTGGCAGAAGTGTGTGACCCAGATTCCCACTCAGCAGCACCACAGAACGATCAGTTAAACGCACTGAGATCTTTAGTCGAACCAATCAGTCAGCAGCCTCCACAGATGTGTCACAACGTAATGTCATAATGTCAGATTTTCCACGTTAACAACGGATAAATGTCTTTGTCGAGTGTTTCCCTGAATCTTGTTTCACCGTCAGAAGTGATGCATCGATTGCCGCCACTGCAGTGTGCCATCAGTGCGTTTCATAACCGTTTATATTTGACACAACCTGCATTACAGGCAAGCGTTAAAAAGAAAATCGCTCCTATAACAGTCAGACAAGAGTCGAGCAGAAATAGACCATTATGTTTATAAATACAACGACCACAACAACTTCAAAAATACTAGAATGCTGCATTAAATGTAATTAAAAACTGAATGCAAGGACCTGAAAATCTTATTAACCAATATTTTATTTACAATAAAACATAGTAAGTTTGAATGTTGAAAGCTAAACATAAAGAATATCATATTTGCTGAGTTTTACCATGGAGAGACTCTGCCTCTCTTAGATGCTCCTTTTTTATGTTACTGACCTGTTTACAATAAACCTGTTTACTCTAAGCACGTTCCTTCAGCTTTCTTTTAGCGCCGCCTACTTTCCCAGCCCGTTGTCGTCTGTAGCTAATATGATCTGTAGACACATTTGATCCGTTTTTAGGTTTAAGTGAATAAAAACATTGGTTTATAACTTTTGGAAATCATTTTAGATGCCGTCCTAACCTTTCTGGAAATGGTGTTGGACACTGTTTAAACTCTTCTGCTTAACTTTGAAGCAGTTTTTTTTTAATAAGTTTTTAGCAACATTTGCAATACTCTCTTATGTTCTGCCTTACTGGTTTTGTTTTAATTTCTTTTACTTTTGATTGCTTTTATTGTTTTCATCTTTTATTCCTTTAAATTCTATTGTTATAATCTCACTGCATGTCTTTAATGTTCAGCACTTTGCTGCAGCTGGCGCTGTGTAAAAGTGCTATATAAATAAAGTTGAGTTGAGTTGCTATGACTACTGTCCACAGAGGAGATTGACGCACCAAACCACCAGCAGAGCTGCTGGGGTTTGTAATATTGGCAGTACATGTGCTGCATAACAGCTCTAGTAGTCATTTGGTATTCCTTCATGTATTCCCATGTATATTCCCAAATATAACTAGGGCCAGAGTTTGACACTTACGGTCTAAAAAGGTCTCATACACTTCTCCACTCCAAAACCAGGGTGTGCAATGCGAAATAATTTCGTAATTCTGTGTCTTAGTAGTTGTATAAACTAATAAAACCTTGTTATTATCCCTGACTTTATCACTGCTACTCCTTACATTTGGACATGAAGCAACACATTTGATTGCATTTATCTGCATGTCTGAAAGGATCCTTTGTGTGGATGCAAACTTAAACCTAAAACATTGTTTTACTGTTGTGTGTAAACTCCTGCAGAATATTCAGAGAAAGAGGACGAAGGAAAGTAAAACGGGGCGTTGAAAGCGCGTCTTTGTAAAACATAAATCATAAATAAGACGAATCATTAAAAAGTAATGGTCAGAATAATTCAGAGGTGCAGGAGCTGTGTGCTCTGCTCACCAGTGTGTGAGACTGCAGCCCTCAACACACACACATCTGTTACAGTGACTCACACAGCAGCTCAATCCCAGTTTTTACTCTGATCTCTATTTTCTCTATTCAGAAAACAAACAGCTGCTTTTATAAACAAACACATTAATCTGCACAACAGGACGAATCAGGATTATTTACTGCTCCTGAGCCATTAAACGAAGCTGTAATTCCTGGTTAAACAGAACTGAAATCTAGTGAATCTGCTAGTTCGGGATTATAATATTACACCAACAGGAGGAGAAGCGTAGCTGGTGTGTGTGTGTTTTGTGTTTTGTGTTTACCCAGTGTCCCAGTTTGTCTCCAGCAGCCTCAGCAGAGTCGACCGCTGCTGCAGGAGGATGGAGCCGGGCAGCTGGGCTGTGGCCAGGGTGTGGAACTCCTCACAGGGGTAGTCATCGAGGACGCAATCCTGCCCCTGATTCCACGTCGCACTTTCAGCCGACCAGGGACTGGATGCCTTGTGGATGAGTTTACAAATAATAATGACGGAGTATTTATGGACATAAACAATTTGATAAATGAATCATACTTCATTAGGTCATTTTCTGAACCGCTTAGTCCAGTTAAGGGTCGTGGAGAAGCTGGAGTGTATCCCAGCAATCATCAGTCAGAAAATACTACTTAATAAGGTGGTTAAATTCGACTGAATACAAATTAAACTGGTTATGATGTGGTGTTCCTCAGGGGTCAGTACTTGGTCCACAAGCCTTCATATCACTTTAAGTTTTTGCTCTGTAGCTTTTAGAGGAAATAAAAATTGAAAAAGTTATTTGATTTGCTTGTGTTCATTAAATCTGAGTAAAACTAAAGTTTTATGGTTTAAGAAAGGAAAATAAATTATGAGTAGAAATAATGGTGGACTGTAATTTTAAAAAAAAAATTGTCCTTGTTTGTGTTGTTTATTGTTTTGTTTTCTTTTAACCCACCACAATGTGGCAATTTGATCAACATTGTTGTTTTTAAAGTGCGCAATAAATGAAGCTGTATTGTACTGTATTATATTGTATTGTATTGTATTGTATTGAATTGTATTGTATTGTATTGTATTGCATTGTATTGATAATAACTATATAAGAAGGTGTATGAGGATAAATTACTGGGTGTAATGTTGGGTCATACGATCTGCTGGAAGTCTTGTGGTCTTTGTTAAAGCAAAAATAACAGTGTTTTTGTAAACATGTGTTTCCCCCGAACAAGACTCTGCTGCACAGTTGGCTTTCTGCTTGGTGTTACTATGCCTGGTGTGGAAATATGTGATAACATACAAAAAACACGTTAAGGATAGCTTATGAGGATGGATATCTGCTGTACACAAAGTCAGCTGAATTTTCTGATTGTGTTTACATATAACTAATATAAAACATGATTTACTGCAATGACCTATAGCTTATATTAGTTTCTCAGCTGTTGGCGTTACATTAATCCTCCTTTGTTAAAAGTTTGGTGTTTTGTTCACCAAGTGTGTGACTTTCTGTTTTGTTCCTGTTTCAGTGAGTTTATACCTGCCTTCTGTTGTCTTGTGACAACACCTGCGCCTTGTTTAGTCATTAGCACTGAGTATAAAAGCTCTTTGGGTTCTTTTGTTCTTGGCTTTGTTCTCGTCTGGTTTTGGCCCCCAGAGCTACTAACTGTGTTCAGTCAGTCGGTCTGGTCTTTTTTCACATAAGTTTTTATTTCAGCGATGAAGTTTGTTATTCTGCTGTGGCAGCGCTTTTTGTCCTTTAAAAATAAATCTTTCTAACATCCACCTGCATCATCCTGATGTTGGTTTTTGTTCCTCTACACCATCATCGTACGTACAAAGCAGGAATAATCTGTTAGCAGAAATAAAGGCTGGATGTGAGGAGGGGAGTCTGTGCATCGCTGTCAGTAGAGGAAATTTACAGATCAGTATGGCGAAGGAGTTGAAAAGATGCACAAAAATGAACCAGCTTTAAAAACTATAAAAATAAACACTTCTGAAACTGTACATGATGTTAAATATTTTAAATGTATGAGCACATATTCGCATTTATGGGTGCTGGAGAACTGTATTGATTGATAAATATGGATAATTGTCTATATCGTCATATAAAAACAATGTTTTTGGATAGTTGGAGATAATTATGACTCGATGTGAAAATATGTATGTATTTAAGAGACAGGATACTGTTTATCATGTTAAATATAATTATGCATTGATCATGATACAAATAAATAAAAGGAAAAAAAATAACATGATCTCCTTCTGATCTTTTTAGATTAAAATTGTTGTTTGTGGATGTGATGTCAGTCAATGGAGTCTGAATGATGTCATTTGTTTTTCATGGCAGCTTTTCTTTTACTTTATGTTTTATCCATCCATCCATCCATCCATCTGTCCATCTGTCCATCCATCCATCCATCATCTATCCATCCATCCGCTGATCCATCCATCTGTCCATCCATCCATCCATTCACTGATCCATCATCTATCCATCCATCCATCCATCCATCCATCATCTATCCATCCATCCGCTGATCCATCCGCTGATCCATCCATCCATCCATCCATCCATCCATCCGCTGATCCATCCATCTGTCCATCCATCCATCCATTCACTGATCCATCATCTATCCATCCATCCATCCATCATCTATCCATCCATCCATCCATCCATCCATCCGCTGATCCATCTGCTGATCCATCCATCCATCCATCCATCCATCCGCTGATCCATCCATCTGTCCATCCATCCATCCATTCACTGATCCATCATCCATCCATCCATCCATTCACAGATCCATCATCTATCCATCCATCCATCATCTATCCATCCATCCATCATTCATCCATCCATCCATCCATCATCCATTCACTGATCCATCATCCATCCATTCACTGATCCATCATCCATCCATCCATCCATCATCTATCCATCCATCCATCCATCCATCCATCCATCCATCCATCCATCCTTGAATCCATCAATCCATCCATCCAATCCTTGCATCCATCCATCCATCCATCCATCCATCCAATCCTTGCATCCATCCATCCATCCATCCTTGCATCCATCCATTCATCCATCCGTTTTCTACAGTTACGTCTCACAGTGATTTTCTGTTATCTTATCAAACAGCCAACATTTCTGTTGTTAAACTCCAAACCATATATGATCCCAGTAACTAAACTCTGATCTCTCTCCCCAGCAGCAGCTCAAGCAGAGCCTAAGCCGGTCTGAATCTTTCCTTATAAATCAATAGTTTTACAATGAGTGATTATCCCTGGCTTATGAGCTGTTGTCTGTGTCATCTTTCCAGATCTTCACAGAAGCCGCACTGGTTGCATAATGACTGATGGCATCATCCTGAATCCACATTTTATCCCTTGTTGCTGCAGCTCAGGCTAAATCAAGCATCAGGAATGTGTGATGTGCGCAACCTCAAAGCAACTACTGATCTCTCTAACCCTGCTGTGACTCATATTCAACATCTCCACTCCCTTTATATGCCGTGATGACTCACAGGTGCAGAGGTGCTTCTGGCGTCCATGTAACCAGTAAACACTGTCTCAAGACAAGCTTGTTACACTGTGAACTTACAGGTGGAGCTCTTCAGCTTTAGACTCTTGTGAAGCATTGCATGTTTGGTGTATGAGAGCTGCAGAAACAGCCATGTCCTCCCTACCAGTTCTGCAGCAGTGAGTGTTCGTCTCTCTTTGCAGATGATGAGGCCGTCCCTGACTCCCAGTCTGCTGAAGAGTTCCCTCCATCCCGCTACATCGCCATCTGTCTGCACATAATACGGACTCAGCAAGATCCAGTCACAGCCTGGTGGAGGGAAAGCAGAAAGGCAGCGGTGTTAAGGTTTACAGATAGAAAGGATAATATAAAACACACAGTGTAACAACACAGACAAGTAAACAGGTAAGACAGTGTGTAATGTTTACCTGCTGATATCAGTGAGGTCATTAAATGAACTGGAAACATCAGTATAATGAATCTGCTGTGCTGCTTTTCAGTGTTGCCAAGAGGCAACTTGGAACATTGTTATTTAATTGAAGCAGAGCGAGAGCCTGCAGAGTTTCTGGCAGATGTGGAGGGACATAAAAAGCCACAGCCCGAGGAGGTGAAATCACCGTGTAACAAGTTTTATCCACAAAATCCGACAAAAAACAAACTGAAGCAAAAGAATCAGAGCTTAATGTGTGTTTGGAGACATTAAGAGTAGAAAATCAGTCATAAACAATCAACTATCTTACACTACTTTCTATCTAAATAATAGCTTCATTCTGCACATTCAGAATTGCACTAGCAGGGAGATTTGTTTGCACTCAAAGCTGATGGATGTGACAAAATCCTCTCCTAGACACGAGTCCGAAAGCTGACATGACTCATCTCTCCTGCATCAGACCCCTGCAGACCTAATGGGACTGTATCTGTCTGTTAAAAGACCATTTTACACTCTAAATCTTTATTACAGATTTCCACCACAGAGCTTAAATAGGTTTAAGTATTGATTTATTTCTGATTCTGGATCAAAGTTATGATTAAAAAACGTTTCTGGATGGTTAGACAGAAGAAAAACACAGTCCGAGGATGTCACTTTCCCTCCTGAAACTCAGAGGAATTAATCTTCTAAACTAAATTATAACTTGAGAAAATAATCAGTAAAATAATTAGTCTGTGAAGCTGCTCCATGCCAACAGTTTTCAGATATAAACGTCGGTGTTTCTGCTACGAAACAAACTTCTAATGGTGATAAAAAATGGCCTATGATGTCATGATGTGGCGGTTTGTGTTTTTTCCTTAGTTCAGGTTTCCTGTTTTATTTTGTAGTTTTTCCTGTTTGGTTCCCTTGTTTGTTGTTTAGCTTTATTGATTTCCTCATTGAGTTCACCTGGTCTTGTTTTAGTTCATTCCGTTCACCTGTTTCTTGTTTGGTTCCCCAGTGTATTTATACCCCTCAGTTTTAGTCTTGAGTTGCTGGATCATTTTGTTGCACTAGTTTGTTTGTTGTAGTCCTCGGAGGTCCTTAGTTAAAATAAATCAACTAAAATCTGCATCCCTGTTCCCTCATCTCTGCATTTGGGTCCATACCTTCACCTTCCTCACTGCCACCCCATGACAGATGTGTGCTTTGCTATGACAAAAAAAAGCAAGATGTGTTCACTGTTTACTGTAAGTTTATTTACATTTGAGTGTTAGCACAGAGTTGATTGTGCTTTGTATGTTTCAGTTTCACCCTTCCTTGAAACGTCATTAAACCTTCCTTTCAGGTTTTCTTCCTGTTAAAGGGGAGTTTTTTCTTTCCCACTGTCGCCGCGTGCAGCTCAGGATGGGGGATTGGATCAAAGTCATGACTCGATGCAATCAGTTGGTTTCTATTATAGGATATGTATGAACTGATTCGAAATGATGTGTATGTTGATTTGTTTATGTAAAGTGCCCTGTGACAACATTGTTGTGAAGTGGCGCTATACAAATAAAGTTGAATAAACCTGTGGACAAGGAGCGAGTGTCTTCAGAGTCTTGATGTCGGGGAGGTGTTGATCTGACTTTGATATATACCTGACATATATTGAGGGCAGCACAATGTGAAATCTATTTTCTTTTCCTGGATCAGTCATCTATGAATATGTTAATATGACTCCGCCCACTTTTACTTTAACAATATCAGAAACAGAAGTGACTGACAGGGAGACTTCAGGGGAAACTTCCCAACCTCTGAAACCACAGTGTAAACCTTTCCCACCTCTTCACGATCAAGGTCAGGGGTCACAAACTCCGGTCCTTGACAGCTACCACCTGCAGGTTTCAGTGTTTCCCCGCTGCAGCACACCTGACCCAGATCAATGCCTCATTAACATGCAGGTGCAGAAGATGACATGTTGTTGGAGAAGCTTTTCGTTTGAATCAAGTGTAGCAGGAGACAGTAAAACCTGCAGGATGGCAGCCCTCGAGGACTTGGATCCAGTGTGTTCATGTAACAATAACAGAACTAACCCTTGACAGGAGAGCTGCAGCAAAGCTTTCTCTTTCTGAACCTGCTGGATACGACCACAGATCTCTCCCATCTGATCTGTAGCTGTTGGTTTGTTTACACCCTCCCTCCATCCACCTTCTCCTGCCTTTGCCTGTGACTGGGTTGGATGTGGTGGTTGCTACCGCCTAATGAACCACCATCCTGAGCTTCACGCTCCAGTGAAGGAGTCTGCATCTCCACACTACTTCCAGCTCAATGAGCAAATTCCATGAGAGCCTTGTGATGCCTTTGCTTCTCTTTGGGATCAAATCTCTCCTCCTCGTTTGGTGGCTCATAGTTGGAGGCTTACATTGTTTGTTTCTGAAGTTTTAAAAATTATTTGATTTAAATAGCAGGACATATCTACCCATTGTAATCCATCATAGTGTGTATATAGCGATAGTCCCACCAACGTAGGCTGTCTGAACTTGCCTCGCTGAAACCGTGGGTGTTGGTTCAAAGCACAAATATTCGGTCAGAGCATAAAAGGCTGATAGAGGAATGTTTTTAACATAAAAGCATCTGATGAAGAAGTTAGCTAGGATGACAACTTTTAGATTGAACACAAGAGTCTGCACATGCACAAGCTATGCTGCAGTTAACTTTATGTACACGGGGAAACATACACTCACTGGTCACTCTAGCAGATCCACCTACTTAACACAAGTGTGTAATCAGCCAATCAGATGGCAGCAGCTTAACACATTCAGCCATGTAGACATGGTGAAGAAGACTTGCTGAAGTTCAATCTGAACATCAGGATGAGGAAGAAATTAGATTGAAGTGACTATGCATGTTGTTGGTCTGAGTATTTACTGGGATTTTCACACACAACCATCTCCAGGATTTACAGCTCGCAGCAGCTGTCTGGACCAGAATGTCTGGTGGATGTCAGAGGTCAGAGGAGAATGGTCAGACTGGTTGGAGATGATGGAAAGACAACAGGAAGTCCAAGAAGAATATTATCTCTGAACCATAGACTGTATATTAAAAGATGGACGGAGCCTCCGTGACGTCACCCGTAGGTTTCTGAAGAGCTGAATTGAAGCTTGGTGGGCGGTTCCTACCATCGCCATCTTGGCAGGGGCATGCTGTCGTCTCGCCAGGAAAATACATATATGAGCAAAGAGGTGGAGCTGACAGGGGGGCTGTGAGCGTCATGGTGGATGATTGACATCGAGCGAACTCCAAGCTTTCTGTAGCTAAGAGCTAACCGAGCTAACCCGGAGATAACAGGAGCTAACCAGCTAACAGAGGTAAGCGGGCTAAAGCTAAGTCATGTTGATAAACGGTTAAAACCCGCGGTTGTTCTACGTTCTTACTTGAAGCGGGAGATCGGGTACCTGTCAATCAAAAGGACACGCCCCTAAATCTGCCCAATTTTGAGATTAAATTACTTTTAATTGGGCGAGTTAGAAAAAAATTCACTCCCCCCACAGTTGTCATGAAGGTAAACCTGACCTATTAAACCTAAAATGGATTTTCGAACCAGGCTGTAAACATGTTTATTCCTGCTGTGAAGTTGTTTTTTTAAAACATGGGAGTCTATGGAGATTCTCTCTGTTTTGGAGCCCCTAGTGGATGAAGGGGGAACTGGAGTTTTATGCACTTCCACATAGGCTTCACTTTTAACCACCGGAGGCTGCTGCTTGCTCTGAACACACAACATGTCCAACCTTGAAGCAGATGTTCTAAAGGGGGTCCAACTCGGTACAAGAAGTCTGATAAAGCAATGAGTACTGAGGGTATTGTGGTATTCAGTGGGATAAAACATATGCAAATGCATCAAGTTAAAGTCTTTTCTTATTACTTCTAATGTGAGTTTTGTTGTTTAGTCCTTTTATTTGAAGTGTTCTTGGTGACAAAGAACTGGATGAAAATCTTAACATGGAATCCAGCAGCTCACCAAAGAGTTGATGATAAAAATGCTTCATCTGTTGTCTGTGGGAACATTTCCTCCTTCAAAGCACACACAGCTGCTCTGATCCACTTTCTTCTACACACCCTGAGGACCTGACTGGGAGGTGAACTACTTCTACATGTTAAGCTGGATCAAACTGGTGTCACTGTTTCTTCCCTGACCTTTGACCTGATGTAACAGAAGAACCAACAGATCTGTAAAACTGTAACCCACCACTCAGCATGGTATTAGTTCATCAGCAGCTGATTGTTTTCCTCTCCTTTCCTTCTGCGACTGTGTGAACATACTGAGAGTGTGATTTTGTTGCTTGGCTGAGGATGCAGAAGTGTGGGAGTCTTCCTACCAGGCAGCATCACGGGCAGGTTGATGTTGCTGTATTCTTCAGAGAAGTGCACCCTCTCCGTGGCCGGGCAGCGCAGACCCCTGCAGGTGAGGACGGGAACTGTGATGTCTGCGTACTCCTGGCTGGAGGACGAGTGCTGCTTGATGAAGACCAGGTAGCTCACCACCACCTGCTCGGGCTTTGACTTGAGTCAGAACCAGCAGGAAAAGAGAAGAAACCATTTTTAATGCAAATACCGCGTGAAGGGAAATAAATGTTACATTGTATAAAATTTCCTGGTCGTTTACAGAACGCCAAACGGCAAGGCGGCAAGTCATGGACAAGGGTGCCCAGTTCTGATCCTGGAGGGATTCAATGTGTCCCTGCTCCAACACACCTGACTCAAATGAATCAGTCATTGTGGAGAACTTTATTGGCTGTTGGATCCATTTAATATGAGCCAGTTGTGTTGGAGCAGGGACACATGATAAAAACCGAGGACCGACTTTGGGCCCCCCCCTGGTCATCAGTGGTGTCTGGGTGGTTTTTATTCCGCGTTGAAGCACATGCAACGCTCCCATATTGTTCCGGTAAGGATGGATGAAGAGGGAACTGTCCAAGCAAGAGGCTCCTTCTGTCCTTGTTTCTTTTCTAAAGTTTATTTCTTGTTTTACTCCATTTAAACCTAATTCATTTTATATTTATATATCCGTTTAAGAATACTGATAAGATAATGCTACATTTAATTAGCAAAATAATGTTTAACAAAACTAAGGCTGCTAGGATTTGTCAACAACGGCAACAATGAAAATTCATCGACATGAAATTTAATTACGCGTCGCGTTATAAACTGCCGAGCGGCTTTGCTAATAAAACGCTGCGCCAGGCACCTTAACGCCATTTACCAACCACGGCTTTTCAGACAGTAGAAGTGATTTAATTTTGGTGGTGATCCAGGTCACCGTATGGATTCAGAAATTTTTTAAAGGATTCTGGCCCTTGTTTACCAACAAAACAGTCTTTTTCAGGATGCAAATAATCATTTCAATGCAATTCTACGAATATTAAGATGTTAAAATATTTCATTTATTTTGTTTTTTGTTTTGAGGCAAATTCTGTACAGCTTGGATATGACACTACAGCTAGGTTTGAAATAAATAAATTAGTAAGCTGTTAAGCTTACATTTAATATTAAACAGGTTCAGGAGTCGTTCTTTTAACTTACTAAAGGACATTAAGTTGTGACTGACTGGGAATCAAAAACATACTGGAACCAGTAAAAAGAGCTGCGTCAACTGGAAGCTCAGATGATGGGCGGGACAGAAGTAATCGTGACTAATCGAAAAAATTATTTACAGATTAGTCAACTATTAAAATAATCGTTAGTTGCAGCCCTAAACAAAACAGAATAAAACCAAAATAAATCTTTACAAAAGTATTTTTCCAGATTAGTCTTTTGTTATATCAAACATCCTCAGGAGTAAAATACTATAAAAAACATTTGTACCCACATTAATGTCAGAAAGGCACAAAATAAACTGAATTTTTATTTTTTATTAGCTTGGATCGGGTCCTGCAAACAGCTGTGCAGCATCTGCTGCAGAAGTCGGAGATTTTATGTATTTATTCTTCTTGGCCCTTCCTTCTTTTTCTGGGTCTGCAGCACCTTTAAAATGATGCTCCGCCTGCCTTGTTGGCCGGTTCTCCTCCAAAAACTCTCCTCGTTCCTGTGCCAGCTGCAGCAGAAACTTTCTCTGAACCAGTTTGGCGCCAGTGCACTTCTAGAAGATAATGTTGGCCCTTATTCCAGCACAAACCAGTAGGTAGTAAAAGACAGCAATGAGGCGTCTTTACGCAGCATCTTTTACAGTGCAGGACGCTGCTGCAGTTACGTTTAACAGGAATCAACAGAAGAAAACACATGACTCCTGTCCTAGCTTCACTCCACTCCGCCTGCGTTTTAGAGTTGATTTTAAACTGGTCTCGGCCCAGTTTACCCCTCTGAGCTTTTTCATCCCAACTCGCCTTAATGGTCTCTGAGATCAGCGGACCAGCGGCTCCTGCAGGTACCGAGACAGAACAGAGCCTTCTCTATCGAGACCCCAGCGAGGGTTTTTATTTCATTTGATTTGTTTTGTTTTTTTATAGTGTCGTTTTCAGCAGGTCTTATGTCTCAGGATTTTATTTGTATTTCTGTTTTTAAATATGTACACATTTTCTTTGTGCAGCACTTAATTTTAGCTGCAGTTGGTTTAAAGAGCTTAATAAAAAAAAGTTGGCAGGGTATGTAATATGTTTTCTGATCCACAGCATCCAAACTTAAGAGCGGAACAGCACAATACAACCACGCTGACCGTCTTACACCTGTCCATGTGAACATTTATTACTTTGTCTGGATTGTATTAGTTGTTTTTAGCTTTTATACATATACACACATACATACAAACATAACCACATACATACATATATTGGATGGATGTCTTATTTTATTGAATGATTTTAATGGCCTATGACAGCAATCTAGATTTAGTCACTTTTACAGGTAATTAAAGATTTATGTATGTGTTTAGTATCATTTATTGCTAATTTATGTACTGATGAAAAGGTCTTCTGTTGATTCATGACTAATAATTTGCAAACTGTTCCTTTTTCTGTCCTGAACGACTCTGAATGTTGCTTGTTATAGTTTTTATCCTTTTCTCTCTTTAACTCACTGGCTGACAAAGACATCGTTTGTGCTTTTGCAGTTTCTGTTTATAGAAAGCCGATTTGGCCGCGTCAATGTCAAAACACCACCAAAATGCACCCCAAAGTGTGCACCCAGCAGGCACCTAACATGTTGTACATGCACCCCGAGTGTGCACCTCGCGGTACCCGGCCAAATCGACCCCCCACATACCGCAGCCCCGAAATATGAGCCAAAATGCTTCAAAACGCACGGGGCTCTGCGAAAACAATGCCTGGCAGAGTTCATGAAGTCCGTACTTTGACTGCAAGATAAAAAAAGATGTGATGTTTTCCGATCAAGTGGTTTTGTATTTGTGTGTTGTTACCTTCCATTTGTTTGTTTTCATTGTGGGGTAGATGTGCTGCTCCAGCAGCTCCTGTGGCTCCAGCTCGTGCACCCCGAGTCTTTTCAGCAGCTCCCGAACCTGCTGACTTTCCAGAGGCTCCAAGCTGCTCAGCAGAGACGGATGAACCACATTTACATCCTTGTATAACGCAGACAGGGGTCCTGCACAGAGACAACACACATCAGGACATATTTATGCTGGTATTACTTGTTTGTTTAGACATTTACAGCTGGATTGATCCCATTTCCTCTTGGTTATCGATAAGGATTTTGTGATGTTTGGTATGTCACCACATAAGTAAACACCTCAAACAGGAAGCTTTCAGTGTCCTACTTTCCTCTTTCTGAGGCTGCCATCCTAAGCAGTGATTCCCCACTGATGTGCACTGCTCAATATTTCAGAAGAACACCGTGTTTAACTTTGCTGTCTCTCTGAAGTGATCACTCTCAGCTCAGTCCGCTTCACTTCAGCGGCCTGAGCTTTGTGCTGCAGAGAGCTGCTTCCAACTGCAATCACTGACCTGAAAATCAAGACTTCACCGCCAGCAACTTTTCCTCCTGCCAGCGCTGTCCGCTGTTACTACCGACAGAAAGTCATGTGACTCACGATGAGAATACTTACAGACGTAATATTAAAATGTCTGTACTGACATCAAGACATGTGCCAACGACTTTGGTTATAAAACATTCATTTGTTCATTGTGGGAAAGGAAGTACACGCTTTTTCAGTCCATGGTTTATCAGGACATGAAAAAGGAAGTTGTTTTATCCTCTTCAAGCCTTTGTGTACAGTTTCTGACACCTACTGCACCGACATATGATGAACACTTTGATCAATACGTTGTATAGCCTGCTGTCTGATCTGTCTTCTGCCCCCTGGTGGACACATGTTGCACTACAATAAATCTGACGTAATCACGTGGACGTGTACTGTTTGTGTGTATTTTATATTACGTTTTCTTACGTTTTCTTAAAGACCAAACTAAAAATTTTAAGGAGAAAAATAGAAGTTTCTGTCTATTATTTCTGAAATCCGATGTTAAAGAGTTAAAATGAAAGAGCTGTTAACATGTTACATTAGTTGTTTATTTCCCCAAGAGGTAAAATATCCATCATCTATTTTCTTAACTGCTTGTTCCAAATTAAGGGTCACTGGGAAGCTGGAGTCTATCCCAGCAACCACTGGGTGAGTGGCAGGTACACCTGGACAGGTCGCCAGTCCATCACAGAGGTGAAAATGCTTTCCAACATGTTAAGTTCTGTTATAATGTGATATTTTGTTTGAACATACATACAAAGTAAACGTACTTATCACAGGAAAAATGTTTTGATCCAAACATTAAGAATTCATTAAACTGAGCAAAAATGTCATTTAGCTTGAATGAATAATTATATGTAAGTTCTTATATCAGAACCTGAAATGTTGGTCAGCTCTTCTTTATAAAGTTGCTTCACAAAGCAGGTTTAAAACTGTGGTCGAGCGACGTGCTGCACGTGAAGAAGCACTGGTGTAAATCACAACTATTCACATCCAAAAAAAACCCAACTCCTGATGTGTTGAACAGCATGAGAAGAAGATCAGTTTTTAAATAAGACTTAAAAGAAGACGGGGACAAAGCCTGGCGTAGAAAAAGCCTGATCCTCTCTGAGCTTCAACCAAAAACAACCAACCAACCAAAAGCAGCTGATCGTCTGACCTCAGTGACGAAGCACGGCTGAGAGGTAAAGAGGCAAGACCCTGAGAGCCTTAAAAGCAAATAAAATCATTTTATATTCAACTCAGTCAAGACGGCTTCACATTTCACTGTAGAAATCGTTGCTATCAAAAGGAGTTCAGGTTCCACTCAGTGACCGCAGGGTGTCCAGTAGAGGGAGGGGGGGGATCAAATAGAAAAATCTGGATTTTTTTTTGCTTCACAATTTAAAAAAAAAGGATTTTTTTTTAACAAAAACTCTTTTTCTTCAAATAAATAAAAATAATTCATTCCTTTTCTAATCGTACCATCTTTAACTTCAACATTTAACATGCTAACAAAGACACGCACTGTAAAAACTGTATATCTAACCGAGCCTGGCAATCGTGGCCAAAAAGTCTTTATGAACTTGTTGTAAGAGAAAGAACCGTGACAAGAGCATTGTAAGTCCCTTATTTATGAATAACACCCGTCGGTCAACGCTTCACCGTTTCTTTCAAAAGGAGCAATAAAAACAACATAGAAATGAACCACTGACAGGCTGGTTTTCAGGGCTTTTCCACTTAGTAAAACACTTAAAACGAGCGTTTCACAGCTTGTTTTAAGATATTTCTCACTTGTCAAAAGTACAGATCTATTTGATTTTTTCCAACTTAAATTATCTTAAGTTGTGAATAATTTTTGTTTCTGTAGAAAGATCATCTCTAAATCATTTAAACTTGCCGTTATAACACATATGTTTCTCAGACAGCTGTGCAGCAACAGCTGCTTCTGGAAGACGACTGCTGATGTCTTTCCTCCTGGGCGTCTGCGATGGTTCTCATCACAGATTAAAGACACTTTCACATCAGACTTTTTATTCGAATCCTAATCCATCTGCTCGGAAAGTCCGCTTTGTTTGGGAGAATCTGAATGGGGCAAATGAATTCCAAAAGAAGCGGACTCGGACTGCCTACAAACCAGGTCTCAGCCTGTTTCAAGCGGACCAAATACAGGAAGCGGACAACAAAAAAAGTCACTTCCTGCATCTGACTTAGCATTGCATTATGGGTAAATGCATAGCGATGACGTTAAGAGTCCTCTGTCTGGTGTGTTCGTCATACTGCGTCCATTGTTGCAGTGTATTTCTGCAGTAGACTTGCATAAGACAAGAAATAAAAACCCAAAACAGCCATAGTTCCTTCTCCATGTTTAACTAGTTTTCTTCTTCACGCCGGTCTTGTCCTGTTTTGCTCAATAAATACCAGTGCAGCGCCCCCTTTGGTGGGAATGGAGATATATTATTCTAAAGGTTTGGCTTGTTTGACCAAAGTGCAGGGCGAACGGTTATCTCAGTTCGCATGGATACACCCCCCCTACAGCTGAGCCGAGTCTCCAATCGGACTGAGTCTAGTGGACTCTCCTGATGTAAATACACCCTGAAAGTCCTCCTCCCAACACACGGAGGCTGCAGCAGAACAGCTTCATGTCTGATCCTAATCAGGTTTTCCTTTAAAACAGAAGTCAGCTGATGGTTGCAGTAAAAACAGGTGAGGCTCAGGTTTCCCTCCTTCCTGCATCTCCAGCCTTGTTGTGACGTTGACTTGGTTTGTAAGTTGTGTTGACTCTGCTTCCATGTAAAGGGAGCCTCAGAGTTGCTTTTAAAGACACAAAACCTCTTAACCTACATGCCTATTTTAGACGGCAAACTGCAGAAGCAGAGCGCTTACATTAAAGTATTAAAATCAATTATTCCTACTTGCCGTTCTAAAACCTGGTGTGCTGTTTTTGTCTCCGGTGACGCACGACGCAGGTGGCGTTCCTCTGCTTTTGTCTGGGCTGGCTCCGATCTGAGCGGTGCTTATTCTTAGAAAGAGGTCATGTTTGTCCACAGGTTCGTCATACGCCCACCCGCTTGTCCCTCAACGTCTCATTGTGCTGACTTCAGATGGGTCAGACGCAGCTTTTACAGCAGAACCTCTCACAGGCTTTGAGTTTCTATGACTCAGGAGGGAACGTCTGAATCTGTCCCACAGCCGGTTACGCCGTCTGTCTACCTGAGATCATAGCAGACAACGTGATGTTCTGCAGAGATCTGAAGTGTTTTTCTGCTGAGCTTTTAAAGCAGCGATGCAGAGCGGTACATGTGCACTTCTAATACATATTTATGCTAAAAGCAGGTCAGTCACCATGTGCTGTATTCTTTTCTCAGTGGGTTTGTTGTTGTCCTGACTGGTTTAGCGCTGCATAATCAGCACGAGCGCCTCCATAAGTTCTCTGCAGGTGCAGAGTAATTACACAAAGACATGACAAAAGGGCAGCTGAGAGGGGGGCCGTGAGCGTCATGGTGGATGATTGACATCAAGCGAACTCCGAGCTTTCTGTAGCTAAAAGCTAACAGAGCTAACCTGGAGCTAACAGGAGCTAACCAGCTAACAGAGGTAAGCGGGCTAAAGCTAAGTCACGTTGTTCACCGACTAAAAACCGCAGTTGTTCTACGTTCTTCTTACTTGAAGCGGTAGATCGGGTACCTGTAAATCAAAAGGACATGCCCCTAAATTTGCCGAACTTCGAGATTAAATTACTTTTAAACGGGCGAGTTAGAAAAAAATTCACTCCCCCTACAGTTGTCATGAAGGTAAACCTGACCTATTAAACCGAAAATGGATTTTTCGAACCAGGCTGTAAATATGTTTATTTCTACTGTGAAGTTGGTCTTTTTAACATGGGAGTCTATGGAGATTAGTGGATGAAGGGGGAACTGCAGTTTTATGTACTTCCGCATAGGCTTCACTTTTTACCGACAGAAGATGCAGTTGCTTTGGTGTTTATTTACTCTGAAAAGTCTTTTTCAGCCCTTATTTCTTATATTTGGTTTAACTGGAGCCAGACGTTCTTTGAACCTTTTAAAAGCAGCCTGGAAGTGTAGCTCTCCACCATTTCTTTTTAAGTTTAATCTTTGAACAAAGGCTGCTTTTCGATTTATTTTCAGCCCAGTTCCTGCAGCGTTGCATTGTTATTTGTCAGGCCACTTAACAGGGACCTGTGAATCACTCAGACGAGGCGTTTCTGTATTTATATGTAACAGAGAGCTTAGCAAAAAGCTCATGGTAAAATGGATCTTAAACTCTTTATGCTTGTAGCCTTACTCGCATCATTTCTTCCCATTTCTAGAACAGACAAAAAAATGGGATTTTTGCAGCAACAAGGTGATTTGTAAAGATCTAAAAGCTGAACATTTGGCATATCTCAGCACGGTGGGCAGTGAGATCTTCCAACTGGACAAGATTTAGACAAATGAAGTGTCAAAACTAAAAAATCACCACATCAGATGAACAGAACTGAAAATGATGTCTTCATGTCTACCGCTGGCTAAAGACCCAACAGAAACGGTCTCCATGGGAACGTGGCGGTCTAGATGTGTTAAAAAGTGTCAGAAGACACAAGACCTGGACTGAAAGTCAGCAGCAACAGGTCTGATGGAGGGAGGGATCCTCTCCAGAGCCTGGACCTCAACATGACAGTGTGGGATCATCTGGACAGAAACATCCAGAGAACTGTTCCTGGAGACTGCTTATAGAAATTACTGGACGGTTTGTCTACGAGGGTTCAGGCTGTGATGAAGAATAAAGATGTTCAGAATTTACTGTTTCAGTAAATCGCTGCACCTGTTCTCCATTTCCCAGGTGGTCTTGTGGGACATTCCTGATCTACAGTGGTCAGTCTACAACTGATCCACGCCGTAAGAACTAATGACTCTTTGACAGGAGCTGCGTTTCCACTGAACTGTGTTTGTGAATAAGCTTCTAGTAAAGCCTCGGCGCTCAGACGGCAGCCATTAACATTGTTTCAGGGTTTCCATGGAGGATTCTCATTCACATTCACTTCCTGCTCTTGGAGAGGACGGACGCTTTTTTCTCTCCCTCCCGTTCCCACTCTGATCTGAATTTGTGCTTATGCTTAGAGGTGTGTTTTTTTGTTGCATCTTTATCCATCCCCCTTTAGGTGAAGTGTAGAGATACTTCTGTTTTTTCAACACCCACCCATCCTTCCTCATGTCATCTTTTCAAGGCAGCACGGGTTAAAAAACTGGCTGCAGGGCCTGAGTATCAGGTCGTTCTGTAAACTTGTCAAATGTAAATGTCTGTATGTCTAACCTTCGACGAGCTGGCTTGAACCTTGAATTTCCCCTCAGGGATAAATAAAGTATCTTCGATACTTTCGATTTTCACACATCTTCTCCCTCATGTCCTTTTTTATTCATCAAGTTAACATTTTATACCAAAATTGCGCAGAAACAACTAATTATTTCAGACCTGCTGAGATAAAACTGCTTCATCCACTTCCAAAGCTGACTAGTGTAAACAAGGTAAACCAGCCGTTACGAAGCGGCGTGTCAGAGCGGACTGTGAGAGAAGTTCTGTGTGAGTAAACACACTGATGTCTGTCGTTACTGAGGAGGAACAGCAGCGAGTTACTGAAACACACGCAGTAAGTCATCAGTGAAACAGTTACCTGTCTGAGCTGCAGCCTTCTTCTTCTTGGTTTTGGTTTCCTCCATTGGAAAGAAGACGCCCTCCCCACTCAGAGCGACCACGCGCCCATCAGCCAGAGGGATTATGGGTAGGTCTCTGAGGTTCTGCAGGATGGAGTCTGCCTCTCCGTAGCCGTGCTCCATGGCTCTGAAGTTGCAAACCAGCAGCCTGGCCAGCTGACGAAGGCCTTCCTCTGGAAGACGAAAATCATGGTTTAGGAAAATGTTTCTACACATCCGAAGTGACAAAGTGCTCTAAAAATCACAGCGCGCACCTGACTGGATGGCTTCTGCTCTCACCAGCTCCTTGGCCATGGCCGTTGTTACCGTGGTAACGTCTGATCCCCGCAGATTCCTGACGCCCAGGTGGGTGAGCAGGGAGGTAGGCGGGAGCGGGGTCAGGCCCGGGTGGAGATAAGACAGAGACAAATGTCTTTCCAGCTCGTCTCTGCCAATTACTTGGCGGATCACGGCGTCCCGACAAACGGCCACCTGGGACGGCAGCTTGTACACGACCGCTCCATCTGGGAGAGAAGGGTCGGCGCGGTTACAAACAGTCGGTTTGGACCGTTGTGGGACTTTAAGGGTTTGATTCATACCTGAGCCGAGCGTCGGCAGGAAGGCCTTCCCTTTCAGCAGCTGAATGATCTGCCCGGCGACAGGCTTGAAGAAGTCCAGCACTTCGTCAGACAGGGGGATAAACTGCAGGAACTGACAGAGACCCTTCAGTCCCCTGAACTCTGGATGGTCCTGAAGATGATGAGTTAAAAGACAAACAACAGATATCACACATTTGAGGGTCACAAAGACGTTATTGACTGTTTTTCTGCAGAAGTGTCTCATAATCAGAAGGTTCAGCTTTTAAATGAATGTCTTACAGTGAAGACGTCCATAGCTTGAAGGAAGAGTTGTGGTATTTCTGATCGAAGCCACTGGTTCCAGGAGCTGTCCCTGTCCACATCTTCTCGAGAGGAAGGGATGTCGAAGTCACCTGCAGAAGAAACGTGTATCTGTGATTCACAAGGCCTCCCCTCCAACTAACAAGTAAACAAACAAAGGCTTCATGATTTCTTTATTTCCACCTTGAATGATGAAACGAAAGCCAAAACTGCGAAGGGGCAGGTATGCAAAGACTGGTTGCTTCTGAGGCTGGCACACGACGTCGCCCTCCGAGATGTTGCCGCCAAGCTGGAAGGCCAGAGCAAGCTCGGTGGACTCAACATCTTCTTTGATCTGAGGGAGAATCGCGTCAGTGTCAGCGGCGACGCATGTCAAAGGAAAGCGTGGAACAAACAGCGAAGCAGCTGGAAAACTGGATCACAGTTTTTCTGCCTCAGCTTTGTTCCCTGTCTTACGTAACCTGACAGCAGGTGGCTGCCGCACGGGGAGGGAGGAAGGAGAACAGCTGAAGAAGAAGCAGTGGCGCTGGATTGTAACGTTTCAGCTTGACAGCTCATTAAAATCTGTTTGCTGCCGTTGATGTTTTTTTTGTGTGTGCGTGGCAGAACGTACGACCCCCCCCCACCCCGATGCCCGAGCGTCAGCAGCACATCAGAGAAATGCAAAGCAGCAGTGGAGCGCATCAGATGAGGAGGGTTTGTGCTTCACCTTCTTGGGCTGCAGGGTGGTTTTCACCACCAGCCAGCGTTCGATGCCCTCCGTGTGCTCCACCTCCAGCACATTGTGACTGAGGTCTTTGCGAGTCATGCTAACCAGGCGCTTCTCACCCTGGAGACGGGAACGAGAAGAAACAATTCAGCATAAAGACTCGCGCAGCTGTTTATTTGCACCTGTAAACAGCGACTCACCTGGTTGTAGATGGTGATGGAGCGCAGGCGGTGCAGGAAGAGCAGCAGGGACGGGTGCACGTCATGAAATAAGTTCCTGGTCTGGTGGCTTTCGGAGCGCAGAGGCAGGCTAATTTTGGTGGTCCAGCTGATCAGAAAAACATCAGAGAAGGACTATAGCAGCCTGCTGATGACAACTAGCTAAAAGATAAATAAACTATCGATAAAAGTAAATAAATACGTTTATCCAACCCATCCCATCTGCAGTACAAACCTTTAAAACAAACCGTACCTCCATAAAGATTTCCCAAAACGCAACAGAAATGTGTCATGATACAGTTGTGTTCATATGTATTCATCCCCTTTCCCCTGAGTACAAATAAGCATATGTGTACTCATTTTAAGATTTTTGATCTTACTTAGATTTCAGTTTTTGCAGTGTATTCATCCCGTTTCATTAAAGAAAAGGCTGAATTTACAACAATCACTCAAATAACTGGAGACTTAAAAAAGGAACAAGAACTAAAAATGAGCAAAAAATCTAATTTAGTAATATAAGACACTGTTTTTCATTTAATTGAGTTGAAGAAAGAAAAAGAAAAACAAAAAAACCAAATTGGTCCTGGACAAATTAGAGACTTTTCTGTTGAACAGTGGGACAAAATACCTGTCAACAGGTGCAGAAGTCTGACTGAGAGGAACAGAAAACACCTGACTGGAGCGGAAACATTAAAGGATTGTTCAACTAAATATTAGTTTATGACTGATGGAATATGTAATAAATTACCTTATTTGTTTGCATTTTTAAAAAAATATTTCTGATAAACCAGAATTAGAAAATAATGTAATAATTATCATAAGATTTTTATTTATTTTTAGTCAATTTCAGCTTATTTTACAGGCAGCTGTTTTTTCCCTCTTTGATGAAAGGGTATGAATAAATATGAGCACAACTGTACGTTGTTTCATGCGTTTTTCTCGTGCGTTTTGGTTTCCTGTTTTATTTTGTAGTGTTTCCTGTTCATCGCTTTCACCTGGTCTCGTTAGTTTCATTCACTACACCTGGGTCTTTAGTTTAGTTTCCCAGTATCTGTAGCCATTTGTGTTTGCTCAGGCTTATGTTAGTGCTCGCGTTTAGTTTAGTTTAGTTTAGTTTAGTTTAGTTTAGTTTAGTTTAGTTTAGTTTAGTTTAGTTTAGTTTAGTTTAGTTTAGTTTAGTTTAGTTTAGTTTAGTTTAGTTTAGTTTAGTTTAGTTTAGTTCAGTTCAGTTCAGTTCAGTTCAGTTCAGTTCAGTTCAGTTCAGTTCAGTTTAGTTTAGTTTAGTTTAGTTTAGTTTAGTTTAGTTTAGTTCAGTTCAGTTCAGTTCAGTTTAGTTTAGTTTAGTTTAGTTTAGTTTAGTTTAGTTCAGTTCAGTTCAGTTCAGTTTAGTTTAGTCCAGTCAGAGTTATGTCATTAAATCTTCGTCATTCTGCATTCCTGGCTCCTGGTCCTGCCTTTGGGTCCACACCTCCACCACAATCCTGACAGAAATGAGTTTGAAGCTTATATTTAAGAGCACGGTTCCTGCTGATGTTTGGCATGTAGAAGCAGACGTCAGGTTTTTGCAAAAGCATGTGTAACATGTACTTATCTGACCACAGCAGCCATGTCTAGTGTCTTTAAGTCCATCTGAGATGCCGAAGAGTCCAGAGGACTCCAGGTTGATATTTGCATTACATTTTTGTCATAAAAGAAAAGCGATCTTTGTAAGTTTCAACTAACAACAACTGCGATTTGAATGTTTCCACTGAACAGCGGCGCATTAGCCTCAGAGAATTACGGCTTATGCAAGGAAGCCTTGTTTTGGGGTTTTCTACTTGCTGCGGAGAATTTGCTACGTCTTTTTCAAAGCTTTTTTTTTCAATTTTCTTCTTTTTTTTATCTTTTTCTTCATTTTTATTTGGAAACATCTGAAAAACCACCTCATGAGTGTAAAAACATTTTAGCAATATTTGACTTTTTTTTTTCAAAACGTAGGTGTTTCCATCAGTGGTTGTTTTTTATTGCAATATTTAGTTTTTGTGCAATTCTAGGTGTGATGGAAACACAGTTACTGTTTCAGGTTACATATAAGAATGTAGCGATGGATTGTCTGTGTCAAGTGAACATGGTTTTTCAAGGTCGACCTATGCCTATATGGCTGTATTAATTTGAGCCGGGTTCTGCCGGAGGTTTCCTTCCTGTTAAAAGGGAGTTTTTCCTTCCCACTGTCGCCGTGTGCAGCTCAGGATGGGAGATTAAGTTGGAGCCTCCAACTCAATCTGTTGGTTTCCTTCTATAGGCTATTATGAATTGGCTTTCATTATGTTTTCTTCTCTGTCTGTAAAGCGTCTTGAGATGGCATTGCCGTGATCTGACGATATTTAAATAAAGTTGAATTAAATTCAGTTGAATTAATTACGGTGCCATGGCAGCTTCTCTTCAGCCTGAACTAGCTGATAATTCATTGACTGTGACTGTGATTCATTACTGTGACTAATAGTTTTATTGTTTTTATTTTTTATTCTGTAGGATAATGTTGTTGAGCTTGGGATTGTGGTCAACTGTGTTGTTTTAAAGCGAACTATAAATAAAGTTGAATTGGAATTGAATTGGACTGAATTTGGAGAGGTGAATCAACCCATCTCGGCTTGGAAAGACTAACCCTCTGGTGGAAATCTTTTTACACCCAATCCTGGCACCCTCACTCGTCACCAATAATAAATCCGGATCGCTGTTCAGTCAAAGAAAAGTTCTGGAAAGTCTGCAGCTGATCCAAAATGCTACAGCGAGGATTCTGATGAGAACTAGCAGGAAAGGTAAAGTTTCTTTGATTTTATCTTCATAAGCTTCCTGTTAAATCCAGAACAGAATTTAAATTCTCCTCATGTATAAACTCTGCAGAATTACTTGTGGTTCTTCGAGGTTCTAAAAGTAAAATGGGAGACAGAATCTCCTGCCATCAGACCTCTCTCTGTGGAACCAGTTCCCAGTCTGGCTTCACGAAGCCAACATATTATCTACTTTTGAGATTAGGGGTAAAATCTTGATAAACTTATCTGGTTTATTAACCTTAATCATTGCTTTAGTTAAGCTGCTGTAAGATTAGATTGCTGGAAGGCATCCCATGATGCATTGGGTTCATCCCTGCTCTCTTCGCTCTTCATGTATAAATATGTGCCTCAGAGTTATGGTGCTTGCTGAACCCTCTTTCTGTCCTCTCCACCTCCAAACCGTCCAAACAAAAGATGCTCTATTTGTTTGGACCAGAACCAGGAGCAGGAATGATGTTCCTGCTCCTGGTTCTGGTTCTGCTGGATGTTTCTCGTTGTGCAGCTCAGGATGGGGGATTGAATAAAAGAGAAGATTTTATGGGATCTGTTGGTTTCCTTAACTCGGTGATTATTGTTATGACTTGCTTTACATGACAACAGTTATTATAAACTGGGCTTATATGGATCATATAATGGATTTGTATTTAGATTATAATTAGGCTGTCATGAGTCGGACTGTCTGTTTAATTGCTTTGTCACGAATTGTTGCTGTATAAATAAAGTTTAATTAAATTCATTTGCTGTCTGTGAAATCTTCCACACAGTTTTATATTATATTAACTGTTGTGCTTTTCTTCATTCTTTTTTTCTGTGTGCTGAATAAAACTGAACTTTTACTTATTTTATCTACATAAGGTTAGTCAGAAGACACTGAAAATCATTTCCTTGAATTTAAGTCTCTTAAAAAAACTTTGTTTTATGTTTTTTCAATGTTTCCTGAACTACACTCATCAGATATTGATGCTTTTTTGATTGTAAAGGAGTTTAATTTGCAGCACCGATGTGAGGGCGGTGTAATAGCATTACAACCATATCAAAACGTCTCCAGTGAAAATGTTATAGTGGTTCCTGATTATCCAACCTGTGCTGATTTAGTTCCTTAAGCTGTGTGTCCAGAGGCCTCTTGTCTTCAGCCCAGTGGGGGAGGATGTATCCCATGGGGCCGCAGTTCTTATCGAAGCGCAGATGGAAGCTGTTGGAGTGGATCTCTGGGCAGTCTGTGACCTTAAACACTGACTTGAAGCCGATGCCTTTTTGTCCTGAAGGGGAACGACACAGTCATCATTTCCTGTTCTTTGTTTTTAACTTGTTTTTAAAAAAAAACAACTCCAATGAAGTTGTGTAAAACATTAATAAGAACAGAATTGTAAATTAAAAGTCAAGATATTTAATGTTTAATCCCATAAACTTTGCACTTTTTTTTTGCAAACATCGCCTCAGGTTACATTTTTTGCCTGTAACATCCTGGGACTTTTAAATTCCTCGTTAAGTTCCTGCAAGCGCACGCTAAGAGACGCTGTTCTTAGACTGTTGGACTATTTCCTCAGGCAGTTTTCACAAAGTGGTGAACTTCGCCCCATTCGTGCCAGAGAATGACTGAGCCTTTCGGGAATGCTTCTTTTATACCCAACCGTGGCACTCACATGTTTCCAATGAACCAGTTCAGCTGTGAGACGATCCAAACATGTTTGATGAGAATTCCTCACTTCATATGAATTCCCATGTGGGAATAATAAAGTGTTTTTCATTTCATGTCTCAGTATTTTGTTGCCTCGTCCCAACTTTGTGGGAACATGTTGCAGACATCAAACTCAAAATCAGTGAAAATTTGTAAAAAAAAACAAAACAAACCCAAACAAACAAAACAAACAAAAACAAAGAAAAAAACCCAAAGTTGATCAACTTGAACATCAAATTTATTGCTGTTGTATTTAGTTTAATAAAGCTTAAAAGGGTGCTATTATGGTATTTGGAGTTTTCTGAGCTTTCTACAGTGTTACAGTGTTGAATCCTCATCAGACATGTGAACGGCACTGTTTTTGTTATCACCTAAACGCATGTTTAGTTTGAGTTCCAGCACTCTCTCCGTTTCCATGGCGACGAAAAACGCATCGGTCTAGAGTTTTTTCTACTTGGAAATCCTTGTGACGTCCCGGGGGATAAGGTTCGGTGATTGGTTACCTTCTACTGGTTAACAAGGACATGTACAAATACATCAGGCGGGTGGAAAACGTGGGATAAAGTTATTTCCAACGATGGCTGGTGAGTTTACCAAAGAGAGACATCCTGCTGCATTCGTTGCTGTGGGTTGCTGTTTTCCACTTCGTTTTCAGGCTCTGATTCAGGTTCCAACATGTAGGGCTGTATGCTATGTGTTGACATTGTATTTGGTTTTTATAGTGAGTTCATATTAGCCTAATCCTTCTGTTTATGAGATGTTACAATGACGGCGAAAGCAGGTGCGGTGCGCGCTCCCGATGTAGTGCAGTGGCGGGAGGCGGGGCTTAATGCGGAAGAGTCTCAATCCACTCGTTTTGCCCACAGGCTGATCTGACAGCCTACAGAGAGGGTCAGTCTGAAGTAAATAAAGCAATGTGTGACAATAACTCCATCAATCCCAGCCCTTCTGGGCTCAGAAATAAAAATAAATTAGTGTGAAATGCACATAATAGTTCCACTTTAAAAAGGTTTTGCAAATGATTGTTTCCTGTTTTTATTTGCATTTTACTCTGCGTACCGACTTGGAGTTGGGGTTGTATTGAACGTGAGTTGTTTTGTTTCTGAAGGCGAAACTTATGGATTCATGAGACGCGTCATTACCGATGTATCCGTATTTGTGTTTTCCCTTTGTGCTGCGACCCACGTCACAAATGGCCTTGATGTTTTCCTCCCGGAAGCCGTTCTCATTGTTCAGGACAGTGATGCAGTCTCGCTCCACCACAAACGCTAGCGCGGGAACAAGACCGCCTTCTGACGGGTAACTGTTGTCATCGGCGTTCTGAATAACAGAAACCACAGAGGAAGAGTTCAGAAACAAAACATCTGGCGGCTTTTCTCCTCATCCAGCCAGAAGGAGAACCCGAAGGTGTGTAAACGTGGACGCAGAAACCTGAATGAGCTCCAGGACGAAGTGTGTGTCTTTGCTGTAGAGTTCGGTGGAGAGGCGGTCCAAGCTGCGGCCCAGCCTCTCCTGGTGGACCTGCATCAGTTTCTGACCCTCTGCCGTTAGCTCCACGCCGACACCAAACTCGTTCTTCCTGCAGGAAACATCAAATCCGTTTTATTCTGGCTGTAAAACTGACTCCTACCCCGACGAACAGACATAACAACAAACCTGATGTTTTCAATCACAGTCTTTTGGAAGTGGAACTCGATCTCTGATTGGCCGCTGGCGGCGTCCTTTTCATCCGAGTCAGAAGTTTCCTCACTCTGACCTTGTTCAGCGTCACTGTGGACATCTGAGGCCTCGCCGTTAGGGATGGAGGCCAGCTCGTACAGCTCCTCCTCATCTTCCTCCTCCTCAACCTCTACATCTGGGCCACCATTGACTAGAAACAAAAATGTGTTGTTTTTTTATTGTTACTGGAAGTTTACACACCGGTTAGGTGTGTGTGAGGCTTGTTCGGTCACCTTGTGGACTGTGGTTGAGGTGGGAGGACACTGAGCTGCTGTCTTCCTCCAGGAACTCGTCTTCGCTCATATTCAGAGCGGACAGGCTGCTGCTTTTAGAATCTATCAAATTAGACTGAAATCACAGAAAATGTTAACCATTACTGCGGCTTACGGTAACCATAGTAACATGACAGACCTACTCACTGAACTGTTTTTTGTAAATATGCTAAAATCAGACTCTTTTCATGGATTCCACATGTTGACTGAAATGACATCCAGAATTATAATTGCCATAAAGTCTGAACACCAGTGGTTGATTCTTTTACCAGTAATCTCACCTTGTTGGGATCCGCAGGAGCTGTGTGTGTGTTACAGCTTTGACCAGGAGGTGGGCTCAGCTTTTTCTGGTAGTCCTTGACCCAGTCTGTGACGCCCATGAGGATGCCGAGGCGGTGCAGGCAGTTCAGGTGCTTCGGGTCGGACTGCGCCACGGTGATCAGGACCTGTTTGGACTTGGCCTGGCCCAAGACACGGGACAACGGCTCCAAGAACACCTGCAAGTCACGTGCATTTTTTATTTATCATAATCGCAACAGAAAGGCAGCGTTTGGTTTCCACAGACTGTCAGGCAACCACGGAGAGCTTCAGAAGGACGGTGATGTGAGTCACACGATGAGGCACGCAGGTGGAATGGAAACGACTATCTGATGAGGATCATCTTATCAGCAGATTCAATTTGTAGACAAAAATCTTCCACTGATCTGAAAAGTATCAGATCAAGATAAATGATTCTAACATCAGCTGCAACTATAAAATCCAGAGACGGTTCTTGCATGTCGGAGCTTCAGCTTCTACTTTCTGTTTCCATAGATGTACAGTAAAGTACAACTACTTCACTATTGTACTTAAGTAGAAAAATGTGGTATCTCTACTTTATTGAAGTATTACTTTTTCTCTCCTACTTCTACTTTTACTCCACTACATATTCTGGATCACTATGATACTTTTACTTCGATAGATTTTTACTGTCTTGCGTCTTTATTCGTTACAAAAGAAAGAAAGAAAAAAAAAAAACACGATGGTGATTTGTTTAAATCCATTATACTTGTTAGAGTGCGATGTGTGTCGCTATAGACAATCTCTGTACGCAAGTTTCAGTTTCATGCCAGTTAAAAAATAAAAAGAGTGGGACCTCTTTCCTATAGCTAAAGGATCTCTGGCAGCTTCGCTGAGCGGGAATGAAGGAGCGTCACGAAGCAATTTAGCAGCAACATAATATGTCTCTTGTGCTTTATAAGTAAGCAACATAACCGTATAAAAGTGTGTGTGTGTGTGTGTGAATCAACAATACTAATTACTTTAGTTTTCACAGAAGAACTAGCTTATAAGTGGCCGACTTGCCATAAGTTATAGATGAAGAGAGACGTCTTTACATAAAAAACACATTTAAAGTATACTTACTGGTTTAAGAAGGGGAAAAGCTATGGAAGGGAATGAACACACTTCATATGTGTGGTTTTTTTAAATGTGTGTTCCTGTTCATGTACTACTGCTACAGCAAAGGGATTTCTGAATATCAGGCTGAAAGTTTGAAATCAAACAACATGATATACAAAGTTTAATGTTGTCTGAAAATACTACACAACACAATGAACTACTTTTACTTTCAGCAAAAATTTTAAAATAAACTACTTGTAATACTTAAGTACAAATATTGTTGAATACTTTAGTACTTCTACTTAAGTGGGGCACTTCAAGACTTCAGCTTCTATTCAAGTAACTTCATTCATAAGGTACTTGTACTATTGAGTCTTGATTTCTAGTACTTTATACATGTCTGTCTGTTTCATAAACAGAATAAAAACACGGGGTAAGCCGGCACTCATCCAGCTTCTCCCTGAGAT
This sequence comes from Telmatherina bonti, assembly GCF_933228915.1. Lineage (NCBI taxonomy): Eukaryota > Metazoa > Chordata > Actinopteri > Atheriniformes > Telmatherinidae > Telmatherina > Telmatherina bonti. The sequence goes on along the minus strand of NC_136630.1, from coordinate 26,011,800 downwards.
TTCTCCTCAGCGTTCGTGTTACTGACCTGCTGCAAAAGAGCCTGGCAGGTTGATGTGGGGATTCGTGTCAGACACTGCAGGAGGAATCTGGCCACTCTGCTGAAACACGTCACGTCCTCTTCTGCTCGGGACAGATCTAAGAACACACATCTCACGTTGGTAACGACCCACTGATGATACATGCGCTGTACGTTTGCCGAGAGCGACTACCTTCTTTGGCCACGGCTGCAGCCAGAGAGCTCTGCATGTGATTGGCCAGCAGAGCTGTGGGAGCGTTGTCGATCCCGTCTGCCACCGCCATGGAAACGAGGTGGCCGGCCGTGCCGACGGCATCGAGGGCCGAGACGGCGCTCGAGAAGTGTTTGTCTCCTGTGTCGGTGGTGATCCTCAGCAACACACCTGGTGTTACCTCCAGCGCCGCCAGACCAGTGTTTCCTGTGACAACAAATCAGTTGCATGAAGTCTAACAGCTGCAGCCGACTGGATGTACTGGGAAAGTTACTGGTTCCATTTAGGACTGATGTTTATCTCTTCATGATGAGGAAGTAAACAGAAGGCATTTAACCAAACTAGTTCATGTAATAAGTAAACAAGCTGGCGATTGATCAGGTCAGATAAGAAAACCTAATCCATGAACAGCTCTTCTATTTCCTCCCACTGCTGAATGTCTGAAGACACTAAAAATAAATAAAATCACTCAGATATAGTGTAGGCAGTAAATAATGTGTAGTATCTAGTGAAAAAAGGAGCAAATGTGCCAAATTGCAGGATAAATCTGGACCATCAGAAGGTGTCTTGCTTCTGTTCGCATGTCCATCAGAGGGGGAAATCGTCCTTATCACACAGACATAAATAACACGAAGGTTGATATCAAAGTTGAAGTGAAGAAATTTCAGAGATCGGCATGGAAATAATGTTTAAAACAATGTTTAAATCACAGAAAACTTGATGAAGAATAACACACTGGAATTTGTATCAGGTATATAAACCATCATCATGTATAAACCATGTAACCATGTATAACCACCATGTATAAACCATGTATAACCATGTATGTATAAGCCATGTAACCATGTATAACCACCATGTATAAACCATGTATAACCATGTATGTATAAGCCATGGAACCATGTATGTATAAGCCATGTAACCATGTATAACCACCATGTATAAACCATGTATAACCATGTATGTATAAACCATGTAACCATGTATGTATAAACCATGTAACCATGTATAACCACCATAAATAAACCATGTATAACCATGTATGTATAAACCATGTAACCATGTATAACCACCATGTATAAACCATGTATAACCATGTATGTATAAACCATGTAACCATGTATAACCACCATGTATAAACCATGTATAACCATGTATGTATAAACCATGTAACCATGTATAACCACCATGTATAAACCATGTATAACCATGTATGTATAAGCCATGTAACCATGTATGTATAAACCATGTAACCATGTATAACCACCACGTATAAACCATGTATAACCATGTATGTATAAACCATGTAACCATGTATAACCACCATGTATAAACCATGTATAACCATGTATGTATAAACCATGTAACCATGTATAACCACCATGTATAAACCATGTATAACCATGTATGTATAAACCATGGAACTATGTATAACCACCATGTATAAACCATGTATAACCATGTATGTATAAACCATGGAACCATGTATAAACCATGTATAACCATGTATGTATAAACCATGTAACCATGTATAACCACCATGTATAACCATGTATGTATAAACCATGGAACCATGTATAACCACCATGTATAAACCATGTATAACCATGTATGTATAAACCATGGAACCATGTATAACCACCATGTATAAACCATCTGTGCAGGGTTTTTCAGTGCGGGTCTACTACTTCCACCTCAACCACAACGCTGGAGTTTCATAAGCAGGCCAACTACAACACATTAAACTTTGACTAGAAACCAGCTAGTTAGCTGCTCAGCCTTTGTAACGTAAATGCATCGTCTCTTGTTGCCAAATCAGCACAACTCTGTTTGCCTGTTTGGACCAAAGAGGAAAAAAGAGAAAAGAAAAAAAACTGGATTCATTTTATGAAGAGTGAAGCTGAAATGTGGCTCAAATTAATAACCTATGCTTGTTTTAGGACTACGTCATAGACTGTATATAAAAAGATGGGCGGAGCCTCCGTGACGTCACCCGTAGGTTTCTGAAGAGCTGAATTGAAGCTCGGGGGGCGGTTCCTACCATCGCCATCTTGGTAACGTCGCGCATGTCGTCTCTCCCGGAAAATACAAAAATTGGCAAAGAGGTGAGGGGGGGCTGTAAGTGTGTCGTGGATGATTCACTTCTAGCAATCTCTGACCTGCCTGTAGCTAAGAGCTAACTGAACGAGTCTGGAGCTAACAGGAGCTAACCAGCTAATGGAGGTAAGCCAGCTAAAGATAAGTTATGTTGTTAACCGGCTAAATTCTACGTTCCTCCTTCTTGAAGCGGAAGATTGGGCACCTGTCAATCAAAGGGACACGCCCCTAAATATACCGAGTTTCGAGATTAAATTACCACTAAACAAATAAGTTAGAAAAAAAATCACCTCCCTCACAGTTGTCATGAAGGTAAACCTGACCTATTAAACCATAAATGGATTTTTTAACCAGGCTGTAAACATGTTTATTTCTGCCGTGAAGTTGGTCTTTTTAACATGGGAGTCTATGGGGATTTGCTCTGTTTTGGAGCCCCTAGTGGATGAAGGGGGAACTGCAGTTTTATGTACTTCCACATAGGCTTCATTTTGAACCGCCGGAGGTTGCCGCTTGGACTATCTCCACAAACTTAATTAGTTACACAGCTTTGATTAATTTTGCCAAGAGACAACATTGTGAAGTTCAAAAGCAGAACCAGCCTTAGAGGAGTAATGACAAAGATCACCACCAACAATGGCCTCATTTTTCACCTATTAGATTTACAGTTTCTTATCTGACACAGCTCAGATTCTTCCTGGCTACTGTAAGCTCACAAGAATAAAATCTATTCTCTTTGTTTGGATGTTTTCCTTCCTGTTGAAAAAGAGGTTTTCCTCCCCACCGTGTGTGTAGAGGGTGGGGGGATTAAACCAAAAAGGAAAACTCAGTGCAACCCATGGTTTCCATAGGTGGGCAGCATCTTTTAATGAACTGGTTCGTATGAACACAGTTATTATAACCTGAATGAATGTTGATCATATAATGGATTTGTTTTAACTGGAATATAATGAACTGAGCTGAAATTGGACCGTGTGGAAAAGTGTCTTGAGATAGCTGTAATGAAGTCATGCTATGCAGATAAAGCTGAGTTTAATTGAACCATCTGAACAATTTTTAACTTATTGTTATCAAAGCATCTCATTTCTGCAGAGTTTGTAATTTCAGGTAAAACAAGCTAAGTTTGACCTGTTATTGCAGATTATAAGAGCTTGTCTGAGATTTGTCAGTCAGTGTGTCAGCAGACACACGCCCAACACCTTACTATTGAACAGAAATTAACTGAGTGGAATTGAGATGAACTGAATTGAATGTAACTCTTGATAGATTTAATCATTCATGTTTGGCTGGAGGGTTAATGCGACAAACTCGTGAAGCATCTGTGTTTCTGTTTTATTTGGATTTAATTCTGAATCACAAACAATGCTCTCTTAAATCATTCAACCACATTTCAAGCAGGAGATTTTGCACCGAAGTGTTAAATCGTCCATGTGAGTTTCCAACCTGCAGAATCTTTGTTTAACTGCACCAAAGATGGTGATGGAGGCAAACGGTGTCTCAATGTCCAACCAGGACACTGGTTTTAAATGTCCCACCTGTATAAACTGTAACTACACTTTCCAGAGTGACATCTTCTATTGATCTGACGCAGCGTTTCTCAAATCCAATCCTCCTGCCCTGCATGTTTTAGACACGTTCCACCTCCAAAGACCCTGAATCAGATTATTGAACTTCCTTATCAAGTTCTTTGCAGCCTGTTGATGAGCCCTTTATTCGGGGCGGCTGTAGCTCAGGTGGAAGAGCAGTTGTCCTTCAACTGGTAAGTTGGGGGATCAATTCCAGGCTTCCCCTGAAATGCCAAAGTGTCCTAGGGCAAGACACTGAACCCCAAACTGCCCCCCGATGTGCCTATCAGGGTATGAGTGTGTGTGTGTGTGTGTGAATGGGTGAATGTGACAAGTAGTGTAAAGCTCTTTGAGTGGTCTGTATGACTAGAAAAGCACTATAGAAGTACAAGTTCATTTATTTTATTGAGGTGTGTTAAAGCAGAGTTGCCTAAAAAACATGCAGGGCAGGGGGGCCTGAGGAACACAGATCTGACAAGTCACATTAAACTAGAGAAACTTTACACACACTGAAATGCAAAAACCACAGGAAGCAAAAAACGGCTGCCGCCTACCTGCATTCCTTTCAATGAAATCTTTGAGGGGGCCGTGAAGGGGTTTAAAGATCAGCTCCCACTGGCTCCAGTTGTTCAAATCTTCCAGCAGAGGGCAGGAGAGCAAGCTGGCCAGGGCCTGGTCCTTGGACATTTCCCCCAAGCGCCCCACAGACTCGTATCCAGTTTCAGTGCTGTTTATGTGCAGGATGTTCGGGACAGAAAGCAGATGGGGATGAAACGAGGACTGGAAATGATGGCGAGTTCAGACACGTTCTAGTTTTAACAAAAGGAATCAAACTAAGGTCTTAATGATCAAATGAAAAGTTAGTCTGATTACTAAACCACATCCCAACCTTGATTTGCTGTGTTTGGCCAGCAGGGCTGACTCATAGTAAACCGGGCTCAGTCCTCCTCCACCGAGCTCTCTTTGCCGCTGGACCAGGCCGACCAACATGTGCAGGGTACCATAGCCCAGTTCCCGACTGTCCCGTACCCTGTAGTGGGACCTCAGCGCTGACTCGATGTGAGCGAGCTGGGACAAGACAGCAGGATGTCAGCGTCTGTTTTTGTCACAGCATTATTGTGTCTGTGGGTGACTCACTTCGTCCGGATCAGTGGACGATACGGCGCCGCACTGTTTGATGAATTCAAACACGTCCTGTCTGGTTGGTCGGAAACCGCTGCCAGCAAGCTCCACGTTGCTCCCCAGAAACAAAGCAGAGCCCAGACTGTCCTGCAGCAGCTGCAAACCAACACAGTTAAGTTTGTTACACATCTCAATAATCAGCATTTCACAGGAACACGTAAACAGGATCATTTGATGTGATGCGGCGTTCCAGTGGCGCATTGGGACACCCATCCAACCATATAACCTGTGGAGAACCATGGACTCTGTTTGACACTAATCCCACCCCCCAGACATAGAAAACACGGTGTTAAGTTCCCCCAAGTAACTGTATCTCAGTAGCAAAGACTATTAGGTGTGCACCCCTAACACTCCTGACACTGACAGGTGGTTTGCCTGGTCGACAGAGGCCACGGGGACCTGCGGGCGAAAATTCAGCGATAGGACGGTCCGTGACTCGTTCAGGTTTCTGGGTGTCGGTGACAAGGTGGCTTTGTCACACATGCTTGTAACAACGGGCGGTGATGCCTGTTTTTATCAGCAATGAATCCTGTTATTTCCAGAGGTGGCAATCCCTGGTCCAGAAAGTCCTGTTCCGACCAGTCACCAAACCAGCTGAATTTAATGAGTTTATTTGCCAGATAAACGAGCCTGTTAGTAAAAAACAACTGTTCTAAATGTACAGGTAGATCCAAAAATATGGCAGGACTTTTACTTTCTGGACCACAAACTGCGACCTCTGGTTATTTTATATTTAACGAGAAACTTGGTCTGCGGCAGGGCGGGTCGTGTGAACTGTTTTAACGCCACATGTTGTAAAAATGTTTGTACTTTCTCACCACCTCGATCAGCTGTTTTATCAAAACAATCTGTTTTGTCTGCATCAGTAAAAACACAGATGCGGTAACTTTCCGCTTCAAGGTTTTCTGTGTTAACCACGCCCACCTCAAATGTCCGACCAATCACACGATACTTCTCGGAGCGCCGCCAGAAAAAAACTTCTGCCAGCCCGATGTGTCGAGAACTGTCTTCAAACACGTTCCTGAGAACAAAATGACGTCATTTTCTTTCTCTGGGCGTCGAGAACAAGAAAAAGCTCTGGCTTCTCGTGAAGTAGCTTTAGAGCAGGGGTGTCAAACGCAAATTCACAGAGGGCAAGAATTAAAAAGAGGAACAAAGTAGAGGGCCAAACTCATTATTTTTCCAGAAAGTGACCGCTATTATTCATGTTTTTATTATATTTGAGATACAGTTATGTATTAAACATTTTCATATATTAAATAACAGTTCGGCCCATTTTTGCTTAAACACGGAACCCAGAACAGGTTTTTGACAAAAAAAAAACAACAAAAAAAAACTAAAATAAATTTCAGGTCTCTATATCTGGAACTTTATATTCATTTTAATTGTAACCTAAATCTTTTCATCACAGGCCATCAATAGCTAAAAAAAACAAAACAATTATTTCTTTCAACTTTGAACAGACCATGCCTTCAGAAAATAAAATCATATTTATCGTTTAATTTGCTTCTGTTTACTCACACATTGCACATTGGTCCAATCCAGATACTTGGCGTCGCTTTTTACATGCAAGCGCATCAATTTCTGGAATCAGGCTCTGACAAGAGGAAATCCTCAGGACTGAATGAATGTGTTCATCAGTGAGACGACTCCTGTGTAGTGTTTTGTTCATCTTCATTAAAGTGGAACTATTATGTGCATTTCAGGCTAATTTATTTTTATTTCTAAGACCAGAAGGGCTGGGATTGATGGAGTTATTGACACAAATTGCTTTATTTACTTCAGACGACCCTCTCCGTAGGCTGTCAGATCAGCCTGTGGGCAAAATGAGTGGACTGAGACTCTTCCGCATTAAGCCCCGCCTCCCACCAGATATAAGTTGCCACTGATTGGTCAGCTGCCAGGCACTACATTGGGAGCGCGCACCGCAACTGCTTTCGCCGTCATTGTAACATCTCATAAACAGAAGGATTAGGCTAATATGAACTCAATAAAAAACAAAATACAATGTCAACACATAGCATACAGCCCTACATGTTGGAACCTGAATCAGAATGCAGCAAACTCTGCAAAAGGCAACACGGCAGTAGAGGTCTGCTTAATGTGCTTAATAGCAGGTTTGCTAATGAGTGTCATCACAAGAGGTGTGGGCGTTTTTCGGTCCGGAGTCTTGCACCAAGACAGCATTGTGGGATTTGTAGTATTAGTGGTACATGCTCTGTATAATGGATCGGCAGGCCAGACGTAACACATATTTGAAATCATCTCACGGGCCTGATTTTGACATGTATGCTTTAGAGGCATGTTGCGATGGAGTAAGCTGCTATCACTATGGCAACGCTGTGTGATGTGATTAGAAATTCATTCATTCATTATCCGGATCGCTTAGTCGGATTAACCCTTTATGGAGCTAGTGACTATTTTTGATCGCTTCGTTTTCTTTCATATTCAGCATGAAACTATTTTTATTTTGTTAACGTTACAACAGAATTTTTACAAACCAGAAGGACAATTTTAGGTTAAAATTTCTAATTTAAAGGTATTTCATTGAGTGCCCTGTAAAGTAATTTGGTCCATCACAGAGACAATACAAAGACAAACAACCACTCACGCTCACACTCGCTCCTATGGACAATTTAGAGTAACCAATCAACCCAACATGCATGTCTTTGGACGGTGGGAGGAAGCCGGAGAACCCGGACAGAACCCACGCATACACCTTCTTGCTGTTAGGCCACAGCTCTAACCACTATTCCACCGTGCCGCCCCCTTAGTTAGAAATTTCACACAAAAATCCACGTTGTACCTGAATGTTCTTCCCCAGGAACTCCAGGAAAGTGCCTTGTTGAATCGAGAGGAAATCTTTGATGTGAAAGTGTTTGGTCAGCTTCCTCTCCAGAGCAGCGATGTGGGCCAAAGTGATGGCCGAGTTCTGAGCCGCCAGACTCTCTTTCACAAACTGCTTCACTTTGGCTGAGACACACAAAACACACGCTTTTCAGTTGGTGTGGCCTGGATACACTCCAAACAGACAAAGTCTTGATGCTCATCTGTTTTCTTTATATTTCTACTCCAAGCAGACAAAGTTTCACTTCATCTTATACACGGCACTGATTTCATGTTCTCCTGTCTACATATAATGAAACAACAGGGTGACACAAGACTTTGCACATAATTAAAAGACATATTTTACACACTCAAAAATAGAGGTACCAGCTTGTACCTAAAAAGGTACAAATGCTTGTCGCTGGGGGTGTACTCTTTTGAGAGACAATTCTGTACCCTTCAGTTTTGGTCTATTTTTGTACCTTATCAAGTTCAACCTCACCTTTTCAAGTTATGTTTTTTATGTTTTCCACAGGATTAGGCCTGGTCCATGCCACTTAGCAATATTATCTTATCTTTAATCTAGAAATAATCTTCAAAAACTCCAAATACTGACCAGCCATACACTTAGTTTGCAGCATCTGACCTTCATTGTCTGGTGTAGTAAATGACTGTTAAGTAGTACTACTGTCATCACTCAACTCTGCTCTAGTTTGTAACATTACAGCCATTAACATTACATTTTTCAATGCTGCAGGTACCCTTATGGTCAAAATGGTACAAATTTGTACTTTATGCCACTTTGAACCCTTTTTCGTACTCTGAAGGTGTGCTTCTGGTCTCTTAAAGACCAGTATTGTACTTTTGAGAGAACATTTCTTTAAAATGTACCTATAGGTACAGAAATGTCCTGATCTTGTACCTCTATTTTTGAGAGTGTAGCAGAAAACTATGTGCTGTGTAAGAACCTTCACTGGGGAGGGATATGCTGGCGTTGTCCACTGTTTTAGTTTGTTCTGCAGGTTTGGGGGTCTTGTCTTTGAGCACCAGGTCCTGTGGAACAGCCAGCGAGCCTCCACATACAGCCAGCTGAAACAGAGCTCTTGACAGGCGGTCATTCGACACCTGCATCAGGAAGCTCTCGACGTGCTGGAGAAGAAGATTGATACGTTCCTGGATCAGTAATCATTTGCATGATATCATGTCTGAGTTCGCTTCTAAAACAGCTGCTCTTTGTTTTTCTGCCACTCCCAAAGCAAACATGGACCGCAACACACACCACCTGCATAATATTTACTTATGTCTTCACAGTGAGCAGTGGCGATGTTATGTTGCCGTGACAACCGAGTTACTGTCACTCATAAACTTCCCTTTTAGTTCTGAGCTTCAGTATTGCATGTTGGAAAAACGGATGAAGTGACTTAAATGTTTCAGAAATACAACTTTCATGATGAAAATAAGAATCTAGTCCAAACTTTAATTAGGGCTGCTCGATTATGACAAAAATTATAATCACAATTATTTTGCCGAAAATTGAGATCTTGATTATTTAACACAATTATCCAGTATTTTTAAACAACGCTGCGCGTCGTGGTCTTGGCGACTCCGTGACGTGCATTATAACCGTCTAATGTACGGTTCTGAGTTGTTTAATCTGCTTTTACCGCTTATATAGGAACTATTTTACGTTGGCCTGGATGTACGTTTTATGCCAAACAAGCGCGTTTCTCTCATCCACCTGTTAAAAGACAGCTGATCTGAACCAGATGATTAACCCGTTGCTAAGGTAACGCCCTGTAACGGAGGGATATTACAGTGATTTAACTCGCAGAGCTATGTATAGGAAAATAATGCAGCCAGTTGTCACTGACAATGGTATAAACTATGTTTAGGTGAACTTCCACAACCTACTGCAGTTATTCTACATGGACCTGCAGCCGGAGCCGACTGAGACTGGCCGCCTGGGAGTGCTTTAGGACGGGAGAGGCTCCCGCTGCTCCTTCCTTACAGTAACTGCAGAACAATATGTGCCTTCAAGTCAGTCGCCAAAACACCAGAAAAGTCTCTAATAACTCCAGTAAAAGTTGCTAGATTTGTCGCTTTTAACAAAAAAAGTCTCCAGATTTAGCGAGAAAGTCGCCAAGTTGGCAACAGTGTCTGAATGAAAGCAAAGCGGCTGTGGGAGGAGTTTACAGCACAGCGCTGCAACGCCAGAGACGCTCGATTAGCAGCTGAAGACAGCAGGAGAGGAAACTGCAGAGAGGAAAATAATCACACCCTTTTATTTTTATGATGGTTGGAAACCCAGATCGTAGTTGAGATTAAAATCTGATGAATCGCCCAGACCTAACTTTAATGAGTAACCAGGCTGCATCAGTTACATCCAGCGTTTTCTTGCCTCTACATGAAGGATTAGGAGATGATGAGAGACGTTTTTGAGAACAGCACTTTGAAAGCTGACATTTTCAGACTCGGAGGAATTAAAACCAGAAACTCGTTAGCAGAGAGTTAGAGATGCATGATCAGAGCGTCTGCCGCAGACAAAAGCTCTGATGCATCTGAGCAGGAAACATTCATCAGCGTGGAGCGCCCACCTTCGCCATCTTGGGGTTGAACACTCCGGCTGCATTCGTAAACACGGCCAGCACCACGTCGGCCGACGCCATAGAGGCGTACTTCTTCTTGAGATCTGAGTTTCCTGCGGTGGAGAAGGAACCGCCACCTTGCAGCGGCTCTAAAACGTTCTTCTTGATCTTTCTCAGCCGCTCCAGGGTCTCCTCCTCCAGCTCTCTCTGGATGACCTCTCTGGAATGCTCCAAGATCTGCCGCTCGTTTGAGGTCACCTTATTAAGAGTCTGCGGCAGACACACAAGTCAGAGCTTTAATAAGAGCAGAAAACCTGGGGCATTTCAAGCTTTTTAACGGTAAAACTCTGCTGGAGGACTGTGGTGGATACTGAACATTACTGTCTACCAGCATAGTGGTGGTGGCACACACACATAGTGTTCACAGTGGGGAGTGAGCTAGCTTCTCGTCAGGTTGCTTTAGAGCAGGAGTGTCCAAAGTCGGTCCTCGAGGGCCGCTGTCCTTCAGCTTTTCCATGTATCCCTGCTCCAACACACCTGGCTTCCAATAAATGGAAACAACAGTCAATGAAGTTCTGCATAATGACTGTTTCGTTTGAGTTGGTGTGTTGGAGCAGGGATACATGGAAAACCTGCAGGATTGTGGCCCTTGGGGACCGGAGGTGGACACCCCTACGTTAGAGAGACACGCATTTTCTAAACCATGAATAGAGAAAAGAACGGATTAGTAAAAATCCCAGACTTTAAATAATTCTGTAGCTGTAAGACAGCGAGATGGAGGCCCTGCTGTAACTTTGTAATCCTTCCTGTACTGGAAATGGCCTTTATAACCTTTTCAGATTCAGCAGCAGCTGCTTCTCTAGTCAGTGCTGATGTCTTTCCTCCTCAGCACCTGAATGCTTCAGACCAGTAAACGGCTCATACTGGCAGGTCAATTTCAGCTGACAAATCAAAACTCTCTTTCATTTAACAGTACTGACTTTTTCAGCTCACTCAGGAGGAATGGCCCGATACCAGTATCTCTTATCGATTCGATACCAGTACTGGATTCTGGGTCGATACTGTGTGCACAAACTCCTGTATTCATAAAGCCTTCCTGAACTATGCAACCCGACACCACTGTGAAAAACCAGGTTGGTCAAAATGAACACTTTAATCCAAAGACACCAGTTTGTTATCTTCAGGTGTTCAGAAACAAACTGGGGCTATTTTAAACATCCAAATGTGCCATTATCTGAGGGGGAGAAGCCAAATCCACCAGGAACCCTTTCTCTCCCTTACTTATGACGTTTGGGACAATTTTCCCACCTTACGGCTGCAACATCACCCATCTGAGTGATCACACAACTAACTACACTGTTGTTGCATCCGACATTTTGCTCCACACTCCTTACCAGTGAACTGTAATGGGATTTATTAGTAGCACTCATACTGGTGCTTGGTATGAGCTCGGTGCTCCAATGCAACTACTGATAAAAAGTACCAGTATCAGTATTGGCTCAATACCAAGCGTGTGTACTCGTACTTGGTATTAATAAAAGTGTACCTGATACCACACTAGTCAAGCCAGTACAGATGTGTTTGATGACATGCTTCGGACGTGTTTTAAAGGAAATAAATGCCTTGAATGTTAAAATGTGACATTTTTTGTGACACTAAAAGACAGAGCTTTGTTTCAGAACCACACATTTATAGTTGTATTTAGGTAAAATGTGTCAAATCAGAATAAAACTTGTTGAAATAGTCAGATCTGTAATGTTATTATATTTGTATTAGTGAGGTAACTTCAGAAAGGATGGGTCATTAATTACAACCTGATGAAATCTTACACAGTTATAACAGCAATAACAACCATAGTCACAATAATGTTCACATAAACAGATTTGGTATCAGCAGATATTCACATTTCAGATATCGGTATCGAATCAGAACTCCTAAAAAGTGGGTCAGTGTATCCCTAGTACTGAGTGTGTTGAAGGTGTATCTCTTACCCCAATGGGCAGGCCAAAGCTGTGTATCCTGATACCCAGCTCATAAGGAGAGTCACAGTTGTAGTGGTCAGCCAGATACTTCAAGAACTCAGCCAGGTCCAGTTTGGGCTTGTTCTGCTGCCTCTTAAATACGCGAATTTGCTAAAAAAAAAAAAAAAAAAGGAACAAATGACAAAGTTAGACTCAGAAATATTTATATATAAATGCACAGCAACTTTTAATTAATTTTGCTTTTAATTATTTTAGGATTTTTATTATGATTTTGTTATTTGTGTTGTCTTTTTTTTTTCTTACACCACCTGTAATGCTTTTATTGTGTCATGTAAAGCCCTTTGAATTGTCCTGTACATGAAAGGTGCAATAGAAATAAACCTGCCTTGCCTATAATCTGTAGTAGATACAGATGTGAATATATCTTAGAGGAAAGGTCATGGAAGGTTAAAGTTTTGATAATTCAAAGACATGATGAATAAATGAGTTTATCACTATTTTATTGTTTCACAGATGAAGGAAAAATAAGAGAGAAAAACTACCTATCTACAGTTGTGCTCATATTTATTCATACCCTTTCACTAAAGAAGGAAAAAAAACAGCTGCCTGTAAAATAAGATGAAATTGACTAAAGTAATAATAAATAAAAAATTTATGAAAATTACTACATTATTTTCTAATTCTGGTTCAATAAAAATATTTTTTTTAAAAAACAAACAAACATATAAGATAATTTATTACATATTACATCACTCATAAAGTAATATTTAGTTGAACAATCCTTTAATGTTTCCGCTCCAGTCAGGTGTTTTCTGTTCCTCTCAGTCAGACTTCTGCACCTGTTGACAGGTATTTTGTCCCACTGTTCAACAGAAAAGTGCTCTAATTTGTCCAGGACCAATTTGTTTGTTTGTTTGTTTTTCTTTCTTCGACTCAATTAAATGAAAAAACAGTCTTATATTACTAAATTATATTCTTGCAAATTTTTAGTTCTTGTTCTTTTTTTAAGTCTCCAGTTATTTGAGTGATTGTTGTAAATTCAGCCTTTTCTTTAATGAAAGGGGATGAACACAACTGTAGTACTACCAAATGACTGTCTTTACTATCAGGATGGCAGCACAAATTTACTCTATATTATAAATCTCTGATGAAAAATAGTATCAAGGTAACATGAAGTCATATTTCCTTTCTGCTTCTGTGGCAGCTTGTAACACAACGACTACATCTTATGAGATTTACAACGACTCGTCAGTGCTGAACGAAGAAATCCTAGGTACCTTTAAGATATCGACGGTCTCAATCTGGTGGATATCATCATCCTTAGTATTACTGTCGATCTTGAACATGCGGTGTATGAGGGGTAGTTTGCAGAGTGGGCCGAGGTTCAGATCCTCGTAGCGCTTCTTGTCCTTCAGGCCTGCCAGCGACTGGCCCAGCTCATACAGGGTGGAGATGGAAGTCACTGCCTCAGTGCACTGACAGCAAGAGGAAAAACTTCTTCACATAACTGCTTAACTCTGAGGTAAGAACAGGTTTAGAGCAAAGAGATGGGCGCCCACCTCTATGAACATGTTGATCTCTCTGGTGATGTACAGGAGGTCTTTCAGAGCTGGGAAAGTCCAGGGTTTGAGCCTGCTTGGGTCCACAGAGGGGACCATCATGCACACTCTGGATACCACCTTTATAGAAATGAGGCGAGAAATAAAAGAAAATAAATAAAGAAGACTGCAAACCTCTTATTTTATTCCTTCTCACCTTCTCTGTAGTGACCAGCTCTCCATCAGCAGCGATTTCACGTATCACACTCTCCATCAGACTATTGATCATGTCCTTATCCATCGCCCTGCTCCTCCTCCTTCCTGTTATTTTCTCATCGTCTTCCTCCATGGCCTCCACGGCCCTCATGTTACCTCCGTGGACCTCCCTCAGCTGGGCGTGATAAGCGTCTGTAAACACTGGGCAACTGGCTTCTCTCTGGTTGGCATCTCTCGCTTTGCTCCTCTGCTCTTTGGTCGAGCTCTTGCCAGTCCCCAGCGCTGGAAAGTCGGATCCAGACAGGAAGCTGAGTCCGACTTCTGCTTGCTGCTCTTTTACAGGCTCTTTTTTAACATTTGGTGTTGCTATAAGAGGACAGAAACACACATTTTTAAAGTATATATTGATGATAATCTTAGTTTTTGGGTATAAGAGTGTTTGCTACCTCCACTGGTTTGCCATGGACTGCTCTTGGCTGCTGCTGCCGCCGGTTCGGGTTGCGGGGGCGGCTTCTGAGCCTCCCAGCGGTCATACAGAGACATGTACTGCGCCAGGGGAAGCTGCTGACCAAACAGTTGGGAATATCCGGTTTGGAGCTCGTCCATTGATGGACAGGTCAGCTGGTATGTCTTCATCACCTGGGAAACACAGTCGGTTGCATATGCAGACACTGTAATCACAAGCTCAACTGCCACAAAATGTCTGACGCTTTGCAAAATCTGAATGAAAGCAAATCGTTAAGAAAACAATAACTTACTCAGACAGACCAGAAAAACTTTTAGCCAAGTTATAAGTATTGATTTTTTTTAGCTTCTACTTTGTTCTCAAGCTGTTTTTCTGTAGTGCCGCTAATTTTCACAGGATCTTTAGCAACCAACAACTTCAGAATGAGATAATGCTTCCATGAAATAGTCAATTACATTACATTACATCATATATTATAGGATTCATTCATTTTCTGAACCCGCTGAATCTGAGTCAGGGTCGCTGGGGAGCTGGAGCCTATCCCAGCAGCCTTGGGGCGAGAGGCGGGGTACACCCTGGACAGCTCGCCAGTCCATCGCAGGGCCAACACAAACAGACGAACAACCATTCACGCTCACACTGACGGGCAATTTACAGTAACTAGTAACCTAACATGCATGTCTTTGGATGGTGGGAGGAAGCTGGAGTACCCGGAGAGAACCCACGCATACACGGGGAGAACATGCAAACTCCACACAGAAAGACCACCATTCAAGCCTCCTCCCAGCCGAGGATTGAACCAGCGACCTTCTTGCTGTGAGGCCAAAGTGCTAAATATATTATGTCATATCATATCATATAATATATTATGTCATGTCATTTCATATGATATATGATATATATATTATGTCATGTGATATTATATTATATTATATTATATTATATTATATTATATTATATTAACACACACACCATTTCCTGAGTTCCAGTCATCTATCTACTGTTATGAAATGAGACATTTAAAGCAGATGTTGCGTCATCATGTTGGACATTAACCCAAGGTTTTTTTTCATCAGAGAGGCAGTGCATCATGGGCTCTCTTCCTCTTTCTGAGAGCCAAAGATGGCTGAACAACAAGCTGTTTTCTTACTGAGAGAAAGGAAACGAAAATCTAATCTAATTTTTAGTCTCCATCATGATAATTGAATTATATCCAAATAAGCAGCATATGTGAAGTGAATATGTGTACACAGTCGTACCTCCAAAATCCTCTGGTACAGCTGGTCTTGGGTCAGCTGCTGAGCTGGTTTGGATGTGTTAACGTGTGGGTTGCTGGGAACACACTGAGCAGAGGATGACGAGCCGAAAGAAACCAAAGCGGAGCCAAGCAGGTTGTTTCTCACCTGAGTGAGCAGGGCATTGTTCGGGCTGGGGGTGTCTCTCCCAGTGGCAGGACTACCATTCCTGACAGGGGAATCTGGCGTCTGTGGCGTTGCAGGCCTGCTATCTTCTTTAGTTTTCATCGACAGTCCAACTGGAGGCTGATTCTGAGGCAGGTTCGTCTTATGAAACACCATCTGCCCCTTCACAACCAGATCTTCTTTCAAAGTCTCCAACAGGCTGGACATGCTTTTGAAGCCCAAAGAGGCTAAGATCAAATTCTGGTGATATTTCTGGCTGTAGACTACGGCTATCTTCTTCAGCGGAATCCCTTCTGGGTGCTCTGCCATCATCGCAACCAGCTTTCTCAGAACCTTCTTGGTTATTGTGTCTTCTCCGGCTTTTCTTTGCACCTCAATTTCAGCCCTGGCGACAGCCTCACTGCCAAGTTGATGGTCCTTGTGAAACACCAGCTCCCCCTGGAGAACCAGGTCTTCTAGGAAAGCCACCAGGCTGGCCATGGAGTCAAAGTTTAAGGCTTGTAAAGACAGGCTACTGTGATACGTCTGGCTGTAGATGGTCGCCAGTTTCTTCAGTGGAATCCCAGCAGGGTGCTGCTTCACCATGGCCACCACATTTTCTAGAGTCTTTTCCATCTTCAGTAAAGCTAATTAGAGAAAAAGGAACACAATTAATGCATAAATACTTTGACTTTATCATTTTCTCTTCCTTTGTTTCCACCTTTCACCCCCTAAAATGCATATGTGCTTCATTATGCAGATGACTGGGCGGTCTTCCTTCTGCCATCCATCTCATAAACTGGCACCATGACACGGAACAAGGAAGACTGCTCCTTCAGCTGCACAGCTACGCCTCCTTTACAACTTGTTTATTTAACACACCGAAAGTTTTCGCTCTCTGCATCACAGACCAATCTGCTCCAAGTAGAATTATATTTATGGAGTCATAACGAACTGAGAGCTTTTGACCCTGACATACTGATCATATTTTGCTCCTTCACAGAGTGATCAGGGTCAAACTACACCACAGATATGTTTACAATGCCTAAATAGCTTTTGTCATGCTAATAAATACAAGATTTGTCCTTAATAAAAGTTTTTTTTAGGTTTCATAACACTTGTTTTTTTAAAAGAAGCATCTACACACAGGTCTATGACCTGTTTTACATAAAACATAAATAACTTTGTTTTACTTCATTGTTAAAAGTGTTAAAATTGACAATACAACCATGTTCAACTATTGCAACCGCTGTGCCAAGAAAATATTTGATAAAAAGATACTTATGACAAATCAACCATGACTCCAAAATGCTACTTCAGCTAGCTGCTAGGGCTGTTAGCCTCCCAAACCAACGTTTACTGTCTACATTAGGCTGACACAATTTATTCTGAACAGAAAGCTAAATTCACTTTAATAGTTTAAAAGTTTTCAGATCGCTGCTGTTTTCAATGTCTATTGTGTGTTTTCCTTTTAATCTGAATATGCAAATTATTTTTGTCCTTTAAGCAGCTAGCGTGCCATTTTAAATGACTTGGTGGGACAAATAAAGTGATTTAAATGAACTAAGTTAAAACAAAATAAATATTTATTTAATATTTTGTACATTAACAATTGAATAAATGCATTTTTGGGTAACATTTATTAATTTGATTAATATGTCTGTTAGCTTGTATATTAATCTATTTACTAAATAATTTCTGCAATATATTTTTTATTTATTTCAATTAGTTTAATTGAACTAATCTGTACCAGATTGAAATGTTAAAAACCAAGCATTAAAAGCGTTTCACACAGCACATTAACCAGTAAGAGCTATTATCTCATTTTCCCAACAGGCACACCCAATAACACCTGATCATATTAATTCATGACGATACACAAAAAGCTGATGGCAAATAACTAAATGATTACGGTTAAAATCAGATTTCTTACCTCTTCTTCTAAAAAAAACACTTGCAATTCATTTTGTCCGACACAACATACTCTCTGTGAGCCAGAAACCTCCCTCTATGAGCTTATATAACCCCCTCCCTCCTTCCCTGCTGTCCTGTTGTGTTTCAGTCTGAGGAAACTGGCCAAGAAATGAAACTGAAAGTAGCTGCTGCGTTCATTAAGCTCTATGTCTCCCAGTCAGCTGCAAATACGGTCTCACTTTCCTAGAAATGGTTCTGCTTGACCAAACAGGTGCAAATAAGTAAAGAAACGAGATCCAAGCAGAAAGCTGAGTGCTGAAGAGCAGTACGGCCCATCCTTCAACAGCACCGCCAGCCTGTTTTGATGGATTTAATTGCCTTTTTTTCTGCTCAACACGTTAATAACAACTCAGTCGTTAAACAAATTATGACAAAGAAGAGAAAACAAAAGCAGAAAGAATAAGGGGAGGCAGGCTGAACATAATGTTGACTTTAAGTTTCATTTCACTGGCCTGGCTCAGCTGATTCACTGTTGCTTCGTCATAAATCATGTGACCTGGTTTTAACTCTCAGCAGCTGATAAAAACAAACCGGTACCTAAGGAAACAAAACCACTGTCTATGACGTAACAACAAGGTATTACAGCTGGAGCTACAGGTACAGCTTGTTTAAAATGTCTACACACCCACGTTAAAATGACAGATTTTTTATGATGTTAAAAAAAAGTTACATTATAATAAATCATTTGTATAATTCTACTGAAAAACAAACTCCTGTTAGGAGAAAAACAGAAAAATAAAAAGTACCACCAGATTTCTACTTTTAACCTAAAACTTCATTGAAGTACGTTCTGATTTAATGTTTACATGACAACCTTCAGTTAAAGAGAATTAGTTCAGCTGTCCTCGCAGGATTTACCTGAAATAAATCTGTTTCCTGCTACAATGTTTTGCCATTTGGTCCCACAAAAGCTGTAATCCTGCCTAATTTATTTATGTTTCCCTGCTCCAACACACCTGAAACTGAGTCATTGTGCAGAACTTTACAGGCTGTTAGATCTATTTTATTGGATTCAGGTTTGTTGGCACATGGGTATATGGAAAACCTTGAAAGCTGAAGTCCTCATGAAACTGAAGCAAACGATGAAAGACACTCAGCAAAATGGAGAAAAAATGGGACCACAGTGACAATACGATGAAGTGGATATCCTCTCAAAATGAATGAAATAATTAGATGGAAGCTGGTCAGGGAGGCTGCCAAGAGACACGCATCAACACTGGAGGAGTTGCAGGAATTTCTGGCATGTACTGGTTGTGTTCTACATGTAACGACAAGTCACTTACATATTCTTCATATGTATGGACTGTGGGGTTTAGCTGTACTTGGAAGCTTTTTCTGACAAAGAAAAACATCCAAACACATCCAAAACTTGTAAAAAAGTAATACTAGAGGTTTACCAAAAGCAAGTTTTAAAACCTTTACTGGTCTGATTCCAACACATTACCACCAGCACTGCATGGTGAAGCATAGTGGTGGTAGTATCATGCTTTTGTTCATCTGGAACTGGAGCACTAGTTAAGGTGGAGGGAATCACAAACCACTTCAAATACCTTGTGTGAGCCAGAAAGCTGAAGAGAAATGTCACCTTTCAACACAACTGTGACGCCAAACATAAGTTCAGATCCACAAAAGAATGGCTTGGAACGGCCCAGCTCCAGTCGAGTGACCCAAAGAGCGCTAAGAACAGGAGATGTACGCACAAAATGACACGTTTGGAGTTAGACTGCAAGGAAGAATGAGTAAAAAATGTGCCAAGCTGATTCCTCGCCAGAGTCCAATCCATGTAAACTCAACGGCTGGGATTAAATTAAGTGGTGCTTCAAAAAACGTATTAGTTTTAAAGATTTGATTGTTTATAATTGAATTGTACAGGGTGTTGATTGCATTATAGGAGAGAAAAGTAAAGAAATGATTAATTGTGGTTTTATTTATTCTTTTTAAACGAAAACCTGTTAATGTGTCAGAGGTTTGTACACCTTTAACATCCACCGTGATTGTTAAACCTCTTCTGGTAATTAAACCTGAATAACAGGCTGACATTCTGTACATTCAACTCTGCAGCATTTCCTCATGTCTTTGCTCTTCATTGGTCTCAGACAAGTGCAGTAATTCATCACAAATGGATCATCTGCCATATTATTCTGCCACAGAAAAGAAGACAAAACAGGGAACTTACCTTTCATTTTTCTGTTTTTTCCTGAACCATCAGTGTATTGTGTCTTCACCTTCATGGCTGTTGAGTTGGAGCTTAAAGCATGGCATGGCAGCATAATTTAGATTCTGATCTATAATTTTCATGTCAAACTTGTAAAAGAAAGAAAAAAAAGCAAGAAAGAAATGGTATACAGTATAATGGCGACAGACTTCATAGTAATTGTAAACACGTGTTCTGACGGAGTGGTTATTGTAATGCTCCATTTATAAACATGACTGTTCCGAAGCAAAGTGATGATTTAAGTGTGTGTAATCTATCTTTAGGGGTTAAAGTAAACCTCTTAAAGTTGGGACAACATTGGGAGAACATCCACGTGCGCCAGACTGTCGTAAGACAACAACATACCCGGGAAAAGAAGTCATTTTCATTATTTCAGAAGCACAAGGCAGTCAGTCAGTTTGGGCAAGGACCCATTATAGGCTAGCAACACTTGGAAATACGATGTAACTACACAAGCTACCGCACTTTCTATCTGCCTGTTAGTGTTGCAGCAACACTGTTTTACATCTACCGAGTCTTTGTCCTTCATTAAATATCTGCATAGCACGGAAGTAGATAACCATGGTAACGGCAGCTTTCTGTATTGGCTAACATTAGCATTAGCATATAATATACGTTGAAGTATAAAATAACATCAGAATAACATCATAATTCGTTCGTTCATGAGCATCTAGAGGGACAGTGCTGCAGAGGAACTTTGTAATCTTCACAATTTTGCAATAAAGCTCCATTAAAGCTGCTAAATTCAATTAAGACCACGCTTTCAGGAAGCTACGGTGCTAGCATCATGCTGCATTCAGGTTACAAACCAGAGGGTAGTAAATTCAGACACTGCTAATAAAAAATTAAAGTAAAAATATATTTTGCACTTAGTTTAAATTTATGTTGAGCTGTCGCTGGTAAAGTGACTGGGATACTTTCATAGGCAAATTTATAGTTAAAATTAAATTAAAATTTGTCATAGGAACAAAAAGAAAGTAGTCATACGGATTTTATTGAACGTACCTTTGAAGAAACGCAACTCAGTTTCCAAGTTAATGTACTTTAGTGTATATGATGAATGATAGTAAATGTAAAGTAAAATACATGACTTCATGTCCTCTCCCCCTCTCTTTTTCTTTTATCTTGATACATTATCCTAATAATGATTTCTAAATATTTTATTTCAAATCCCTGAGTATTCTTTGACCACATACTCTTTGCATCATGATATTCCTCTGTAGTTTTTCTGAGGTTGTCTCAGATATAAATGACATGTGACCTTTACTTTGCTCTCAACCAGGGGCGCCGTCAGGAATTTTGGGCCCTATGAAAGACAATAGCACAGACCCCACCACTTGATCGCAAATTTTATATTTATATATATATATATATATATATATATATATATATATATTCATTCATTTTCTGAACCGCTTAATCCAATTCAGGGTCGCGGGGAAGCTGGAGCCTATCCCAGCTGACTTTGGTCGACAGGCAGGGTACACCCTGGACAGCTCGCCAGTCCATCACAGGGCCACACAGAGACGAACAACCACATATGCTCACACTAACTCCTATGGGCAATTTAGAGTAACCAATTATTCCAACGTGCATGTTTTTGGACGGTGGGAGGAAGCCGGAGTACCCGGAGAGAACCCACGCATACACGGGGAAAACATGCTCCTGTGTTTAAGCTTTGAGCAAACGTGAAAAACACAACGGAAATGTTTGAAGACAACCACTGGAGTTATTTTCTTTTATTTTCTGACACAATTTATGCCTCAAAAATATGAAATGACACGGAGTTATGTGATCATTTTAACCTTGTTTAGTATCTCAGCCAGTCCGACTATGTTTATGTTACTAATAATAAAGCAAATACAGTGAAACAGAAACCTATTTATGTACATAAAGTCATGAGAAATTGTTCTGAAAACAACTGGGAATCCATTTTAAGCCACATCCAGTCAGAGCGGTATATGGAAATGTCAACTTAACCTAAATTCTGGGAAGACAATAAGAGCATCATGGTGAAGTGGTAGTTAGCATTGTAGCCTCACAAGTCCATACTGTCTAAAGACATGCATGCTAGGTTAATTCAATTCAATTCAACTTTATTTGTATAGCGCCACTTCACAACAATGTTGTCACAGGGCACTTTACACACACAAATCAACATACACATCATTTCAAGCCAATTCATACATAGCCTATAATAGAAACCAACTGATTGCATCGAGTCATGACTTCGATCCAATCCCCCACCCTGAGCTGCACGAGGCGACAGTGGGAAGGAAAAAACTCTCCTTTAACAGGAAGAAAACCTCTGGCAGAACCCGGCTCAGGGAGGGCATCCATCTGCCTCGACTGGATGGGGTGGAAAAACCCCAAGTTCAGTGGTTCCTAAACTTTCTCTGCAGAGCCCCCTTTCCATCATGGACAATAACGTCCAACTGTTGTTTCTTCATTACCCATTATTACTACTATATTACTTGACTGTTACCTAGTCAAGCAGGGACAGATATGCTCCATCATGTTTTCTGTTTTTTTTAGTCCTTGAAGTCTCTCTTCTTGATTCATCATCGTTTCCCGTTGGTACTTTTACAAATTTGTCCAGTGCCAAAACTCCAAGTTTTATTTAGCTTTCCTGCGCCCCCACCCCCCCTTTGCGCCACTTAGCCCCCAAGCTTTGATGTGTGTTGTTGTTTGTCTCTCTGTGATGGTCCTGCGATGGACTGGTGACCTGTCCAGGGTGTACCTGCCTCCTGGTAGACTCCAGCTTTACTGAACTGGACCCTGAAGTGGATGTAGCCATACTGGAAATGAATATATTGGCAAAGCTGTCTGTAAAATCAGCTTTCCCTGCCTGAGTTGTTATCTCATGTTTTGTTTACGGTTTACAGTTATGTGGTCTGGTGGGTTCCCCTTCCTCCAGCTGCTTTTAATCCCAGACAAATTTATATTTCACATCTTTCATTTTTTCTTTGTAAACAGCATCAAAGTAGTCCACTTCTTCTGGCGTGAGCTGGTTCTTCCAGTCTCCGGCTATCCCTGGAACGACACACGGGAGGAATCACGGTTGTTGGACAAGCTGTACAGGTGTCTCCTTTTGGATTAACCGTTGCTAGTTAATCTTTATTAATGCAATTTAATCTGCTGTTAGCTTTTATATGATGAAGACTGCACTGTATGCATGTATTTTACTTACCTTTTCTGAGGAACTGGGACTTTTTCTGGTCCATGAACTCACGAGGAACAACTGAGTAGTTGGACTTGTCGTTCTGCTTCATGTTCTTGAACAAACATCGGTCTGCTATCTTCTCGACCACCTCAGCCTCCAAAGATTTCTCCAGGAAATGAGCGATTCTGGTCACAGCGTCCTTCAGGTCCTGCATCATAGGTCACATGTTCACACAGAGTCTCACTGACCAACCGTCATCTCTTCTGGTTTGTATTAAAAGGGGTCTCACCGTCGTCATCTCCTCGTAGGAGATGTAGAAGATGGGCTGTTTCTCATCCACATTCAGCCAGCCCTTCACATGATCAAACCACGAGCCAAAGATCACTGACGGGAAAATAACATGGTGAAACTGGTCATGTTTGTGAAATACAGCAGAGATGAAAGCCATGGTTTCATAAACAGTATAAACGACGACGTAAATAGAACCTTTTCCATCGAGGAACTTGCGGAGGAACTCGATCTGAGGGCCTGGGTTCACCAGGAAAGACGCCATCCCATAATAGTGGAAGGAAGACGTGAACACATCTTTAGGGTTCCTCATGACGTAAATCACCTGGAGAGATTCAACACGTCTGCTTTAAAAACCCAGTTTCATTCTCAAAAACAAATTTAAACCTTTAACACCTCTATTTATTTACAATTACATATATAAAAAAACTAAATAAAAACAGTGAAAAAATGTATTGAAATCAAGTTTGATTAAATATGAAACAAGTTAATAACAAAAACATGGAATAAGTTTATTAAAGGCAAGACGTTGTTCTGCACCTTCTGTTGCCGTGTGTTTTGTTGCATCATCAGCTTTACCTGATCAGTTCTTTACCTTTTCCTTACTAATAAAACCGCTCAATAAATGTACTAAAGATAAGTGTCGGTTGGTACTTCTTATTTCCCCTGCAAAAAACACTCTTCACACCTCTCATATCTGGTCTAACTATCATCCAAACTTGCCAGGAAATCCTGTTAAACTGTGAAATTGTTGTAGGTGAAGGGTTGTTGTTTCCTCGCAGAGTGGATATGTCAAAGACAAAGTACGCCCTCATTCAATTGTAAAGCTTAAATGATCAGAACAAATGAAAGCTGCTTCACAGTCTAAAGATGAGAAAAATACAACCTCAGGTGAAAAACACACAACATATTGTCCTATCGTCTATTTAACAAAAACAAGGGAAAAATTCAGAAAAAAACTAACAAAGCCCACAGTTACTGCTTCTGGAGGACTTAAGTGGGCACATATGAGCCCCTTACTTCATCTGCAGCATTGAAAAGCACAAGTTTTTATATTTTCTTCAACCAGGTCTGACATGATGATGATGCTGCCATCACCATGCTTCACAGTAGGGATGGTGTGTTTGGTGTCTGCCTCACACAGCGCCTTGTCTGACGGCCAAAAAGCTCCATTTTGGTCTCATCAGACCAAAGGACCTTCTTCCACTTGACTGTTGAATCTCCAACAAGCCTTCTGGGAAACTCTAGTGGTGATTTCACTTGAGTTTTCTTCAACAGTGGTTTTCTTGTTGCACCCCTCCCATAAAGCTTTGACTGGCGAAGAACCAGGGCAGATGTTGCTCTATGCAGACTCTCTTCCATCTGCTGAAGCTTGTAACTCCTACAGAGTGGTCACTGGTGTCCGGGTGCCGTCTATGACTAGTCTTCTTGCACAGTTGCTCAGTTTGTAGGGAAGACCTGGTTTTGGCAGATGTACACATTTGCCATATTCCTTCCTCCTTAATGATGGATTAAACTCATTAAAGAGTTTTTTTTTTTTTTTTTTTTTGTCACAAAAACCAAATATATGTTGCACACGACTGATGTAAAAAAGCAATGAAAGAGTAAAACATTGCAGTGGGTGAAAACCTTATATAGACACTGTATGGTAAATCCACAGTAAGTGATTCATGATAATGCCAATATTTATCACAAGTTAATAATAAAAAAGAGAACCACTAAAGACCTCTATTTTGATTGTAAAATAAGGATGAAACCACTTCCGGTCAAACTTTTCACCAATCAGAGACTATAAATAGATGGTAATGTTCAACTAGGGGCAGCCAAAGACCAACGAGTGAGCAGAAAAGAAGAAAGATGATGGTTTTCTGCATGGTTTTGATGCAAAATGGTGTCAAAAAGCAGCTGAGTTGCAGTTGGTTTGGTGTGGCTTGAAGATGTTTGGTTTAAAGGAGTTAAACGGCTGGAATATGGCTGTAAAAACGGCAAGACTTGTGGAACAAGGTCCTTAGGCCATACTAGACCAATGTGGAGATGCTTGGTCAGAATGAACAGCATCATGCTAAAAACCAAACACCTCATACCAATTACCAAGCACGGTGGTGGAGGCATGATGATCTGGGCTTGTTTAGCAGGTACTGTGTGCAGACACCTTGCAGTCCGTGAGTGGAGCATGAACTCCTCTGAATATCAAATTATTTTAGAGTTAAATATGAAACCGTCTGTCTGACACATAGACCGTATATAAAGAGATGGACGGAGCCTCCGTGACGTCACCCGTAGATTTCTGAAGAGCTGAATTGAAGCTCGGTGGGCGGTTCCTACCATTGCCATCTTGGCAGGGGCATGTGTGTCGTCTAGCCCAGAAAATACAAATATGGGCAAAGAGGTGGAGCTGAGAGGGGAGCCGTGGGCGTCATGGCGGATGATTGACATCGAGCGAACTCTGAGCTTTCTGTAGCTAAAAGCTAACCGAGCTAACCCGGAGATAACAGTAGCTAACCAGCTAATGGAAGTAAGCGGGCTAAAACTGCAGTTGTTCTACGTTCTTCTTACTTGAAGACGGAGATTGGTACCTATCAATCAAAAGGACACGCCCCTAAATATGCCAAATTTCAAGATTAAATTACTATTATAATTATTATTAAAAAAATTCACTCCCCCCACAGTTGTCATGAAGGTAAACCTGACCTATAAACCAAAAATTGATTTTTGAACCAGGCTGTAAACATGTTTATTTCTGCCGTGAAGTTGGCCTTTTTAACATGGGAGTCTATGGGGATTTGCTCTCTTTTGCAGCCCCTAGTGGATGAAGGGGGGACTGCAGCTTCACGCACTTTTGCATAGGCTTCACTTTTTACCGCGGGAGGTTGCTGCTTGGTCTGAAACTAAAACTAAATCCAAACTGGGTCTTGCAACATTCGGACTTTGCAGCAGATTCTACAGAAAATGACTCAACATGAAAAGATCCAACATTTTATCATGCATGTATCATATGATGCAAAAAAAAAAAACCTAATATGAGTGCATGTTTGCACAATACTGACATCAAGAAACCGGTTATCACCAAATATCACACCAATTACACAAACTCTGTGTGGCTACAATAATTCCTGCAGCCATCGCTGTGTGCAGACGGTAGCTGCGACACCCCAAGGAAGCAATAGAAAAGTTGGCGGGGGCTTAAAGCATCAACATGATGTGCAGTAACCCAGCTACTTTCCAAAATATGATGCATGAGGTTTGTCTGTTAAAGGTTACATTTTACACCGAGTTGAAATGCATGATTTGGGTGCTGATTTGTAACAGAGTGGCCCATAAAACCCAAACTCCACAGTGTTATTAGTATTCAGCCACATCACTGGACTAAAGGCACATTAACTCCTTGTCGACCTGCTTTACCTTAGGCTTTACTTCAGAGAAAGAACGCGGCATCATGTTATAGTGGAAGTGTGTTGTAAACATGCGGGGTGATGGCCTCTGCTCCAGGTTTAGGATAGACGCCCGAGTCTCCTCCAGGAAGGGAACGCGGTCCCAGTTATGAAGGGTCTCCACAGAAGCCGGGTCTCCTCCGCTCATGATCAGAGGGATGATCTCCTGCATCCAGGTCGTCCCTGCACAGAGAACAGAAACGTCTCTGAAAAGTCCTGCTAATAACTTACAGCATGCACATTGTTCCATCTGTCCTCTGGTCCATCTCGGATTTCACCAATACTAAAAAATTACTTAATGCGTGTGTGTAACGTGTAATGAACAGGAGGGACATCAGTATCCGGCGGACTATTTCTGTACTTTATTACCTGATAATGGATGATATATTGGAAAGCATGATTAGTCAACCTTACCAGCACATATAACTTCCAACACCAGGGCTGTGTCCAAAGTTGGTCCTTGAGGACCGCTGTCCTAAAGCTCTGCTTGGTGGCACATTAATTTGAGTCAGGTATGTTGGAGCAGGGACACATGGAAAACCTGGAGGACTGTGGACTTTCATGGACACCCTGTCCTACACGTTTAGCTGTGTTGCTCGTTCAACAGAAGCATGACTCTTACAAGTTATACCTCGTTGGAAAGGGGGCTAATGAGGGTTTCCAAGTGTGTGTAATGCAAGAAAATAGCCATGTATGACAACACCAGTTATAAAAGTGGAGAAATAATCAACCGGTTTAGCTGCTGGGTTAAAATAATGAACTTACATTTTAATTTATATTTAAACAATGAGAAAAAGAAGATTATAAAATGGAATTTTTCATTTATTGATGAACATATTTCAGGACTCATTCCAGTTTTTTCTTCCATAATGTTCTTGGGGCTGCAGACGCCATCATCTACCTCCTTCAGAGCCCACTTTAATCTGGGCCAATCAGCAAGCACTTTGAGGATCATGTCCTCTGATTTCTAAAAAGCTTTTTATACAATTCAGCTTGTCTGTTATGCGAGAAACTCCATAAATTCCAGGTGAAACCTCCACAACCACCTGGATTTTCCTCACATACTACCTCACATACAGCGCTGGGAGACTGAGAGGGTGGTGAGCAGCATCAAGCCAAAGTCAAATGAACTATTGGAGGGTCCTGTTATGGACTGGTGACCTGTCCAGGGTGTGGCCTGCCTCTTCCCCAATGATTGCTGGGACAGACTCCAGCTTCCTCACTTTAATTATTGCAACAGGCCATTAAGAAAATGGACGGATGCAACAACAAAAAGCAGACTTACAACCAGAGCTCACATACAAAATGAAGAATGCAGACGATTTTAACACTTCAAAACTCAAGTTTTAAGGTTTCAAACACGCAGGCAGCAGTTTTTAGATCTCATTTCAGAAGGTGTCAAAGTTTTTTTGCAAACTAAAGTGGGACAACAACGCCATGTTTAAAACTGTCGACTTGAAAACAGCAAAGCTGCAAAAAGAAGTTGGAAACAGTGAAAATATATGAGGCTGAAACTATAATACGCATGTTGCACTTATGAAAAATTAAATTATAAAACAAAATCATGTTTACAGAGATCCAAACTTTTTTTTCCAGACTTTCAAAATAGTTTTCATGGTTTCGAAACACATTTTCAACCTTGCAAAACTATTTCAGTTTTTTAATTATCAAACACCGAGTTTCAGCCTTCAAAACGTTTTTCATTTAGACTGTTGCAGGATTGTAATCCCATATTTCCAGAACTCATGTGTGTGCTTGTATTTGAGGTTGGGCTGCAGGTTTCACAATGTTACCATCACAAGATGATTCAGAATAAAACGATCCAGATGAGTCGCGTTTTTTCCACAGAACATTTTACATCTTGTAGCTGCAACAGCCTTTGTTTTCATAGCTGCAGGGTCAGTGGTACAACCCCTCCGAGATAAGTCCTCTTAACCCTTTATCAGTCAAGTAACTGTTTTTGTTCACTTTGTTTTCGTTCATTTTCAGCATAAAACATTATTTTAATGTAACAACAGAATTATTAAATACCAGAAGGACAATTTTAGGTTAACATTTCTAATTTCTAATAGGTATTTCATTGAGTGCGTGATAAAGGGTGAAATAAACCCGACCTGGTCCAGTTTCAGCCTTTAAACCAGCGTTTACCGGTCTTTCTGCACCACATTCGTCCTGTTCCTACTCCAACGCACCTGAGTCGGGTTACTGAACTTTCTAATCAAGTTCTTTGCAGCCTGAAAACAAGTCCTTTGTTTCATTCGGGTGCTTTATAAAGAACCATCATGGCAGGGGGTCCTGCTTGAAACGAAGCGCGCGACACGTAAAAATCTACAACTTACCTGACTTGGGATACGTTACAATGAGAATATCATCTGGACGGAAAGTAAACTCCTCGTAGTACTTCAGGCTCTCTGCAGTGTGTACTACAGAAGGGACGTAAACCTCCTTGTATATGGTGTATAAATCCGCTTCAGTCATGTTTCAGAGCAGACTTTGTCTGCTGGAGGACTCTGGACCTTCCTGATAGCGGCTGCATCTGTTCTCTTCCGGTCTAACTCTTCCTGCAGCATCAGAGGAGGGAAAAGCTGCGAGTTTTTCTGTGATGAGGTGGGTAAAATAGGTATGAATGACCTCATATCTAACATGTTAGGTTCCCTAACGTGTTGGCTCATGTAAATTGTTCCCTTTCCAGGAAGGAGTTGATTTTGTGTGGAAAATATCCATGTAAAGTTAATGCAAAAATACATAAATTACTTGGTAAACTACAATAAATAAATAAGTGTTTTCTTAATCGTACACAACTAAGATCATTTAAAAACTTGTGAAAATGATTTAATAGCAGTCCCCAGACTATTTTACTTTGTATGGCATCACAACGAGAAGAGAAAAATGACGTTGTTCCCTTAAAAGACAGACGTCACATTCAGGGCCGGATTAAAAGTGCACAGGTCCCTGGGCCCAGAGTGTTCCAGGGGCCCCGATCCACACCCCAGACATTGTGGAAATTCTGAATTGTGAAAGGACATTTCTAACATCTCTCAGCCAGTGGTACCAATAGTATTACACTAGACACTGTGGTGTAACTATCTGGCTTTTATGTGCGTTTTGTTTCATGTACAAACTGCTGTTGTATGCCCTACGTGGGCCCCACATTGGCCCTGAGAAGGTGTGAGCCCCTGGGCCTGTGCCCATAATGCCCACTGGATAATCCGGCCGTGGTCACATTTGTTTAAGTCTCTATTGTAGGGTCGTTCCTCCTGTGAGCACGTCAACTAAGTTTAAGAGTGAAGCATCAATTCATTTATTTTCTGTGAACGTAGTAAAGTAACGTAAAAACTCAGCGTAAGCTATATATTTTATACGTCTACAGTTTTTAGAAAGTGAAATTCAACATGCATGCACAAACACACATCGTTGCTATCTATGGTTGCTATGATACGAGATGAAAGCAGCGCTGTGCCTCGCTGAGGGAGTTGTGCTGCTTCTCTGTTTGGCCAGGAGGAGGCGCTGTGTTTTATTGAGCGATGAAAAGCACTCAATGCATCACTTTCTACAGGTACTACAGGCTATTGGAAATTATAATTTACAAGATTATGTTAAAAATATAATAATTATATATAAGTACTGCCTATCCTGCCTGCATGCTACTGTATATAAATATCTATATGACATGGCAAGATAGTGTGATTTGTGTTTGTTTAACGAAAGATTGACAAACCAGAGTTGACCTATGTTATCTAGAATGTTCTCAATTATATTTGCACTTAATGCAACTTGTAAACTCAAGATACCTTGAACACACACAATAACTTGTGCACTCTAGATTATCATTTTTTCTGTTCAAGATTATAACTAGTGCATATAAAACAACTTATATGCCTTTAGTCATAAGTTTTGGGACACTTCACCATTAAATACATTTGGAAAGCCTTCCCACACTTATAAATAATAGTGTACATACATAATAAACTGTGTACTCTAGTAATCTATAAACTCAAGAGTAGAATTTGCACGCTAGAAACTTTGAAGATCAATTTTGCAATCATGATAATTATTTGTGCCCATTTGTTTCTTGGTAACTTTGATTATTTTATGGGTAAAAACAGAAAACATCCACATGAAGTGTGTTTATCTCATATTTACTGATATTTTCTCCTATTATGTCTAATAAATTATTTTATTTTTCCATCACACCATAAGAAACGCTGAGCTATACTTTACTTTAAAGTAAAGTGCATAAAATAACTCAGTAACAGGCATCTGAATCATTGCCAACAGCTTAGATAAATGTTTTTAAATAGCAGCATCCAGACACAACAGAGGACAATGTGAGTCTGTGGATGTGCATGTCATCATGCTTGAGCCACGATATGAGGCATGGAGGATACAGAGTTCACTGGTAAATTTGTTTATGTGCTTACTTTAGTTACATCTGACCCTTTTTATTCTACTTGAGCAGAACCTGCAACTTTGTGGTGTATCAGATGAGTCCGAAAGCGCTACATGTATGTTCCTTTTTTAAAAGGCTGCGCAGGATTTTGCATGGGTTTGTGGTTGAAGTGCAAATATACATGTGATCATGCGTTTCATAAGAGGAAGTCACTGTGTGTTGAGTTATTTTGCAAAAATTTACATCTTTATCTGAGCATCCAAGACAAGGCAAGGCCTTTCTTTCACCCATTAAGCTGATAAAGTGTCAGAACCCGCCAGAACTGGGTTGCAGATCATTTTGCTGGCATCAGTAATCTATAATATTTGCTCAGAACAGATAATCTGGAGGTTTCAGTCCATCTGGAGCTGTAGGGAGTTTAGTCATTTGTTTATTTCTATTTTAAACCTGCCTTTGAAATGTCTTGCCCAGTGGTTAAAAGTTCACATAAAAGGTCGTGTCATGTTGTAGATGGAATGACATACAAAACCATATGACTTGGTGTTATAAATTCACTAATTCTCGACAATACATGGTCTGTAATGACACATTTACAATGACATTTGATCATAACACAACTATTTGATCAGGTTAGTTGGATTATTAACACATATCAACTTCAGTTACGTCTGTTAGAGTCAACAGCCCAGAAAACATAATTTCAGGCTCATAGACATAAATAGATGTAATTTTATTATGTATACGGTCAGGCTAAAGCTAACTGAATGGTGTACATTTATTGGGCTGTTCGTTACTGTAAAAGCAGCATCACATTGGAGGTTTAGAAGTGGATATTGAAGGATTATATTCTTGATATTGACTGTTTTATCTATATTGACTCATTTGTATTATTGTATTAATCAGTTTGTCTTTAACATGTTGAAATGTGTTTGTCTTTGCAGTGAAAGGTGTAAATTCCTGAGAAGTACAGAGATATGTCAGACTGGTTTCCTCACAATTTAAAAAAAAAGTGCAGCGGGGCCGGTCCTCGCTGGTCCGGGCCTGCTGGGGCCTGTTCCCCCTGACTGCGGGGGACTCTGGCTGGGACCCCCCTCTGCCTCCTCCTGGGTCGGTGCATGGCTGGCTCCGGGGTGGGGCGGTTGGGGTCTGCGCCTGGGGATGGCTGCCGATGGCCCTGGTCTCGGGGGTACTCCTGGCGTGCCTCTTGCCTTTGTGTGGGAAGGGTCACACTGGCATGATCACCTTTTCCGGAACACGTTCCACTCTGCATGTTCTGCATGTGACACAGTCACCGAGTCGTCACGCAGTTTTATTCACTAACAGCAGCTAGTTTTCTCATTTCTGTTTGTTTCTCATTTATATTTAACTTTTTAGATTCATAGTTTAGTTACTATGATCTAAAGTTGGCTTGTATGTGTATGTATATGTGTTAATACTGGCAAGTGCGTATATGTTTGTACGTATGTATGTGTGTGTATGTGTGTGCATAGAGGTGTGTGTGTATATGTATGTATGTGTATATGTATATGTGTACATATGTATATATATGTGTATATATATATATTATGTGTGTATACGTGTGTGTATATGTATGTGTATGTATGCGTGTGTATGTGTGTGTATATGTATGTGTGTGCCTGTATGTGTGTGTATGTATACATCTGTAGGTTGTTTTTTCTTTTTGTTTTTGGGTTATTTTTTAGTTGTTGTTTTTTTCTCTCCCTTTTCTCTCCCTTTATCTCTTTCCCTTTTCTTATGAGGTGTTTCTTCTCCTTTCTCTTTCTGTCTTTTGTCTGTCCTCTCTGGTCCAGCAGTACAAACTCTACAATTCAAACAACAATACAAAATAAACATAGAAATAAAATAAAAATTCAGAAAGTCAAGGGGATCATTATATCTATAAAGCTTCCCTTGGCAGAGAAAATTTGCTCAGCAGAACACAGCATCCAGACCATCATTCTGCTTGCCTAAATGCTGGACAAGACAAAAAAAAATAAAATAAAATAAAAATTATATTTACAGTATTAGTATACTGATACAGAAGATGATGCAGAAATATTAAATATGTTAACAGGTAAATGATGATTTATAATATGTACAGAAATGTTTTAAACCTAGTGCACTAGAAAATATGTATATAAAATTAATTTCCTTTGTAGTTCTGTCACACATAGGAGCCAAACTTTATTTTATACACTGGTGAGACAAAATTGAAAGGGCTTTTATAGAAGCTGCTTGTATAAGGAGATGTTGTGTATTTTGGTCAACATTTTGATAAATCAGTTGGAAAACTAAGTTGTGGACTCATCTTGCACTTTCCCCACAATACTGTCTGGTCATCCTGTTATGCTCTCTACAAACAAAAGACTTGTTCATTCCCAGAACATTTACAGGTTCACAATCAAGACAATTCTAACCTGCACTTTTAACAATGTGACTCCCACTAGACATTTACGTTGCCCCCATCTTCAGCTACTTTCGGAGCAGTCTTAAAGGAAGGCACTGACTGGAAGAGACAGATTGTTAAGGAATAGTGCAGGAAAGAGCCTCCAAGAAGTCAGGCACACAGATGCTTCTCAACCCGATTCCTTTATTTTGGTCACTGGTTGGGGCAGTGAAGGACTGGCTGAAAACTGGAAGGCAGGGTGCAGGCTGGGCAGGCTGAAGACTGGAACACAAGACAGGGAGGATTCTTTAGACTCTCTTATTCAGTCTACCAACACCAAATGCTGGTTGGCCATACAATACCGCTGGCAAGCAGACGAACTGGCAATGGCTGGAGAGCAGTCCTCAGTTTTATCAGCCAGGCTGGAACGAGGAACAGCTGCAGCCAATCAGTCAGGATGCACCTGAGGAAAAATATCACATCCTTCCAGGCCCAACACAGATAATCTATTTCATCCTTTAAAAATAAAAATTGTTAAATTTGTGAGCATTTGACTCATTCTAATAATGTTGTATGTATTAATAATTTAGTCTTTCTTTTAAAAAATAAAATAAAAATGGTGAAACAATTTGAAAGCATTTAACTGTTTTAGTAAAATAGCTTTGCACTCAGTTTCAAATGACTCCAGTTTCCTTGTAGCTAGTTAGCTTGCACTAAAGTACTCAAATAATTATTAAAATTGTTATTAAAATGTGGGGAATTCATTTAAATAGAAAACAAAATTATGATATAAAATTCCAATATATATATATATATATATATATATATATATATATATATATATATATATATATATATATATTTTTTTTTTTTTTTTTTTTTTTTTTTTTTTTTCTTCCCAAATTTTATTATTATAGAAGATTATTACACCTAAAATTATTAAATGTCACTGATGCCAACTAGCCAGAGTGCTAGCTAACTGGAGAGTCTGGAGAGCTAATTAGTGCTTGCTAGCTTGCACTCTTAGTTAGCTCTCTTTATTTTAACACTTGCTAGTTAACAATTTTCTGTGTTAGCATAAAGCAGCGAGCCAGAGTGACCAAATGTGTGGGAAATATTCTAACTCAGAAAAAAAGGGACAAATTATTTAATGTTTTAAAGACATAAAACAAAATGCTACATGCTGAAGGACTGTAAAACCATTGCAGTTTGGTTTCATGTACAAAAAGTTATTATAATGTGTTTTCCACGTTCAATATTGGTTAATACTTTTTTCAAAATGACTGTTGTGGTGCTAATAAATAGTTTTTTTAACTGAAAAGGTTGTTACTGTCTTTATGGCCTGGATATTAAGGTATTTCCAGGATGTTACGACTAGATCTAAAGTATATCTATTTTTGTTTGACCAATATTTTGGTCAAAAAAATAAAAACCTTTATGTTTTCAGACATTTTTCTCTCAGTACATTTCAGAATCAAGATACAGTATATCTGTGACAATTTACATGTAAATTAAAACTATAAAACTAACAGTTTAAAAAAAAAAGAAGTAATTAAAAAGCTGTAAAGATAAATAAATTATAACATTTTATCAACTGAGCTAGCAAAGTTCGCAAAGTTTTCATAACTGAAAACCAGGACTATTACTTACATATGAACGTTAAATGACAACCCCAATTTTAAAAATGTAGGACGCTGTGTCAAATGTAAATAAAACCAGAATGAAATCATTTGTAAATCTCACAAAACCATATTTAATCCCCAACAGGGTGATGTTTAGCCTTGTGTAGGATCCCCTCTTCTCTTAACATCTGGGAAGTCAGGGAAACCAGTTGCAGGAGTTTAAGGAGAGAAATGCAATCCCATTCTGGACTGGTGCAGGAGTCTGTCTGCTTGCTTTCATGATACCTCCAGATGTTTTGTAATGGTGAAAGCTCTGGACTGCAGGCAGGTCAGTTCAGTAGCTGGACTCCTCTCCTGTCAAGCTGCTTTCAGCATGGTCCTGGTGGAACCTGCAAGGTCTTCCCTGAAAGAGACGTTGTCTGGATGGGAGCAGATGTTGCAGCATTGATGGAGCTTCCCAGATGTGGAAGCTGCTCACGCCATCGGCACTAATGCAACCCCATCCCATCAGAGATGCAGGCTGATAACAAGCTGGATGCTGCCCCTCCTCCTGTCCGTCCATGCAGTCCACAAACTATTCCACATCTTCATCCAGTTTTGCTACAGACCATTTTAAACAAGTCCACAGAAGACGGTGTTTTCCTGGATTGTGTTCACATGTGGCTTCTTCTTTGGATGATGGAGCTTTAACCTGGATGTGTGGATTTCAGGATGAACTGTGTTCACAGACAGAGATTTCTGGAAGTCTTCCTGAGTCCATGCAATGGTTTCCAGCAGAGAATCATGTCGGCTTTTAATGCAGTGCTGCCTGAAGACCCAAGATCACCAGAGCCAGTTGTGAAACTTGGGGCCCAACCTATGCACTCAGGGATTCCTCCTGACTCTCTGAATATGTAGATGATTTAATCTAATTGACATGGTGGGACCTTAAAAGTCTTCAGTCTTATGTTTTTTTTTTTCCCAGGAATTTTTCAGGAATTGTTCCACAATTGTTAGACACAACTTGTTTTATATTGGTGAACCTCTGTCTATCTTAGAGACTCGTCCTCTCTGAACTGTTCCTTTTATACACAGTCATGTTACTGACCTGTTACCAATAGACCTAATAAACTGTCAAATGCTCCTCCAGTTGTTTATGATTAGTGCAAATTATCCCTTCCACTGTTCCAAGTTTTCAGTGTTGCCCCCAAATTCAAAATTAGCTATTTTTTCATTTAAAAAAAAATGTCTCAGTTTCTACATGAGATTGTTGTTTGTGTTCTAGTGGGAAAAAATTAATTTTTTGGCAAAATTGTGTTCTGTTTTTATGTACATTTTAGCATTTTTTAAACTATTGTAAGCTTAACATCTTTTCCAATGCATGAATAAGAAAATTGTCATGTCTAGTTATGTGTATTGTACAAAAAGCATCACTGCTAGCATTAGCATTAGCTGCCAAGCGGATTTATAAGACTGAAGTCATGACCAAAAAAAAAATTCAAGTGTAAAGGTAATTTCTGAGCAAGTTAACAATTAGTGACAAATATAATCCTTATTTAGTGTCTGACGTTTTGAATGTGTTTCTGTTTTTTTGCATCAGTAATGAAAGAAAAAGAATAGTTAACATAGAACAAGCTATCAACATGAAAACATCCAATCATTGTATCCAGATGATAAATAAAAAAAAAGGTTTTAGACATCCATCATCAGCTTTCGTGTAGCTTCTGATTCCTCACCAATGTGTCTCGTAGGATCCTCTTTTTGTCTCTGATGGATCCATTTCGCCTTGGCAACAACCTGATAGTATTGCTCTATGGATGTGATTTCTGGCTCATGTGGTCCCTCTAGTGGCCCAGTTGAGGGTTTTTGCATCATGACTTGCATGAATAAACGTGAGCCCTTAAGTTTGAATCCATCTCTGACCCAACCGTACCCAGCAAACTGAAGCAAACTGGTTTCCATTTGACATCTGAAGGTCTTGTTCACTGGAAGCTGCATCATCCAAGCATATATCATGTCATGGTTTTACAAGGTCAAACACAAAAACTGCAAAAGTACATTGATCCTCCAAATCTGCAGCTCATTCATGCTGCATTTTCATCCTTAAATCCTTCTCCATATCCTCCACTGGTCAAATTTAGTCCTGATGTTGCAGCAAACGAAGCGTCAGCATTCAGTCTGGATGGTTGTAGCCATGCAGTGTGATCTGGCCACCAGTAACCTCAGTCTGCTGCCCAATGACTGGATCAGCTCCTTTCCACTGGTGAAGACAAAGAGTTGATGGACATGTACTATAAATAAAGCTGCAAGTTTGAAATGTGAAGCGTTAATGGATTTCTCACCTCTGGTAATCCATTCCCAGCAGACTGACTCCGTTTACAGCCAGAATCCTGTCTCCCGGCTCCAGTTTCTCACACCGGGCGGCGGGAGAATCTGGGACCACTGCACGGATGAAGATGCCTTTCACCTTAAACGATGTGTGCTGCAACATGAGGCATGAAAAGAATGTGAATGTAGAAACAAATGAGGTCAAATAGGAATAATTGTAGTGGAGCTTTAGGCATGTATGACCTAAAACTATGTGTGTTTGTCTTTATCTGGTTGCATCAGATGATTGATGTGATTTACTGGGAAAACTCCAGTTTACTTGCTTGTGATGAAAGCTTTTTCAAACAAACAGACTGAAAATAACAGATCATCACTCGCTGGCTTGTAAACTGCCGGTGTGGCTGCTGCCATGTTGATCTAAATGAAGCCAAAAATGTAAATATGCAGACAAGTCAGCAGAGCTGCAGGGTGAGAATTACTGGCAAAGCGTTTTTTTTATTTATTAGCTGTGAACTGTTTTAATTTGGATTAACTTGGGTTGTTTTCAGCATGCAGACACAATGTTTTCAGCCTCAGTTGTCAGATTATGAGGGTAAAATGATGTAAAATGAATGAATCAATAGATATAGTAGCATAAAGACCAACCAGAACAAGAAACAGAATTTATTAGGAACTAGTTTGTAGAAACAACCTCCATGACAAAAGCTCTGACCGAGCCTTTTCTCATGTCTGGGCTTCAGGAACAAAATATTGAAACAAACACAACAGAAAAGTTTTACATATTTGCACTTTTCCTTATTTACGGTTATTATTTATTATTTACATATTATCATTACACAACTTCAACTCAGCTGCATTAAAAACAACTTCATGGCTTTATTTCAGTCACATACAGTTGTGCTCATATTTATTCATACCCTTTCATTAAAGAAGGAAAAAAACAGCTGCCTGTAAAATAAGGTGAAATTGACTAAAATATTAATAAATTAAATTTAATGAAAATCATTACATTATTTTTTAATTCTGGTTCATTGGAAATTTTTTTTTTAAAAAGCAAACAAATAAGATAATTTATAACATATTACAGTCATAAACTAATATTTAGTTGAACAATCCTTTAATGTTTCCGCTCCAGTCAGGTGTTTTCTGTTCCTCTCAGTCAGACTTCTGCACCTGTTGACAGGTATTTTGTCCCACTGTTCAACAGAAAAGTGCTCTAATTTGTTCAGGACCAATTTGTTTGTTTGTTTGTTTGTTTTTTTCAACTCAATTAAATGTAAAAACAGTGACTTATATTACTAAATTATATTTTTGCAAATTTTTTCTTCTTGTTCTTTTTTAAGTCTCCACTTATTTGAGCGACTGTTGTAAATTCAGCCTTTTCTTTAATGAAAGGGGACGAATACATATGAGCACAACTGTAAGATCATTATTTTGCTTCTCTTCTGCTCCTGATTGGATATTATTACCATCAATTTAAGCTCAGATTGGTGGAAAGTTTGGTTTATTTACCTGCTTTTTGTGCTGCTTCTGTTTTTTAAGTTGCCACCTTTGGGACAAATACATTTTAAAAAAAATGGAATTAAAGTGAATTAAATTAAACTGTATTGAATTAAACTGATTTCCAGGTTAAAACCGAGGTCTCTTGGTAACATTGTAGTGATAAGGATTTTTCTGTAATGAAAATGTGATAAATAATGGTGTTATTATGGATCATTGAGGATTTTACCATACAGTCTCTGAATATATAACTGGATTGTAGAGGATTGTCCCACTCTGAGTGCTTCAGTATCTAAGCCTCTTCTTGACTGGAGCCTCCTGTGCAGGTGGGCAACATGACATGCTACAGAACAGAAACTGTTTGCAGACACCAGGAAGCAGCATGCTAACATGTAGAAACTCAGCTGAAAGACTACCAAGCATCTGCATCCAAACCAAACACAAATCAAACCCCAAGCAGCTGTATGAGAATGTCAGAATATTTTCCACTTTAGAGCCTCTGATCATTTCTCTGCTTCAAGCATAAACCACTCAAACAAGGTGTCACATAAAAGCAGAGATGATCTTGTGTTAACAAGAAAATAAATGAGGAAACTAACAAAGTATCTGGTGAGTATATGATTATTCCACCTAGAAGAACTAACATGCTCTAAAATCTCCTCTCCACCGAGGGCTGCCCCTGTCTGGTGGGTCGGGATTCAGCGCTGCAGCCTTACAGTTGTGGTGTGGTTCCTGTCTGCCCGGACCCGGGTGGCCCCCACGGTGATGGCCTGGGTGTGTAGATGCACCCTGAGGATATTGTTTCCTTATCTGGTGCACATGTACCCGACCATTTGTCTTCCTTAAAC
Organism: Telmatherina bonti; assembly: GCF_933228915.1. Taxonomy (NCBI): domain Eukaryota; kingdom Metazoa; phylum Chordata; class Actinopteri; order Atheriniformes; family Telmatherinidae; genus Telmatherina; species Telmatherina bonti. The sequence continues at coordinate 25,971,594 of NC_136630.1, read as the reverse complement.
TGTTATAGTGGCTAATAGTGCTCGGGTAAGGGGACTGTGGATGTATGTGTGTGTGTGTTTTATCTATTTGATGTAAAGCACTTTGTATTATTTTTTTTAAGCACAAAAAGTGCTACAGGAATAAAGTTTGATTTGATTAATATATATTATTTTGTACCCTTTTAACTAAAAAACAAGGTTTAGCTGCAGTTTCACTCACCCTTGTGTCCACCAGAGCAAGACCAAGTCCTCTGTCCCCTCGCTCCAGCTCCAAGCTAAAAACCTCATCATTTCTGTACTCTGCCTCCTCTTCCTCACCCTGCTCCTCCTCCTCCTCCTGTAGCTCCCCGAGTCTTTCCGTATTGTGGCAGTCTGATCTCAAGCGGTCTGTCTTTAGTGCAGCGAGACATTCAAACACGAATCCACCTATGGAGAAAAGCGAAGGACATGTTCAGCATTACGTGTTCGACAGAATTAGACATGCAGGAGAAGATGATGGATGAAAATGCGATACTATACCTTCACTGTTTGGGTCCACAGCGGAGGACTGGGCTGTCGTCTCCCCATCAGACTGCATATGACTGGGATCCATCATGTTGGGTGGAGTGAGGAGACATGTAGGGTCCAGCTGAGACCTTTTTAAGTCACTGGACTCTGTCTCTCTAGTCTCAAGCTCCAGAGTTATTAGCTTCTGGGACAAAATGTGTACACCATAACTGATGAACGCCTCCTGTTTGTGGGTGGAGCCAGGAGAGGAGGACGATGGAGTTAAGGCGAAGGACGTAGTGGAAAGTGATGAGCAGTTCTGGATGGCAGCCTGAGACACCACCAAGTCGTCTGATGATGTATTCTGGGTTGGAAGGACCGCTGTATCTTCCATCGGAACAGTGCCGCCCTGGAGGAAAGTTTAGAAAGTCCTGTTAATGAATACTGTGCGTTATAAATATCTTACTAATTAAAATAATTTAGTCTTGGCTGCAGCCTGACTATGTTCCTGTAGACCAGGAATCCTCTATCCTGGTCCTAGACGGCCGGTGTCCTGCAGGTTTTCTAAGTGTCCCTGCTGAAACACGCCTGACTCAGACTCAGACAAGTTCTGCACATGTCTGGTAAATACACATTGATTTGAATCAGGTGTGTTGCAGCAGGGACACTTAGAAAACCTCCAGAATTGAGGATCCCTGCCGTAAATGGATGGTGTGCTTGCATGTGATTTCTGGTTCATGTGGTCCCTCTAGTGGTCCTGAAAGGGGTTCTTGGCTCACGACTTGCATGAATAAATGTGAGATTAATAGAATAGAATAGAATAGAATAGAATAGAATAAACTCCATTGTTGTGGCAACAAGTACAATGAAATTGTCATTGTCTGATGTTTACACTGTACTGTATGGAGGTAGAGCTAACAGCTTAGCTGTTACGTGTTTAGTTCCTGTGTTTCTTATCTTATAAAGTTTTTAACAAAGAATTTAGTTGGAAATGCTGTTAGCATTTGCTCCAAAGGCATTTGTTTTAGATGACAGAAGAGAAGCTCTGTTGACTTATGGTCCAATTACGTGTCTGATTTTTCTAAATATCCATCTGTTTAAGAATTCAAATTTTTATAAATGTTTATTACTTCATAGAGTGACTGCTGGAGTCAACTTGAAAGCCCAGAAAACACGGTTTGAGGCTCACAGACATAAATAGATGTAATTTTATTATGTATATGGTCAGTGTGATGGCCGTGTCTACAGCCACACATGGATAATATCAAAATGCATCACACATACACTTATTTTGTTCAACCAGGATTTAATTTGCAGACCAATATTAGACATTAGTTTCACGTAGCATCACAACTATTCTGAAAAAGCGCGCATTTTAGTTTATGTTGTGATGGTATGGTTTTCATTTGTTCTCTCCTTGAGTTTCAGTGGCTCCAGTCCCTTGGCTGTGAACCAGCAGGTGGCCACGGGGTGGAGCCAGCTAACTGGACCAAACCAGTGGCAGAAATGGGTTTTCTCTTGTTCATTTAGTTAGGTTTTTGTGTGTCATCCCCTTTGTCTGGTTTTGTTTGGGCTGATCAGCCACTATTTAAGTTTACCCTTGTGTGTCATTTGTTAGGTCAGTTTGTTTCATTTTGTTTCTTGAGTTACTTCTGTTATAAATTCTTTTATTATAGTTTTGTTAAGTTGACCTCTTTTATAGGCCTGATACATTTATGTTAAAACAACCTTTTCTTTTTGGGTCACAATAAAAACCCCTTTTTTTTTTTTAACTTTAAACCTGTGCCTGACTGCTTCACTGCTCGGCCCATCAGTCAGGCTGAAGCTAACTGAGCTGCTGGCTTACTGCACCAGTGGGGATGTTAGTAACTGTAAAAGCAGCATCACATTGGAGGTTTAGAAGTGGATATTGAAGGATTATATTCTTGATATTTACTGTTTTATTGACATTTACTCAATAAACTTAATTCGAGTCTGTCTTTACAGTCAAAAGGTGTAAATTCCTGAGAAGTACAAACAGAGATATGCCAGACTAGAAATGCTGAGTGTTCATAAAGACTTTTTTTCATCTCAACCAGCTCTACTTCCTTCTATCTGAAGGTTGTGAAGTTCCTACAACACACAGTGACCTTCACTCTGTTTCTCATCTCTATGAGTCGTACCTCTCTCCTCCCTCTCCTCCTTATCCTCTGCTGTTAGGTAAACCAGCTGCAGGGAGGGAGGAGCGCAGATCAACCTATATTTTTACACATTCTATAAAAGGGTTCAGCAGATGTTTAGTCGGGGTTCAGACTTCAGACTGCCTGAGCCGACCCCCGTCTCTCTGCAACAGGGACAGGAACACCGAACCCGAATCTGTACTTTACATGTTCTCAACTTGTAAATAAATATTTAAACCTATATATGAGTGATTACTAATCTCCAATGCAAAAGGTTCAGCTGAAAATTTATCAGTAGATGGAAATTTCTCAACAATATAAATATGCAAGATGATACCCAGAGTAAGTTTTTATCTTCAGTCCCCTCAGCGGGCCATTACCAACCACGTTCAACAAAACAACACAACAGAACGACAGCAACAGGAATATTAACCCTTTCATGCACAGTGGCCATTTAGTGGACACCTATTTACAAGCTGTTTTATTGCATATTCATGAATGAGGATGGTATTTTTGTAAATAAACCACTTCAGTGGATGTTAGTGAGTCATCCAAGACGTTTCCACTCACTGGAGAATAAATAAATATATGATATAATTGAACATAATGTAATTACGCAACTTTGCATTTGCGATAAATAGAAAAGGAAATGATGCAGAATAGAAGATAGAAGATTTATAGAATATAATATATATTATTTTATAAATTTTTTTAGAATACATTAAAATAAATCATAAATCATGATAAATTCTAAATATTACTAGTAAAAAAAAGTATTGTTGCATAAGTCTGTAGAAGTAAAATACTGCATTTAAAAAAATGTTGCATTGTTTTTTTAAAAAAATTAATTCACCCCTAAAAGTGTTAAAATACATCATAAAAATACCACTACCACAATATTAAAGAGCAAGTTTTTAAAGATGCATTATGTAACTTTCTGACTTTAAAACTCTGCCTCCCAGACTTGTTCAATGACACAGTGACATCTATCACATCCATTTCTAGAGCTGCTGCAACACAGCAGCATCCCGAGGCTGAGAAACCAACACTGCACAACTTTTACATCCGGGACACGATGTGACGTTTCTCTTTACGGTATAACAAGGATAAATCCTATCCTCTTAATATAAAAATATATGAACAACTAAGTAAACAATATCTTGGGGATCCAATCGCATCAGGATCCAGCCCACCCATGCCTCAAATTGTCTTTTTTCGTCCTAAAATGGTCAACAATCTGCATATCCCCTCAGTCCAGCCATGTTTTATCCCAAAGTCCATTTCTTGGTCCCTATTTAGGACAAACAACTCCAGTCTGGTGAGTAAATACTCTGAGGCCTCATCAGCTAGTTGCCAATAGCTGCTAGAAAGCAGTTTGGTGATCTTAGCCTGGAGGGAAACAAAGAGTTCATTATCTTCTGTGTGCTGTTTGGACCCGTTGGAGGAAGTTGGAGGCAGACTGTCTCTGACTCAGTACTTCAGCTTAGAAAAGATTTATTTAAATCCTCATTCTGACACGAGTTTTTCACGTCGCTGTGACAAATGAGTTACATTTCCAGGAATCTCAGACAGCTCACATGCTAACACATGCTGACACATGCTAATGGTCGCATCAGCACTGAGACTGTAAAAACCAGTTTCATGTGGATGTTTGTGCAGGGTTTAGCTTGAGGTAGCGTCACCCTACACCTTCTACGGCTCCTCTGGCTGAAGTCAGTTTTGTTACTGTTGGATTCAGGAAAAGTTTCCATCAGCTCAGTTCATTAATGAACCAAGGTTGCCCCCTAATGGACTTTATTTTTAAACTCTGCAAGTCCTGCTGGACTTGCTTAGAGAGCCAGAGGGAGGGCACAGTGCTAGACACCCCAACATCTTGAGACCTGCCTGGATGGGTTGTCTGTTATTGTTTGATGTACTTTATCTGATTATAACGGATGTCTAAGGGATGACTTAGTGTCTGAAAAACTTTTAAAATTGCATCAATGTCAATGACTAACATTTGTCTGTTCAATCTAAAAAGGTTATTGTGCTTTTTAAATATATTGGGGAAGGAAAAAGAGGTGAATAAACGTTGATTTTGTACCTGCTGCTCAGCTGAAAGGTTCAAGCGCGAGTCAGAAAGGCTGGTAATGAACTCCTTGAGCTTGTGCAGCTGTTCCCTCAGAGCTGAGTCCATCACTGCTTTTCTCAGCTGAAGCTGGTAACCTTCATCAGGGAGCACCAGTGGATGATGGGTGTCGAAACTCTCCAGGATGTCCGCTGAGGAGAGGAAGGCATCACACTTCATTAGAAGAGAGAACAGATAAACACTGGTCTTTAGGAATGGTGCGGTTTGTTGACTTCGGACCAGTTTTCTGTGCTGCTGCCCGATCGTGCGCTGATGGAGTCCAGGTATGTCTGCAGGGAGAAACTGGGCTGTACAAACTCAGAAGGTGGTTCAGCTGGGCGGGACTCAAGGCAGGGTACTCGGAGCGCAACGACACCCAAGATGTCTGTGTACACACATAATAATGTCTGAAAACTTGACAGCATTAAAGAGCACATCTGTTAAACAGGATCCTTTATGTTGTTGTCTATGTAAACATGCTTTTCTCTCTGCTGGCCTCAGGGTGGCAGTGAGTGTGCACCGCGGCCAGCCTCACTATCAGACCACTTGTCCAGTGTAGAAATACAATAGGAAACAGTGGAAAATATTAAATATTTTGTCTTATTGAATGCAAGAAAACGTGTGTTTTTTGTTTGTATTGAGTATATATCAGGTATCATTCAGGACTTTCTTTGTCATCCTGACTGGATTTTTGACTGCAGCTGGGCTCATTAACCCTTTAACGGCCAAGTTACCATATTTGATCACTTTGTTTACTTTCAACTTTAGCAGAAAACAATTTTTTTTAAATGTAACAACAGAATAGAGATCTTGGCACACACAAGAAGTACAATTTTAGTTTAAAATTTCTAATTTGAAGGTATTTCACTGAGTGTCCTATAAAGGGTTAACCTTTGAGGTGCCTTTGAAGGCCAAAAGTAAACTTTCTGCTTATTTTGTATTTTTTATGATCAATATCTGCTTCAGTTTGAAACTTGAAACTTGATCTGAATTTTACTTTTATTATAACAACAAATAACCTATATTGTACATGTATAGAAAAGGAAAGGAGCATAATGCCACACTGGTTACCTCGGGACCAAATTGGTCATATTGTTTCATTATAAACACATTTTTTTATATACTACAATTATCATAAATCATAATGCATATTCAAATTTTTGTAGTAGAAAAAAAATCTGGATTTCTTACAACAAAAAGGTCATAAAAACATAAACTAATAAGCTACTGGTGATATTTATGTCTATGGTTAGATCTGCCATTGTTGGAAAGATCTGGTTTCATAAATTGAAAACAGAATATTTTATATTTCTGATACTTTCTTAAGAAGTACCATTTCAGTACCTCAGTTTTCTTTTTAAAAGGTGCCTTAAAATAAGGATGGGTAATACTTAAGTTTATCCTATCAATGCAATACCACTAGTTTATGCTACTTTTTCATCATTATTGATCCCAGATCCCATTATTCTGATGAGTAAATTAAACACAAATACGACCAAATTAATCTTTTTAAAAGGATAAAATAATGAAATTACAGATTAATATAAGATTATAAATAACTATTAAATGGAAAACTTCATCATCACAAAGAGCTGCAGCATTAGCATGACAGTGTGACATTTGATTGGCTGCCATGATCATGTGACTGGTGGACTGCGGTGTTGCTCACTTTTATTTCCTTCAACTCAGAACTAAAAACAAATGTGTGTTTCTCAATACTTTTTTTTTTTTTTTTTTTAATTTTTTTATTCTTCATCAATACTGAAGAAATGATCGAATCCAATCATGTAACTGGTTGATATCGAAGTATGAACTCCAGAATATCGATGCTTCCATCCCTACCTGAAGGGTTAGGAACATTTAAACTTCATCCAGTCATGTGTTTACTCCCTTTTACTGGTTTACTCCCCTTTACTGGTTTCCTGTTTCCTTTTTTAAGACTAAATCAGACAAATTCGGTCCTCAAAAGCCGCAGTCTTGCAGATTTTCAGTGTTCCCCTACTTCATCACACCTGACTAGCATTCATTGGATCCAACAGCCTATGAAGTTCTGCACAATGACTCATTCATTTGAGTCAGGTGTGTTGGAGCAGGGAAACATGGAAAACCGCCAGGACTTCAGACATCAACTGGACACCTTAGACGTACTGAGCCGGTACGTTTCCTCCCGACCACTCCGACCCAGCGTGTTAACTATTCCCAGTCCCAGTTTGTGACACAGACTGGAACTTTTACTGGAATTACTTCTGGACTTTCCAATGTCTTTCGTTCACTCCTTGTTCTAACCCTGCCAGTCTTTTTATTGTAAACCTATAATCCGGTTTTCCACTTGGAAAAATGACCTTCTGTACGACAACACAGCTGGTAAGTATTATAGAACAGCTCAACGATCATGGATGAAGCTCAGTCTGCACACGTTGGGTTTTCTTCAGGCTGTTAGTCAGAACCTACAGTCTATGATCAGAACTAGTCGCTTATTTTAACTTATTTTAACTTATTTTAAACATTATTGTCACTCTGACCCATGTGGAAGTTCATCCTTTTGAAAGTTAATGGAAATCCTTTTGGATCAGTGTTTTGGTAAGTCACTTTGGATGAAAGCGTCGGCTAAATGACTGTAGAATAGAATTGAATGTTTTGCGCTTTTTATGGGGCAAATTTAGCAGAATTTACACCTTTTGACTGATTTACACCAATTTAACATTGTCGTTTAACATTGTCTTTTACAAATGTTTCCTGAAATATAAATTTATTTCCTCAAATTTGTTTCTTCATTTTATTTTTTTTTCTAAAATACATATTTGTTTCCTAAAAATATAAAAATGTTTCTAGAAACATAAATAATTTAAAAGACTTTTTTTTTAAAATTAAAATGAGTTTTTTAAATTGTGAATTGGTTTTCAAAATGTAATTAGTTTTCAAATTTTAAAAATGTATTTTTTTTAATTTAAATTTGTTTGGCACTTCCCAGCCACCAAGGTTTTTTTTTTTTTTAGCAGACTGAATAAACCTTTCAATCCTTCATATTTCCTCAGTGCTTTTTATTCTCCATAAATACTGACTTACAAAATACTCAGCTGCATCTTTGAATCAGGTGTGGAAGGCCGCATGTGCCTCATTTTAGGAGGAGAACTAGTTACTTTGGTTAAACCGCTGGTTATGTGTCAGTGAAAGCAGCTTGACGAGGAAGGAGAGAAAAGGTTTAACCTTAACCCTGTGATCAACATCGAGCATGGAAACTATAAAGCACCACTTTGGGCTTCTGCACGGGGTGATGACTTCAGATTAGCATTAGCTCCTGTCGTAATGTAAAAGAGAAGCTGATGTTCTCATTCACTGAATCGTATTTCAGAAGGAAACTGAGCAGAACTCTTCTGGGGATCAGTTTTTCACCAGCAGGCTCCACATGCTGCTTTTGTTATGAGTTCATGAATGATTTATAGTCGGATAACGCTACAGGATGTGGGATGTGCTTTTTTCTTTTACCTGCAGTAAATTTTTTCTAGGCGTTGCCAGGAGATTGATAGCTGACGAGAGAGTGTGTGTGTGCTCCAAGGCCAGCTCTCCCAGTCCAGCTGCATGGGCCCAGTCCAGGAGGAGGTCCAGATTGGCCCTGGCTCGCACACCTCTGGACCACTGGTAGAAACCGGGCTCTGAGCCTGTGGAGAGACCGAGTCATCAGGAGAGAGTCCTTTTCAAAACAAGGTGTGTGTTCATCATTATTGGAGCTGGGTGGATGTTAAGACCCTCCCCTCCCCACAACACACACATACACACACCATATGTCCTCTATTGCTTTATGACACTGAGAAGCACTACAGAGAGGAGAGCTGTGAGCTGGTTCTGTCTACGATACTGGGCTTTATGGCAGCAGGGGCTCTGAACTTAACTCCATAATGAAATCCATGTGGTGCTCTGAGTTGGTGCGCAGTTTAACCCCAAAATTAAACTAAAAGCTGACGAAGCAAAACATATACTCCTGACTTAAAATATCCAAAATACTTTGCAACGTTTCCCACTAACACTTACATTCTGTAACAGGACCCTTCAAAATGAATCCCAGTAAGGACTCCAGTGATCTGATCGGTCTCCATTCAGGATATTTTATTGGTGAACTAGTTTTCTGTTGCATAAAAAGCTGAGCTGAGATGGGTAGTGGCTAGAAAAACGGCGACAGTAATCTGAATCTGATGCAGGTTTCATGTACTGCAGCAGGTTTGCATGGATGAGCCTGCAAAGTCTTAAAAAGAAAAGAATATCTCCTCCTTCTTATACAAAGATTGAATGTATCAGGACATAATCAGCTCCTTAAAATGCATAGAATCACCTTACGCAGCAGCATTTTGATTCTTTTCTTTTTCTTGTCTTTCATAGATAAGTTTGAGGTTTTTCTCCTTTTCTATGATCCAGTTTCAGCCATGTTGTAACTCAGACTGTTGTTTCCCTTTCAGCTTGTCCGTTTGAAGGAGTTGTCACAGTGAATTATGGCTCGGGCGAATTGGCACACGTTTTACGCCTGACACAACCTTCTGCTTTTATACGGGCTTGGGACCATACTCAGAGAAAAATCCCCCTTGGGGCTGAAGCAGGACTCAAACTGCCGACCATTAGGTCACAAGACAAGCCGCTTCACCACCTGAGCCAATGGTCACTGAGATCACTAATGGTTTAATATTTTATTTTAACCTTCTAAAGCCCAACAAGTCATATGTGCCACTAGAAGAGCTTACACTGTAGTTGTTTTCACATATCATATCATATCATATCATATCATATCATATCATATCATATCAGAGCTATCGATCTATCTATCTATATATATGTATATCTATAGATGAATGATGGATGGATGGATGGATGGATAGATGGATGGATGGATGATAGAGACGGATGGATGGATGGATGGATGGATGATAGAGATGGATGGATGGACGATAGAGATGGATGGATGGATGGATGGATGATAGAGACGGATGGATGGATGGATGGATGGATGATAGAGACGGATGGATGGATGGATGGATGGATGATAGAGATGGATGGATGGATGGATGGATGGATGGATGGATGGACGATAGAGACGGATGGATGGATGGATGGATGGATGATAGATAGATAGATAGATAGATAGATAGATAGATAGATAGATAGATAGATAGATAGATAGATAGATAGATAGATAGATAGATATTTTTAAAGAGCCTAATAAAGACCCCATACTCTTAAAACTGGAATTTTCTTACCATTTTTTTCATGGGTTGGGGCTTAAAGAGTTAAAATACTTTGTTACAGAGAAGTTTATGGTCCCCTCAATGACAATAAGGAGCCCAAACCATCATCCCTTCACCACTGTGCTTAACAGTTGGTATAAGGCAGTGTTTTTCAACCTTTTTTGAGACAAGGCACACCTTTTTTTCACTGAAAAATCACAAGGCACACCAAAAACCAAAATTTTTTTTTTTTTTTTATAGTCCATATTATTAATATAAAGTCCATCAAGTCAAAGCATCTTAAATAGAAATCAGATAAACACAAGAAAAAGGAATTTTATTATCTTTCACCGGGGCCTGTTTGGATGAACACAGAGCTGCTTTTTATGCCAATGAGGTGAAATTGGGCAATTTCTCAGGCACACTAGTGTGCCACGGCACAGTGGTTGAAAAACACTGGTATAAGGATATGCTGATGTGATCTTCTCCACTTTAGTCTGGTTTGTTTTGCTCCAATAGTTTTGTAGTTTGGTTAGATCAGGGGAGCCAAAGTCCAGTCCTCAAGATCTACTATTCTGCAACTTATAGATGTATCCCTTCAATCAAATAGATGTCTGGTTACCAGGCCACTGAAGAGCTGAATGACGTATGGATGAGGGAATCGAGCCATTTCATTAAGGGGTGTTGGAGATGGAATGCTTAAAAAAGTTGCAGGATAGTAGATGTAGCTTAAATGCAACTTTGCAAAGCATGCTATTTCTAACATGCTTTTTAATTGAAATACTACTACTTAGTTGTAGTATTTTACATTTTAATCTTGTATGTTTTTATTCGGTTTTTAGTCTTAACCCCTACAATGTGACACTTTGGTCAACGTTGTTGTTTTTAAAGTGCATTATAAATAAAACTGCATTGCATTTAGTAAGAAGAGGTTTTTACCTGCAACCATTTCACACCAACCAGGCTTGTTCAGTCTTTTTTAAATAAAATGTCATGAACATTTAACATGCAAACTGAGGCCGGGAGAGTCTGGGATGTTGATCTCAGGATAAGGCAGTTTTTAGAAGCATTTCACAGCAAGCAAACTAAGTAAAGTTCTGTTTATAGGGCTGATGATCAATTAATTAGTGGTTTTAATCAGCAGTAGCTTGTTACTGACCATCACAATCCCTACAGAAGTTACCATGAAGGTGGACCTTTCACTTTCTGCTGCTGCTTTTGTTTAATGAACAATAACAGGGAGACTTTTTCTTCTGAAGCTGTATCTACTTTTAAGACTTGGTTATCTTTTAAAGTTACGTCCTGATATGGGAAATCCTAGTATTGACACAAGGTGTAGATACATTTCACGTGACTGCATGTGCACAGTATATGTTCTAAATACTATTACAAGAAAAAGTTCGAGCAGAGTAACTGTTTTTGAACTTGGGACTGGATGGCTAGTGTCCTAGTTTTGATGGCTAACCTGTTAGCATCCTACAACTGATCACAGCGCAGTGACCACATGTTCATTTATTGTGAGAGTTAAACATCATTTCTGGTGCTAACATGCATTATGGGTGTCCAAATGTAGACCTCGAGAGCTACAATCCTGCAACGTTTAGATGTATCCCTTCTTCAACACATCAATTGAACGAATGTCTCGTTGCCAGGCATGTGAAGAGCTGAATGACTGATGAGGGAATTGAGCCATTTGATTGAGGTGTGTTGGAGAAAGCATATACAAAAAAGCAGGATAGTAATTCTCGAGGACCAGACTTGAGGACTCTAGACGTACATTATCAACTAGCCACTGTGAGTGCCATGCTGCCTGTGATGCTGATACCTCTCTCCATCAGCGAGTTGAAGAGCGAAGCATTGATGAAGTAGAAGAGATAGCCAATGAGCTGAGAGGAAATCTCTGGATGGACTTGACAGTCCGAGAGCAGCGTCCAGCTCTCGTTCAGAACCTCCACAACCTGCTGGATCTCTCCAGGGACCAGGACCTCTCCACCTCCCAGGACTCGAGCGCCGTCGCCTGACGCCTGCGGGTCAGGACTCTCCCTGAATGGGTTGCATTCCAGGAGGCCCGGCAGGACTGGGTAAAGAAACTGGTCAGACAGAAAGGCAAGCTTAGACTGATTAATTTATCCATGTCGAGCTGGAGACTGTTGACAATTCCTGTGGGTTAATTTGAGGTTGGAAAAGCTAACATTGTGTGGTGGATGTTCTGATCACTGGGATAAACTGAAACATGTAACCCCGTTTCTCAGATTTCGGACCACCCATCTCACCTCTGCATGTCTTTTCTCCCACACTCCACCACTGCTGATTTATGACTAGTTTGGCACAACCAGCAGTTGCAGACATACAGTAAAGGAAGACAGATTTTCTAACATTTCCACCCTTTCATCCGAAGTTTCTTGCTGTTCTTCAGCAAGGCAGTCTGGACAACCACATCTTTGTCCGGGGCTAATTGTACTCAGACATCCCCCATCCCCTCCGATCTTACTCTTACACCCACAAAGCATCTGAAGCCTGTGCCAGCCATAGATCCACATTCCTAACAAGCTGAATATGGCTCTGAATGTGGGCTTGGCATGGTGCTGCAACAAGAACTGCTGAGTGAAGAGCACTGAAGGAATCCACCCCGAGCGGATCAGTTCCCACTCACTACAAGGCCCCAGCACACTGTAAAAAAAAGAAGTTGGGTAAACTTAGAAAGTAAGGCAACCTACCTTTAAGTTGAGTAAACTCGACTATGAGATTCTGGTGTTTTGAGAACCTAAATTAAGACAATAACTCAAAGTTGAATCTTAATTTTAACATCACTATTGAATCTGAGCTAAAAAGAAAACGCATTTTTTATTTACATGTTGTCTAAAAAATGCTGAGTCATGTTATGTTCACAAGTTGCTTCAACATAATTCTGAATAGTGGTTTGAAATTTGTTCAAATCAATTATTCAGTTTTGATTTACTCTTAATGATGGTTCACACAACACAATTTCTTTGTGTATCTTATTCAAAAATGCTTTTCAACTGGTTGCTTTACTTTTTTTAAGGGACGTTTGCATTTCTATGTGTTAGTAACTAGTGTGGTATAACTTCCGCTAATAATCTCACTCATTCTCATGAACAAAAAAATTTTAGATTTGTTTATACATATGACAAATAAGTCGGAAAGGAAGTGCCATGACAGTCTGCCATCTTGAAACTACCGCCAAGGGTGAGGGACAAATGGCATCATTGTGGTTTTCTTGCAAGCCAGCGCACAGTGATTGAGATGGCGACGGAGAAGACAGAGATAAGCTTATTACCAAAGGATGTTGGAAAATCTGTTTAATTTTCTTTTACAAAAATGCAGCAGGAAACATTTTCACCATCGCCAAGAAAGAAATATAGGACAATTAAAAGGCAGTGTGACCGGAGCATCAACATGACGCTAACTTTGCCCAGGTGGAAGGTGCTCAAGAGGAAATAAAGATTTGAAACGGGACACTGAAATTGCTGTAAATAAACTGTACTACCTGAATTGGCATACAACTAACTCTTTTCATTGTGTTTTGTTAGACAGTGTTGCTTGTTACCGCTGGCTGCTAACACACCAGCTTCTTTGTTACAGACATATACGTTTACGAGGTTTCAGTAGTTTTTAAAGTCACAGTAAGCACAGCCTTTCAGTCATAGTAAAAGCAGCTTATAAAGCCTTCCCACCAGCTTTTAGTCCAACTTTAATGTAACTGAACAGGTTCTACAGATAAAACTGATTGCAAGAGTTTGTCAATACGCAGATACAAGGTTGTATACGGCGCTGTGATAGAAGAACAGCGTAGCACCTTTAAGAATGGTCGTGCTAGAGAGAGGAGAGAGAAGCACAAAACGTCAGCTGTGTTGGAAGCAGAGGATGTTAGTTGGGAGAAATGGCCTTTTTAGCAGTGATTGTCTTGCTGCAAGCTTTAACAATAAACACCACACAGCTCTTCTAGTCCCAACAGTCCTGTGTCTGCTTCACCGCTGCTATGTAAAATGAAGGGAGTTTACCCCAACGCTATCTACAGCTAGCTTCTGCTGGGTTAAGAGAAGGGAGTTTACCATGAAGCTATCTGCAGCTAGCTGCAGATGGGTAAAGTAAAGGGAGTTTATCATGAGACTAGCTGCTGCTAGCTGCTGCTGGGTAAAGTGAAGGGAGTTTACCATGAAGCTAGCTGCAGCTTCACCTCCTCTCAGCCGGCCAAGCTTGTTTGGCAGGAGCAAGTTTAACAGTGGTTTTTGTCAATTATTGTGAGTTTGCAGATAGTGGAGGCAACAGAAGAGAACGATTACTAAACCGTCACAGAAATGTTTCACTTCACGACCAAAAATACCAGATGGAAAGACCCGAAAATTAACAGGTTTTGTTGGAGCTGAATATTCATGTAGGTGTTTAGTTCACCTGGTAAAGCAGCAGGAGGCAGGAACTCTTTACGCATACTGCAAATCTCTTCATTGTTTACGTACATGTTGTGACTTTAGAGCAACACTTTAGAGAAGCGGAACTAAAAAAAAAAAGAACTAGAAAAACTTTCCATTTACGAGAAATCAGAGGGCGAAAAACTGGCTGTTACAACTGCTGCATATGAAAAGAGTTTCTAGACATTAGAACAGGGAAGTCGGCACACAGCAGGCAGGAAAACAGAACTCATTGTTAATCCATGATTTAAAATAGAAGTTCTTTGAAGCAACCCAGTGGCCCATACACTATTACATAACCAACTGCTTGAACACTAGTTAAAACCATAGACATAGAGTATATGAAAGATGGACGGGTCCTCTGGCAGTTAAAAGTGAAGCCTATGCGGAAGTGCATAAGACTGCAGTTCCCCCTTCATCCACTAGGGGCTGCAAAACAGAGCAAATCCCCATAGACTCCCATGTTAAAAAGACCAACTTTACAGCAGAAATAAACATGTTTACAGCCTGGTTCAAAAATCCATTTTAGGTTTAATAGGTCAGGTTTACCTTCATGACAACTCTAACTCACCCGTTTAAAAGTAATTTAATCTCAAAATTTGGCATATTTAGGGGCGTGTCCTTTTGATTGACAGGTACCCAATCTCCCGCTTCAAATAAGAAGAACGTAGAACAACCGCGGTTTTTAGCCGGTTAACAATGTGACTTAGCTTTAGCCCGCTTACCTCCTTTAGTCGGGTACCTCCTGCTATTTCCCGGTTAGTTCGGTAAGCTCTTAATGACAGGCAGCTCAGAGTTTGCTCGATGTCAATCATCCGCTTCATGACGCTCATAGCGCCCCTCTCAGCCCCACCTCTTTGCCCATATTTGTATTTTCCAGTTGAGACGACATGCGTGCCCCTGCAAAGTTGGCGATGGTTGGAACCGCCCACCGAACTTCATTTCAGCTCTTCAGAAACCTACGGGTGACGTCACGAAGGCTATGTCCATCTTTTTTATACACAGTCTATGGTTAAAACCCAATTTAAAAAAAATAACTTAGTGAGTTGAAATCATTTGCCAAAAGCTTGGTCCTCCCCCCAGTTTTAAAATTCCATCTGCACCCTTTATGTATAATTTGTAATGTTATATAATACATAAATAAAAGTAGAAATACAAAGAAAAGCAGGTTTTAGGTGTGAAGAGGTTATTTTTGTTGCCATTCAGTTAGTCAGAAAAATCTAGCTGCGAATGTAAATGTACAGTTATGCCAGGGGAATATAACCAAATTTTACAGTACAGGCGGTCCTTGGGTTACATGGTTCTCGACTTACGTTGTGTTGACTTCACGATGCTCATTAAATAAATGTGAATAAAAAAAAAATACAGCAAATTTTAAAGTTACAAGGTTCCGTATAAGCTGTTACGATGCATGACGCAGAGGCTGAGACGATGTCTCGATGCATGTTAATTTATTTCATTTTAATTTAAATGTCTATTTTAATTTTCTGCATTGTTTTTCCATTAATAAAATGTACAATACTGGGATTTAGATAGTTATTTAGTGACTATGGAGGTATTTAGGAGATATTTAAGGGTAAAAATCCAACTTACACAGAATTTCAGGTTACGCCGCAGCGTAGGAACAAACTCGTTTGTTAACCAAGGACTGCCTCTATGTGTCATGTCTGTGTTGACACGTGGCAGCTACTGTTGTTGCAATAGGTGCGAGAACGCATTATTCACTTGAATGCGATACACAATTTCCAAGCTGGATGAGAATAATTCTTACACAATGTTCCTTTAAGTTCACTCAACTTCTTTTGTTTACAGTGCAGCCATGGTAGGCTGAGAATAACACAACAAACAACTACTCTGACAAATCTTTAGGAAACAAGTCAGAAAGGATTCATTCTCTCCACAAGCACCGGATTCTGGATGACCACATGCATCCATGGTGGATATCAGCCTGGAGTAAAAAGAAAAAACAGTGTCTGCGTATTCGTGCATTCTTCTCTTACAGATAAATAAATAGTCAGTCTGCCACAAACTCGTCAAAGTGTGCCTTTCTTCATCAAGACATGCCTTCAGCTGGAGTAGCAACTCACCAGTGGCGCCTTTTGTTTCAAATCCGACAGACAAGCATGAAATATCTCTGAATGTGACCCCATTTCTGACATGATTTATGTCAGAAAAGTGCAACGATGGAAGAGTTTAAGTTCAACTGTCTGTCTTGATGCTGTACTTTGATATCCCAGCTGACTTTGAGACGTTCGGTGTTGCCAAAAGTCTCTACAATCATGTGAACTCTGTGAACCTGGCAGTGAGGTTACAGGGTAGCTGCTCCAGTATATAACTGGGCTTTTGGTTGAGGTAACTCTGTTGATTGACACTTGCAGCTTCATCGTATTCTTCACGGATCTAAGCTTTTTGTGACGTGACAGTCGTGATGGATGACACGGTGCAAGAGGATTAACAGGGCAGGATTTGTCCGAAGGAAGAAAACTAAAACTGAAAAACAGACTGTCTGAACATTCAGACAAGAGCTTCCATCTTTTTTTCTGTTCTAAAAAAATCACATTATAAATGTTGTTATGCATGAAGATGTATTTATAGATTGATTTTCAAAAGGTTAAATCACATAATTTCAATGATAAATAGCCATAAAAGATAAGCCAATGGATGAGCTGAACATCAATATAAATAATACAGTTCCTGAGTTCAGCTTCTCGAACATCACGTTTCCTGATTATTTATGGATTTACTGACAAACCACATCTGGAATCCATTTATTTTGTCAGGCTGACTTGCTGAGAGAAGCTAATGCAACCCAAAAGCAGGTACTTAGATAACCACATCCCCCTGAACTGAGCAAAAATGTGCTGTTTCAAACTATCAGGACACAAAAAAATAGAGGAACTCCTGTAGTTTCACCTTTAAAAATTCAGCTTCTTTATGCACTAGAGACCTACAGTATATAGAAGAGGACTTAAAGCTGGCGCATCATGCTCCAAGGCTGTATGAGATCCAACTGGCACCACATTTGAAGCCTTGACTTGGCTGCTGCTACCACTGAGGCAAACCACTAATGCTGTCTCAATACTTGACATGTCATGGCCCAGTTCTCTTTGAATGGCCACTGCAGATTTGTAGCTTCCAGCATCATGGGAATAAGTTTGTCTGTTGTATATTACCTCTCATCTATCAGATGTTATTTTGTGTTCAGCTACTAACCTAAGTGGAAGAAATGTTGAAAGACTATGTTAATGTCAGTGTTTGAAGTGCAATAGGCCCATCTCCTCTGCATTTTGACGCACGCCCACGCAGTTCAGCTGGAAACTTGTCTGAGACTTTCCTGGGCACACGGCCATGGGTGTGGTGCTACTTTGGTGAAAATGCACATAACTGGATACTGTGGCCACAATGAAATATTAGTTTTCTCCTTTCAATGAATACTGTGAAATCTAGAGTACAACACAAACTCTATAGAAAGAAATACAACACGTCTTCTCGTTGGTGGGTATGGAGCTAGGAGAAAGAGGACATTAGCCTAACTAGCTTAGCATAAACAATGTGTTATATATGCTACTGAAGCAGGAACTCAGTGCTGGGAATTGCATTGCATCTGAGTTGAGCAAGTTTTGTTTTCATTTCAGAAAACCAGCAACATTTTCTTACTGAGCAAGCTAACCATTATTAGCAACAATTGACTATTAGCTATAAATTGGTATTATCTATTAATATTTGCAATTACAAACACTAGCTACACGTTAGAAGCTGGACTGCTCCTCTGCATCTGTTTTCTCTGATTTAATGTTAGAAAAGTTGACTGAAGTGCAAATAAGCAGTTTGTTTTTGCAGATATCATAAATTGTAGGTGGCCATGTTGGATTTTGAGATTTGGGGCTAGTGAGCATGTATCCAACTTTCTGCATCTAGAGTCCGATTTGTGTAAAAATGTCAAATGTGGAAAACAATTGTAAAGCTAGCTAGCATGGCTAACACGTTAAATTATTCTCTAAAAGGCCAAATGTATCAGATTTGACAAACAAGCTCTTAGGACCTTTGCACTACCCACATAATTAAAATGTTTCTGAAACAATGAGACATGTCTTCTGCACCTCAGTTAATTTATTAATCTTCTGCAGTTCAAAACAGTCCCTTGCCTTTTAATAAAATTGTATATCATTCATCTAATTTTTTGGATCCATATAAAGAAAGGAACTTAATTAGCAACACTTCTTTTTTGGTACTTGAAATAAGAATCTACATATTTAGTTTTCATATATTCAGCTATGGAAGGTGACTGAAATATAATCTATCTGTATAGTTCATAGTTATATTTCAAAGTAAGGAAAAACATCATGGAAAACCTTGTTCAGTTCTGACCCTGATTTCCTTTTGCAGTTATTGTTTTCAGTGGAAAACCCTAAAATGTTGGGGCATGGTGTTCAGTGGTAAAGAGGAATAGGGAAAGCTGCTGGGCCTAAAAGCCTGAACATAAAGAAGCTGGAAAACCTCAGAGGTACTGCTGAGTCTTTCATCTGAGTCTATTACAAAGGGCATTGCATAAAATCATGTGATTCAGTGCATCTTTTACTGATTGAGTAGCAGCTGCTTTGGGTTGTCTTATCTTTCAGTACCCTGTGTCTGAAGTCAGAAGAATCAGCTCAAAAAACTGGAAAAACTTAGTAACAATCATTAACTTCACCAAAACACAGATAAGTGGACTAACAATGACGTTCATGGTTTGTGATGCTAAAATGTCACTGAAGAATTATTAAAATATGTTATCTTGGGCAGGGGCGGATTAAAAATGTACAAGGCCCTGGGCCCAGAGTGTTACGGGGGCCCCGTTCCACACCATAACATTGTTAAACTGTGAATGATACACTGTGAAACGACATTATTAACATCTCTCAGCCAGTGGTACCAATAGCAATACACAAGACACTGTGGTGTAACTATCTGGCTTTCATGTACATTTATTCATTCATTCATTTTCTGAACCGCTAAATCCAATTCAGGGTTGCGGGGAAGCTGGAGCCTATCCCAGCTGGTTTGGGGCAGCAGGCAGTGTACACCCTGAACAGCTCACCAGTCCATCGCAGGGCATACATTATACATTCTGTTTCATGTCTAAACTGCTGGTGTATGCCCTATGTGGGCCCCACATGGCCTCAAATGGGAATGGGCCCCTGTGTCCATGCCCATAATGCCCATTGGGTAATCCGGCCTTGATCTTGGGTTAACTAACAGTATGTTATTGTACTCCTGGTGGGTTGACACATGGTATTTATTTGTATGAATGCTTCATAAACTCAATTGATCAGCGATCCAAGTAACACTGGGCCGGTCCAATCAATTTTTTAAACACCACCCCCTCAGCTGTGGTCTCTGTGCCTGAGTAATCCATTCATCTAAATAGTCAGTATAGAACTTTCTTTCCTGACCACTGGCCCATTAAACACGCTGATCTGCTGCCTGTTTGGTGTTTCCTGAACTGACACCAGGATGAACCAATCAGAAAAGATTCATACAGACATTGTCCATCAGTGGATGCAGCTTCCTGCTATAAGCAAGAAGAGGAAACAGAGAGGAGGTTACAGGAAAACTGCACAATAAAAAAAAAGGATTGTTTATAGACTTTATATAAAAAGATGGACGGAACCTCCCTGACGTCACCCATAAGTTTCGAAGAGCTGAATTGAAGCTCAGTAGGCGGTTCCTACCGTCGCCATCTTGGCAGGGACATGCGTGTTGTCTCGCCCGGAAAATACAAAGATGGGCAAAGAGGTGGAGCTGAGAGGGGGGGCTATGAGCATCATGGTGGATGATTGACATTGAGCAAACTCTGCGCTGTCTGTAGCTAAGAGCTAACTGAGCTAACCTGGAGATAACAGGAGCTAACCAGCTAATGGAGGTAAGCAGGCTAAAGCGGCTAAAAACCGCAGTTGTTCTACATTCTTCTGGCTTGAAGCAGGAGATTGGGTACCTGTCAATCAAAAGGACACGCCCCTAAATATGCTGAATTTACATATAGAATTACTTCTAAACTGTGGAGTTAGAAAATTTTTTTACTGCCCCCACAGTTGTCATGAACCTGACCTGATAAACCAAAATTTGATCTTTGTACCAGGCTGTAAACATGTTTATTTCTGCTGTGAACAGAGGTGGCATTTCCTGGTCCAGAAAGTAAAAGTCCTGTCCGGCAGCTGTTCCGACCACTCACCTAACGAGCTGAATTTAATGAGCAGAGTTTATTTGCCAGGTAAACGAGCCTGTTAGTGAAAACACCTGTTCTAAATGTACAGGTAGATCCAAAAACATGGCAGGACTTTTACTTTCTGAAATAAGAATTGGTACTGACTATGTGAGGCTGCGCTGCAGACTAATGTGTGCACTGATCTGGCGTGTGCTACTCTGAGCTCAGTTTGCTGTGTGTGCTAGTGTGATATTGTCTGCTCTGTTTTTTTAGGTTATTGGCTATTATCTAACTCTAACCCTAAAACCGGCAGACCCTAGAGGTGGAGTGGAGTTTAATGGGTCACTCCCTCCCCCCATAACAACCGATGTAAACAGAGTTGTAAATCCATGGTTTAAATGAGGAGTGTTGTAGTGTCTCTGTGGTATTTTGACTGAAAGCATGTCACAGAAAATCCACTGAAACCCCAGAAAAATTTCTCAGCTTGCAAAAAAAGGACATATTATATCCCCTGTAAAGGGCAACAAATCTTTCATTTTAGTGCCAAACTTCTGAATCCAGCTAAAAATAGAAGAGGTAGCATTGAAAGGTGAATAGTATTCATACTCCAACTACTCTCACACATATCTGAACAAAGGCCCTTGGTGTCCGGTCTCTCTTGCTTGCTACAAAGCCCCCAGTGTGGTCTGGCAGTGACTGCTCGGTCTGTTAGAAAGCTGTCAGAGTGGCTAACTAGACTCTTTATTCTCTGTCTGCCTGATTATTTTCTTGTCTTAAACTGCACATCTTAATCATCAGTGATTGGAGCAGATGGAGCAGTTACAGGGTTTTTGTGTGGTGCTAGGCTGAGTTAGCCAGTTCTCAAGCCAAATCGTTAACGTAATCGGTAGTTGGGAAACCATCAGATTCTATAGCTGCTAAATAAATAACTCATGAAGAAATGCAAAAATATTTTACTTTGCAGAGGTGATTTTAAGGTGGGAGGACTTAAATTTCATTGGTCATCTCTGTTCTGATTGGTTTCTTGTCAATTTCACCAACATGGAGATCGCTCCTTTCTTTATATTACTATAGAATATTTATTTCTATTAGTTTAATCTTTAAAAATTGTTGTGTGCTTTGTGGTCTTCTTTTGCTCTGTAAATTTTGTTTCTCCTATGCATTTAATTAGGTGCTCTATAAATGAAGTTGAGTTGAATATTGTCTTGCGATATGAATCAGTGTTTCTCACACAAGAGGCCTTTACACACTGAGGCCGATGTGAAAAAAACGACATGGAATTGCAAATAATTCAGAGAAGAAATAATTACGTTTTTGTCTATGCACACCAAATGTGACATAAATTACAAAGATTGTAAGACAAACTCTCAGAGTAGCAAAACCAAACAAGGATTCCACATTAAGCAGTGACGTTTATATTGCTGATGCTGCAAAATAAAACAAACAGAGGCACCGGGTTCGTGCTATTCTAAAGAGAGGAGGACTTGGATAGTTTAACTTTTTAGTCCAGAAACGAAAGCTGGACCGCAGCTGCTTCAGGACAAACTTTGGGACGTCGGTGGGACAGTTGGAGGATCTGCTTTAGTAGCTAATTGCTTTATTTAGGAAGCTGAGAAGAAATAATAAAGACGTTCGGCCTTGATGACACAAAGTTTGAATGAAATAGCAGCGAAAGTAACACCTGCATAGCTCAGAATCGGTGATTTATCAGTCAACATGCCTTCTCTGATTGGTCAATTTTATATCTGTCAGATGCAAATATTTTAAAAAAAAAAAGCAACCTTTGTCTGAATAAAAAATAAAACCAGCAAAATTGGTGGATGGAATTTCCTCACTAATGTGAACATTAACGTTGACTTTACATTGATTTGTAAAAGATTTTGTAGTGTGAATTATTTGGAGGAAATATTCAAATATCCAGAACGTGAACTTGTGTTCATTGTTCTTTCTTTGTGTTCATTCTGCAACTTGAAGAATGTTTTATTTGTTCTTGTACAAAATTCTTTCAACTCTTTTATTTGAGACATCGGAAAGGCTGGAAGTTGTTATTTAAAGGTTTTCAGACATTTATTTCACACAGATAATAACCAAAGTTAACAATTATCCTGCTGCAATCAATGGTATCAGCTGATTGGCCACTCATCAAATTAATTTCAATTCAAACTTTATTTGTGAAGCACTTTTCTAACATAAAATACGCAACTCAAACACCACAGTTTAACATCATTCTCACCCAACCAACCCTCTAATCCCAATTATTACTAATATCACTAACTTTTGTCTTATCTAGGCCACCTAGTAAAAATTTTGTAGATACGCCACTGTTACCTTGGTGATGTAATAGACGCACTGCTGAAAAGCCAGCATGGTGACTTCCTCCAGGACGGCCACCGTCTCCTCACTGGCTGAGCGGATGCAGGACAGATGAAGCTCCAGCAACACTGCAGAAGCATTATCACAAATTAACCGACATGATTATCTGTAATATTACAGCATCTGACTGATGAATCAACCCATATGATGCCCTATCATACATATTAACAAGGCAAGGCGAGTTTATCTGTATAGCACTGTCCATGTAAAAGTGCTTCACGTGAAGCATTAAAAGCATTACAGATGGTGTAAAAAAAAGCATGAAAGAAAACGCAAATAGCAAGATCACAATAAAATCATCAATTATATTAAAATAATTAAAAGTAGAGTTAATAAAAAGTTGCTGTGCTGATTTCATGCGTAGATGCATAAGGAAAGAAATGTTTTTAACCTGGATTTAAAAGTTTCTACGTTTGGTGAGAGTTTATTATAGCTTTATGGACATGATTATTTGAAAAACGATACAGCATTACTTTGATTAAAATGAACATAAATGCCATTTGTCTTCTTGAGATTATAACTTAATAAGTGCTAAGTAGAGTACACTACCAGTCAAAAGTTTGGACGCACTTTCCCATTAAATCCAACAGGAAAGTGTGTCCAAACCTTTGTCCGATAGTGTATATAAAATTACATAATCTCTATAATCAATACCACCAACCCAAGTTTTCCCTGCTCTGCTCTTCCTCCCATCGTCCTTCCTCTTCCTGTCCCTGCTCCTTCTGGTTCCTCCAGTCCAGGACGAGAGGCAGTTGGTGATGGATGAATTGCAGCAGCTCCAGACTGTTGGACATCCACACCACCAGGGGGCGCAGTCCTGAGATCAGGTCATGTAGACTGACAGGCTGCAGGTCTTCAGGATTTGAATCTTTACCACTGAGACTTCAAGGTGGGAAATTAATTGATAAATTAACTTATCAAAAGCCATGTATTTGGAGATAGAAGGAAAACAGAAAAGTGCTTACACTTCAGGCTGAACTGCAGCGAGCTCCTTAGTGTGCTCCTGCAAGAGGGAGGACATTTTTACTCTATAACTGTGTTAAAACCATGACATCTATCATCCAGACTTGTCTTTTACATGATAAAGATTGATTAATTGAAAAAACTTTTTTTTACAAGACAAGTTTCATCATTTGCAGCATGAAATTGGTCATTTATCACCAGAGGATCAATAGAAGCAACAGAAATGAAAAGATATGTAGTTTTTAGAAAACTGCGGTGAAGCTCCAACCAAACAGTACACCTGGTGTTCGGTCTCTGCTTGTTTTGTAACAAACTATTTACATAGATTTACCCAATAGGTTCAGTTAGATCATTGTAATCCATCTCATGAAAATAAAATAAAAATAAAATAAAATAAAAATGGATCAGTATATTTTCTACTGATGTCACCTGTTGGGCTCTGAACATAAGTAAACTTAATTATTTTCCCGATTTAAACAATCCTTCACCAAATTTAAATTTACCGTCACCTTATTAATTGAACTTAATTAGGTGGATAAAAAGTGCTAAATTAACATTTAGCTAAATTTTTCCTTAGTTTCAGGAAACTGCATTACTGACGAAAAGATTTTGTTTTGCGGGGCAAAAACTAAAACCTGGATAGAGCCATGGTACTTTTCACATGTTCTACATAACAAACACACAAAGGTAAAAAAACAATACATGTGAGTCAGAGTTCAGACATTTCAGTTCTAAAGTACAACACATGCAGGATAAGTAGCTGCTTCGTGTTCCAGCTTTATAACCAGAGAACGGAGCAGGCTGGACCTTTCCTGGTATCACCGGGTTGAATCTAGACTTCCTGCTTTTAGGTCAAAGATACCTCATATTTAAAGCAACATTACTGAACCTTTGTAGATTTTCACACTACAGTGCCATCTAACAGTGGCAAATTCATCCTGTCTCTTCTCTGAGCTCTCTACAATCTGTAAAAGTCTGTGTGATGTTGACTCATTGTTTTCTCTTGCTTTTCACTTTCTCTTTTTCTTTCCCTCTTCGTCTCCAAATGTCTTCTTGGGTTTCTTGGTGTGTGTCCAAGACGGCCAGTGTGTTTGGATATCCAGTTGCTGACAAGTTACGAGGCGCCATGAGGCAAAATTAGACGGCTACTAAATGATTCCCTGGGATGAAAAAGTATCAAAGTTCAGTTTCTCACCTTCAGGATGCTGCAGGGTAACAATATCTACAAGAATGTAGAAAATAAATGTCCGTTTTAACGTTGGAAACTTATATATGGTCGCTTTAATGGAAAAGGTAAGCTCCCGTAAGATGCCGATCATGGATACCTTATAGGCTACCTCACATTCCTGAGAAGTGCCCCTAATGCTTGTCTGCAGCTATTAACAGTTTCTTACATGATCAATTCAGGTTGACTTTTTTATTTAGTTTAGCCAAACTCAACATGACTTTTCTGTGCAAAGTCATCAAACATGACGTGTAAACATAATTTAAAACTACAGTTGTGCTCATATGTATTCATCCCCTTTCATTGAAGAAAAGGCTGAATTTACAACAGTCACTCAAATAACTGGAGACTTAAAAAAAGGAACAATAACTAAAAATTTGCAAAATTATAATTTAGTAATATAAGACACTGTTTTTCATTTAATTGAGTTGAAGAAAGAAATAATAAAAAAAAAAAACTGGCCCTGGACAAATTAGAGCACTTTTCTGTTGAACAATGGGACAAAATACCTGTCAACAGGTGCAGAAGTCTGACTGAGAGGAACAGAAAACACCTGACTGGAGCGGAAACATTAAAGGATTGTTCAACTAAATATTACTTTATGAGTGATGTAATATGTAATAAATTATGTTATTTGTTTGCTTTTTTTAAAAAATATTTCCATTGAACCAGAATTAGAAAATAATGTCATGATTTTCATAAAAATTTTATTTATTATTACTTTAGTCAATTTCAGCTTATTTTACAGGCAGCTGTTTTTTTTCCTTCTTTAATGAAAGGGTATGAATAAATATGAGCACAACTGTATATATATGTATATATATATATATATACATATATATACAGTTGTGCTCATATTTATGCATACAATGCCTTTGGCAAGAAAAACGCTCCATTAATGAAGTTAGATTGGATTTGAAAATCATAAAATATAGATAATTTAGTACAACTGTTCGTGTGGATGAATGTGAAACTTCACTTGTGAAAAGTGAAAAGTTGACTGAATCTAAAAAACAAGATAAGTGATGATAAGTGATTTACTCTTATAGTATAGTAAGAACCATGCTACAGTATAATACTGGCGATAACTCACCCATATGGCAGTCTGAAACCCGCTTGCAATGAGCAGCAGGAGCCTGCGAAGGTCTGAGGTCTGAAGACAAGCTGATGAATACTGGACACACATGCACAACAGAAAGGAAACTGTCAGCGGTGGTCTGTCGAGGAAACTGCTTCCACCTCCCATGGCAACAATCTCCTTGACGATGTGCTCTTCGTCCCCAGCCTCAAAGTTCAGAGTCAAGCTGTGGTCTTCAGGAGACTTTGAGCTGTGGAAGTCGGTGCACGTTGAAGCGCAGCTATTGCAGAGAATCTCATCTGTGCTGAGGCTTGTTGGAGCTGCAGAAGGGCTGTCAGTCAGGATCCATGGAGCAGCAAACAAACTGGGCTCAGGAGGAACGCTGTTAGCTTCCTGTAAGAAAAAATGTTAGATTCTTGAATTTGCACTTAAAAAATGAACAAAACTTTGAAAAGAAGCAGTGTATTACCTCGTGTGTGGCAGCTAAAGGGTCTTTAAAAAGGAACATATAGTGCTGTCCCAATCCGATTACATCGCCAGGCTTCAGCTGCGCGTCATTTTTCAGGACCACACCGTTCCTCATCACAACAGCATCTTTAAACGGGCTGAGCAGGACGGGCCCAGCGGCACTGAGGCGATGGAAGCAGCAGTGTTTGGGAAGGATGTCGGCAGCAAACAGAAGGATGTCAGCTTTGGACCTGTCATCACGACCACTCTGACGGCCGATAACAACGTCTGAGGCAGCCAGCAGGTAGATGACGAAGTCCTGAATGGGGAAATAAATGCTACTAAAGGTGGTGCTCTCATCGTTTTCTTGTTTAGATTTTCCATTTTCTGGGTTTATTAAACTTGCATCGACTCTTTTTCTCCACTTCTTAACAAATTCAAGCCTGAAATTGTGTCGCTGCAAACGTAGTCATGAGATGAAAGAACAGTTTCCTTCAGATGTAGAATTTTATGAAGAAAATAAATAAGCAATCTATATATATATTTATATATATATCTCTATCTATCTATCTATCTATCTATCTATCTATCTATCTCTCTCTCTCTCTCTCTCTCTCTCTCTCTATATATATATATATATATATATATATATATATAACTAAAGTGGAATGATTTATTCTTTTCTTCCTTGGGTGGACATACCCCGCTTGCCCTGTCTGCACACTGCTGATCTCTCTCTCTCTCTCTCCCTATCTTTCTCTCCTTCTCTCTTTCTTCTCGTCACTTCTTCTTCTGTTAGGGTCTTCTTGCATTTCTCTGATGAATGTGTCAGTGTGCATTCAAGCATTCAGTGTGTTGATATTTGGTTTCAAAGCATAATACAGCTGTGATGTGACACCCTCGGCTGGAACCGAAAAGCTGTGAAGTGTAGTTTCTCAGCCTCGGGACGATCCAGAACAACAGCAGGTTCAAAACTAAACATAATAAAAGGAAGAATTCTAACACGGTTTTAATGTCGACCACAATATTTCATTCGGGTTAAACTATAACTTTTCTTTTTTTAGTAATTTTATGTAAATTTGCTGCTGTATTTTGCTTTCAGATAGATGACTTTGACCAGATCCTGTGGCTGCGAAACGTCCAAATTATCAGCACCGTGCTTGACAGTCAGAATGAGGTATTTGTATAAATACGCTTTTTTCCCTTTACTTTCTCCAAATGCGTATGCGGACCAAACATTTGCGCTTTAGACACGAGGCGTTGCTGCAGATGTCTTGTGGTTGAGAGGAGCAACTCCTCTGAACAGGTCATTCAGTCATTTTTCTGTCATGAACTTTAACATTAAACATGCTGACTGAAGCCTGGAGAGTTTGAGATGTAACTCCACCTCCTCTTCACAATGTGACCTAGCGCTGAACTTGCTAAATAATCTTTATAACTTTTCACAGACTGATGAAGGGAACCGCAGCTTCTTTAAGATGGTTGCTGATGTCTTTCCTCCTTGGCGTTTTGTTAACACACATCTGAATGACATCTGAATAACTGAATAACAAACTTACAAAAGCTTGATGTGGAGTTCATCAGCTGTATCTGATCAGCAACTTTACACGGATCTATTAGGCTACGTTCAGACTGCAGGGCTCGCTGCTCACATCGGATGTTTTTGTGAAATCCTAATTTTTTGAAAGTCCGTTCAGATTTCCGATCAAATGTGACTTGTATGTGATCTCCTGTATGAACCTCATGCGCGTCATAAGCGTCCCGCATGCGTAGAAGACACGGCGACGTGCAGTGAGCATGCGTGTGACGTCTTTGTGTTTGCAGAAGTAAATCTGGATGGCAGCAGAGCATTTGCTATTTTAAAAGTTTGTCCAACCGTAAAAGTTAAAAAAAAAAAAAAAGTTAAAAGTTTGTCCAACCGTAAAAGTTTTTAAAAAAAAAGTTAAAAGTTTTGTCCAACCATGAAAGTTAAAAAAAAAAAGTTAAAAGTTTTGTCCAACCGTAAAAGTAAAAAAAAAAAAAAAGTTAAACGTTTTGTCCAACCGTAAAAGTTTAAAAAAAAAAAAAAGTTAAATGTTTTGTCCAGCCGTAAAAGTTTTTTTAAAAAAAGTTTAACGTTTTGTCCAACCGTAAAATTAAAAAAAAAAAAAAGTTAAACGTTTTGTCCAACCATAAAAGTTAAAAAAAAAAAAGTTAAACATTTTGTCCAACCGTAAAAGTTAAAAAAAAAAAAAATAGTTAAACGTTTTGTCCAACCATAAAAGTAAAAGAAAAAAAAAAAAAAGTTAAACATTTTGTCCAACCGTAAAAGTTAAAAAAAAAAAAAAGTTAAACGTTTTGTCCAACCGTAAAAGTTTAAAAAAAAGTTAAACGTTTTGTCCAACCGTAAAAGTTAAAACAAAAAAAAGTTAAACGTTTTGTCCAACCGTAAAAGTAAAAAAAAAAAAAAAAAGTTAAACGTTTTGTCCAACTATTGCGACAACATTGTAAATGGGTTTGTTTTAAGGAGACGTTTACGGAAGTAAAAGTTTTGGTCAAGGACTTTTGTGGAGCTGCGGCAGCAACAACTGTAGAGAGAAACATTTGGGTACGAAGTTGCAGTCAGGATTGGTGGGAGAGTGATGTGAGCACATCTACCGATAAAGAGTTCATAAACAACAAACGCAGAATAATGACGTTTGTCGCGTGTCAATGGTGTCAATTGGTCGGATTAATGTGACCTGACTGTTCAGACTGAAGTCGCATGGCAAAAGATCAGATACATATCAGATTTAGGACCACATATCCAAGCGGCCTGGGTCGCATTAGAAAATATCAGATGTGTGTCGTTCAGACTGTTAAGAAAAGATCGGTTACATGTCGCATAGGGGCTCAAACACCGGATTTAAGTCACTTCAGCATGTCGTGTGAACGTAGCCTAAATCATTCAGGTATTCCCAAGCCTCCTAACTGAGGCGACTGATCGGTGTGGTTTCAGCACATAACAGAGAAAGATTTCCTGACAATAAATAAAGAGATTAATTAGTGTAATTCAGGACTTTCATACAGTAGTATTTTATCATAAGTCATATAATGGGTTTAAAACTCCATAATAAGCTTTTGGTTTTGACACCGATCCAGTTCTCTGGATTTTATGGCGCAGCAAACGTGTGAACCATTCTGCTGATTACCTTCTTGTTTTGTTTGGTTGTTTTCATCGTTGTTACTGTAATTATAGTTGACTAACACCAGGCTACTTACAATTCTCAGTAAGTGAAAACTTTTTGTCATGTGGAGGAATTAGTGGTGCAAGCCTGATTAGACAAATGTTTCATTGAACCCAGCTGGACCAGGCACAATGACACTCCCCTTGTGATGTCTGTCTTTTCCAACTGGACAGATTTAACACACCGAGGTGAAATTTATAAATGTGCTGCAGAAACTGTGTCCATTTCTCAGGGATAGATGATTATGAAGGATCTTTTGTGAAAAACGTTGATGACGTAGAGTCATAATCTCCTCAGAGTTTAAGAACGAGCCTGTCTGTCTGCATGTGTGGAGCAGCAGTCCACAGTTAGAAACCTGGTGGTAATCAGTCAGGAAGCGCTGTCAGGGTGGTGTTTTTCTGTTTCCTTATCTGTGTTTTCACTAACGCTTTCTCTGTGTGCAGCTTGCTGAGCTTTGCAGGATTGTTTCCCTCCACAATGTGTCTGTTTTTCCTCGAATCAAACAGCATTTAAAAGCGAACTATTGCAGAACAGAAGTTTTACTGTGATACGTATCCAACTGGGTCTGAAATATAGAATAAAGTCATAAAGAGTCTGATATAAATATTTATAAATAAACATAAATGCACTTAAAAATGTGAAAACGTTGGTTGAGGTCTGATTTTTTATTCTATTCCTGGAGTGCCACAATCCAGCAGGGTTTTGGATGTTTCCCTGCTTCAACACAGCTGATATACACTAATAGATCATTGATGGGCTTGTGTCGAACTTGACATGGTCTCCAGTAGCAGAAGACCACAGCGGGTTCCCTCCTGTCAGTAAGAACAGGAAACTGAGGCTACAATTCACACAGACTCACCAGAACTGGACAATAGAAGATGGAGAAACGTTGCTGGTCTGATGAGTCTCCAGTTCAGCTCCACATTCACATGGTAGGATCAGAATCTGCTGGAAACATCATGACAACATGGATCCATCCTGCCGTCAGGATCAAGGCTTCAGGCTGCTGCTGGTGTGATGGTGGGGGGAGGTTTTCTGGTCCCACTTTGGTCCCCTTAGTACCAGCATGACATGGTTTAACCAGCACAGCCTACCTGAGTGTTGCTGCTGACCATGTCCATCCCTTTATGAGCACAGTGGAGCATCTTCTGATGGAAACTTCCAGCAGGATGATGCACCATGTCACAAAGCTCACATCATTTCCACCATGATGATGAGTTCACTGTCCTCCAACGGCCTCCACAGTCACCAGATCTCAGTCCAACAGAGCAGCGTTGGGATGTGGTGGAACGGGAGATTCTCATCATGATGTGCAGCAACTGTGTGATGCTTCATGTCAACATGGAGGAAACCTCTGAGGAACATTTCCAACAGCTTGTGACACCAAGAATGAAGGCCGTTCCAAAAGAGAAAGGGGTTGGACCTGGTTTTAGCAAGCTGGAATGGTTTGTGTTGAAGTAGGGAAACAACTAAAGCATGCAGGGCGGTGGCCCTTACGGACCCGAGCTGGGTCCGTAAGGGCCGCCCTGCATGCAAACTGATATTATTCCCACTCTCCAAGGTCTAAACAAACTAAATATATCGGTTATTTTGGTCCTGAACCTTGGCTATGCCTGCCTCATGAGCCATGTAGTTTTATTCTAGACGTTTTTCAAAAACAATGCAAAATTCGGGACATTATGTCCTTGTTTTCATTGTAGCTTCCCAGAGGTTGATGCTATTGCATTGAAAATTGTACCAAATGAAAGCTATTTTACACCAGCCACTGTGTAACCATCACATCTGATGCAGCTATCTGCTGACACAGCTATCCATGACCTCCAGCTTATGAAGAACATGGTGCCATACAACGGCTGCATGGTGGCGTAGTGGTTAGCACTGTGGCCTCACAGCAAGAAGATCACCAGTTCAATACTCAGCTTCTCTCAAGGTACTCTGGCTTCCTCCCACCAATTACTATATATTGTGAATGGTTGTTTGTCTATTTGTGTTGGCTCTGTGATAGACTGGTGACATGGGACTGGGACCCTTACTTGGATTCAGAAAATGAATAAATGCTGCAATATAATACAAGCAGCAGGACTATGAATTGGTTCTCCAGAAAGTGGTAGCTGGTATGACCCAGGAACTGGTGCCATTCACCTTGTTCAGTTCACATGACGCCATGACCAAATCTGCAAAGGAGAAGCTCAGGTGTCAGAAACACCTTAGAGTTACAGCTTTCCAGAGGCTTTCATGCTGAAAGTTGTACCAAATGAAAGCTATTCTCCACCAGCCACTGTGTAACCATCACATCTGACGCAGCTATCTGCTGACACAGCTATACATGACCTCCAGCTTATGAACCTCCTGTTGAGGACCTCCTGTCCTCAACACAGCTACAGACCTGGTAGCCCCAGAGTCTCACTTTGTTTGATGCTCTTGGAGTGAAATGTGACTGGGTCACTACTCTTGCTGACACCTAAATAAAATTAGTTCAAATTTACACTGTTGTTATGTGTTTACAACCATATGCAAGAACATTTTATTAGCTTTCATTTGGTTCAACTTTCAGTGCTACAGCATCAACCTCTGGGAAGCTACAATGAAAACAAGAACATAATATCCCAAATTTTGCATTGTTTTTGAAAAACGTCAAAAATAAAACAACATGGCTCATGAGGCAGGCATAGCCAAGGTCCAAGATCAAAGTAAATTATATATTTAGTTTATTTAGACCTTGGAGAGTGGGAATAATATCAGTTTGTATATGTTTGATGAAAAAGGTCAAATTTGAAGAGGTCAAATGTCTCCTGTCTCAGCAGGTCTCCCTGGCCGGGAGTAGCAGTTCCTGTTGTCTGTTGTCTTTCTGTCCTCTTCCCCCCACACAGCAGAGGCAGATGGCTGCCTGTCCTTGAGCCGGGTTCTGCCGGAAGTTTCCTTCCTGTTAAAAGGGAGTTTTTTCCTTCCCACTGTCGCCGTGTGCTTGCTCAGGATGGGAGATTGGGTTGGACTCAACTCAATCTGTTGGTTTCCTTATATAGGCTATTATTAATTGGCTTTCATTATGTTTTTTTTCTCTGTCTGTAAAGCGTCTTGAGATGGCATTGCCATGATTTGATGCTATGTAAATAAAGTTGAATTGAATTGAAAGTACTTGGGTGTAATGTGTTTTAAGACCTTCATATGACTAGAAAACGACACCACCTTCTCCAACCCAACTCTTGCAAACAATACCTCTCTGACTACAAACCTGACCTTCGACCTACAGGCAGGCCTAACTGGCTTTGCTAAACTGTGATTGATGAGGCAGCAACGTGTGTCTGGATAAGATACCTGTGTGAGGCTGCAGCCCTGCAGGAGCAGCAGGTATGGACAGTCATGAGGAGGGTGAATGGAGTACTGTGTTGTGTTGTCGTCGCTGCTCTCCGTCTCCTCCCTTTCGGACTCCTCTCCTTCCCGCTCGCCTCTTGGCCTTGACACACAGAGGGTCTCTGTT
This sequence comes from Telmatherina bonti, assembly GCF_933228915.1. Lineage (NCBI taxonomy): Eukaryota > Metazoa > Chordata > Actinopteri > Atheriniformes > Telmatherinidae > Telmatherina > Telmatherina bonti. Next base: position 25,938,269 of record NC_136630.1, on the reverse strand, counting down.
TTGGCCCCTGACCCGCCATCCCCCTCAGAAGGAGCTGCGAAGTTGTGAATGTGATCCTGTTCTGGGCTTGTTTTAAAGTACTCGTAGCTCTGCGCCGAAGCGTGACAGAGGCTCTCGCGGCGATCCTTGACCTGATCCGTGTCGTGGTTGCTGTCGGTATCTAAGAGGTCCATCTCACTTTTGCTTCGCCACAGTTTCTGGCTGCGGCCCAAGGTCCTTTCCACAAGAGTGGAGGTAACTCTGGAGCGGCTTTTCTGCAGCTTACGGGCCTGGGCATTGATACCTAACAGGGACATAAATATAAACATATCAGAGCTGGGGATGGTGCTAAAACGATGTGCAAATTGAGCTGCTGTATAAATACATTAGGCACAGGGGTGATGGAATGTGGCAACAGAGCAACACCCGTTTTTTCCTGAAGCAAGGTGAGGTTTGTCATTTGTGCATGGTATGTGTATGCCAGAGTCAACAGGGAGAAGCCAGGAAACAAAGCTTAGTGGAAAGAAACACAGAATTCATGCACATTAAAAAAAAATAAGTCCACCCTCCTCTTCAGCAGGCATCCACAAGCTGACACTGATAGAAGCCAATCACATGCTGTGCCATTCATACCAACAAAACACATAACAGGACACACACTTACAGCAGCACCACAGCTGTGTCAACCACACGGACAAAAAAAACAAAAAGGTCCACCCAGCACTTTTACAGTGTTGTGTAGTGTTTGTGTCTATTATCTGTGGAAAGTTCTGGTATTTTTCACTCACATTGTGCTTCATAAAAATCAGTGGACCTGATATTTTTTAGTGTGAAGACTTTATAACATTTTGCTGCTGAGAATATAAAAGAAAGGGTGTGTTGTATGAAATCATAGTGTCTGAAAAGTTAATTACGTCAACACTTGTAACATTTTAAAAGAGCATTAAAACTAGATTTTTTTCTTTTTTATTGTGAGTCCTTCATTTGATGGTAAAGATTTATATACTGGGAGATGCCAGCTCCCTGATTCAGCATGTGGCCCGGAGTGAAGTCATCCCTACCAGCAGTGATGGTGTCCTTCTCTTTGGATGTCTTCTCCTCTACCAAGCTCTTCCTCTGGATCTCAAACCGTCTCGCCAACCCCTCTCTGGGTTTCCATAGTGACTGCAGAAGGAGGGGCTTCTCGTGGTCGCCCACAACTCTGAAGCCTTCTGTCTTCCACTGATGGTTGTCAATGGAGCCGATGGTGTCACACAGGACGTAGAACTCGGCTTCTTCTTTGGTCAGGCCATACCTTAAGCAAATAAATCATTTGTTAATGGAAATAAGTGTATTAAAAATACCACTGCCACCATGTGAAGCAGTGGTCACACTGGTCATCCTGCTATCCTCTAAATGTAAGGCTGGAAAACTGTCAGAACCTCCAATAGGGAGAATAAAATAACTTTGGTGGATTCAGTGAACCATTGTGACAAAACACCTACATATCCAAAATCAGCTTATCTCATGAAGACAATGCCAAATTCAGATTTTTAGTGTTCTAACTTAGTTGTTCATGCATTAAAGCTGGGGTAGGTAATGTTGGGGATCTAGCAGGATGTGAAAGTGGCGCCCTGTCTTGGCTCCGACCCCACTGGTTCTGCTCCTTTTTTATTCGCAGCTTTTTCCACCAAGGATTTTCTCTTTCTCTGCTGTTTAGCGGGAGGAGGCAAATAAACCGAGCCGGGTCAAGGAAATCCTTCCTGCATTTTCTCAGCCATGTTTGCCTTCCCAGTTTCTTCTTTACTACTTTGTATTTTCATCCCAACACGCTATTTATATGCAGGGTGTGGCTATCAGGTATGCGCTGCAGGAGGGGGAGGAGGGAAGCCGGGAGAAGAAGCTTACGAAATATCTTCCTGACTACCAGTAGTTCAATTTGTCCTCTGTGGAGGACCTTTGTAAACCTAAATATTTTCATCTCCCTGAATGCTACTGAACTAACACCTTTTGGTCTTTAAAGAGGACATTTAGTGCTTTTAAATGGTACCTCATTTGTGAGGGTGGGGCTTTGTGAACTTTCTTTCTCTCTTCAAGAAAAATGGCCTCCATTGCAACAAGCATGTTTTATGGGAAGAGCAAAAGTGCATAATACTTTTCTTTGTGCTGATTTTTACGTGAAATTTTGTAGTTATATTTTCATTGAATATCTTATAAACACATTAAATTATTTCTTAGATAAATATAACTATAATTTACCATAATATTTAAAAGTTTAAGCAATGTCCTCCATAGTGGACATTGTAGTTATACATTTTTTTTCCTGGTAGTCAGGAGGATATAAGAAATAAGCAACGTCATTTTGGTCCGAACGTTTGGATTGGTCAGTTTTTACAGATTTACAGTAAACTGAGGAGTCTAACTATATTTCTTATTGTTCATGATTACAGAATGTACAGACTACTATCAGGACGAGGAACCACTTCAACCAGAGTTAAAAAAAAAAAAAATGTCTCTGAACAAGATTACCTACCCTAGCTTTAATGTCTTTAAAAAAATGAAGGTGCTAATTTTACAGATTTTATCGCTACATTAGTGGTTTAATTTTGACAGCCCTGGTAAAAATCCCAAATTTATTTTGTAAATGATGATCATGTTTTGCTAACAATCATCTGGTGACCCCCTAAAGTATTCTCATGACCCCATGGCAGTCCCAACCCCCCGTTTCGTGAAATATAGAGAACTATTTTGGTGACTAAGACAGAAAATATTTAAATGTGTGTCCACATAATGACTACGTGGGAACAAGATAATTAACTTGTGGCCAAGCATACTAATGTGTGGGACTTAAACATGTCAGTATTTAACATAGATTTTTCTTTTGTTTATTTGTCAGCAAACTTGTGTTTTACAGGTTTGAATACACTCATTTAAAGTTACATCCCCAGCAAGCTGATGAGAATAAATTCTGTATTTTCACTACATGAAGCTCTTGTTTGGTTCTCATTTACTCCAGGTCATCATAGAAGATAACTGCTAAGGTCATGATAGCAAACAATGTCTGTTAATTAAGAGCTAATCTGTGTTCACCAACCAGCAAAATTGGGTAAATATGTTCTGCTAACTAAGTGAACAAGACTTTAAATCTGCATTTATCTTCTGTCTCATGAAGGCAGCCCAACAAGCTAAAAAAGTACAATTTGTGTTCATTTTAAAACTTCTGTAGCATGCTAACAAATGCTAGGCTACTGGCATAGCTAGCAAACTGTACAATATACTTTCCCATTCAGTAGACTTAAAGAAGTAAAAGGCTGCTCATTCAAAGTAGTTTTATCAACCTTTTTTCACCAAATGATTGATGGTATTTCTAGTTTTCTCTTATTTTGAACAACACATAATGTAAACTTAAACATATAGTGATAAACTACTGTTATCCTAAGAGTATTAATCAATGTAGCTTCAATACTTTTCTTCAGGTAAATCTTATAGAAATTTCCAGGAATATAAAGTGTTCATTGGTTTCTTTAAAGATGATCAAAACTATCATTAATATATCAAGTCATGATGCTAACCAACTTCTACTGTAGGTGCATGTTGAAAATATTACCATGTTCCTCAACAGTCATGTCATTTAACCAACTAAAATGAGCAAACCTGCTTATTAAATCTGCATTTGTTTTCTTCTGGCTCTTGAACACAATCTATTCAACAAATAAGACATTTTAATATTCATCTTAAGTTTTTTTGTGGCATGCTAATCACTTGCTAGGCCATTAGCATAGCTAGCAAACCAGTTACACTTTACTTCCCCATTAAGAAGACTCGAAGCAGCAATAATAGGCAGTTCATTGATAGTTTTTATTTATTTGAAGGTTTCCTTCAGTTGAATGATTGTTTATCCCGTAGTTATTCACTTATTTTAACTCGGATTTGGTTTCAACCACTGACTAAGTTCCTCCATTTCTCTCAGTTAGCTGTAAAAATTGTTAATTTTTTTATAAAGTGGTGTGGGTTGTTTCCTGTTAACACCTTACATTTAACATATAAACATCTCACTGTTATCAGACAACCACTCAATGCACTTGAAAATAAATGACTAGCAATTCTCAGCACCATGCCAGACGTTAATAACAAGCATTAACGTATTTAGAGTCGTAGTGCTAAGTCATTACTAAATGCATGTTAAAGTTAAACATGTAACCAAACATCTTGGTTACAGTGTAATGAGGAACAAGAGTAATGATCTGCTCTTTCCTACAGCTGAACACCGCTTGCATTAATCATCCCATTATGTTCTTTGGCTAAAACATAAACAATATCTGACAGACAGAGACTGCCTCAAAGTCTGAGCCAAAACTGGCTGTCTTTCACACAAGTCTGTGGTTGTAGCGTTAGACCTTTTCAGAACTACTAAATGAAGAGCTTGGAGCACACACACACACACACACACACACACACACACACACACACACTGTCAGCACTGTACTGCAATTACAATAAGCAGCACAACGGGTCAAATCGACTTTGTTCGTCTAAAAATGCACCAATGTGAGCTTGTTAGCCTTTAATCAGCCACCAAAGCTTCATGAAAACCATTTCTGAAACAGTTCTGACTGCTTTGATCCACAAAGCACATAGGTGCACTGCAGTAGAGGAAGCACACCGGACGTGACTCACTCCAAGCAGACACACAAGAACACACATCCACATATGGCAGGCAGGCTTGTGGAGCAGATAACACAGGGTCTCACCGTTCAAGGGCCTCCTTAACAAGCTCCTTTGCACTGGACTGTGTCGTCGCCAGGACGCTCTTATAGTGAGCACCTTCGCAGATCTCATTTCCAAAGATCTTCAGAATTCCTGGCGCTGTTATCTGATTGGACAGCTCAGAAGGGTCGTCTGCTTGTAGAGCATCTGCAAAGACCACTGCACACATAACCAGACATAGAAAACATCAGTTGTGGTTCTGTATTGTTGGGGCAAAACCATATTTCCCCATCTGAAGACTGTGAGTGAGTATAATTTTTCTCCGTGTATGGTCTCGAGGGTGGATTAGTTTGGCAGCAAATTTACAATAAAACAAGTGACTGTAGCAACAGGAAATTATGTAAGATGCTCTCTGATGGATGTTATTGTGCTGTATTTGTCTCCCCACATAAATAAAACAAGCATTGCACTTCTATAAAGTTTAGATGAACGATTTAGGTGGTTAAAATGGAAAACACAGTAGAATAAAACATTCAAACAGACTGTCTCACATTTTCCACACTGTTTCCACTGATTGTCACTTGTAAACCCTCCCTCCCTTGTTTGTCTTTGTGATGATGGCTTTAAATGTTAATCTATATATAGCCCTAACGGCATAGTGTGTTGCACTTTCAGATTTTTTACCTTCTTCAGCTGTGAATTACAGCGCTGTACAGATGTTTTGAGCCACTCCTCATATCTTTACATGGTATTTTGTTTCCATAGAGTCAGACTTTCTTGATTGTCTTTCACAGTGGCCTTAGGCGAGGGATTAGAAAGTTTTTCTCTTGGATGGTGGCCTAATTATTCAGTCCAGGCTTTGTATCTGAATGTTTTCAGAGAAATGTATATTTGTGTTTAAGTGGCTTAACACTGACCTATGAGTCACTTAAGCTGGAAAATGCACCAGTTTGTCATGAAGACACATCATTCCTTCCCATTTCTATAGTTATGTATGTAAAATACCAAAAATATCAGTCAGGAAGCACAGTGTTAGGGCCAAAAAGGTGATTATTAAAGCTACTCACTGTAAACTTGGCGTTTCTCCACATGGTGTGCAATGTGTTTGTTAATGAAACAAAACAAGTGGGGGACAGAAGGTGAAGAGTCAGGCTTAGAAAACTATCTACTGCAGATGAATGAGTATCTGAACACTGTCCTGCATAAATTAAATTAATATGAAGACACAGATTTTGCAGCTCTTAATGAACGTTTTCAAATAATTTCAGAGTTTCTGTTTGTAAATCAAGTTTTGTCATCTTGTAAAAAATGCAAGTTTGTAAGTGTGGTGAAAAGGGTTTACATGGTTGTAAACTTTTTTCTGCACATTTAAAAACTTGAATTTTATGGGCAGATTCTTTTTGCACAATTAAAAAAAACTTGATTTACAAATTAATTTACATTCATTTACAGCAGCAAAATCTTTGTCTATATTAAGCTCATAAATACAGCTGACTTTCTCATGGAGGAGGAAACTACAACTTCAGCAACCCCTTTTGAAATCTCTCTCCTTAATTTCCTTGCACCAATACTGAACCACAGAAGGCAACGTGACTAGAGCAGTCTACATGGACTTGCATTTAAGTGTCCTTTTTCATCTTTCATGGCAGCTGTAAAATGGCTCCTGTGCTGCTGCTGCTGCATATCTTAAAAAGGAAAAACTGAACAGATTTTCCGACTTTCCAGGGTAGTAAGACCCTCCTGTTGATCTTCTCTTCAATCATTGTCTGCTAGCTTGCAGGGAAAATGCCTTGACATTGATGCTAGTTGTTTCTCACTGGTGGCTGTAGTTTCAAGACGGCAGACTTTCATCTCGCTTCCCTGCTGGTTTACCATCGTATGTATAAACAAATCTAAAATTCTTTACTTACAAGAATCTCTCAGAATATCAGCTTTGGTCATAATACACAAGCAATAACACATATAAAAATGCAGAAATTGATTTTGAATAGTGAACAATAGAAAATGTCCCTGTAAGGAAGGGAAATGGAGAGAAAAAGCTGCGGTTTGACCATAGACTATATAAAAATATGGACCGAGCCTCCGTGACGTCACCTATAGGTTTCTGAAGAGCTGAATTGAATCTTGGTGGGCGGTTCCTACCATCACCATCTTGGCAGCGTCATGCGAGTCGTCTCGCCCGGAACATACAAATATGGGCAAAGAGGTGGAGCTGAGAGCGTCATGGCGGACGACTGACATCTAGCGAATTCTGAGCTTTCTGTAGCTAAAAGCTAACCGAGCTAACCCAGGGACAACAGGGGCTAACCAGCTAACGGAGGTAAGCGGGCTAAATCTAAGTCACGTTGTTAACCGCAGTTGTTCTACGTTCTACGTTCTTCTTACTTGAAGCCGGAGATCGGTACCTGTCAATCACAAGGACACGCCCCCAAATATACCGAACTTCCAGATTAAATTACTTTTAAATGGGCAAGTTAGAAAAAAATTAACTCCACCCACAGTTGCCATGAAGGGAAACCTGACCTATAAACCGAAAATGGATTTTTGAACCAGGCTGTAAAATGTTTATTTCTGCTGTGAAACTGGTCTTTTTAACATAGGAGTCTATGGGGATTTGCTCTGTTTTGGAGCCCCTAGTGGATGAAGGGGGAACTACAGTTGTATGCACTTCCCCATAGGCTTCACTTTTAACCACCGGAGGTTGCCGCCTGGGTTTAACACAAAAACTGGACTGAAAATCAGACCCCTAAAGGTCTGCTGGAGGAACAAATCCTCCACAAGACTTCAGCGTTACGGAAGCAGCGTGGGATCATCTGGACAGAACAAAAGACTGAAACATCCAAAGAAGCGCTTTGAAAAGTCCTTTAAGATGTCTGGAGAAGCATTTCTAAGGACTTCGGAAAGAAATGGGAAGGAGGGCTCAGACTGTGCTGAAGAGTAGTGGATGAAGACGAAAGGCAGAATGTTAAACATTGAAATGCTACAACCTGTAGCATCGGCTAGCTCTCTAGCAACAAAATACCAGCGTCAACATGCTAGTTGAAAGTAAAACATATGACATACTGCTTCCTTTCCTGGCTTGGACAGACCGCGATGACCTGAGACCTGCAGTCAGTGCCATGGGGTCTGGGGTGGGCCCACGCAGGAAAACACCTGAGAGACGGTTGGCGTGGCGATGGATGCGACTCTTGCTGGGCTGTCTGACGGCCACCCGGTCAGCCGACCTGCAGGTAGATGAAGCTGACTTGAGGGAAGAAAATCAAACTGATCTATTGATAGCCTCAGTCTGCTTCACCATGCCTCCCTCAGCGCTCTGAGTGCATAACTGGAATAATAAAGCGTTGTTCGCCCCGAGACAAGCCACTAAGCTTCTTATATGGTTCAAAAGTGCTCTGCAGTTACGCCAGCGAGGCATGAGATTGAACTATTTCAAATTCCTATTCTGTGAGTGGAGCTGGTGGGAGCTTGTGATATAAAAGCATTACAGAGTTATGTCATGTGAGCAGAACTTTTCGTAGTTCATACTGTTGTGATTAAAGGATAATGAGAAAAACTCAAGTCCTGTCAGCTCAAAATGCATGTTTAAATCTACAAACTTCATATTCAAATGAAAGCTTGGAGATTTGGGATTTATTACCACGGAGGCACATCACCTTCTTTTTAGTGACATTTTTTATGGTTTGGGAACTGAGAAATAATCAGAAGTTCCCAGTGCCAGACACAGCTGAATGTTTACAACCAGGAAGGTGGGTTTCAACTTGGTTTTCAACCAATCTCACAGATGTCACTCCAGAGTTCCAGGATTTACTTTTGGATTACAGCTATAATCACAAATAATGGGGACACTGATGACACCCCACACCACCATTACTACACATCAGTAGATTAGTAGCTTATGCATCTTTCACTAGTAAAAGCCTGAGTGGTCTTTTCCACATTTGGTACAAAAATAAGATTTAATTTTGTCCAAAAGCTGCTGAAAAATGGGATTAACCTGAACACAGAGCGCTTGTCAAAAGGTCTCAACCATCATGTTTGTTTTTTTCAACATAAATTCTCTAAAGACTGTTGCGATATTTTGAACTTTTGATGTTAAAAGACAAGACTTTAGAGTTTAGCTCCTTTGATACCAAATTGTGGCACCCTCATTTGTCATCACTTAATATATTGAGCGTAGGATGATTTGACATGTTCATTTAATATTTTTGTCTTTCACCTCTGTAGTTTAATAGATTTTCTGCATTAAAATCTCCACTTAAAAAAGAAATTACATATACAATTAAGTCGGTCAAAGAAAATTGGCAACGGCTCATTTGGATTTGCAGCTCTTTTTACAATGAAAAAGATCAATAATGCAGTTTTGAATCCAAGTAATTGTTCAGTAAGAGTCTGCAACACCAAATGACAAAATTTATTATAAATTATTTATATATATATATATATATATATATATATATATATATACATATATATATATATATATGTATATATATATAAGTATATATATATATATATACACTCTCAAAAATGGAGGTACAAGATAGGGACATTTCTGTACCTATAGGTACATTTTAAAGAAATGTTCTCTCAAAAGTACAATACTGGTCTTTAAGAGACCAGAAGCACACCTTCAGAGTACGAAAAAGGGTTCAAAGTGACATAAAGTATTAATTTGTACCATTTTGACCATAAGGGTACCTGCAGCATTGAAAAATGTAATGTTAATGGCTGTAATGTTACAAACTAGAGCAGAGTTGAGTGATGACAGTAGTACTACTTAACAGTCATTTACTACACCAGACAATGAAGGTCAGATGCTGCAAACTAAGTGTATGTCTGGTCAGTGTTTTGAGTTTTTGAAGATTATTTCTAGATTAATGATAAGATAATATTGCTAAGTTGCATGGACCAGGCCTAATCCTGTGAAAACATAAAAAAAAAACAACCCATAACTTGATAAGGTGAGGTTGAACTTGATAAGGTACAAAAATAGACCAGAACTGAAGGGTACAGAAATGTCTCTCAAAAGAGTACACCCCCAGCGACAAGCATTTGTACCTTTATTTTTGAGTGTGTATATATATATAATAAAATTAATAAGAAGTATATATATATATATATATATATATATATATATATATATATATATAAATATATATATATATATATATATATATATATATATATATATATATATATATATATATATATATATACTTCTTATTAATTTTAGCTGTTGAAGGACCAAAGTCCTCTAGAATGTTGTGAAAAACCTTCTGGAGGTAACTTACTGATTATTATTTATCAACCCTACGACTACATCTTTATCAGATTCCCTTTATACCCAATATCCAGGCACCCTCACTTATAATTGAGCTGTTGAATGTAGTCTTACAGGGGAAAAAAGTAATCCAGTGACACTCAAAACTTTAAATAATTAAGAAAAAAAATGTTACAAATGTTCCTGTTGATGAAGTCAGAAACTAAACAGGAGAAACATAATGTCTAAATATGCGTTGTTCAGAAATGTGTGAACAGATTTGTACAGACACAGCTGTATGACAGCTGTCTGTCCTTCATACTCACTGCTGAGAACCATCACTTGTCTTCCTCCCCAGCCTGACAAACCGTCTCTTTGCAGGGAAACTTGGTGGTCTTGGAGGGAGAGAGGGAATCTCCTCAGAAGATTTGTTCATCTCATTCATTCCCGTCTAAAACTTTGAGTTCCTGCTCAATCAAAAAAAAAAAAAAAAAAAAAAAGCTGCAGATGTTATCTAAATGTACGGAGGAAGACTTTTTCTTCGCGTGCATGTCCCATTGGGTGACTCAGACTTCTATGTTTCATCCAGAGATGTTCCATCCAGGACGCGCGGCGCAAAGCCATGCAGCTGCCGCTGGACTTTACGCAAACCGGAACAGGGGCTGCAGATGTTTCCAGCCCTCTCCCAGCTGTTGGAGCTGCTGTGGAAGGGTTGGTTTTCAGCTCGCGCTGCCTCCGAGACAGTGAAACATGACACGACTGGGATATAATCTGCTGTCAGCGGGTCAGAAAATGGACAAACCTGACCTTTTCTTATCTGGTTTATTCCTGGTGATGCTAAAAAAAAAAGCCGTCTGTTTTAAATTGAACCCGCTCTCCAGATGTGTTCCTAAAGCGCAGCTGTCCAGCGGTGCCAAACGCGCGCACCCGCGTGAATCCCACGCAGTCTCAAAAGAGTTCTTCAGGTCTTTTCTTCATAACTATTCCTTTGTTCCCATCCTTTTACAGATATTTTTTCAAAGCTTTCATTGTAGGCTTAATAGAATTAAAATAAAAATCAGGCAAAGCAACAAAAACTGATCCTCGTTTGCTTCAAATCACGCAGTCAGAGGAACATTTCTGCCTCCATGACCCCCTCTTCTGGCTACAGAAGAGACCAGAACAGGTCGGTTACATGTGAGCTTCCTGAGCCAGGTCACTCAGGGTGATGATACAGTGTCTGCATGTAAAATATATAAAATCTCAAAGTGAAAAAAGGTTCAAGACTATAAGTGGAACAGGTAACAGTCTGTGCTGCAGATAAAATCATGTTACTTAATTTAGGGAAGGGTGATACCATATTTTTTCTGTAAATACCATACATTTTGTTTATGGTGCTTTTAATCAATAATAATGATATTGATATCAAAACTTTTTGCCTCTTAAAAGAAAAATCATGTTAGCCCAGTATGCACTAATGTGTATATCCAACGGCAATATGATATTTAAATTTAACTTAAGAAGATCAATACTTTATAGAAATACATTTAAAGCAGGAATAGATTATATTGATGAATACATTAAACAAAAATAAGATCCAATTCAAATTGTTATAATGATAAAATAATTAAACTACAGATTAATATAAGATTATTTCCATTCATTAAATGGTTAATAAACAAATATAATGTTTCAAAGTTATGTGAAGTATAATGAAACATAAAGCACAATGATGTGCGACCAATAAAATATCAAAACAAGACCTCATCATCACAAACAACATGATGATATGCCGCCATGATCATGTGACACAGAAAGGAAACATTGATGCTGGGCTTCATGTGCTGCTTTATGTCCTAAAACTCTCAGAAGTTAAAACAAATGTCATGTTTTTATGAGCAGAGTGGTATTTTAATACTCATAAATGACTGAATCAGGTATTTTGACTGGTTGATATCAAAGTATGGACTCCAGACAATATGTTCTTTCCTAATCCCTTCATTCCCAATTCATTCCCAATCCCTCCCACTCCTCCCACAACACTGTGGACAAACTGAGCAACAGAGTCCTGCAGCCGCGTCGCTGTAAGGAACAGTTCAGGAAGTCATTCCTGCCATCTGCCATCAGACTTTAACTCATCCCTTTCTGTCAGAACTGTGCTCACGTAACGGCATTAATGCATCATATCACGCGCCTACAATCCTATTCAGTCAATGAACTGTTTTAATTTAATCTTATTCTTATTTCTATGCTTTGTAAATATATTTGCTGCTATGTGTCAGTGTTTATGGGACCTACAGTAATACTGTATTTATATATTTAATGTTTATGCTGCTGCTACAATTCCATTTCCCCACGGGGATAAATAAAGTAAATCTTCGCCTCCTGCAGCTCAGGGTGGGAGACTGGATCGAAGTCTAGATGTGATGCAATCAGTTGATTTTCATTAACTAGACTATTTATTGTGAATTGACATAAGTGATGAGTCTGTAACGTGTCCTGAGATGATGTTGTTGTGAAGTGTTGCTATACAAATAGAGCTGAACTGAATCTGACTTCATGGTCTGAATAATTCTTCATTACAATGTACAAAACTTCATTTATTAGACAGCAGACTTTGTACAAAGCTAACTTGGAATAATAAACTCTGTCTCATGAAGTGTTTAAAGGTTTTTAAAATGTTACAAAAGAAGAAAGAAAAGTTGATAGTACATACAAGTAACATGGAAAATCCTGCAATCAGCAATATGGTGAGGGTGTTAGCGCTGAAAGATCAGGCTCATGAAACATCACCATGGTCAGAATAATTATAAATTGTGAATAAAAAAAACAAAACACTGTAGCATCTTTTTAAGCTTTTGTGAAGAGCGATCTAGTTATTTAGTTCCAGAAATACACAGGCCGCTCTGTGCAATAAGCATTAGCAAAATGCAATTAGCTGCTGGCGGTCGTTGCATTTTAGTGGAAAAAACCTCCAGAAATCTTCACAGGACAGTAGCTGCTTCTCAGGCCTGTAAAATGATCATAAAGTTCTGATCAGAGTCCTGTAACCTCCTTACTGTGTGATAGCAGGCCTGTTAGAAACCCTGCGTCTCCGCAGAAGCAGCAGACAGGACGGTCGACCTTCAGGAGACCATTTCAACCTTAGGTGTATAAAGTAAAGTAAAACGTAGAATTCCTGTCCGGCAGCTCTTTCCAACCAGTCACTAAACCAGGTGAATTTAATTAGCTTAGCTCCACTGCAGGTAGATGAGCCTGTTAGTGGAAACACCGGTTCTAAATGCATGGATAGTCCAAAAACATGGCAGGACTTCAACTTTATTTTTACTTCTGCTTCTACTTTATATGCTTCAGATTTAAAATAAGGAAGAGTGATGAAGTGCACGTAGAAAACAGAGCCTGAAGCACGAAGATGAAACATCCAGTTAGTCTCTTCCAGAAGAAGAAAAGTGACCAGCAGGTTTTTACCTCAATAAAAGTTTAAACCTTTTTTTATAAAACTTGAAAAGCATCGATTCATGACGCACCTGATCACGCCCCCTCTCTGATCACACACCTGATCACGCCCCCTCTCTGATCACACACCTGATCACGCCCCCTATCTGATCACACACCTGATCACACCTCCTCTCTGATCACACACCTGATCACGCCCCCTCTCTGATCACACACCTGATCACGCCCCCTCTCTGATCACACACCTGATCACGCCCCCTCTCTGATCACACACCTGATCACGCCCCCTCTCTGATCACACACCTGATCACACCTCCTCTCTGATCACACACCTGATCACGCCCCCTCTCTGATCACACACCTGATCACGCCCCCTATCTGATCACACACCTGATCACACCTCCTCTCTGATCACACACCTGATCACGCCCCCTCTCTGATCACACACCTAATCACGCCCCCTCTCTGATCACACACCTGATCACGCCTCCTCTCTGATCACACACCTGATCACGCCCCTTCTCTGATCACACACCTGATCACGCCCCCTGTCTGATCACACACCTGATCACGCCCCCTATCTGATCACACACCTGATCACGCCCCCTGTCTGATCACACACCTGATCACGCCCCCTATCTGATCACACACCTGATCACGCCCCCTGTCTGATCACACACCTGATCACGCCCCCTCTCTGATCACACACCTGATCACGCCCCCTGTCTGATCACACACCTGATCACGCCCCCTATCTGATCACACACCTGATCACGCCCCCTCTCTGATCACACACCTGATCACACCCCCTCTCTGATCACACACCTGATCACGCCCCCTCTCTGATCACACACCTGATCACACCTCCTCTCTGATCACACACCTGATCACACCTCCTCTCTGATCACACACCTGATCACGCCCCCTCTCTGATCACACACCTGATCACGCCCCCTGTCTGATCACACACCTGATCACGCCCCCTATCTGATCACACACCTGATCACGCCCCCTGTCTGATCACACACCTGATCACGCCCCCTCTCTGATCACACACCTGATCACGCCCCCTGTCTGATCACACACCTGATCACGCCCCCTGTCTGATCACACACCTGATCACGCCCCCTATCTGATCACACACCTGATCACGCCCCCTCTCTGATCACACACCTGATCACGCCCCCTATCTGATAACACACCTGATCACGCCCCCTGTCTGATCACACACCTGATCACGCCCCCTATCTGATCACACACCTGATCACGCCCCCTCTCTGAACCTAACGGGTAAGACTGAGTAATTAATGCAGTCTGGGAGGGTAAAATCAGTCTTGTGCCTCATGAGAACACAATCTCACATCATCATCAATGTCTTTAAAAATAAAGAATAAACAGACATAAATCTACAAATAAAACAGTTCTGAGTGTTGGATTGTGAAGAAATTAATTCTTTCAACATCTGAGCATGAAAGTGTGAAAAGTTTGGGGAACTCTGAGTTTCTAAAGGCGGCGCCTTGAAACAGCTTAAAAAACACAACCTTCAAATGGTTTATAGACCCTGACATGTAACTATGACAACCACATGCGTCCAGGACAACCTCAAAAAAACATTTTCACTCCATCGCTTCTTCCACATACATAACCTGAACCGAATATCCCAACCAGAGTTCATCTCAGACGGACAGGAAGATGGTGGACGTCTTGACTCCATGTTTCACCTGCTGACATGGAAAGCTTCCAATGCGAAGGTGGGTGTTGGGACTTTGGGCACGTGCTACCATTAAGCTAACGCCTCTAATCAAACCTTCATTCTGCATGAAATACAAAACGTGTGGCTTCATATGTTCAGTGTGTTTTACATGAAATTAAAAATAATTTATTTATCCCTTGAGGTAAATTGTTGTTCAGAGATAAGAATCAGAGGGAAGTCCAAGTTGTTGTGGAGGGAAGTGGATGCTGTGTCACTCAAAAACTCACCAGCCAATAGGAATGCGCCCCTGAAAGAGACCGCCCCGGAAAGGTTTGTGTCAGAAATGTAACCAAACAATCGAGAATCAAAACCAAAGACTGTGAAGGGCAACCAAATAGAGAGAAGAGAGAGAGAAGAAGAGGAAACTGCAAACAAAATTAATCAATTTAACCAAATAAAAGCCTAATAGTTTTCATGATGATTGATCATTTTTAATTTTGAGATAATTTATTTTACTTAAGTTTTAGAAACTTAACTTACTTACTTAACTTAGAAAGGGGGTGGGGTGGTGGAATGGGGGTGGGGGGATTGGAGGAAGGGGGGTGGGTGGGAGTGTTGGGGACGATAGGGCTTGGGAGGGAGAGGGATGGGGAGGGTGCTGGTGAGGGGGGATAGGATGCAGCGGGAGGGTTGTGGGGAGGGGTTGTTGGGGGGATGGTCTACGGACGTGTCCCTGTCCTTGGGGATCCCGCCCCTGGTATTGTGGTGGCGCCGGCCCGCGATGGTTTTGCTCTGGGTGGGCGGGGCCCGCTGGGTCTTGGCCTGGGCTCAGCTGGGGGATACGGGTGGTCCTGGGGCCTGTGGGCTGCCGGCTCTCTGTGCGGCCCACGCTTCAGCACCCGGCGCCCGCCGGGCCGGCTTGCCGTCACCCTGTGCTACCTGGTGCCCCTGCCTCGTCGCGCCGGGTGGCGTCTGCTTAGAGGCTTCCACTGCTCTGGGCTCGGGGGATGGAGGCTCTCTCTGCTTTGCCTGCCCGGACTCTGTGCGCGGTGGGCTTGCCGGGCCCTGGGGGCCTTGGCTTCCTCCCCTACACCTCGGGTCGTGGTCGTGCTCCCCTACAAGCACTCAGCTGATCTTTGATTGCATGATCACAGGTTGAACACTCACACGTGCACGCCCACAAAGCGCTCATCTTCCCATCTGCTTCCTACTAAATGTTGCTGATGACTCTCTGTAGGTATGTTTAATAACGGTTGGTATTGTAATTGTTATTTTATTAGTTCATTTACTTTTTTTTTCGTCTGTTTTTGAATATTGTCACTATCCTACTTATGTCTTGTTGTATTTTTTCAGTACTTTATATTGTTTTGCAAATACTGTAACTTTAGCAGACACGCCTTTCTTTTCTCTCTCTCTTTTTCTCCTTTCATTTTCTCTTTTTTCCTCTTCCCCTGCCAGGTCCAGCTCGGCCATATCAAGACTGACGATGATTGCAAAATAAAAAAATAAATACATAAATAAATAAAAAATTATCATAATAATAAAAATATTCAGATTATCAAGGGCAGCTATATACATGAGATTTCTCCCTTGACAGAGCAAATCTGTCTGGCAAAAATATGGCACGCAGATTGCTGTTCTGTATGCTGAGATGATGGACAGGGCAGGTTAAAAAAAAAAAAAAAAAAAAGCTCAATTGAACTGAATTTAATATAATGGACATAGATTCCCTGGTATGAAATTCCCTTAAACTGGTTCAGGTTCTATTCAGAAGGCCGGAGTTATGTTGTAACTCATAGCTGCTATGAATCTGAGCTAGTAGCTGTGACTTGTGGAGTCCCACAGGGGTCAATCGTTGGACCTCTTTAACTTGTATTTGCTCCCTTGCTCCCTTTCAGTCAAATACTACAGAACTCTACCATGAATTATCACAGCTATACAGATGATACATAACTTTATGTCTTTGTCACCAGACGACTGCAGTCCAGACTTACTGTGTCTGTTTGGAGCAAATAAAAACTTGATGGAAAAGAATTTTCCTCAGTAAATTAAAGTAAAAATGAAATGATTCTGTTTGGTAGAGATGAGAAGAGGGTCAGCGTCGGTAAACACCTGGAGAATCGAGCTCTTAAAACCTCTGACCGCGTCTGTAACTTTAAAGTGTTGATAGACTTTACCATCAGAAACATCAGCAGAATGAAAAGTTTAGTCTCCCAGTAAGACCAGGAGAAACTCCACCAGCAGACTGGATTACTGTAATGGTCTTTTAACAGGACTTTTTAAAAAGAGCTTTAAACATCTGCAGCTCATCGAGATGCTGCTGGAGCTTTAACTGGGACTGAGAAGTCTGAACACCAGTCACATTAGGTTGTAGGCCATCACACCAGTTTTAAGATCTTTATACTGGTTTCCACTCAGTCACATGATAGATTTTAAAACCCTGCTAATGGTTTACAAATCCCAGAATGGTTTAGGACCAGAACCTGTAACGTTTTCAGCTTGAACCCAGAGAAACTCAGAAAACCTCAGGAATGTCAAAAAGAGACATTTTATTTGAAACAGGGAACAGGGAGGTGTGATCCAAAATCCAGTAGTCGTTTCAGAGTTCCAAATAACCAGAGACCAGTCAGCGGAGGCCGAGTACCAGACTGGGGCAGGCAGGCTCGGAAACCAGGAGGAAGAAAAACGGGTCAATCCCAGGCTGTCAGGATGATCTACTAAAGGCTCGATGCAAGCGGGGGAAGAAGCTGTGACGATCTGGCCGTCAGAAAGAGGAAGAAGTGCCGCTGAAACAGGTGAAGGGAACCAGAGTCCAGATGCCTTCAGGGAAAATCCTCTCCATCAGGATGCCACCACAGAATCTGTCTGTGATACGTTCAGAGAATATAAACCAAGCAGAGCGCTAAGATCCAGACTCAGGTCAGCGAGTCCAGACCAGAGTCTGGACCAGAGACCAGACCAGAGTCCAGACCAGAGTCTGGACCAGAGACCAGACCAGAGACCAGACCAGAGTCTGGACCAGAGACCAGACCAGAGCCTGGACCAGAGACCAGACCAGAGACCAGACCACAGTCTAGACCAGAGTCCAAACCAGAGTCTGGACCAGAGATCAGACCAGAGACCAGACTAGAGACCAGAGTCTAGACCAGAGACCTGAGTCTAGACCAGAGACCAGACCAGAGTCCAGACCAGAGACCAGACCAGAGTCTGGACCAGAGACCAGACCAGAGACCAGACTAGAGACCAGAGTCTAGACCAGAGACCAGAGTCTAGACCAGAGACCAGACCAGAGTCCAGACCAGAGACCAGACCAGAGTCCAGACTAGAGACCAGACCAGAGACCAGAGTCCAGACCAGAGACCTGACCAGAGTCTGGACCAGAGACCTAACCAGAGTCTGGACCAGAGTCCAGACCAGAGACCAGACCAGAGACCAGAGTCCAGACCAGAGACCTGACCAGAGTCCAGACCAGAGACCAGACTAGAGACCAGACCAGAGTCCAGACTAGAGACCAGACCAGAGACCAGAGTCCAGACCAGAGACCTGACCAGAGTCTGGACCAGAGACCTAACCAGAGTCTGGACCAGAGTCCAGACCAGAGACCAGACCAGAGACCAGAGTCCAGACCAGAGACCTGACCAGAGTCCAGACCAGAGACCAGACTAGAGACCAGACCAGAGACCAGACCAGAGACCAAACCCGAGACCAGACCAGAGACCAGACCAGAGACCAGACCAGAGACCAAACCCGAGACCAGACCAGAGACCAGACCAGAGACTATGTGGCACCCAGGACTTTTTTAATGATTAAAGACACCCCCCAACAATTTTTCATGCTATTTCTTATGTGTTTTACTTGTTTTTGCTGTTTGGCACACCCATATCTACCTGTGAAGGTTTTAACAGTAATTTGTGGCGTTATACCACTTTACACCAGTAGATGGCAGTGGTGGCGCAAGAGAAGTGACTGGGTTCCGTGCGTTGCCTAGAAACGGCTTAGTCCAAGCGCAACTCGCCAGCTGTCAAGCCAGAAAGACGTGCCATCTCTAAAATATTGTATTTTCTGTGTTTACAGGTGGGTCTTGTGTGCAAAGTTTATATATGTAAGATATTTAGTTATATTTTAAGCTTTGGGAAATGTTTTGTGTAATCAGATTGTATTTTATTAAGTTGTATTCTGTGTTTAAAGTTTTTGTCAACTGCCTCTAGTTTTAGCAGAGTGAACCACTGGGCAGTTGGCAGTTACCATGGTTACTGTGCATTAGGAGTTATTACAGAGCACAACATGTATATATTGTAGCAACTTTGTAACTTTTTGAAATGTAAATGTTTTTCTTTTGTCTATATTTATATAATATGTAACAGTGTACTGACAGCTACAGTTACATTATATTAGTAGAAGTAGAAACGGTTTAGTCCAAGCGCAACTCGCCAGCTGTTAAGCCAGAAAGACGTGCCATCTCTAAAATATTGTATTTTCTGTGTTTACAGAATTAAAAAAAAGTCATCCTGTTGCACACCAGTTCATGCCTCGTTCTTGAAGTGTGTAACAACTAGACCAGAGACCAGACCAGAGACCAAACCCGAGACCAGACCAGAAACCAGACCAGAGACCAAACCCGAGACCAGACCAGAGACCAGACCAGAGACCAAACCCGAGACCAGACCAGAGACCAGACCAGAGACCAAACCCGAGACCAGACCAGAGACCAAACCAGAGACCAGACCAGAGACCAAACTCGAGACCAGACCAGAGACCAAACTCGAGACCAGACCAGAGTCCGGACCAGAGAGCAGATTAGAGTCCAGACTAAACATGGAGAAGCAGAATTCAGCTGGACAGGAGCAACAAACTGCGCTGCATGTACGATGTACAAGTTCAGCAGAATTGACTGAAACATATTTGCAGATTTAAAAAACCTCAACATGAACTGGTTCCGATTATCCTGGAACTACATTTCCCATGCAGGCGCTACACCAACTTCACACTATGTTACCCAGCATGCTCTAGCATAGCCGACTAGGAAGACCCTGAAGCAACATGGATTATTTACAGGATTATTTTCTGTCTGAAAAAGAAGTATTTCTGTGAAATTTATGCCTGTTTGCAGTTAAAAAAAAAACAAGTATCTGTCCAGAATGAAAACATATCTGTTTATAAAACTTTCTGCAGCATTTTTCTGCTGGTTTAAATGTAAGCAGGAGATAATATAAAAGTATTTTTCTCCACACATCTGCTCCACATGAAAATTTATGTTATGTGATAGAATTAAGTATAACGTCCAAGACACAACACTTTGATTTCTTTTCTTTATTTCTAACCTAAAATAAACTGAAATAAACAACTTTGACCTAAATTAAGACATTTACAAAGGTAAATAAAATGAAAACTAACAAGGAGAACTCTGAACATGAACTATTCATTTTAACCCGTGAACTTAACTTCCAACTCATCAATCATAAACATGAACTTTCAAAACGTTGTTTTCTGAAGATTTGGTTCTTTTGACTCGGCTCCCTGAGAAGAGTCAGCTCTTTTAGCTCCCAAATGATTCTTTTTTAAATTTCACTCAGAACTGTTTTAGTCTAATTAAACAATTATGAGTCATTAGTTTATTGGTGAGCAATATTTTATCTGTGTTTTTGGAGTTTTGTTTTTTTTTTTTTTATCACAAGAGCCTTATTTTGGGCAAATATATGTTTAATGTTATAATCAAACCTTTAAACAAACAACTGAATACACAACGCTAAGCAAATCAAGTTAATACAGGGCAAAGTCTGAACATTTGAATTCTCTAATTTTGCCATTTTTTTCCTGAAACATTTGTAATTTAATTTGAATTCACTAATTTTGCCATTTTTTTCTGAAACATTTGTCATTTATACCTGACTTCCAGCTTTACCTGGTCTGAACCAGTAAACTTCCTGTCTTATAAAAGAGTTGTTCAGCGTACGAGAAGAGAGTTTAGAGTTATGAGTTCAGAGTATGTTCCTTCTTTACACTCTGGTATGATCCTGGTTTATCTTCCTACAGCACTGAGACATGGTGTGCTCATTAAAATAAAGTCCTGGGTCTTCTAACGATTTTATTCTCCAACAAATGAATCAGTTCATCTGGTTCACTACAAAGAATCAACTCTTACAGCTGACTCGTTCATGAACAACACATCTTCTACGTCCTTTTAGCAGCTGTCCTGCCCTGATAAATGACCCCGTAGGGACAAATAAAGTGATTTGAACTGAATTATTGTTACACTTACAAAAAGGAGATACATGACATATTACATTGTATAAGTTGCTTTCATGCTAATTATTTGAGCTTTTACTGATAAATTTGATTCCTGTGGTTGTCCCAGTTCTCTTCAGTGACCAGTAGATGACGTGGTGTCCCACTGAAACATCCAGACAGCTCACAGATGATCCACCTTCCTGTTGTTTTTCCCCTCCTGGCTTGCACAGAGAGTTTAATGTGCTTAACGCTCTGGCTGGAGCAGCTCAGTATAGACTCTCCTGGCATTGCGTCATGCAGCTGATACTTGAGCAGCTGTGACAGCTCACGCACTCACACTTCAGTGCAGGGCTTCCCTCATCCATCATGCTCCATTTTCCATCCTCAGCTCACCTGCCAGGTACCTGCCTTCACCTGCAGTACCTCTGTCTAATCACAGATGAGGAGGAATCTTTCGAGGGCCAAGGTCAGCTCTTCCTGGAATGAAGAAAAGGAACAGAAAGGCTTAACGTGGGGTAATCAGATCCCCTGGCGAGTGAGGAGGTGTGACACCTGCAGCAGGAGGCCTGGACTCTTCACAAAGCCTCGTGCGCTGTCACTCCTGCTGTAAAAACCCAAATCAATAAAAGTTTGGACATAGTTGGAAAATGATGCATTAAATCTAACTTTTGCATATTTTTGGTCTGGATTTTTCCGTGTTTTTCTGTACAGAACCAGGCCAGAGATGCCATCACCCCGTCTTAGCTCTGCGTTGAAATTCAGCTTGGTCTGAGTTGCTACATCACACTGTAAGACCTTGATATTTTCAGCCGTATCTTATGTTTTTGATTAAAACTGATAAATTTCCACCACAGCTTTAAGCTAAGCTAAGAACTCAGCTCTGAACTTCAGGACTTCCTATCAGAGGCTTGTATAAACACCGGTCCTGGGCTCATTTCTTTCTGCATTTTATTAGACAGACACGGAGTCGTGTGTCAGACCAAGCGGCAACCTCCAGCGTTAAAAATGAAGCCTCTGCAAAAGTGCATAAAACTGCAGTTCCCCCTTCATCCACTAGGAGCTCCACAACAGAGCAAATCCCCATAGACTCCCATGTTAAAAAAAACCAACTTCACAGCAGAAATAAACATGTTTACAGCCTGCTACAAAAATCCATTTTAGGTTTAATAGGTCAGGTTTACCTTCATGACAACTGTGGGGAAGTGACTTTTTTTTTCTAACTCCTCTATTTAGAAGTAATTTAATCTCAAAATTCAGCATAATTAGGGGCGTGTCCTTTTGATTGACAGGTACTAGATATCCCGCCGAAGGTAGGCAGCTTGTAGGCAGCTCTTCAGAAACCTATGGGGGACTCACGGAGGCTCCGTCCATCTTTTATATACAGTCTCTGGCAAAGCTTGCAGTTTTGAGTCTATTTCGAGGCTGATGAAGTCATCTGGGCTGGATCTGTGTCAGGCGGTCATTTCACCGGTCAGCTGGAGGTCTTTCTTCATGCTTCTTCTGTTGGATCAGTACACTCCAGACAGTAATCTGAACAACGTATAATCACAGAGGGAGGCAACAATGTTAACAGCGGGACAGACAAATCTGTTTTCATGGTTCAAATGAGGTGATAACGGCGCAAACAGCCAGTCTGTCCTGAAAGAATCCATGCAGACAAACTACACAGCTGGTTTTACTATCAGGCCTTTGTTGTTGTGGGTATTTATGTAGAAAATAAAAATAATAAAAGATATTCAAACACATCTTCATAAAAATTCAACCGAACCCAGCAGCTCAATGTCAGCAGTGGTAACAGTGATGTTGTCATTATCTAAACGTCAGATGCCCCAGTGCAAGTGAATGCAGCACATCATGTACTTCCAAATGCTGTTCATCATCATGCTACAGTATAATTCACACAGGGTGATGATATGTGTTGTTTGCATTTTATAAAAAGGATTTAAAAGTCATAAAACCACCAGATGTGATAACTGTACGTCGTTAAATATCCAAGAATGCAGAAGAAACACCAGAAAAGCTGAAATAAGTGAAGTAGTGAGCTCATGTTGAGCTGGTACTTCAAATTTCTAATCTAGTCAAAGGTACTTTTGTTGATTTCCATGTTATGTCTGAACAGGCGAGAAGCAGAAAGTGGAGTTTGGTTTTTTCCAGTAGACATAAGTAGCCTAGATCACATCCGTCCCCTGTCCAATCAGGTGTCAAACCTCAATTTAGAATTACTGTTTATAAACATATATCTTAACTGGAGAGGTTGCAGAGGTGGTCTTGGGTCTGGAGGACCTGGGTTCAAGTCCCAACTCTGGGCTTACGAAAAAGACCTTTAACTCACAAGACAACTTTCCTAGACTAAAAAATATAATATAATATAATATAACATAATATAATATAATATAATGTAATGTAATGTAATGTAATGTAATGTAATATAATATAATATAATATATCAAAAGTGATAAGATAATTTTCTAATAAAGTTTTTTTTATTGACAACAATCACCAATGACAACCACCAACACTAACATAAAAATAAGATAATAAAAACACCTATAAATGACACTAAAGGAGTGAAAATAAATATTCATTTTAACAACTAAAAAATAGTTAAAGAAGGAATAGAGAGGAAAAGAAGGAGAGAAAACACTATTTATATGTTTACATTTAGATAAAGCAGACTTTGCTGTTGCTAACTCAGCATATGGGTGTGTGTTGTGTTTATTCTCTCAACAGAACCTCACAGACTCACAGTAAAGTTTAGATTTCTTCTTTGCTGAAAAGGCCTGATCACAATGTTCATATCACTCCGCTGACACAGCACACACCATGCAGCTTGAACAGCTGCACATCAATATGACATAAAGTAGTGCTTACTACACTGTACTAGCTATACTTAGAGCTGTTGTATAAATACACAACAGTGTGTGTAAGCAGGGGAAGTGCTGGTAGATGCTCCCAGAAACTGATTTCAGAACATCTACAGCCTAATCTGACCTGAAGAATAACACAACCAGACTTCCTTTACTGGTTCCCACAGATGTTTCACTTCTCACTGAAGTCCCTCCTCTTCTGAACAGCATGCTAGAAGACACTTTAAGGTTTTCCATGCATCCCTGCTCCAACGCAGCTGACTTAAACGAGTTATCATCACCTTCAGGCTGTTAGATTCATTTATTTAAGTTTGGTGTGTTGAAGCAGAAATACATTGAAAATCTGCAGGACAGCGGCCATCGAGGACTCACTGTGGACACCCCTCTGTGGAGCGTGACTGGTCTTGTTCATGATGGATGACCAACAACGTCTGGTAGCTGGTCCTTGTGCCCGACTGTTCCTTTAATGAATGAAATGAAAAATACTTTATTAATCCCCAAAGGGAAGTTCAATATTGTAGTAAATAATTGTGAATTAACAGTTAATTAGAGGAAGTCTTGTTGATGGCTGCTGGCAGGAATGATCTTCTGTATCTTTCAGTCTTACATCGGACCTGAAGAAGCCTCTGACTGAACACACTTTGTTGTTTCATCACTGTGTCGTGGACAGGGTGTGAAGAATCCTCCATCATCTTCATCAGCTTGTGCAGCATTCTTCTTTGGACAATCAGCTCCAGCGGCTCCAGAGTTACTCCAAGCACAGAAGCAGCTTTCTGGATCAGTTTGTTGATTCTCTTCTAGTTTCTGGCTCTGATGCTACTACCCCACAACTACTACTTTAAGCTGCATCATTAAAACGACTGGAGGGACAAACCAGAGATGTGTCCACATGCACTGGATCAGTTCTGCTTTACAAGCAGCTTGGTGACCAAAGTCTTCTAAATCCCTTAATTATCTGCATAAAACAGCAAATATAACAAAGGTTGACAGACAGGAAACGGCATTTTCCATCAAAAAGGAGATCATCAAAGAGCCTTTAGCTGAAAACATGCGATGTCTCAGCCTGGTGTGTCTGATGTGGGGAAACTGGACGACTGGAGAACGACAGAAGTGTCAGAGCTACAAAATGATCCACTAAAGTGACGTCCTCATGACACCAAATAATACAAGAAATATATTAAACACATGACACACGTTGCAAACTTCCTCCCACATCAGAGAATGTCTGTCTCTACGGACGGTGGTAGGATTGTTGTGCATATGTATTTATTTATTATGAGTGGTTATCTTAAGATAATGAAGAGCATTCTCTCGTGATCACAGGATACTTATCTCGTTTTCACAACAACACAAAGTTGGTTTTCCTGTGATAACCAGATAGTTATCCTGTGATCTGGAGATAACAGTGTGAAAAAAACATGCGACCTCGACCGCTCTCAGCTTCTGTATATTTCTTCTTCTTCTTCTTCTTCTTCTTCTTCTTCTTCTTCTTCTTCTTATTATTATTATTATTATTATTATTATTATTATTATTATCATCATCATCATCATCATCATCATCATCATCATCATCATCATCATTATTATTATTATTATTATTATTATTATAATCATTATTATTATTATTATTATTATTATCATTATTATTATTGTGGTTATTATTATCATGATCATCATTATTACAATAATTTTTACTATTATTGTTAATATAATAATTATTTTATTAATAATATAATCATTATTAGTAGTAGTTGTATAATTATGATTATGATTACTATTTTTATTATTATTGTTAATGTGTCACATTTAAGTGCTGCTTTACAAAGACTGTTTTAATGTACTTTTATCCTCATTCCCAACTGGAAACTTGGTAAATTAGTATAAAAATGTCTTTTGTTGGATTGAAAATCTGTGTTTGCAGGCGAAAACTGGGAGAAAAGAAGACATGCACGGCCTAAATGTTCAGAATCTGACTCTTCCTCCTCCTGCCAAATCCTTTGATTAGGAGGGTTAAGGGAGTGTAAAAGGGGTGAGGAGCATGCTGAAACCTTAAGTCCAGAACTTACAGCTTTATTAGAGCTCAGCTCCCAGCTTACTGTAAGTCTTGCCTCCTCTGATATAGGCTCTGCTGTCGCTGGCTGGTCTCACTGGTTCCTGACAAGGAGCGCTTGTTGTGAAGGGAGCCATGAATGAGGTTTTAGACAAGATGCAGTTATTGATCCCTGTGGGGACGCAGGCCTTCGCATCGTGACTGTGGCGTGCCGTCACATGCTTCAGACGTTTATTTTAATATTGGCTTCTGCTTTACTACATTGTATTTGCAAAGAAATCAAAGCGTGCAGGTTGCAGCATGATGTGCACACGAGGCGTTCAGGTGCAGCTCGACACCTGACATGCTGCATCTGTAGATGCATGGGAACAGAAAACCGCACAGCAACAAGTTTGATTTTCTTTCTGTGAGAATTCTGATGATGTTTCATCATCACTGTGTTGAAACATCACATTTCTTGATACAAAATGAGGAAATATGTTGAGTTTCTCACTGAAGCGTGTGAAAAGATACATGGGAATACAGTATGAGAGGAAAGTTTGTGCAACTTTAATGATCTTGACAGTGAGTGTTTGGTCTGAGCAGCTTTCTTCTTCACCGCTCTGATGTGTCTTAGACACGCTTTCTTCTCATTTCCTTTTTAATCTTCAGGAACAGTTCTCCAGACTTTCCATCTCTCTTCTTCCAATCTTTCTGCCTTCTGTTCCCATCTCTGTCAGCATGAACAGGTCTGTTCCACCTGCCACTCACCGCTCCACATGTAAACATGAATTAATCAGTAATAAGGAGATTTTCCACATGGATTTTTATCAGTAGTCGTCCTCATTGAGAGGATTATGAGTATTATTTGTTTTGTTTAACAGATATTAATGTGGTTGTGGATATTTTTTAATATAATCAGAATATTATTGCCATTAAAATTATGTTTTTTCTTCTACTATTGAACAAATAATCAAAGTTTTATTGGTAAATGTGTCAATGAAGGCTTTTAAAGCCATAATAATGCTCCATTACATCAAAACTCCAGGTTGAAAAAGTTGCATTTAGAAATTATTTTTCCTTTTTGTTCTGAATGTTTGATTCTTTTTTTTTTTTTTTATCCCTCTGCTACTGTTGTTTTGCACTTTGTAAATGCACTATTTTATTATACTATTTTTTAAAATAAAAAAAAAGCTCTTAGCAACTTAATTAATCTATTATACATACATACATATATATATATATATATAATGCATATAGTAATTTGAAAAATATTTTTCTTTTACATATCTATATATCTATCTATCTATATCTATACCTATATCTATATATATATATATAGATATGTATATATATATATATATATATATATATATATATATATATATATATATATATATATATATATATATATATTTATAGATATATAGATAGATAGATAGATAGATAGATAGATAGATAGATAGATATACACTCATATTCTACTCACAAAGAGTTCAGGATATCAGACTTGTTCAGTAAAGTCATGATGAACCTAAAGTGGGTTCTGATATTTATAGGTGACATATTTTGGTGACATTTTTATGTTGTGGTTTACCCACCATTGTTGTTCATTACAGCATTGGTGATATCATAGCAGTGCAGCATGACATTTTTGTATTTTCTGTATATTCCACACAAATGTTGTGTGTGTTGTTGTGTGTATGTGTAAATACAGTTTTTTACATCTTATAATGTCTTTTACGCGACAGCCCAGAGAGGAGCATGATTGTTTTCTGCCAGTTTGTCTGAAGGTAAATGCAGAGGTCTGTGTCAGGAAAGGCATCTGCTGTAAAAGTCTGGGGCTCCGGTACCGGCTCGGTTGTTGGAAGTCAGTGGTTTTCTGTGGCGACCCTTTCAGGGGAAACGGACTGCACGAACACACTGTTGCAACGACAGGTAAAGGCAGAGCAGCGCTGTGTAAAAGAAAGATATATTTATATACAGTCTATGTGTGTAACCTTGTCATTGTTACGAAGCAAACGCGTGCAGTTTCTCTGCCTGGCCAGGAGGAGGTGCTGTTGAGTATTTCTTTTTTTCTTTTTTAAAAACTATTAAAATCACCAAATTCCATTACTTTCAAATCCATGGTATTGGAAATTATAATATAACAGATTATATAAAAAATAATAAGTATAAATGAAAATGAAAAAATATAAAAACTCATTTTAAAAAAGGAATAGGATAGTCACTGCCTACCCTGCTGCACACCGCTGTTTACAACCTTTCCCAGATCGATGGGCTGCATCAGTTGATTGGTTAAGATAATTTCTCATGTCTTTCCTGCTTGGTGTTAACAAACATCTGACTTTTTCAGATCAATAAACTTGCTGAATGTTAATTAATCCAGCTCCGTTTATCAGCAGCATCTTTCTGCACTTTGAAATCCTGTGAAAATATTTAAATATATTAGAACATTTTTCCATTTTGTTTTCTTGTTAAATGAATATTGACAAAGTCTAACATGCGTTAATACACTTTATTACACTGTGACACTCTGAAGAAATATCTTTAAAATACTGAGATTTTTAAGTTTGTGTTTTTTTTTTCTCAAAAAATTAAAGAAAAAATAGAATAATTTAAGATAATAAGATAATAGAATAATTCAACAGAATAAATGGAAAACACAGTAATGAAAACTGTAATATAAGTAAACTAAGTAAAAGAACATTAACTAATTACATCTTACATAATAATTTTATATATAAAAATTAGATATCTTTTAAAAATATACAGCAAATATATAGCAACAGTATATGTTTGAAAAAATAATAAAAATATAATTAATTAAGATTGTATTCTTGGTTAGTACTTTTATTTTGCAAAGTGGGAAATGTAATAAGATAGGAAGAATAAAACACCCGCAAAACTCAAACAAGAAATCAAACAAAACAATGCAAATAAGATGTAAAAATAAAAGTAATAATATAATCTTTAAAAGAATAGCACCTAAAAGAAAGAAACCCAGAAATTCTGCTACTAAGCTGAGTTGTTTACATGCTCATGCATTTCTAAACTTACAAAATGAAGCAGATTTAATCAAATTATTGGTAAAACTAACACAGTGCAGAGCTCATCCTTGTTTCTCAGGATGCCAGGGAGCAACACAATAAATAATTTGACTTGAATCAACCTTTGTTGAAGCAAAACTGATGATTCAAGCATTAAATAACCAACAAAGTTCCCTTGAAATGAATACTGCATTTCTCATGAACAGAAACTGTGGGAGTTTCCTGCAGAATGCATGTGAAAAGTAAGAATTTTAAATATTTTAACTCACCTTTTGGAGTATTTCCAGCCAAGCTGGTTCGGATGTGTAGACACATGGATCTGAAGGGTGTGTGATCCTGTTAGATTAACCAGTGTCGCTGGTCACCTCTCACACAGAAAAGAGTGTTTGTCTATATGTGAAATGATCTGTATAAAGTAATGCTTTTGTACCAGCACAAAGTGATTCAAGATGAAATGTTGCAAGAGTCTTAAGGCTGTCACTTCATGTAATCCCACACTGATCCCGTGATGTTGCAATCAGAAATATGCTGAGCCGACATCATTTGTTGCAGGATGAGACGGCACTTTCACGACTCAGATGACTGTTTGGTTAGGTTTCACCATTGCATGATAAAGCCCAATAATCATACAATACTCCTACGAGAACTTCAAATAGTCATGATGAGCCCACACTTCTACTTAATCCTGGACATCTGCTTAAGAGCTGCATGAAGGGAGTTGGTATATATATATATATATATATATATATATGCAAATGAGCCACTTTAATGGACATTAGTGAGTCAAACACTGGCACTTGCTAAAAAATAAATATAATTACTGCTTAAATTTGCCTGATTTTATCACTGAGTCGCCCTCTAATGATGGCTTACTCAGCATCCATCTTACATCCTGTCTCTTCTCTGAGCTCTCTCTCGTCAGTCAAAGTCAGTCTGATGTTGACAGTTGTCATATCATTGTTACTTTGTCCTCTTGGAGTTCTTTGCTTAATCAGCCACACTTTGATTTAAAAAGACCAGTGTGTTGATATCCAGTTGCTAGCATGTCCTGCTAGAAAGTGATGCAGCTTCCTGGGGAAAAAAAAGAAGTATGGTTTCTCAGCATCAGGAAGCTGCTAGGCAGCAACGGCTCCAGGAAGATGCATAGTAAATGTCAGTGTGCCATCCAAATGAGTCAGACACACATATTATACAGGTTAAAAAGTGACTCAGAATTTACCAGTGAAGTTCTTAGTAATAGGTGACACATTACAAGGTAACTACAGAAAGATACAAGTTAAAATATAGAAAGAAAGAAACTGTTGATGTGCAGTAAAAACCTTGTGTTAATTCCAGCTAACTAAATCAAATCAAATCAAATCAAACTTTATTTCTTGAGCACTTTTTATGTCTCAGGCAGCACAAAGTGCTTCACAGGATAAAATCAAGTCATAAGGATTAAAACAAACAGTGGATAAAAAGGCATTTAAAAAAAAATAGACACAAGCTCTTTCCACGCACTCACACACACACACAAGGGCATAGAGCAAAGAACCCACCCACATTCCCCGAAAAACATCATTCCCTGAATACTGTCTCTTCAACTGAATTCTGGTTAATAAAACAATTAAAAACATTAAGTAAGTGATAAAAATTCTGACTTATATATATATATATATATATATATATATATATATATATATATATATGCCCTGTGATGGACTGGCGAGCTGCTCAGGGTGTACCCTGCCTGTCGCCCAAAGCCAGCTGGGATAGGCTCCAGCTTCCCCGCGACCCTGAATTGGATTAAGCGGTTCAGAAAATGAATGAATGAATATATATATATATATATATATATATATATATATATGTATATATATATATATATATATATATATATATATATATATATATATATAATTTCATGCTGGAGTTTGTTGCTGAGTCATGCTATCAGGGCTTAGAGTTCAGGGAAATTACATGTAAATGAAAAGTAAAGACAAATACTGAAGGCGGATTTTTCATGGGCATCTCTGTGGCTGAATCAAACAGCACTGTCTAGAGTTTTTGTCATCATTATATGTTATTATTATGTTATATGATAAATATATGTGTGTGTGTGTGTGTGTACATATATACATATATATATATTTTTATATATATATATATATATATATATATATATATATAATATATATATATATATATATATATATATATGTATATATATATATATATATATATATATATATATATATATATACATATATATATATATATATATATATATATATATATATATATTATATATATATATATATATATATATATATATATAAAAATATATATATATGTATATATGTACACACACACACACACACATATATTTATCATATAACATAATAATAACATATAATGATGACAAAAACTCTAGACAGTGCTGTTTGATTCAGCCACAGAGATGCCCATGAAAAATCCGCCTTCAGTATTTGTCTTTACTTTTCATTTACATGTAATTTCCCTGAACTCTAAGCCCTGATAGCATGACTCAGCAACAAACTCCAGCATGAAATTGTTTAGTACGTGTGTGGTTGGGCGCGAAGGGGGCGGGGCTTGCTAAGCTGACGCCCTGCCACCGCTACAACCTCCTCCAGAAATAATTCTCGGCTTCCCCCAAATGACTTCTCTCTCTCTCTCTCTGTCGTCCCTCGCCGAGCGGAAGAAGCCGACCGTTTCCCGACTCTGGTCTGTCCGTAAAGGGAGAAAGGAGTGGGAAATAGGCAGCGCGGAGAAAACCGAGGCTTCCCCGAACGCAACGCGTACCTGTCGGTGTGGCATGTGACAGTTCCGCGAGCGCCTGGTAACGTGAAAGAAAAGGAAAGCCGGGCGGAAAGGAGAAGGCTCGACCTTGTTGAAGGGCTTCACGGCTGTTTCCCGGCGGAGATGGAGCGCTTGTGCGGAACGGAGCTCCCTTTCTGGGTGAGTACGTCTGGCAAAGACCCGCAGCTGTGTGCAACAAAAACACGGGCACCGCGCGTACTTGGCGTGCAGCCTGACGAGCTCACGCGGCGTTAAGTATTTTGTTTTCTTTCCGGTTTGCAACTCAGAAAGTAACGGTGCTAGATAACTATAAATACCCCACTTAATAGCATTTACTGTCTTAACAAGCTCAGTTAATGACACGCTTTTCCTCAACGAGCCGTCAAAAAAAAAAAAAAAAAAAAAACCCTCCTGTGAGCCAACTTTCTGGTTGAGCTCAGTTTTATTATTTTAATCTGATGTTTCAAGTACTTAATTTATGTTTAAGCAGGTCTGTAAACTTATCTGAGAGTCAATAAACAGCTGCCAACACAGATAACAATACTTTAAAGTGGTTAATGAATAATAATAATAAAAAAAACCTTACTACTGAAACTGTCTGCACCTCAAATATAATATTCATATAATTATATTAATGGGAAATTAGCAATACATCAAGACATGAGAAATTACATCTTTACTACTTATGTATACCATTGAGACACGTGAAATGTAACAGGGAAATATAATCATGATAGTTTGTTACACCATTCTCCTTTTCATAGATGCTCCCGCCGATGTTAACTGTTTTATCTGGGGTTAAACTCTGTGTTATTTACCTTACAGATAGTAATATGGTTTTAACCTCACCTGCTGTTGAACTGTCACAGCCATAAACACAACAGATGCTCCCAATGTGTACAGTACAAGTCTGTGTTTGATTTTATCCTTCGTGCTGTAGTGGTGAGAGTGCAAGCGCTGCTTTCACAGGTCACTAGTGTGTGTTTGGATTGGATCAAATCGCTGCATTGGCTTAAAAATGGGGAAGTCAGTTTGTAAAAGGTTGTGGATTACTGTAAATGTGTAGTACTATATAGATGAATTACAGGCTGACTTCAGATAAAGGTTTTACAGGATGGTTTTTGAAGGTTTTACTGTCCTGTGAACGCTGTGTACTGAAATCAGGTTGGAAATGCGTGGTCACATCCCTAACAGTGATGAATATATATCTTGCTTATTTGGGTTCTTGCTGTTATTGTTATAACATGCTTATCATATAAAATAGATTCAGTAATTTTGTAAAGTTTTAAACAGCTTTGGTGCAAAAACCATAAAAGAAGAATGATTGTTACGAAGAGAGCCGTTGCAGGAGAACACATCAATATAATGTCATGTAAACTGACTAAAGGTGTGTGTGTAAAGTTTGTTCATGCTATATCATATCCATCCATCCATCCATGCATCCATCCATCCATACATATATCCATCCATCCATCCATTCATCCATCAATCCATCAATCCATACATATATCCATCCCTCCATCAATCCATACGTATATCCATCCCTCCATCAATCCATACGTATATCCATCCCTCCATCAATCCATACGTATATCCATCCCTCCATCAATCCATACGTATATCCATCCATCCATATATCCATCCATCCATCCATCCATACATACATACATACATCCACTTTTGTATATTGTGGGTTGGGTCATGAAGCACAGAAGCCCAGACTTCCCTTTCCCGATCACTTCGTCCAGTCACTTCCAGTCACAGTCCATCTAGCTTGTCCTGGGTCTTTCATGAGGCGTGGTCCTGGTGGGACATGTCCAGTACAAATTACCAGGGAGGTGTCCGGGGGCTCTACTCTGAGCGTTTCACTCTATTTCTAATGGGGAGTCCAGGTTCGATTCAGGATTTGTCTATCGATATGAGACAATGTCACATGCTGATTTAACAGCATCACTTCCATTCATATCAAATCACAATTCATCTAAAATATAATTCTGAGCTGAGACATTAAAATAGAAAAACAAGCTTCTTCTTTTAACACAAATAGATTGGACCACGTTCTGGATGTTGAGCTTTAAAATGTTTACATCATAGAAAAGAAAACTGAAAGAATAAATTTCTATTTGTAGTAGGGCTGTGACGATATGCTTTTGTCTCGAGTCGATTCCGATTTTTTTGGGTGCCGATTTGATTTAAATTGCATTTCTAACAATTTTTTGCTAATGCGGATTTTTGTAGATTAAAAAAAAAAAAGAGTATAAAACTTGTTTTTGGAACAAAAAGCTAAATTGTTTCATGGCAAGCTTTGCTGTTTAGACAGACCTGTAGACCAAACAAGCGGCAAACTCTGGTGGTTCAAAGGGAAGTCTATGCAAGAATGCCAAAAAAATTGCAATCTCCCCCTCATCCACTAGGGGGTCCCAAACAGAGCAAATCCCCATAGACTCACATTTAAAAAGACAAACTTCACACTAGAAAAAAAACAAAAAACGTTTACAGCCTGGTACAAAAATCCATATTTGGTTTAATAGGTCAGGTTTACCTTCATGACAACTGTGGGGGGGAGTGATTTTTTTTTCTAACTCACCCGTTTAAAAGTAATTTAATCTTGAAATTCGTCATAATTAGGGGCGTGTCGTTTTGATTGGCAGGTACCCGATATCCAGCTTCAAGGAAGAGGAATGTAGAACAACCACGGATTTTAACTGGTTAACAGTGTGACTAAGCTTTAGCCCGCTTACCTTCGTTAGCTGGTTAGCTTCTGTTAGTTTCTGTTAGCTCCTGGTTAGCTCAGTTAGCTCTGAGCTAAGGCAGGTTGGAGTTTGCTAGGGGTCAATCATCCACTCCCACGCTCACAGCCCCCCTCTCAGCGTTACCTCTTTGCTCATTTTTGTATATTCCGGGATAGACAACACACATGACGCTGCCAAGATGGCGATGGTAGGAACCGCTCACCGAGCTTCAATTCAGCTCTTCAGAAACCTAGGAGCTACGTTACGGAGGATCCGTCCATCTTTTATATACAGTCTATGGTCTGAAGACGTCTTATGTACACACTGAGTGGGATTCAGCGTTGAGCTTTTACTTGTGTTTTTACGTTTTAAGTTGCAAAAATAACTTTGCATTTTAAATGTTAAAGCAGGATATAGTGTAAATATTATACTTATAAAGCCTCAAACCAAGTATTTGGAGATTTCAGTAATAATAGCCAAGCTAGGACAGTCTGACTTCATGGTTACACACCAAATGGGTTTTCTTGGGATTTCACCCAAATGTTTTGGTTCTGTGAGAATAAATGAAGACACCAGCGTTAAGGAGCCTCTGTTTTTATCAAGTTTGTCACGAATGTCCAGCTGGATGCAGTCTGAAGACGCGTCTTCAGGGAGGGTTCAGACAAACTGAAGATATCTGTCAACGCTCAGCATTTTCACCGCAGGTCAGGGTTAATACTAAAGCTTGTTCAAGAGCCTTGTTTACGATCTCGTTTGTAAAATGTGCCTAATTGTGACCCGCAGCTTTATCCTCGCCGATTACTCAAACAAGATTTATGTTAGTGAAATCTGCACTTGTATTACTCAATGCTTTGTTGGTTCATTTATGAATTAGCCTGCTGGTAATCTCATTGTAAAAGGGGCGTTTTGGAAGTCCTGCTCAGTGAGACTTTCTGTGCTTCACCTCAAAAAGATTTAAAGTGTTTAAGTTGTGCAGCTTAAATAGATTTTGTCACGGTGGCAGTGGAGATGTGGTGTGGACCCAAATGCAGAGATGAGGGAAAACAGGATGCAGGTCGAAGATAGATTTATTCCCGAACAAGATGAGGACAGAACTAACAAAATGAACCAACGACCACAAACTGAAACAGAGAGGTATAAATACACAGGAAAACCAAACAAGAAACAGGTGAAACAAATCTAGTAAATGAACCCAGGTGAACTACAACAGAAAATCCATGAAGCTAAACAAGAACCAAGAGAACTAAACAGGAAAAACTACAAAATAAAACAGGAAACCAGAAACTAAGGTACCGAATGAAACCACATCATGACAAATTTACTCAGTTTAAGACGCTATCAGGAAATAAAAAGGCCGCATCATAGGCGTTTGACTCCTGTGAAGAGTTGTCTTTGTACTGTGATCACAGTCAGTTTTCTGCAGTTTTTCCCCCGTACAGTCTGATAACATTCCCAGAAAATGTTTGCTTTCATTGGCTGCACGGTTGGGGTTGAAGTCGGATGACTGATTTGGCCATGACACCTCTGAGCTGTTCTTATCCTTTTTTTCTCCACACAACTTATGTGTTCCTAACCCGTTGGTACAAGATGTCCTGAGGGCTGGACGGGACAAATAATTACGTGTTTTACTCTGTCTCCATTCCAAGTACTGCTACACATCATACACCGTTAGAAAGCTCAGATTCTTGAGATGTGAACTATGTGTATATTTACAGGCTACAGTTATAACTGTATCTTCAGTAAAAACTAATTTTAAACCAGTTGCCAAGCATTTTATCTTTGGAACTGTTCCTCAGTAGCAGATGATGCTGCAGCAAAAACTCTCCTGTTACGAGGGCCTGACCAAAATGGACATTTTGAGGCTGATGGGATTTATGATATTAAGCAGACATAAACTTCCAATAACTGATAGGCAGATTTAATATATAATGTGGAAAAAATTTCTTTTATTGTCCCTTAACGGTCAATAAACAAAGACATGAAATACAGGCAGAATGTTTTACTGTCAAACAAGTAGTTTTTTTTCTCATTTAGTACTTGTTTAAATTTACAGGAGGGAGAAATTTACAGGTACAAAAAAATGCAATAAACCATTAAACCTCTGGCTTAGACCAAAATCTTATTCAGTTCACGATGAATGCAAACCAGAGATTATGAGATTATAAGCAACAGAATGAGTGAAGTTACTGGAAAAAACATTGTCTATGCAGCCCTCTGATGACCTTAACATTATGTGGCATTTTCTTTACTCTATTATTGTCTTTGCCATGAATGATGACTCATATCAGCCAAAATAAAAAACACGTTTCGCAGATGCTGCATTTTAAATATAAAATACCCACAAAAAGTCTGGCACTAATATTACTCTACAACAAGACATCCTGTGTCACACTGTGGTATTTTCTGATGAAGTAAAACATCACATGATGACGGTTGCTGAAGACTGACTGTAATGCTAGGCATTTTCAGTTTCGGTCATGATCTGAGTAAACTGTTCACGTTGCTCCTCTGAAAATGCGCCTCAACACGCCGCTGACGGAGTGATGAACAGTCGCTCTATGCTGTCAAAGATTTAGTAGACTCTTGCTATTTCTGCAGTTACTTACTGGCTCTAAGCTGTCAGCTAACGCTATGCTAGGCTAGCAGAACTACAGCGGTGTTATGGCTAGTGATGCAGTGTTGCAGTCTGAAACTGATGTGGACTGTTTGATGCAAAACAATGTTCTGTGATCTGAATCGAGACACGGATGTCACGTGACCGTTCCATATCGTATTCCATTACGTCACCAATCGTTCCGAAATGCCACAATTGTTCCACCCGCTTTACAGTTAAAATTCAGTGAAACACAACTAAATGTGTGGTGATCTTTTTATCTAGTGTCCAAAATGAACTAATAAAAAAATGTTCACGACATTTTTTACAAAATAAAAACGCTTACATTCGCGATTGTGTCTCTTGTGAGAGAACATTCCCCAACGCAGGAGCAATTTTTGAGAAAGAGGCGAAACCGTCTCAGCCCGACTAGTTGAGCAGATCGTCTTTATTAATAAAATACATACATTTCCAGAAGTCTACAAATACTAACTGGGTAAAATGAAACATCTTTCCATAGAAATATCACTATAAACCAAACACAAGATGTGACAGCAGATGAAATGTGCTGTAGAAATAAAGTGGATTAGATTGGAAGACATGAAAACATTCCAGGTTATCAAGTTGCATAATTTAAAATCACATTTTTTGGCCACCAGATGTTACTACGGTGACGTGTTCTGAACATATCACAGTTTCTGTCTTGATTCTTTTATCTGGAAAAAATGTTCTAGATGATTCGATTTTTCGAACTTTCCATTTCTGCTATGACTAGTTATTGCTAACTGCTAACAGACAGTGTGAAAGTCTGTTTCAGTAACTGAGAGGATCATGCATAATAACAGGGAAGGTTTGCTCCTCTCAATGGTATGAACTGAGCATTTATTGTGACAAGTCATTCTTTAACTTAGTGAATGAAGTCAGTGACCACATCACACAAACGATCATACTTCATATCCGTGTGTGGCACTATATACTACAGATAGGGAGTTATTTAAGCTAAGTTAGCACAACTTTAGCAATGCAACGTAAAGAAAAGGACTTACTCATAACCCATTCACTCATTACACAGAGTTAAAACTGGAGACATGTTGAGTCATTTTTTTCGCAACGTCGCTACGAACCTGCCTGTCAGCAGGCTCCGCCCACCCTATAATGTTTCTTGACAGTAGCTTTGCACCTGTCCGTTGCTGAAAAGACAGCAATGAGGACTGAAGATTGAACGTATTCACAGCTTTATCTATTGGACAAAAGCCACAAGGACATCATTCTGCGTGATCCCAACACATAACAGTACTTTTGAAGAAATTGAGAATAAATCGGTATTTAATTGACAAAACTCAGTCATGATTATTTTGAAAAGGGCTTTAATCTGTCGATTTAATTGGCTGGCTGATGAATCGGTTGAGATTTTTTATTTATGAAAATAATGTCTTTTTTATGAAGTGTCGTTTGTCCGAAAAACCATCACTGGCTGTTCCTTGTTCTTTGCAGAACGAGAGCTGGAACAATCCCCTTGATGCAAATCACTTTGATTCTTCGCTTGATGAAAACTTGTACTTTTGTCAGTAGTGACCATGTTATTACCGTTACACAACAGGCTCACATGCTGCGTTATGTCAATTCCCTCCAGGAATTCACAACTTTCAAAGCAAATCCAGCCAATGATAATAAATGCTGCATGTCCTTGTAATTTTTCTCCACTTACTACAAATTTCCCGGGACTTTGACAAACCGTCTGTGTTCTGGGTAAGTGGACGTAAAACGTTTTGTACCAATAGAAACATCTTTCTAAGATGAAACATGTCCGGAGGATGTCAGAATTGTTTGACCAGTTGAGACAAACCATCTAATTATAGAGTTTATAACATTTAGATCTGCTGCAAATGCTAAAAGCAGCAGAAACGTATTATTACTCAGTGTGATGATTGAGAATACTCAGATATACAGATAATCCTTTGCTTCCCAGTGAACATTACATACTGAGGATTCATACTTTGATCCAGTTAACGATGAATGCAGATATAAAATCAAACAATAAGAGGTTTGTTTCTGGAAAGCTCTACGACGAGAGGCTGATACCTGAAGCTGCAGATAGTTGATGCATGTGTGTTATTAAGCCGAATTGTCTCATGAGGAACAGTTGGACATCTGTCATGGAAATCTATCCACTGCAGGGGAAGTTTACCTTTGGGCCTCTTGCTGGAGGGCAGCTCAGAGCATTGATGCAAAATGAGTCGATTCTGAACGGCACCTACTGATATCCTCAGCTTTAAACCCTTGAGTGGGTAAAACAAGTTAGTTTTATAAGTAAGTGCTGTTTATTAAACTATAAAGAGCTCTTGGTGAGATCTCAGAAGAAACAAAGAGTAGGGCAGTGGTTGAAGCATGAGGCCAGACTGACATGAAACTACACTGAGGATCTAAATGCACCACAACCCACAAACCATGACGACAGGAAGATGCAATCACTACACACAGTTGGGGTTTATCATAAACACATTTTCATGAAACTAAGCAGATCAGTATTTGTTTAACTCTTGTAACTAAGTCATCATTCAGTAGTGGTGGGGTTGTATAAGCTCATATTGGTAACTCCTAGGGATGCACCGATACACTTTTTGGGAGTTCTGATCCGATACCGACATCTGAAATTTGAATATTTGCAGATACCAAATCTGTTTATGTGAATATTATTGTGACTATGGTTGTTATTGCTGTCATAGCTGTGTAAGATTTTATGAAGTTGTAATAAATGACCCATCCTTTCTGAAGTTATCTTACTAATACAAATATAATAACATTACAGATCTAAAAAATTTCAACAAGTTTTATTTTGATTTGGCACATTTTACCTTAATACAACTATAAATCTGTGGTTTTGAAACAAAGATCTCGCTTTTAGTGTAGTGTTCCTCGTCTCATGCGGCTCACTGACTCTTGACTTACGGCTCGTGAAGCAGCCGCTGGCTTTCTGAAAATGCAATCTAAACAAGTCATAATGATCCTCAGCGGTGCAGTACTCTCCACAAACACGAGTTGCAGGCTACTTGCAGAAACTTTGCTGTTGTAATGGCCCTAACTGACCCTGTCAATGGGAACATGGAGCAGACGGAATTGTTTGAGGGGGACCTTTTTCACTGCTGCACCACTAAACATTCAGCCGTTCTCTGTGCTGAGACACTAAAATGGATGAAGAAAGTTCAGAAAGCCGTAGCAGATGTTGAAGTTGTCAGATTTTGAGTTTAGAAGAACAGACGAGTCCAAACGAGTGCTTACTGACAATGTGCTGATTAAGTTATGATTAGATGCATTGAAACAAGCAACATGTTTCACAACTTTAGCTGTAAACATGGTTATAGAACCAATAATGTTTGAAACTAAGATCAAAACCCTCCACATCCTCAGGTAAAACTAGAATAAAAAAGAAAAAGATAGAGGAAACTCGAGTTCGATGTAGATGTGTTTGTTAGAGGTACAGACTACAACAACAATAGCAGCTGGTGGATTGAGATAACGGACACCGTCATGATCCATACAGCCAGTGACACGATCCTGATAAGTTCTGTAAAGAACTTAATTGTTGTCTATTCTTTTCCAACCTGATAATGCAGTTTGTCTCTCAACCACTGGAAAATGTTGTTAGCAGCCAGTCATGGGTGGGTGGGGCAGTGTGGGGGTGATACAACAAAACTGGTATAAATTTGGAAAAAAGTTCAGAATTATTTAGAAAAATAGTGTGACATAATTTTAGCCAAAGTGGCCAGCACTATCATTTGGTTTTAGTCATAATTTATTATCATGTGAGTCTAATTTTAGTTACAGTAAAAGTACTGTAGATTTAATCCATTTTAGATTGATTAATTGACCTAATTTATTAGTTAAGTTACCATGACCGCTGTGATGAAAAAAAAACCAAAGAAAACCCCCACATTATTTAATAGGGCTTTGACGATATGCTTTAGTTGTGATTTAATTCGATTCCGATTTTTTGGGTGCTGATTTGATTTAAATTGCGATTCTCAAAATTCCTCTATTGCTGATTTTTTAGACTAAAAAAAAAAAAAAGATGTACAAAACTTTCTTTTGCTCGTCATTTTTCTTGATTTCAATTAGGAGAAAACAACAAAGTAGCCAGACCATCATTCTGCTGCTATAATGCCCAAGAAGACGTAAAAAGATCAATAAAAACAATACAAATTACAAAAACTTTATAATGGATTGTTTTTATTATTTTAAAAAATATATATATTTTTTTTTTAACAAAAAAAAAAATCCATTTTAAAGTTGTTAAGCAAAAAATCC
The DNA here is from genome assembly GCF_933228915.1 of Telmatherina bonti. NCBI lineage: Eukaryota > Metazoa > Chordata > Actinopteri > Atheriniformes > Telmatherinidae > Telmatherina > Telmatherina bonti. The sequence goes on along the minus strand of NC_136630.1, from coordinate 25,896,613 downwards.
CAATATTAGAGTTTTCGATTGGATTTTCCCACACCTACTATTAAACTGTCAGATTTTCATACAACAGCAAATTCTGCGTCAATCTTGCATTCCGTCTGTACTCTGAGCTCTCATCAACCAGGAAAAGTAACGCCAATTTTCACTCATACACACACTTTCCAATTAAATCCAATGAAAAAATGTGTCTAAACGTTTGACTGGTAATGTACATTCTCTTTCCTTTCTCTCTCCTGTTGTTCTTCTACTCCGTTAACGTCCTCTTTAACGAATCAGCCACTGTTTACATTCAAAACAACCAATCAGCTGGTTATCCTTGACAAGCTATTCAATTCTGCACACAGTCATAATGGTAGTTCTAACAAGCTGAGTTAGGATGCGATAAAAGCTGTTATAAACTAAAAGCTCTGCATAGTTTTTGACTAGCCAGCATACACACATGCAGAAATAGGACACATCCAGCACCTTTTATTGATGTATTTGTTTGTGCAAGCCATGTTATCAAATCCCACAGCTTTGCCGCATTTTTTCTCAATAATAGCACACAACTGAAGATGTGATTTCCTAAAACAAACAAAAAATGAACTTTTTGCCCTTTGTAGATCAAATAAGATTAGAAGGAATTTTGACCCGGGCTCTCACTTTTTAATGCTGTACAAGAAGCCAAGCAGACAGGATACACACCGCCCAGCGCTCACATTAACAGGCTCATCCAAAGCCTATTAATCAGCTGCATTATAGAGCAACAATTCAGACTGTCAGCAACAGCTTGGATTACAGCTGAGAGGAAGAGGAGCAGGGAGGATGGGATGAGTCTGGACTAGTTTGTGCCTCATTTGTGGTCATCAGAGTCTGGATGAAGTGAAATTGAAGCTAAATAGAAACTGCAAAGAGAAAAGTTTTGAAACAAAATAAATCAATGAAAAGAGACGTTTAGTTGGGGAACTTTTTCTCCTGCTGTATTTGCATTTTCAGGAAATTACGCAACCATGAGCCTTGTCACACAGTGAATCAG